>NC_140123.1:61076883-61722716 GCF_964035555.1 Netta rufina | reverse complement strand
TGAGAAACGAGGTAAAAACTGATTTTATAATAGCAAATTGAGCATTTTCCATCCAACCAAAACCCTTTAAGTCTGATTGATCTTTGTTTCTATGGAGTTGGAGGATGCTAGAAAAATATCTGCTTTGTTGTGTAAAGTTCTTTAATCTTGTTTTGAAACTTGATGTCTAAACTAAGATACAACAGAACTCCAAGTATTGCCACTCTAACTTTAGTTAGAGATTAAAGTTACCTTTTTCTCCTGGATCTCCCTTTTGGCCTTTGAGACTAACCATGTCCATGGTATCCATGCTTCCAGGTACTCCTGGGAGACCAGCTTCACCTTTATCCCCTTTGACACCTGGATCACCCTGTGGTCCAACTACCCCTTTGAACCCTGGGCTACCTATAAAGTAACAGCACAGAATGTTATAGAGGCATATAAAACTTTGCAAAAATATTTAGTAGACAAGAACAAATTAAATAAGCTATTTATTACATTTTGAGCATGGGCTAACATGCTCTTGAACACCCACATCTTTTATCTCATATGCAGATTTTTCTATACCAGGACTTCACAATAACTATTGAAAAAGTTGGTATCTTTTACCTGCTTCACAGACATTAGCTTGAGACCCTCTCAAAACAATAGGAATATGAGCTGAAGAGTTTAAATATAGGGCACTGTTTGAAGGATTTAATTAAGTCCTTCCTGCTGGCTATTTATAACTTCAAACACAGTGTTTCTATTGGAGTAATATCCATAGCATGCTCTCAAACAGCCAACCCTTATGTTGTTGAAGAACAGACCAAAACTCCTGGCTCAGTGCCCAAATACAACTGCTCCTAGGATATGGCTTTCTAGATTACATTATTTCTAACTTAGAAGGAAGTTATTTGACATAAAACATCCTTTAGGCCAAGCATACTCTCTATATTTGGTTATTTCCAGACTTCAGTTGGGAAAAACATCAATTTTAAAATGTACGAGAAGAATTTAAGAAAGTCTCTGTCTTACCTTTTTCACCAGGCAACCCTCGATCTCCAACTGGTCCAGGAGTCCCTGGCAGTCCTGGAGTTCCCATAACTCCCATTTCTCCTTTGGCTCCTGAAACCAAAGTGGAAGAGTGAATAAGAGAAATAAAGCAAGCAGTGTAAAGAAGTATGAGAAGTGGAATGTTTTACTTCCAATTATATCAGGAATTACACTACTTAAGGAAAAAAGGGATAAAGAGGATGATCTAATCTAAATAGCCTGACAGATAAAACAGCAGTTAAAATTGTGTTAGGAAATACAGAATAAAACATGGTTTGTAATAGGTTTTTGACAGATTCTTAAAACTTGTAACTACAGTAAACAATGCTGTTATTAACAAAGGCATTATTAAAACCACATTCTATCACTGAAACTATGCAGAATAATCATCTTCCATTACTACAGGCTAACGCCTAGTTCCTGCATATAGCTGGATTTGATCCACCAAAAGACTTCTGTATGAGTTTAAAGCTACACATGCACAGAGTGGCTTTGCTGATAGAAGCCCACGTGTTTTCCTCAAGCTCAGGTTCCTTGAAGGATCAATTCCTGAGTGAAGGGGAATGCTACCAGGACTTAATAAAACAGTTGCCAAAGATGCCAATTTCCAAGGAAGGAGATTACTTTCCCAGCAGTAAGCATGTTTACCTTCTGATCCTTTCAGTCCAACAGACCCTTGTGGACCCGGCAGGCCAGGTAACCCCACAGACCCTGGTACTCCAGGCTGGCCCTGGCTACCTTTATCGCCTTTTGGTCCTGGCATATCTAGACCCGGGATACCAGGGAAACCCCTTTCTCCTTTTATTCCAGGAAATCCTAGGAAAAAGAGAAGATATAGAATTAGTCCCTAGCAGAACACAGGAAACACAGTTAACAAGCATACCCCAAAATGTCCTCCCATGGTTTAGAAATTATGTGGCATGAAGACCCAAAGACAGTTTCTCTTGTAACGTCAAGAGAGCAGAAATATTCCTCATTTCCTGTGCGCAGCCTCGATCCTGTACACATTACCCACAATAACCCAAGGAAACTGAACAAAATGGCAGATATTTTCTCAGCCCTTGCCTTGTGTTTTGGACCAGATGGATGAGGTCTGCTGCCATGCTTCCTGTGCCCCACCCACAAAGCACAAGCAATTTATGAACACCAACATATGTTTATGCCAAAAAATCCACTTCCAAGCATCAGCATAGAAGCATTTTTCTCTCACCTGGTGGTCCCTGGGGTCCTGGCTGTCCAGCAGGCCCTGGCAAACCCTGTGGGCCCACCCCTGGTGCACCTGGGGCGCCTGGCAAGCCTTGCAGTCCTGGGAGGCCAGGGTCACCTGTGGGGAGACAGAGATGAGAGTCTTTGAGATCTTGTTTCCAGAAGATGCTAGACAGATGTTTAGGAAATATGTGGCCAACAAAAGCCTCATTTCAGCCTCTAATACCTCCTGCCTGGGCTTGGGGGAATCGTTGCTTTTTGTTGCTTGCCATTTATTAGCAGTTGTGGTAGGCAAAAGGGAGGAGAAGGAAAGGAAAAAAGAGAATGCCCTTAGTTATCAGTAGGACTTAAGTGGTGAATAGACTTTTTGTTCCCTCTACAGGGGAGAAACTATAAAAAAAATATATAAATACAGAGATGTATCTTTATTTTTTCAGCAATGTTACCTCTGAATCCTTGCTGTCCAGGTATGCCTGGGAATCCTTGCTCACCACGTAAGCCAGGCAGTCCTGGATTTCCCTTTTCTCCAGGGATGCCAGCTGGGCCTGGGGGGCCTGGTAATCCTTTAGGGCCAGGGAGACCTACACCAGGTTCACCCTAGTCACAGAAACACAACAGATTGGGAATCAATACATCAAAACCACTAATTAATTTGCTGGCTGTATTTAAATCATTCAGAAAGAATGCTGCACATACATGAACCATTCAGAGTTAACATAAAGCATTCATCTACTTTGTTCCTTTGCATATACAGTGGGAAACGTAAGATGACGGGCAGTTTTTGAAAGAAGCAGAATCTTTTCCCAGATTCTCAGATTCCTGTTAACATGAAGTCGCAGAAAACAGTATCAGCAGCAGACACTTACTTTTTGACCTTGTAAACCTGGTGTACCTGGCAAACCATCCAGGCCAGGAGTTCCTGGAGTCCCCGGTAGACCAGGTGAGCCAGGCTGACCTTGAAAACCTACAAAAAAATAAAAAATAAAAAAATAAAACTCACATTATTGCTGTCTGTCCCTGTAAATGTCCCTTATCGTTTCTTCAAACTTCTAACTGAACTGTTCACATCCTTGGAGGAATATGTTCAAAAAGGTCTGTGTAGTCTCTTTCATCAAATTCCTAGAGAAAAAAATGGCAGCTCCCAAATGTCAGTGTTCTCAACAGGTATTTAAACATTGAGCTTCAAACCCAAAAAGAACAAATATGGAGTGACTGTTCTTTAATTAATAGCCTTGTGGGTTCACATCATTGAGAAATATTCTACCTGCAAAGATGTGTTTCCAGAGTCTTTTTCAGAGGGGTAACTAAATGTGTGAGGCATAAGACTCAGGGATGCAGAACAAAAGCCATCTTGGTGAATCAACACTTTCTGTACTGTATATGTAATGTGACTTGTCCTACACATATCCCTGAGGGTCACATGTTTCTATACCACACCTGGCACAAGGAACATCCCTCAGGAATTCAGGAAGCAAGATAGCCAACATTCTGAAGATCACTTAAAGATAATGCTCACTCAACTGAGATGAAGCTCCTTTCACAAAGGTCTCACAGAGTGGGAAATCCAGCTTTTAGACTAAGCCCCTGGAAAGTCACGGGGCAGAGCTGCATTCAAGAAAGTGTCTTGGAAATAAAAGGGTTTGATACATCATTCATTCCTTTATTGCTGGCATTTAAGAGCGTATAGCAATCCTTTTCTAGATGCTATGGAACTTTTCTGTTCAGGCTTGTGTCATGTCAGATTTGGAAGAACTAGAGGTAAAGATTTCCCTTTTCTTATTTAAAAATCTATCTGACCCTCCCAGTTCATGGTGTGTGAGATGGAGAGAATGGCGGTTCAAGTGCTGAAAGCTCAGTCATCTAGTCCAGAATGAGTAGCATTAGCATTACAAAATACGTCTCCCAAAAATCCAAAATGAGGGTATGATCTTATAGACTCTAAACTATGTGTACACCCTGACAATGGCCATGTGGGGAAGCCTAAACTTTTACTGAATCTGCTGGTATTTGACCAAACACTCCCATCCACCTGGGACACCACAGACCTGTGAGCTCTGGTAAAAAAAAAAAAAAAAAAAAAAAAGTCATACTTATGTTAGCATGGTTTTTTGACCAACCTAAGTCATCTTTCAGCAACCTAAATCATCTTTCAGCAAGGCCATCTCATCTATCAGCAACCTCAGTTGCTGCAACACAGGATGCACTATATCACTTTCTGTTCTGGCAGTAGCGTTGCCTGTATCTGCACCACATGACTGCACAAAGCAGGTGTGCCTTGAAAGTATCCTGATAAGTGTCTGTGGACTTTCACAAGGGAAGTTCTTCTGCTACACCTTGCAGATCTCCTTGTGCAGCCATGACTGGATAACAGTGCAGTCCTCCATCCACACTTAAGATACACCAGCCCTGTCAGATGGATAACTTTATCTTACCTTTGGGTCCCGGAGGCCCAGGGAACCCTATACCCGGCTGTCCAACAGCACCTTTTTCTCCTGGCAGGCCAGGTATCCCTGGAAGCCCAGGATTCCCTTTGTCACCTTTGCAAGTGAAAACAAGACAAACGTTGATACCAATGTTAACTTATTGGAAACAGAAACATTAGATCAGAGAAAGATTAACAGAACACTGTACCTTGGGGTCCAGGGAAACCAGGTGGCCCAGGAAGGCCATCTGCCCCAGGAGGTCCAGGGAGCGGTATAGTTCGTCCTGCTTCACCCTTTGCCCCTGTGAACATAAAGATGTATTAAGTCCAAACCGATGAAATTAAACAGAGGAGTTTCATTCACCTTGCCAGCAGTGTTAGACCCTCCACACCATTAAAACTGACTTTTTATGAATTTTTTTATAGAATATCCATAGAAAACTACAATGAACTAGGTTTAGGATAACTTTAAACCATCCTGTTTGGCCTGATAGAAAAAAAAAAAAAAAAAAAAAAAAAAAAAGAATACTATAGCATTACCTGGAAGGCCTGGTAAACCTGGGGTTCCAGCAAAGCCTCTGTCTCCTTTGTCACCAGGTAGCCCTGCAGTGCCTATCCCAGGAGGGCCAGGAAAACCTCTTTCACCACGTACTCCAGGGAATCCAGGTTGGCCAGGGGGACCACGTTCTCCTTTCAAGCCAGCTGTACCCTAATTTGTAGACAGTATAAATGTACTCCTTGTGTGATTGGCAAGACAGAACACAGCCTTACATCCTTACATCTGTGTGAATATACTGTAACCTGGATTTAGCACAGGATACCTACCTGTAACTCCTTTATCACTGAATTCAATGGAAGTAGAATTGTGTTCCATGTAGAAAAGTACATGGAAATCATACCTAGTGTGCAATGCAGGTAACTGGATCATTTTGACTATTTTCCCAGTCGTGGATCTGGGAGCAAATCTGAGCTCCAGATCCATCTCCACATCCACATCAGCTGAACCCTCTAACTGGGCAAGACTTTGAAACATTAGTTTCCACAAGAAGATAAGTCTGCTAGAACAGAGTTGAACCTCATCCTAATTATCTGTACTTGGACAACTGCATTTCTTCAATCGTCTCCAGATATGAGTTAAATCATCCACACCAGTTCTCATTATAAAACTTTGAGAAAGGGAGAAATGAAAAAAAAAATATTGCCCACACCCACAATGTGGGGGAAGTAACCTTGCTGTAGTCCTGAAAGCAGCAAGCCTTGTAATCTGAATATGTCTGAGCTGGATCACATATGGAACAATGTATGAGGCCAATAAACATAAAGCATGTGTAGGACAATATGTAAAAATACAGAAACATTCAGCAGGACAGTGCAAACATAAAGAAATAACACATACCGATGCTCCTTTTGGACCCTGTGGACCTGGCAATCCATCTTTTCCTGGTGTTCCTTCTCTTCCAGGAATACCTGGTTGTCCTGGGAAACCAGGATCTCCCTTTTCACCTTTCAGGATAGAATCAAAAGAAAAATCTCCTGGTTCTCCTTTTGCCCCAGGGGCGCCGATAAGTCCTGGAGCACCTGGGGGCCCCTGAAATTTTATAAATTCAAATGTCATCAATTGCCCTATCAACTTTTCAATTGATAAAATAAAGAAAACAGATCTTCAGAAATCAAAAAGTAGACACAAATCAAATAAAACATTAAGTTTTCAACCAAGGAAATCAAATGAGAATATCTTCCAGGATATAGCAGTGTAAATAAGGAATTAGTACTAATTTCCCTGTCTTGACCACACTGTCATTGTATCATACCACAGGTACATCATTTTTGACGATCAATATAAAACTTCACTATTTACACAAAAGCTGCAGGTCTTGCCACCAAAAATCTACTCTGAATTTTCAATATACTACATACTGAATTTTAGTTACATATATTTATATTATATCAAAGTAATCTAGGCTTTTTGAAAAGGCCTTGTCAGAGCTAACATCTGCCCCCAAAGTCGTACTCTGTAACATTGCAGACCCTATTTCTATGATACAAATGCAACTAAGGTTGCATCCTACATTTCCAGGATAATTTACAATACCAGAAATAGTACTAATACATGAGAAGAGCACGCTTCAATTATGCAAAGAAAAGCATAGCCAAATGTACAGGTTTAAACTGCCTATACAAGCCCAAAACTCTTGAGTTTGCTTCTTTCAGAAACTTTAAAATCAACTGAAATATTCATTAAATACATAGATTGCCTACTAAATTCAATTCATTGTCTTATATAAAATTCAAGTATTATTTGCACAAGAACGAGTTTATTTATGACATTTGGCTGATTAAAATATACATTTCACATCATTACCAACATTCATTGATTTTGTGCAATTAACATTCACAATCTCTTGCTGCATAGAATACTATACACATGATCAGAAGAAGTTTGTAAGCTTTCCAGGGAAGAAGTCCTTTATAATAACAATAATATATATATATATGTATATGTATAATAATGTACATATATATATATACATATATGTACATGTATATGTACAATAACAATACACCTACAGGATGTCCAGAATTCCAGTTTTTCCCTACATATGGACTAGTATGGACTTTTTGCATTGGAATTTTTATTCTATTTTCAGCTGGATCAGGACTAGGATAGTAAAGCACAAACTTCACAGCCAATGTCTTATGGTTTAAGTGTACCTTTCATTTAAACTTGAACTAGAACATAGTTCCTTTAGCTTTGGTGGATCTTGAATCAGACTTTGATGCTGTGGAATGGATTGGAACAATGTAGGCTTGCAAAGATGGCCTCTAGGTACTAGTTTTTCCAAACTGAACTATAGGCTGGATCACCATCTGTCTGAATTTTGAAGACAAAGATAAGCTTAAAAATATTCAGAAGAACAACCAGTCCTCGTCTGATGAAAGACATGAACAGAACTTGAGTGGCAATTAAAGGAAAATGTAAAGATGTGGCAAAAATGTGCTAAGAACAAATGCCAAACATGACAAAAGCTTAAATATGTTAGGATGTCTTTATTTTTTGTCTCTTTCATATTTTATCTCTCCTTTTTTTCTCCATTCCTTCTTTCAGGGACCCATTTGTATTGTAGTAAGTTCAGTCACTGAGTAATACCATCCTGTTTATCAATGTGGAAACACAGAGAATGTGTTTCCCATCCCAGCTAACTTTTGTTGCCTAAATTAGGGTATCTAGGCTTTATTCATACTCAAGGGCAAGAAATAGATTCCTTGAGTAAGGAATTAATATAGGTAGGTTGGATTAACTTCTGAAGGTGCCTATCTCTCACCATTGGTGGTAGAGGGTGCTTGGATAATTCCAGTGTGTGTTACAGTCAGCACACATGAACACCACTGAGAAGCTATGTTGCCAAAAATGCTCAGCTGGAAGGAGAAAACAGCTTTAGGAAAAAAAAAAAAAGTCTGGGAAGACTCTGACAGTCACTCTGCTTACATTAGGAATTGTGTCCAGATCCCATTCAGATGTGTAGGGATGGGATGAGGAAAGCTGAGGCACAAATGGAACTGAACTTGGCAAGAGAGGCAAATAATAACAAGTAGGGATTCCATAGGTACGTTGGTCAGAAAAGAAAGGCAAAGGAGAGTGTACCTCCTCTGATACATGAGAAGGGAGAACTGGTAACAACTGACATGGAAAAGGCTGAGGTACTCAACAGAGAGAGTACTCTTAGCCTCAGACATCACAGCCAGTCAGGCTTCCCACATCTTTTGTTTCACTGAATGTGTAGATGAGGGCTGGGGGTGCAAAGTCCCTCCCACTGTAAGTGAAGAGCAGGTTAGAGACCAACTGATGAAACTGAACAGGTACAAGTTTATGGGGCCTGATGACATGCATCCCAGGATCCTGAGGGAAACAGCTGATGGGGTTACCAAGCCTCTCTTCAACATATTTGAATAGTCCTGGCAGTCAGGTGAAGTTCCTGGTGACTGGAAAAAGGGAAAGAAACATCACTCCCATTTTTAAAAAGGGTAGACAGGAGGATCTGGGGAACTACAGACTGGTGAGCCTCACCTCTGTGCCTAGAAAGGTCATGGAAAAGATCCTCCTGCAAGCAAGGCACATGCAGGACAAGGAGGTGATCCAAGACAGCCAGACTGACTTCACCAAGGGCAAATTGTGCCTGACGAATCTAGTGGCCTTCTATGATTCAGTGCGCAGTGCATCAGTCCGCAAAGGAAGATTGAGAGATGTCATCTACCCGGACTTCTGTAAGGCCTTTGGCATGGTTCCCCATGACACCCTTATCTCCAAATTGGAAAAAGATTTGAAGGGTGGACCATTCGATGGATAAGGAATTGTCTGGATGGCCATGCCCAAAGAGTTGCAGTCAATAGCTCAATATCCAGGTGGAGGTCAGTGACAAGTGGTGTCCCTCAGGGGTCTGTTTTGGGCCCAGGGCTGTTTAAGATCTTTATCAGTGACATAGACAGTGGGATAGAGTGCACCCTCAGCAAGTTTGCAGATGACACCAAGCTGAGTGGTGCAGTTGATACAAAAGAAGGATGGGATGCCATCCAAAGAGACCTGGACAAGCTTGAGGAGTGGGCAATGCAAGATCTGGGTACAGACTTGGAGAACTCATTGAGAGCAGCCCTGTGGAAAAGGACTTGGGGGTTCTTGGGTGGACAAAAAGCTCTACATGAGACAGCAGTGTGTGCTTGCAACCCAGAAGGCCAACTGCAACCAGGGCTGTAGGCAGAGGGAGGTGATTGTCTCCCTCTACTTTGCCCTCATGAGGCCACTTGGAGTGCTGCATCCAGCTCTGGGACTTGCAAAACAAGGGCATAAACTTGTTGGAATGAGTCCAGAGGAAGGCCATGATCAGAAGGCTCAAGCACCTCTCCTGAGAAGAAAGGTTGAGGGAGTTGGGGATTTAGCCTGAAGAAGAGAAGGCTCCATGGAGACCTCATTGTGGCCTTCCAGTACTTAAAGAGGCTTATAAAATAGATGGAGTGTGAATTTTTACATGGGTAGATAGTGATAAAGCAAGAGGAACAGTTTTAAACTAAAAGGGGGGAGATTTAGGTTAGATGTTAGGAAGAAATTCTTTACTCCAAGGCTGGTGAGGCACTGGCACAGCTTGCCCAAAGAAGTTGTGGATGCCCTATCCCTGGAAGTGTTCAAAGCCAGGTTGGATGGGATCCTGGGCAACCTGACCTAGTGGGTGACATCCTTGTCCACAGGAGGGGGGTTGGAACAAGGTGATCGTTAAGGTTCCTTCCAACCCAAGCCATTCTAGGATTCCATGAGTCTATGATTCTATGGTGTCAAAATCCTAATGTAGGTCTTCACAGCCTACCACAGTGTATGCGGGGACACTCAAGTGAACTCTGACAAGATCAAACGTAGTTGTGCTAGTACAGTGTTCATCAAGGAGTGATTTGTGTTGCCATTTTAAGCATGTGCTATAATTAAGGCTTTCTTGCTTCTAATATCCAGCCTTAGTGAGAACTGCATTATGCTGCATCAACATAATTTTCAAGTAATCCCATTATAATTAAGGATGCTTTCACAGACCTTCTTTCTTTCTTGAAAACCACTTGGCTTCCCTGCTAAATATCTGAAAATTAGATTTCATAGAATACATTGCACACATTTCCCAAAATTCAGACAAACTGCTAAAGTATACTGATTGCTAATATTGACTAACTGCTTACATTACACTAGATGGCACTGTATCTCTCTCACAATATATTATGTTCACATACCAAAGAGTTATTGGAAAGATACCTTGCTACACAAGGTCAGGGCAGACCTGCATCTATTTCATGCAAAATCCTACTTTTTACCCAGCTCCACTGCTGAATTCATCTGATGGGTAAGCATGGAAACATAACCCATTTCCAACAGCTCTTTTTTCATCTCATAGCTAGACAATACTGCTTCCTAGTTTATTTTACTAAGTATAGCCAGTTCTTTAATTTTGTTATATCACCATGTTGATCTATTTTTAATCAGAACTATTACACAATGACACTGAATGTTGTCTTACCAAACATCTAATACGAAGAAAGCACACAATATTTGGTAAGGCATTACTTACAGGTAACCCTGGAAGGCCTTCAAGTCCAGGTAAGCCTCTGTCACCCTTGAAACCTGATTGTCCTGGAAAACCTTTTCAGAGACAGAAAAATAGAATTCTATTCATTACATGGTTTAAAAATAGATCATTGTATGTGAAGCTTTTGTGATTCTTCACAAAGTGTTTAATTCTATCCCCAGTAAATATAATAAAAAGTCAGTGAAGATGTCTGTATTCATGTGCTCGTGTGCTCCCTGTGTCTGCATTCCCAAGCTCAGAAGTTGATGAGGCATTTGACTTTGGAATTGATTAAACTTATATCTATCGTGCAAACTTTGCAATCTTCAAACTACCTAAAACATGTTCATTTTTCTTCACAACTACTGGAAAAAACATTAAGAATATTATCCGTGTTTGCATGTGGCAATTCTCTGACATGGCAGCAGACAAATCATTTCTTTTGGGTCACACAATTTGATCCTAGGATTGGGAACATATGTATGAGCTACTGCCAAGCCTGAGCATGTAGGGAAAATGCTTCCCACACTTTTTTTCACTTTCACAATTTGGTCTACAGTTTGCAAAGATACTTCACTGTGGCCTATTTCTACTTCCTTGTCAATTTCAGTGGGAATTAGGAATCAGGCCAAAAATAAGAATATTCTATCTTTTTTTCATTAGTTTCACAAGCAATTTTATTAGTGGGAGAAAAAATAATTTATCACATAATGTACACTGTATTTTTAGGTTTTAGCCGTAACAGTTAATTCTCAGGTAGTTAATTTTTTTTACCTGCTGGACCTGGTGGTCCTTGTGGTCCTGGAAGTCCAGGAGGTCCTACTTTATCACATAAAGTACAGGTTTCTCCTTTTTCACCTGAAAAAAAAAAAAAAAAAAAAAAAGTAATGAATAAAAATGACAAGATTTAAGAGAGCTGCAATCAGGTGGAATCCAGTAGCAAATGTCAATTTAATACACTTCTTGTTGAAGGAATAAAAATAAATGTGCTATTTCTAACTATATGCTTCAAAGAGAATTTATCAGCAAACTGATATTCAAAAGTCTTTAAAACTTTTAAAGGAATGGCATTAAAATCAACTTATGTATTATTCTACAGACAGTATTTAATAGGAGGGTTAGATGGAACCAGGCTGAAGAGGATCAAAAAGAAGAGAAATATACACTGGGTATAGAAGATATGAAAAGTTTAAAGTAGAAAAAAAGAAACTCGACAGCTACTGCAATTTTGCAGTAAGAAGTGAGCAGAATGAGATTAGGAAGAATCAAATGATATGTAAATTAGTGCCGTTCATTTTTTGTATATGTCCATTTAGCTGACACTGCTATACCACACAGTTGACAGTACTACTTGCAGGTGTGGCAATTTTAGTTTCAATTAGTCAAGGTACTGATTCATAAACTATCTTTATTCCCAAATCATCTTCCCATTTAATTCTTCATCCCAGAATCCTTATCTTATATTGCCATGAACAGTTCAATTTATACTTAATTAGTCTATACTCAAGTCTTTTTTAATTCCCAGATACTTTTTTGGCCCTGAAATCACCCATCTTTTATCACTTACCAGCAATGCCTAAGAGAAGTGAAATGTAAGTAAAGTCTGTGTCACACAACTCAATACACAGTATCCTTCTTTTATTCACCAGAGACTCAAGAAACATCTTGCACATCCATGAACTGTTAGCGTAACTAATATTAAGTACCAATTCTCTGGATCCAGTTAACTGGCTCAGTACCTCCACATATCCAAGCCCCAGGGTACAAAGCAATGGAAGCAACCACACTTTCATTTTAAATATTATTACCTTTCTCTCCCATCTCTCCTGGAAATCCATGTTGCCCTGGAGGTCCAGGTATACCTGGTGCACCAGGTTGCCCCTGTTGGCATTGATCAATTCCATCTGCAATTGAAATGCAAGAGAGCTATTGTCTGGCAAATGCAAGTTTCTATCACAGGGCTGCATTTATGAATGTCCTAGCTGAATTTATCTGAGAGTAGTGGTACATGAGGATAGTCTTTCATTTTTCTATTTATTTTTTTTAATCTGAAAAAAAAAACCACCTGGGATTCTGCATTCTGATTCCAGATATGTTGCTTAAGAAACCCCCAGAATTACAGAAAAAGAGATGACTCTGCTATAACGAGTTTACAAACAGCTTTCACACAAAACATATTATTATTGTATGTAGATATTTTTATGTAGAGTTTTTTGTACCTAGCCTGGAGTTCTTGGAAACTTCCTAGGTCAAAAGCAGCTTGTTAAAATATGTTTACCTTCTTCACACCAATAAAGCTTTCTGAAAACAAGAAACTACAGGTAGTAGGAACTGAAATAGCTAACGAATAAGAATACCCAGCAAACTTAATGTAGGAATACAAATTGTGCTTGTTCTGTTTGATATTATGGCTCCAACCTAATCATTTTGGCCAAAGTCAATAGTCAAAATATTTATGTGAAGTTTGGCAAACAACAGTTAAACATGAAGGGATTCTTTTTTCCTCTGATTTTATATCTGAAGAAAGCTAAAGAAGGGTCTGGGGAAGGCGTAGTGAAAGAAACATGAAACATTTTTATTTATTAAAAACCACGGATTTGCTCTTATTGCTCTTATTACTTTAAGGGGCAGGGTGAGATTTCACTATTTAATTACCTGTTCTAAGTGTTGAATTTTATACTGATTCATTAGCAAACAATTTTGGTTTAGGAATTCCATAGAGAATAATGTTCCTTTTAACAGGAATCATCTATTTCATATTTAATCTTTAAAAAGGTTGAGAAAATCACAGCTATGGAAAAACACTAGAGCTTTTAAATTTTCAGCAAAATCTATAGGACAAAACAGAAAGGAAACATTGCCTGCATATGGTATATATGACACCTGCACATACTATTTAAAGTTTTACTCTACTCCAGTCATCTCTAAACATTTTGAAATCTGCTAAAGAAATGTAAGTAAAACAGCACTTTTCCTCTCACTGACTGTGTATGTAAAACAAACCAGTCATTTTTATATTAAGGTTTATAGCCCAACAAAATGGGTAAGGCAAGTTAATTTTAAGCATTTACCTAGAACTGTAGAGCAAAAGCAGAACACTGCTTTTTATATTTCTTATTTTTCTTTTATGCTTTTAGTATTTCCCTTGTTATTTTTACATCATTGTCCTTTAGTTAAAAAACAACATCAAGCCAGCTCAATTTACAGTTATGCAATATAAAGTTCAAATGAACACTGTGAGGGACCAAAAAAAAAAGCAGTATGATTAAATATTAAAGTTTCATGTTGAGCAAATTAGTTTGCAACTATTACTTGAAGGTATAGATGGCCTAGGGTTCACAAAAAGTATGCATGACAAATACAGTAACAGAATCATAAAATACAGTATTAGGAATAAACTGCAGACATCTTTATCTAATAATTACTTAATGTCTCTGGGTAACAACTAACCCTAAAATACATGCCTCTTTATTTATATTACATATTTGATGCTGTCTGATATGTACTGTCCAAAATGGAGTGTTAGTGTAATGTCTAGTTTAATTGAATCACAGAATATCCCGAGTTGGAAGAGACACACAGGGATCACTGAATCCAACTCCTGGCTCCACACAAGACCACCCAAAAATCAAATCCTATGTCTGAGAGCACTGAACAAATACTCCTTGGACTCCATCAGGCTCGGTGCTGTGACCACTGCCCTGGGCAGCCTGTCCACCCTCTGGGTGCAGACCCTTTCCCTAACACCCACCCTGACCCTTCCCTGTCCCAGCTCCATGCCGTTCCCTCAGGTCCTGCCGCTGTCCCCAGAGAGCAGAGCTCAGCGCCTGCCCCTCCTCTCCCCTCATGAGGGAGCTGCAGGCCGCCATGAGGCCTCCCCTCAGCCTGCTCTGCACTGAACAAACCAAAGGACCTCAGCCACTCTGCTTACATCTTGCCCTTCACCATCTTTTTAACCCTCCTTTTGGAGGCTCTCTAATAGTTTCATGTCTTTCTTCTACAGTGGCAGTCAAAACTGTACATAGTACTCGATGTTAGCCCATAATTCAGAGCAGAGTGGGCCAACCCCTTCTCTCAACCAGCTAGCAATTCTGTCCCTGATGCACCCCAGGGTACAGTTCACCCTTTTGGCTGCCAGGGCACGCTGTTCACTCATATTCAACTTGCCATCAACCAAAACCCCCAGATCCCTTTCTATGGGGCTCTCATCCCCTAGTCTGTATATCTTTTGTGTTATATATATTGGTGCTGAAGACTTATAAATTGCGATATTGGACAGCTATCTTTTATGCTATGAATAGTATTAACATCTTTTTTTTCTTCACTTTATTCATTAACAGGTCGGATACATTTCTTCCAAGATGTAAATGCATCCTAATTATAGCTTTTATAATCTTGTCTCCTTTTTCAAGTGCATGCAATGTGCATTATTGAGACTTCATTGTGAAAAGCTGCCAAGTGCTTTACTTACCTGTTACACCTGGAGGACCTGGAGGGCCAGGGAGCCCAGGAGGACCTGGGTAACCATCTCTTCCAGGGGGTCCAGGTAAAGGGAATCCAGGAGAACCCTTTTCACCTTTTTCACCTCTCTGTCCAGGGACACCAGGTGATCCTACTCTGTCTGGAATTGGTCGACCTTTGGACAGAATAAAACATACATGATAGTAACATTATCAACACATTAGCTTACAATAAGTTTTGGAGAGAAATTGGAAAATGCTAGTGCAAAATAAAGAGGAACTGTATTTTTACTATTGGTGACTTACAAAATTCAGGGCATATTTTCACTACAGCTCAGAATAACTCACTTCCATTCAGTCCCCGAGCAAACACTGGGAAAAGTAACTTTCTGAGTTATTTTTTGAACCAATTTTTGCTGGCTAAGAAAAAATGGTGACAAAGGAGTTCATGTAGCTATTACACTTAGAAGCCATTATGCTCTTCTCATAATAAGCCAAATCTTAAACACACCTGGAAATGAACAGCATCTGTAAGAACTTCAGTAAATTAGTATTCAATGATGCTAGCAGATTTTCAGGAATGCTAAACCCCAAACTGTTTGTAGGAATAATAAGTAAACAGCAGCCAATAAAGGCAGACAGTTAAACAACTAGGAAAAAAATTACTCAAGATCTCCTTTTAGCTATTTGCACAGTCACACAGGTCTTCCTACTTCAATAACTTATTTTAATTAACAATTAATCATGAGATTTGACTGCTAAACCATTTTGAGCCATCTGCAACATTGTAGTGAAGATATTTAAGTCACACAAATCTCAATTTCTGTAGGGTAATAACAGACAAAGAGCCACCATTCTTCTTCTATGTCATACGGAATTCTTTAGAGATTACTACTGCCTGCAGTATATAGTATCTCCTCCCTAAACTGTGAAAAAATTCCTGGCAACTATCTGACTTTGGTTCACAATAATTTCATACATAGCAACTGTCAAGATGGAAAATATGAGCAAAGGAGATTATGGTAGTATCACTACTAGATGTGCTGGAGTCACGTTTCTACAGATTATTTGATTCATTTTTAAAAAGCAAATATTGTGGTTTAGTTCAAACACATACACATGTACATATGCATAACAGTACTGTGGGCACGTATGCAAAGACGTTAGACTATGAAAAAGGCAACATTTGCAGGCAAGAGAAATAACTTTTATTAGATCAAATAACACAGTCAAAAAAAAAATAGCAGGAAGCCTTCAGGAATGACTTTGTCAATTGACTAATAAATAGTATTTCCTCCAGCAAATCTTGTTTTATTGTTATTTATGAAAATGCATATAAAGCTGAAGAGAAAGCAAACCAGATTATCTGTGCAAGAGTATACATACACAGGTACACACGCATATTCACATTCTACAGCTCCTCATGCCCAATGGAGCCATACTCTCTGGACTCTCTCAGATGACGTGTGCACACTAACACTTCTCGATTTAAGCAGTGATCACAGAAGATTTAAGAATTATCAGAGCTCTACACAAAGAGCAAAGCTAGATCACAGCAGAGATTCCAGAAAAGCAATCAACAGGAATGGTCTGAGGTGGAGATTAGATCCTCAGAGAGGCCACTACCTGGGCACCCTGTAAGTCAGGCTGAAAGCAGAGACCACCTCTCAGGATTCTCCACCCAAGAAGAACAAAGGAAAAAAGTGAACAAAATCATACCTGGAGTTCCTGGGATTCCTTGTAATCCAGGAAAACCTTTAAAAAGAGAGGTTTTCAATTAGGCAATCAAGTCAGCAATGCTATTATCATGAATGCAATTCTATCACATATTAAGTACACATTATAAGCAAGTATTCTCTGTATCAAAAGTTAAATAACTCATAGATATCTGCAAACAATACACTTAGTGAAAAGTCCCTGTGGTGTGCCATCTTCTCCATTGGACTTTCTTCAACAGGGAAATGTCTGTAATGGGGAAATTGAGAATGCTCTCTATAGGAATTTCCTGTCTACTGAGGAATTTTGCAAATAACACAAGTCCATTTAAAGAATTAAAATTTAGCTATTGACTTTTTTTGAGGCATCTCTTCAAGATTCTCTGCACTATTACCCACTTTGTGATTGTATTCACTTCTTTATTAAAAAATCTCATTGTATTTTTTAACCTCCATAAACCCAGGCCCCATTTTATTATTTTCCAAACTATTAATGAAATGCTGTCTTATTAATGATGAGAAGAAGTGTTGACTAAAACTATGAAAAAATGTAATAATTTGAAAGCAATTAAATGAAAAACTGGAACATTCCACAGTTACATAGAGCTGCTGAGCCCACAGACAGTGGGATTTTAATTTCCTTTAGCAAGAAAATGAAAAGCACAACTCAGTCATAAAGACAATAGAGAATACATACCTTTTTCACCTTTTTGACCTTTTTGTCCAGGCAAACCTGAAACTCCAGGGTCTCCCTTTTCACCAAAAGCATCCATTGGTCCAGTATCTATAACCTGAATCGTAGGACAAAGATGAGGAAACTAGAAACACACAACTGTGCTCTAGTAGTTTGTATGTCATCCATCCCAACCTGATGGCACAGAAGCCACTTTGTTTTGTGTTAACAGCTTTGAGCAGTTTTGGTCATACTGGCAATCTCATTGACAGGTACCAATTGCTGTGAGAGTGTTGTAGCTGCTGAGGAATTACCAGAGAAAATAAGGATTTCATATTCTACCAAAACTCCTTCATATCAGTCATATGCTTAAGTGGAAAACTTGATAGCACCTTTCTGAATGAAGATGATGTAAAGAAACCTCAGTATGTTCTAAGCACTGATCCATTGGGTTTGTGTTACCTTTCATCTTAAAATACTCCACTCCAGTGATTTCTACTGTTGATCTGAGTTTGACATAGAAGATACTAACATTTACAATACAATATTCAAGAAGTACACACCTTTTTTCAAAACAAATGAGCAGATGTTGGGAATTTTTTCAGTTGCTGGGAAAGCAGCACCATCAAAGATATGTCTGCTGCTAACTAGTCCCATTTTTTATTTGAAGTGTTAAAAAATTTATAGACTACAATGCTGACAGATGTATTCTTTTGAACTCTCTCTTAGTGTGTACTGATTAACAATGCCTAATAGTTCCATTCTCAAAAACATTCAAAATTCATATTCTTTGAAAGCTCCTTTCCCAAATTTCTAACATACTTCAGAAATAAGGCTTTTGTTTCCATTAAGAAAAACTGAGGACATAACTGATTTGAACAAGACCAGAATATGCATAATCTCTCTCTCTCTTTTTTTTTTCTTTATGTTTGAGTGCTTTGACTTTCTCAAAATTTTTATCTTCATTTAAATTTAAAATAAAACAAGAATTTGTTTTACTTACTCTTCCTGGAGGACCTTGAGGACCTCGATCACCTTTTTCACCCTAAAGGAAAATACAAGTTATGCTTTAAATCCAGATCAGATGTTCTTCACAAAATAATAATAATAATAATAATAACAATAATAGTTTCTTTAGCAAATGAACTCTTTGACACAGATTCACACAAAATCCAAATGCTAAGCACCTGGAATATCATACTAAACAATAATTTGTTAGCAGGTGGAGCTGTACTGCTTTACACTGCGTAAAGAGAAACAGGGATTTTTAGAAAAGTACATTTCTTGGCTGAGCAAAGAGATTGTGAAAATAAAGGCTGTGTTAAACAATTCATATAGGAGAACTAAATCAGGGGTACCTAAGCATGTTGACTTTGACTTTTTGTAGTCTCTGAGTGATGACTTTACAATGTAGCAACATAGCAATTTTCATTTAACACTGCTTTACATACATGTGATGTTTCAATACACACATATGAACTGGCCATACGAGCTCATAGCTCCTCACTCTGTAGTGACAAGCACAGGCTCTGACTCACCTTAGCACCAGGTTCCCCAGGCCGTCCCGGAATCCCAAACCCTCCAGGCAAACCCTGAACGTAGAAGACAGTGACACCAAAAAAGACAAACATAGTTGCACATTAGCTCTGACAGCATCCAAGTTTTAAATTAAACTCAACAAGCACAATAATTTTAAATAAATAATTTGGAAGGCTAGAAAATGTCAACCACTTATAATACACAGACAACTCTTTGGTTTTGAATGTAAGAAATAGTATAATTCAGTGAAATACATACAGGTTGTCCTTTTGGTCCTGGCTCGCCATCTTTTCCAGGCTTTCCCTGTAAAACAGCAAGTTCCACTCTGCTTAAGCAGACGGTCACTAGTACACAATTTCTAAATATGATGGGTGAACTACTAGAACAAAATAATCACTACTGTAATGCATTCATTAAGAGTGCCAAAACAGCTGACGGTGTAGAGGGTAAAAAACAAGCAAACTGTGACTGCCTGGTGCTTATACTACTCAACATACTATAAATTATATCCTATCCCACCTAGATTTCTGCATTCAGCACTGGGACCCCCAGCACAAGAAGGACATGAAAAAGATCCACCAGACCAAGGAGGTCAGGAGAATCTTTTTATGTTCTCTCTGATTGGAATTAGCCATATGGTAGTCAAACAATTCCATAAAACTATGATATCAGATCTTAGTATTGACTAATCTTTTGTGCCTTTTCTTAATTTCAGAAGTAGCTGTGATTTCCTTGAAGAGCAATAGTTATATTTAAAAGATCTTTGAAGCTTTGTTCAAAGAACTCTGCAGAACCCGAAAGATTTATTTTTGAACAATGCAAAGATGCTTCCCCAGCCGGCTCCAGGCCAACATTTATCCATCCTTCCAGCTTTCAAACCCTCATTTACTGTAGGAGTAAAAACATATATCTGATAGCAGGGATACTTCCGTCATGCACCTTTACTGATGGGTTGACAGAACACTCAACCTTGAAGTATAGTAGGAAATAAGGAGGAAGATCTCTTTCAGACTGCAATACAATTCAATGCCTATAGCTGTGCTTGGTCATTTTCTAATGGTTTATGATGACCCACAATTTGAGAAACTGTAGATACATTTTCATGTAGAAACTGCTTTTGCTTACCAGCTCAGCTGTGAAAGATACAGCATGGCTCACAGAAATTGTATGGATGAGACTATGATATAGGTCAAACTAGGCAAACGCAACAGACATTGTGGCCTTATGGTCAGGCTAGAAACCAGCAAGTTAACTTTTATCAGTCATCTAATTTTTTTTGCTCCATTCCTGAGTATCTGAAACAAATTCAACACTTGGCTAAAGTCATTTATATAGTGTGATTTGCTTTGCTTTGCTTTTCCTTCTGTTTTGGAATGACCTTACCTTGCTTCAGTTGGTAGTCAATGGGAGTCTTGCCTCTGCCTTCAGCACTGCAGCCACTGTCTTTAGTTACGTGAAAGCATGTTACCTATTAACTTTACTGGACGTTATCACTATCTTGCCTTGTAAACCTGCCCTTGTTGTTTGATATATACCAAATTTAATGTTTCACTAATAGTTACTAAGTTTAATTAGTTTAGGGATGAAATGCAATGACTGTAATCACATTATTGATACTTACCTGTGGACCAGGCGCCCCAGGTTCACCCTTTTCTCCTCTGAAAGCTGAGCCTGGCAATCCCTGGAAGGCAAATACATACCAGATTAATAATACTGCCATATTCAAAAGTAAATTTGCTTTTAGGTATAAAGATATTCAGGGCCATCATTAGATTCTTCAGTATTTTTATTGTAATAAAAAAAATCTACAAATACTTACTGGGGTTCCCTGTTCTCCCTTTTGACCTTGTTCACCCTAATGAAATTATAAAAAAAAGGTAGATTAGTAAGGAAAATTTTACCCATAATTCATTTAGGCTGTAAATCATTTACTTCTTCATATCAGACATAGCACGTTTAATACTGTTCTCCACTTCAAGAACTATGCCTAATAGTATGACATGCAAAAAGAGGTTAGACAAAACACAAAACATGAATCCATTAAGCTAATTTTTATGCTACTATATATTGCTTAGAGGGTTTAATTCAATAACTGAAAATTAATGATAATTCATTAACACTCATACTCCATGGATGTGATTCTGTAAATGAAAAGTCCAGTGTAAGCTACTTAATTCAAATTTTTATAAAATTTAGGATTTACAATGTTTATCAATTCTGCTTCTTCAGAAAGTCTTCTGCTATTTGTGTTACTTCTGTATGCAATTGTTTATACATTTGTCATCATATTTTTCAGAGAAACTTCCAGAAAGACAATCAAAATGTATTACATAAAGCCAAACAGTTTTGAATAGTTGGCTGTGGATGACTCATTATTTTCTTCTTCCTCTTTTACCGTTAGTTCTAACGACTACATTGTATTGAAGGTTGATCATTTAAGGTCTCACCTTTTCTCCCTTTATGACTTCGCTTCCTTTTTCTTTCGCGTGTGGTGAAGGTCCTGGTGGCCCTGGGGGACCACGGACTCCTTGTTCTCCCTGTCAACACCAAATCCGGGACAGACCATTGAAAACATTACTGAGACCAACTTCAATAAAACAAGTGTGGATCATATTTTTTCATTGTGTGTGCATCCACAACAGAGTAAAAACCATATATGCTTATATAATGCAATATGACTATCTTTCATGGTAAAACACCTCCAAAGAGGATTGATGCATTTCTGCCAGAAAATAACACATATCAATACTATTTATTTTTTGCTAAAGATAAGCCTAAGGTGTCCAGGAAATCTCCACATACTTAGTTCTATTATCAACATTTTTCAAGCAATTCTATGATAAAAAGTTAATCTCAGTGATGTACCATGTCATGAAAAATCCTATCCAGTAGGAATAGTATGCTTAAAAAAAAAAAAAAAAAAAAAAAAAGCCTATGTAATGATTTACTTATACTCCCAAAGGTCTCTGCCAATGACATACATAAGAAGCTTTTGGAGAAGGGCTCAGACACATTAGCAGTTTACCCAATAACCTATGACTCCAAGCATTTCTTGCCTCCTGAAAATGCAACATAGAGCACTTTATGCATCTTTTTATGACCTCTCACCTGATGCTGGCTAAGGGAATAAATGAGATCAGTCACCAAAGGTAATACATGGTAACTCAGCAATGCATCAATGCTGAAACAGTCATGCAGCAGGCAGGAAATCAGTCATCACAGCAAAATCAACAAACAAGGCAAAAATAAGAAAGGTCATTTGCTTGGTACTACTGCAGCAAAGGGCTAGGAGTTGGACAGCATGAAGTCTCACGCTGCACTCTGGGACATTGACCATATTTATGAACAAGCTGGCAGCATTGGCAACTAAGAAAATAACTGCATCACCAGTTGCAGTCACACAGCACCAGCAAGGCTGCAGCTCTCTTCCACTTTAGCAGGTACTGCAGCACAACAGAAGCCCATGTAGAAGGCAAAAGGGTTGATAGAGAAGGATCAGTGTTGACACTGTATGTGTTTTGGGCAATTTACTTTGGACTAACCACACTCTCTTCCAACAGGTTCAGCCCTCAGCACTGACTGTAGCATGCTCCTGAAGAACAGCTTCATGTTTAGTTTCATGCTAAAGGAAACCAGATTGCACTCTCTCAAAAATGCTCCTAGTTGAGCCAAAACACAGGGGACAACCGCAAGATCTGACTCAAAATCACACCCTCTATTCATTCTAAAGCAGTGGTACAGACAGGACCTCAAGAGCCCTATCTCAACTAATTCCGACAATTTCAGACAGCATATATCAGAACAAAATTGTTTTCAAATTAATCTCAGGATGAGTCCTAATATGCAGAGTAAATGTTTCCAGATCTCCCTACGATAAACTAAGGCAGTTGGTACTAGTCACAGCTAGAAAACAGGATAACAGTTACAGATAAAAATCTGTAACTGTTTAGGACTTCTGTTCATTTAGCTATGAGTTACAGATTTGATTAACTCAAGTTGCCTAAAACTTACAATGCCTTTGAGCTGATTTTCTTCACAGATTAGTTCCAGAAGTTTATTTAGTTAAAACAAATTGTCTCAAGAATATTTTATGGAAGTTGTTCTCTAATTCTTCAGAAGAGACTTACCTTTTCACCTTTTGGACCCTGAAAGCCCAAACCCATGTAGCCCTGAAAATAAAAATTAAACATAGTAAATTTTCATCAGCAGTAAACATGTGCATACATACACACATATAGAAATATTTTGTACATGGCTAAAGTAAAGAGAGTATGAAAGACAAGATAGGTCTTTTAAATGCACATATTAAATAAACAAATAAATCATGTCCTAAACCTCCAGTTGTCACAGCAATTTGTGAAATATATATATATATTATTAAATTTATTGAATAATTTTAGTGTCATCATGCTCTTTTTTCAACATTTTACTGTTAAATTTTGGCATTTTAAAATGAGTCCCAATAATCACAGAATGTTGTAATTATTACTGACTTGATCAACTGAGGCAACAGATCTAATTAAAAATAAAATAAATAAATGAAAAAATAAAAAGCTTTCACTGTGATGCCTCATCAACTTATCCCCAGATTGCAAGAAAACCCACTCCTTTAGGACTATTAGTTTCCAAATTTGGGGGGTAACTGATGTGCCAAATAACTAAACAAACAGATAATCTTTATAATAAAGTCTTACCTTCTCGCCTGGAGGTCCTGGTGGCCCTGGGGGACCCTACAAGACAGTACATTTCAGCAGACATATATAAAGTATGCTAGGCTGAATAATTCCTTATTCTATAATGAGATCAAAAATGCAAATCTTTCCATTAAACCAAGATCTAAAGTATTTTTCTTCTACTGCCTGTAGCTCCCAACTTAGCCTAAATAATAAAATAAACAGAACCTGTCAAAGATCTTTCATCAGAGCTTGCTTTACAGTTAAGAGTGCTGGATCTAATCAGCATGTAGACAGGAGACAGTCACAGAAAATCTGTGGTACTGCACTGCAAAATAACTTCACTAATGACTTTTTTTTCACAGTTTTGTGCACTACTAACTACATAAATAGACAGTGATAAACATTAATCCTCACCTTTCTTTCATTAAACTTGTTCTTTTTTACATCAACAAGTGCAAGTGCTGACTAAACTGTATGACCATTTTCCTTTAGACCACTTTCAGTTTTCTTCAGAAGGAAAACAGATGCTCACTTAATAGCCAGAAACACTGAGTGGACTTTCGTCAGATGGAAGTAACTGATCCCTATGAACATTACCCGCATCCAGCACAGGAAGAGAAGACATTAGATATCTATTAGATCTGACAACATTTCAGATAGTTAAAATGACTTCAGCATTAGGAATAATATGAATTTGATGCTGTCCTGCTTTCCACAGTGCTTCTTACTCAACTGCCCATAATAATAATCTTAGCATACATTTTGATTTAGATCTGGCTGCTAGGTCTGTAGTTTATGTTCTATAGATTAAGTGCGGGAAGACAGAAAAGGAGGATTAAGTATATTACAACCCCTTTCCCACAAATAAAATCCTCCAAATCCTCCAAGAAGATGACTCTAGGAGCAGTGCTATTGAATAGCTATGTACCTATGCAATCCTACCATGACAGAATCTAGGAGACTAAATACACAGCCTGAAACCACAGGTTGTCTTTCCTAAATCCTAACACCTTGTAGGACTTTCCTGTAGGTGAAGTGCAAATCACCATTACATGTGATTCCATCACAGGAAACTTACTGGTTCTCCTGGAAGCCCTGGTGGCCCCATTGGTCCCTGAAACCCCGCAGTTCCAGGTGGACCCTATAAAAAAAAAAGAAAAGGCATAATTAAAAAGTGATATGTATTTGGCAATTTCATGATATTTATATAATTTTAATTGAAACTCTCTGGTATTCAAACATCATTTAAACTTACAGGTAGTCCAGGTTGGCCAGGAACGCCTTTATCACCTTTTAGCACACTAGAAGGAAAAAGACCAATCACTTCACCTGGATCTCCCTATAACAAAAAATAAAATAAAATAAAATAAAATAAAAACAATAGTACTTTAATATCCATTCAAACACATTCAAAAAT
The DNA here is from genome assembly GCF_964035555.1 of Netta rufina. NCBI lineage: Eukaryota > Metazoa > Chordata > Aves > Anseriformes > Anatidae > Netta > Netta rufina. The sequence continues at coordinate 61,697,499 of NC_140123.1, read as the reverse complement.
GTTAAGGTAAGAAGAAAGTTAGAGCTATGTAAAATCTGGAATCATTTGGAAAGTTCCCTTTTAAGAGTCACCACTTAACATCTAAGAGATTCCAGTACCAAATCATCATTCATACTCTTATTCTCTGCACTGTAATGTGTAATCAGAAAGATTTTCCCACCAATCTATCACTACTACAGCATTAGTAGACAATGAGAACGTCTGGCCTGGCTATTAATGGAATTGGTAACTTTGCAGTCTCTTCTCCAGAATGAGATCTTAGTCTTAAAACTAATTTTGAAATCAAAGCTCTCCTTTTTCTTTAAAAAATAGATACACTTTGTCTTTCTTATTTTGGAAAACTATTCCAATTGTTACCTGCTTCTTTATGCCTCTTTTTCTGATAGCAAAAGATCCTGTTTTTTTCCTGCATTTTTGTACAACATTGCTATAACTTGAGGGGTGACTTTCTTCCACAAACATTCTCTATGTTAAACTACTTTGAAAAATGAAATGCCAGTATGAAAACAAATGTTGGAAACATAAAACCTATCTAAATCTTTATGCACAACTTTGTGGCCACCACAATACTTATGCAAAGTTAATGATATGTACTATTTTTTCTATTGTGCTTCATAAAATACTTACACTTTAAAGACCTGCATGGAACAACACAAACGTTTAATTGTTATGAACTGGATGTTGTTCCACTGCCTTTATTTAGAAGGACTGCAGAGCAGAGTAGAAAGTGAAGCACATCAGTACAGTTTTTTAGTACTTAACAAAGGACTGCTAGTCTTAGAGGGCGTAGAGCTCATTCTAATTCTTTTCATTAGAAACAGGGTATGATCACATCTAGAGCAAAATGTACCTTCATTCCAGGAGGTCCTGGGGGTCCCTGTGGAAAAAGACATATTTGATGTTATTTTTCCTCAGTATTGCATATTTTACATTTTATAATCTATATAATGCCGTATAATTATATCTAAATTTCAAGAATCGGAGTTGAAACAAGTGAAGTGAATGAAACATGAAGAATCTACTTACTATGCTCCCAGTCAGTCCTGGTAACCCTGGGGGACCTACTGGACCTCTTTCACCCTAAGGAGAACAGAGAAATTGGTTTTGTTTAGGGAACACTTTTGAAGGATGTTTTTATTCCAACACAGAGATGTTGTTATAAACATATGTAAATGTCACCTTTGTTCCATTACATCCTGGAATGCCAGGTGGACCAGGAGGGCCATCTTGTCCAGGAATGCCCTACATAAAAAGGAAGTAAAGAAATTAGCAATCCAGGTCAGACATCACCTGATGTTCGCTTTTGACATTCTTTGTAAAAATACATATACTTCACACGTACAGGAAGGCCTGGGTTTCCTGGAAATCCTGATGGTCCTGGTGGGCCCTGCAATTGACAAAAACATACTGAACTTGGGAAACTGAAATGACAAAACCACAAAACAACAATGACAAGCTGCATGTCTGGTCTCCTTTCCAGTGGGGACAGTAAAAATCAGAGTAAAACTTTCTTTTAAACTCTCTTGGGAAAATAGCCCTAATCTCCAAACCTCCCAACCACAGCATTTTAGCAATTGGTGGCTGAAAGCACTTTTTTATATTTCTGTAATTTTTAAGCAGCAATATGCATTTTATTCAACTGAAACTGCATCGGAACCTTACACAGGCATAATGAAGGAATGCAGAGTTTCTGTCTTCTCACAACCATGGTTCACAACGTGAAATTTACTGTAGACACCTCTTCATAGCAGAGGAGGATGCTAAGTCACTGTAAAGATGCTTTTTCATCTTTCATCAGCCACATCAGTTTGTCAATTTCATTTTTATCATCCAAAAAAAAAAAAAAAAAAAAACCAACTGACTTGAAATAACTCTCTCTCCCTGAATAGCTTTCCAGTGTAATGAATCAGGAGTTTGACTTGGCACTTCATTTTCATCCTACCAGTTTATTTATTGTGGAACAGAAAAGATGTATGAGATTCCAGAAGCTCAGATAGCATATTTGCATCTTCCAAAACTTTACCATTGCAAAAGTACAGTCTACTTGCACTGCAAACCATGAATGGATTTGCCAGGAGATGCTAATTTATGTTAACATACAGGATACCATGAACCTCATGGACTGAAATGAGGATTTCTTGATCTATCAGAATACCTCTCTATAATATTTTAGACACTGTGATTGATTTTGTAAATTCTGTGTGCTGCAGGCAAATGGAGAACAAACTGACACAGCATTTTGAAAATCTATGGACAAGAGGGCACAGTTTAAAATGTATCATTGCTCATCAAGTCATTCAAATTCTCTTTCATCAGTACATTACAACATGTGAAAATGCTCAGAATGAGCTTGGCATCTGACAAAACACAAGAAGACACAGCCCTGGCTACTATAATATACTAATTGAGTGTTTTGTAAGTACCACATTAAACAGAAATTACAACAGGAAGGCGTGTTTAGGGCCTCCCTTAAAACTGAAGAAGTCGGGGGATGAAAGCCCCAGCTTTAATTTGTCTCTACACCCTGTGTAAATTTTTACATATACATGCTTGTGAGTGTGTCAGCATCTCTGCTGGAGCACTTCAAGGAGGTTACATGGTTCACATTCTATTGGAATGAAGCCTCTTGGTAGGTCAGAAGGCTCTCAAAGGAATATTAAAACCAGAGTTGTTGATGCAGTGATAAGTAATGGGGGAAAATGCAAATGTGCAAAATCACTGACTGCACAATGCAGAAAGAACTTCAAAGGCAAGAGCAAAAATCTTGAATTATTGTGCAGCACAAGGGGATGCAGTTGATTAACGCAAAGAAGAGAATAACCCCATCATCCACTTGAAGGCAGCTAGGAAGAGTGAAAGACATATAAACATGAACAGACATATAAACATGAAAGACATATAAAGACATGAAAACATGAAAGACATATAAACATGAAAGACATACAAACATAAACTACAAAAATGTAAGTTAGAACTCACTCTTGTTCCTTTTGTTCCTGGCAGTCCTGGTTCTCCAGTATCACCCTGTAAAGGAAAAGAGATAGCTTTGTCTTTCCTAGGGACAACAATTTAGGGAAATCTGAGTGTTTTAAATATTAAAGCTTAATTCCTACCTTAAGCCCTGGTGGCCCAGGAGGACCTTCAGGTCCTTGCATTCCAGGAAACCCAATCACACCCTGTAGACCCGGCAAGCCTCTTTCTCCCTGTGGAAAGAAGAATAGGCATTAGCAACAACACCACTGAAAATAGTAAGAAGTTAAATGTGACAACCAACATTTCATTCTAGTCTTTGAAAGGAGGATTATTATAAACAAAGAAATATTTTTGTTTGATGACAAGTTGGCACAAGGTGATTGTGGCATGACAGAAAAGCACTATTCATAGCATGTTTATACCCCTAGTAATAGGAAGGCCAGAAAATCTAATACCCCAAGTTAGCAGTCATATTCCTGAAAACTGCAAACATCACTGTTCGGCCACTAGTATATGAAAGGCCAGTACGAATCTTTGTCTTACAAGTCATTCACAACAGCAGATTTTGGACAGCAGGCTTTGTCACTTAGTCTTGAGCTTCAGGGTGGTTCAGAATCAGAGGTGGTTCAAGATACAGGGTCTTTCTGAGAAGCTCAACACAGTGACTGTATCTGTCATCCTTTAGGTTCCTGTTTATAGTCATATGGGATATACATGTTTTCTGCACTCTCCCTATTACTCCAAATGCATTTAAAACACATAAACCTAGAGGCAGAAAATAAAATCCATCCACGCTCTAGATCAATATTGCAGCTGTTACATTCCCAGTGAAACCAAGAGGAACACTGAATAAAGGCTGAAAAAATCTACACATAGGGGAGAGGGTAAAAAAAAATGTATCCATATATCAAAGTCTGAAAACAGCAAATCAAGCAAATTAAAAGCCAAATGTTCCACATAGGAAATAACTAGAGTTGTCTTTTCAAGGTGTAGGGTGAAACAGGGAGAAGCACCTCATGTTATCCAAAAATGTGGTAATATGAATGAATAAAACATTAGTGAGCAACTGAAAAAAAAAAAATAAAATAAAAGGAAAAGGTATACAGGTTTGGTCAAGAACTAAAACACATGACATCTGTTTTAGAAACTCAAAAAATAGACCAATTTTCATGGAATACAGACAAGGTAATAAAATCAACAAAGTTCCAAACACACAAAAGGAAGCTACTCAGTTTTCAGTATCTTCAGCAGAACATTGAGAGATGACCGTGCTATTTGTAATTAACAAATGATTTGGTACTGCGAATTTAGGATGGTGAGTAGTTTAGTGAGGAGCAAGAAACTTTTCTCCCATTTGCTCAGGATTACCAGCTACATTCTAGTAGCTGGTGGGGGTCATCTGAGGACTGAGCAAATAAGTGAAGAACAACATCTGGAGATTGGAGAGCTCACTCTTCAAGTAGGTAAAACAGATACGTTGCAAGGAAAACATTATGGTAGGCAGTCAGAGGAAGGGGTGTGATGACTCACAGATGTGGCGCTTGTTAGTTTCTGAAGATGATGGAGTTGGCCACGAGGGTAGGCTTTTGTTCAGATGAAGAGAAAAAGAATAGAGGTGACTGATGGGTAAGATGAAAGGGCCAATGATAAAAGTATGAGGAAGTAGAGGGGAAATTAAAGCAAAATAACCACTTAATACAGAGAAGTGACTTTGGTGGAAATAAAGGAGATCTACTGGTACCAGCTCTATTCAGTGTCCCTGCTGAGGCTGCTCCTGCCAGCCTGAGTTTCTACAGGTCTGGTGGAAATGTGATCTTGGCATTTCATTTTATATACTTTATATTTTATATAATTTATATTTTATGTACTTTATATTTCAAGTCTTAAAGAAAAGGACACAGAGATGAACCCAGCACCTACAGCCCCTGCCCCATGGCATGCTAGTGTGAGCAGGGTATCAACGGTAACAACCAGTCCCACCAAAGCTTGTGCAGCCATTCCTGCACCTTGCTGAGAAGGGGAAGGAGGAAAAATGGAAGGAGTCAGAGAAGGAGCAAGTCTGAAATTTCTGATAGGTCAAATAACATAATAATTTGGTTTTGTAATGCTACTGCAAGAGTTGCTGATGGAGCTGATGTCTGTGCATGCTAAGTGTCCATTCGCCTCTTTGTGGTATGTTTCCTGGACTGGCTGTCATGGCAGTCCTTGCCCATGCAAACTGAGGGACATGGTACTTCTATAAACAAAATATTACTCATTTCTTAAAATTTTCCACTGGGAAAAATTCTTACGTTGCCTCTCCTCTCTTTGCTCCCATGAAAAATAGCATTTTCAATTAAAAAAAGTACTTTGTGAGGCAATCAAACAGTTTTTCCTTGAAGCACCAAAACGGCACAATCTCCTCTATTTACTTCTCAGTATTCATTGTCGTGCTTTGATAATAAAGTTTGCTAGTTACCAAAATCCTGTTGTGTTGTTATTATAAAACACTGCAAAGCAAAGCAATCAACCCAACAGATCAAGAAACGTATTTCTAAGTCAGCTGTTAAATGTCCAAAGTCCAAGTTCTGAAGTAATCATTTCAGAACAGTGGACACATTTCTGAACCATGGGCACTCTCCTTCATGACCTGCCGGGAGATCTATTAAGGAGGCAGAAGACACTCAAATACATAGAACAGGGTTTTCCATCGCTGAAGGAAAGCACAACATGAACAAAACAAGATTTTTCTGACACCTACATAGAAGTATGAGTCATATGTAAGCCGGCTAATACTTTCTGCACTCAGGAGCTCTGTCCAGAGGCTTTCAATGCACTTTGAACCACTGCACCCTGCAACACAGGAAAATATTCATTCTGCCATTCTCATGGAAAAATAAAACAGAGGTTTAGAGATTTCGTTTAGTCTAAGGCTCCCTGAAGACTGTTCTGGCACTGTAAAAGGCCCTTTATGTGCCTGTAAATCACTCACTAAGGTAATGACCACTTTGTCTTGCCAAAGACATTAACCTAAGGCTTGACATAAATAAAGCTTGGACTTCCAGGACAATTAGAGCCAGCTCTGCAAAGCTATCTTCAGACTCCCAGGTTGCCCTCTCTGAGGGGTTAAACATAGCTGCAGAAGCAGGTCAGAGACTGTACAGGGACACTTTGAGCCAAGATAGATCCAGGTTTCCCTTGAAACATTGTCTTTTACTGACTTGAACTGTTAGGCCAAGAGGAAGAAAAGTAAATGGCTATTTGTCCAGGGCTTCTGGACACCCAGTCAAGCTGCCAGATGCCCAGAGGCCTGGAGAGCGCAACTCCTGAGTGTGTGGAGGTCTTTCCCATCCCAAATACTGCAGCCTCACAGTTTCTCACACCAGAACTGAGCTCGTGTATTTGCTTGTGATTTGCCAGAGGGAAGTAAAAAAAAAATATATATAATATATATATAAATAAATAAATAAATAAATAAATAAATAAATAAAACAAAAACCATAAAGTTTGTTGACAGTCTTGGCTCTGAGGGTGTGAGAACCACAGGACACAGGATCTCACTCTACACACAATTTGCCACCTTAGCATTTTATTCACAGCCACATTCTAGCCACCTTAGCCACTCATGCTAACTGGGGAGCATGCATTTACCCACTGCTTACACCCCTCTCTCTACTTTGCCTTCCCATTTAATGCCACTGCAAAATACTGAATCAGTAGCCCAACCTTCTGCAGTCTCTGGCTAGACAGACAGTGGGACCTTACTTCTCCATGCCATCCATGGAAACTCACAAGAGTTAGGACAACCTTTTCCAGCCAGACCCAGTGACAGACCTAGGGGCCTGGTTTCCAGGCCTTTTTTTTACTCCATGTGTCAGGCTGTAAGGAAAGAAGTATCGCTAGCAAACAAAGATCTAACTTCAATGCTTCAGTGACCCAGACAGTACCAACTCACACTGTACCATGTCTTTTTGGCATCAGTGAAACTGATTACAGGATTACAGTAAAATTCTATCAGTCTCAAAATGTCTACACTGAACAAAAGAATACAGAAACTCTGTCATGAGAATTAGTAAACTCATGTGAATGCTGAGCTCCATGTGTCCTACATTGACTGGGTATTATCCTGCAGAGATCACTGGGGTAGCAACATTTGTACTGCTGCTTTCCTACCCAAAGTGGCTTATTTAGAACTGCAAGCTCAGATGAAGCTATCATGTATTACACCATGCAGTACAGACATATGCATGTCCTGAGGATGCTTTGCATTGCAAGGAAATACTTGAGCAGCATCCCTTCCTTGCTTGCCTGCCCAGTTCCTTTGTTCATCCGGTGTTCCAGCCAAACATCCCAACAGTGTTTGCACTACATTTATGTTGCAACTCATTAAGCATCCACACTACATAAATTGGCAAGCACTAGATCACTGCTGTTACCCCACTTATTCTTTGCTCAGCACTGAGATTCCTAGCTGCAACGCGTGGAGAGCATGAGACTCTGACTCTAAGTGCTATGTATTGTTCAAGTTCCAATATTCACAGCTGCAAAATCTTGGCAAGTAATATTAAAAGAGCTTCTGCTTCTTACAAATCAATTCATGAGACTCGGAAATTAAAACAGATGTAACCGAGTCATCTGTACCTCCACTGATTCAATGCAAACTGTCAGAAAACACAAAGGAGAATACATTATTCAGCTCACAAAGATGAATATCATGCCTCTCAGCTGCTGTCGAAAATACGGAGATGCTATGTAAAAAGACAGCAAGTGCTCAGTCACTGTTGCACTCATTTGATTAGCAAGATGCCTGTTGAAATCCAGCTTTTGTGAAATGCTTCCAAATGCCTCTGCATTAGATAGTTCAAATTAAAAGCAACTGAATGGACTTTTAAAGAGAGGTGAACCTGTTAAGAGCATAGCTACAGGCGCTGACATTTTTGCTGGCATCCATCCTTCCAAATTAGCCATGAAATACTGTTTCACACATGGAGCAACTGCAGATGGCTGTTGAGGAGAGTCACATGAAGCAAGTAGTTTCAGAAGAGTTATAAATCAAGCGCTGAGGGGGAGGAAACAACCAGAACTACATTATAAATTATTTCCCCTATTATTTCGTCTAGGGACTATTGGGCAGGGAGATGTTAGTCTTGAGAGACTGGTAACACAGATATAAATCAAATGTTTGCAGAGCTGTGGGCTCACACAATGTCTGGGCCCATACATATGCTGTGTTCTCCAGTTCTCCAGAGACCAAATCATGTGGTGAATAACAATGTGCAGAGCTTTCTGGAGGCATTTACGAGATTATCACACAGCCCCTAGCTGGCTTCTTCTGTTCGGTTTGCCTCTGCTGTAGATCATCCCGTGGTAGAGACGGCAGAACAGACATGTGCCTGCCCTTTGGCTGAAAACACGTAACACGGTTTTACGGTGAGATGCTAAAAGGCAGCTGAGCTGGTCTAGTTAGCAAAGTTGGCTCTGCTCCTCTTCCTGCTCCTTTGAAATGGATGTTGCCTCCTGGCCCTTCTTTATAGCATTGATGATTCCCTCCAGCACCGCTGCACCAGACCAGTTCACTAAATTCACACACTTTTCCTTGGTGAGAGAGCTTGCTCTGGCCTCAGTGATCTGAGAAGCCCATCAGGTGTCGAGGTGGCTGCCAAAACTGATGCAAGGATACAGCAACGCAGGGCGGAAAGGCTGCAACAACAACTTCTCACAGCAGCACGGCAGGTTGGATAGAGTTCATCTACCAGAGCTCCTCAGCTGTGCCTTTGCTGCAGGAGGAACTGAGCCCAGAGCCAACAAATGCTTGAACTTGAAGGACAGACATCTTCAGATCAGCATTAATGCCGAGTCCAACATCCGTTCTGAGCTCCAGCTTCCTCTCTCACAAGCACACATGCATCCCTCTTTCCAAAGCTCACGTGCATTGAACTGAAACACTACCAAGGGCACGTATGCCAAAGAAATGCAACAGCTTCAAGATGAAAACTGAGGGTGCAGTTTTCCAAAAAGAGAGAGACAGGGCCTGACAGCTCAGTGTTCTTCCCTATTTTTCTCTTTTCTTAGTGTGATTTTAGAAATAGTCTCAAATGCTGCTTTTGATAGAGATTAATTTGAGGTCCAGGTGTAATTGTTAATGAAAAATGTACCATTCACACGAATCCTGAAGTTCTCATCATGCCTTGATGCTCTGGTGTCTTAAAATCCACAGCAACACACAACAGCCTTGCAGTGACCTACACGGTTTCTAGACAGACTGTCCCAAACCACGTGAGAGGTGAATGCAGGCTCTGTGTTTGTTCCTTCAGCTGATATAACTGCATGCACTCAAGCGAATTGGCTTTGAAGTGTTAGACCTGTAATTACAATACACAGTGGGAGACACTACTGTGGGATCTGAGTAGCGCTCCTGAGTCACTGTGTTTCTCTCCACACTCTTCTAAACACGTTTTACAGAACTGTAATTGGCTCAGGGCTGATTTCATGAAGAAATGGTGGGGAATAGCAAATCCTTAACTAAAAGAGTATTTCTAACCACCAGAGGGAGTACCGGCATCGAATATCTTTCAGGTCTAAAATAAACGTGTACAATAAATATCATCTGTTTGTCCTTAGCTGCACTTACCATTTTCAGTATTTTACTGAAAGTGTGAAGTGGATATCAGTCAAACAGAATTATTGCTATACGCTCACAGCACAAGAGTCCTTAAATGCACTGCGGATGCTTAACATTACAGAATTCCCACGGCACATTCTTCAGTGTGAGAATCTATCTACACTATAGAGATACAGTTCTGAAGCCACACGAGTAACTAGTAAATAATTACACAAACATAACTGTGAAGACATGTAAAGAATCTGTGCAGGAGCTGTGTAAACATCTTGGCTCTCCCAGCAGTTTGGGGGCTGACAGAATGCAGAATGGAAAGAGGGGAAGGGAGAGGAAGAGGGGATGTAAATCAGCAAAATCTGGATTCTTGCACTGCCAGAAAGAATCTGAGAAAACTCACTCATGTGGAAACATGAATCCAGCATGACTAACAGAAGGGGCAGCCATGACTGTTTTGCATCACCTGCACAGCTCCCCAGTCGGGCTGGCTGTGGGCTGGATGAGTCCCCTGGAAAACCTGAGGCATTACAAGGGCTGCTCTAGGCTATATGCAGACACACAAAGAGCTCTCCCAGCAGCTGCTGGTGAACAACACTCTCCAGTCATGCCCTTTTTGTCACGATGCTGGTTCTGCCATTTCCATCTCTCCTTGTCCACTCCCTGGTGCCCTTTACCCATGGGACTCCTTCAGCCCCCAGTTAAACCAGTTCCTGAGCTGTGCTTTGAGGTGGGAACACTGAAAAGCACCCAGTGACAGTGCAAAAGCCAGTGTCACACAGACTTGTACACACAAGTGTGGAAAGTGCACTCTTGTCACCCCGTGATGGCATCTCATACAGCACTAGCTTCTTGCTGGCTTTGCTGTCATTCCTGCTATGCAATTATCTGCTCCCAAGTCTAGTAAATTTGCAGCACTGAAGAACCTGTGCAGAGTGATCCACAGTGAACTCAGAGCTGCAGTAGTGAATCAATCAGTGTAACAATTTGGTTAGAGAGCAGTTCAGGTTGGCAGTTTGAGGGCTGTCTGTGCCTCTGCCTTCCAAATCGGAGAGCATGCTTAGGCGGGAAGTGTATATCAGTGTCGCCTGATGGCTGCAAAGAGCATTCCTCAGGAAGTTGCTAAGTGCTTCCCAAGAGTATAAAAATAGAAATAACGATCTTTGTGTATCCTTTCCTCTACATATCTGTACTGACGTGCTTAGTTTGTCTGCAAATAAAGTGGGTGGGTATGCAGTGTGTCTGAATTTGATTTAGTAGCTGAAGGAGAATTAAAATAAGCCAAGTCAAGTAAAATTAATATTCAGAAGTTGGTCACTGTTACAATCTCAACTTCTACTTAATTAGTGTCAAGCAACTGGTTGCTTATCAGCACTGTACAATTTCAGCTAAACCAGCTGTAAGTAATGGCTCCTCCATACTTAACTTATGTGCTTCATGCAATTCCTCTTCTTGGTCATCTCATAGTTATTTCTCATTTTCCAAATGCTTTTCGGATTTTTCAACAAAGGCACCTACATTTCACTTTCTAGGACTTGCTGAGCCAGGTTAAACTAAGCTCTCAGTGATTCCTTACATTGTTTGTCTTTGGCGATTGTATATTTTGTGGTGTATTTAACTCCAGTGTAGACAAATGTTGCAGACCCAGAAGTAGGTAGGATGCTGAGAAGGAGTGTATTTCTATTTACACAAAACTATGATTTAGAAGACATGCTTGGTTTGCCTCCATTAAAAAAACAAAAAAAAAACAAAAAAAAAACAAAACAAAACAAAAAAAAAAAAAAAACAAACAAAAAAACACAAACAAACAAAAACAAACAAAAAAAAACCACTTTAATTCATGACCCCTAATTTCACCATTTCATAAGCTAGGAGTAGTCTACCTCAACACATGATGGAGGGCATGGTATGACAAGAGTATGAAGGCAAGAATAACAGAGAGCAGAAGCCAACAGACAGCGTGTGAGCTTCATTTGCTAACTGTGGAAGTCTGCCTGAACAGTGTTTGGCAGTTTAACACCAACACATGTGTTTCACTGTCTTCATGTTTAAACATTTATTGATTTTTGTAAAAGACACATCCCATGATGCTTCAGGAGGAAGTCACAAAAACCTGTCACCGAAGGTGTACATGGTGTATTTCCAAAACTTTAAATAAAAATAAAATCAAACTTGGCTCAAGGAGTCCTTTTCCAAAAGTTAGAATCACCCTAGGGAACAGAACAACCTCAAAAAGCCTCAAGAGAAGCGGATGTGGGAAGGAAAAATGCATATGCAGTGTTAAAAGAAAAAAAAAAAAAAAAAAAGGAAATTCTATCACCTGGAGACAGGTTGAATCAAAAGGGTGCTATATTTCCCACCCCTTCTAATCATCTGTTGAACTCATTACTTCTGAGTAACTCTTCCTTTGTTTTATTGCACATTGTGTTAAGTCACTTCCACTGTTGAAGGTCCATGAAAATAAGGGGTAAAAATGCTCCACACCCTTCCTTCTTCATTAGTGAAAATTATTTAGCATTTATTTGCATTTGGCATTGTTTAAAGGCTCACATTTAAAGATGAAACAGCAGAAAAAAAAAAAAAAGGTTTGAACTTTTCAGGTTTTTCTAATTTATTTTTGTTCACATCCTAGACCTGGAATGAAATGTTCACATCCTAGACCTGGAATGAAATTTGACGTTGTTACATGCGAGTTTTATTCTCTTGCCAAAGGTTTGACATGGACATATTTACAGAAAATAATCTCTTCCATAAATAGTAAAAACATGGGCAGCTGGTCCTAGACAGTACAGACTGCAATAAAGTTCTCATAATGAAGTAGCTCATATCTTAAAGAGTACATGACAGACAGTGCTATTCTAGACAGTGCTATTCTAGCTACTTTTTTTTGGTTAGGTTTGAAATGGCATTTCAAAAGTTTTAAACATTTTACAAGTTGCATAGAAGTAAGATATCTTTCCAAAAAAGCTGGAGGAAATATTCTGGCTTCTGAGTTTTTATCACAAAAAGACCACAAGGCAGATAACACTATACCTCAAAGTGTAATGCAATGTTTCTTCAATTTAACCTGTAGCCTCTTGACTCAACCAGAAGCATTAGAGAACAGACAGCACAATATAATTTCTGTAGCACCTTCAGCATAATGCAACCTAAACCAATTAAGTTATCAAAGATGCAATAATCGCTAACAAATATATAAAACAGATATTTTCCTTATTTTGACACTATGGAGGTCATAAGCATAATCAATCAGTTGTTACTTGCCAGTGAATGCCAACCAGAAATTGCTGTACTGCTTAGGTGTCTTAAAGGTTGTCTTTTTGACAAAAAAAAAAAAAAAAAAAAAAAAAAGGCTGATGTCAGAAAAAAAAAAAAAGGCAGCATGTCAGAAAAAAAAAAAACCTGCGATGTACGACTGCTGCCACCCAGAGGAACTCACAGGAAAACAGCCACTGGAGCAAGGAATCTGTCCTGGTGAGAGCTGGTCCGAGACTGTGACTCAAATGGACCAGCTCTTCCCCTTTGGTACCACTCACAGTGGCAACGCTGATGCTCACTGCTCTTTCCCCTAATCTGATTGTACCCAGTGACAGGCAGGGCAGAATGAAAGTTTTTCTGCCTGAGGCTTGTACTTTGCATAGCTTTAGAGACTTTCACTTTTCCACTATCCTCTTTTTTTTTTTTTCTGAGGTAAAAAGCATACCTCAACTCCCATGCCTTGGTACTGGTGTAAATACATTGCACTTGATACCTAGAACATCCTAAAGAATTCCCTTCATAAGAGTTTTGCCAAGGCTGTGTGTGTCCCCGTTGGATTGCCATCTTCCATCTCCGTAGCAGACAGAAAAGAAATCTGAGTTGCAGATTTGTAATTGCATCCTTAATTCACAAATGCCATTAAAGGTGCTGCATACAGCTGGCAGCAGCACTTCTGGGCAACAATGACTTCTCTCTTCACTGCTATCCTATACAAGCCCTCGGTATTCTTTCATTTTTTCAAATAACTCCTGACTTCAGAATCAGGAGTGCACTTAAGTGCACTTAAGACTCCACTCCTGCCCTACTGTCCCTATGCTCCCTTCCTGCTACTTACACCCGTTTGTTTTGCAGTTCTGCTGCCTTTCAGCCTTCTCTTGGCAGTTGATCAAACTGTTCCAGCAAAACCAAGGGTTATCAAAAGCCCCAAAGCTTTAACTATCCACCAACTACTTTTTTTTTTTTTTTTTTCATAAGTTTATAGTCAGCAACAGCATCAAATGAGGAAAGAGTGAGAAGACATCCAGTTTGATGTCAGTGTCTGTGCTCACTCACTTGGTCAACTCAGTATTTACTTTAACTGTACATGGTGATCTTTGACACAAGCCTCAGTGAGAATTATTTTTGTTGGCATATCAAAACATTTAAAAATGTTCCAGCTGAACTTTAGTGGAAGCTGCCACATGCTTTCTTTAAGAGCTACAAAATTTATGGGTAGGTTTTACCATTCTAGTTACTCTTGAAATATTCTAAGGAATAGAAATATGATTTTCCAGACAAGAATCTGAGTTGCTTTCCCCTTGGCTTCACCTTAACTTTGTTTTTCTTCTGATAGTAAGATGATATATAAGAAGACTTTACCCGTCACTGAAAGCTAATAATTATTTTCATAATTTAAGTTAACTTTCTTTCCTGTTTTGTCTATAACTCAATTTACTCATTGCTCTGTGAACTTTCTCAGTTTACCTGAAAGAAAATTTAAATCGTTTTAGCATCTCTTGAAAATGCTTTCTCAGCTGTCCTTGCTCCCTCTGTGACATGAGCTTCTTCTGTGGTTAAACTAAAGAGGTTCTTCAGCTGGTTAGGAATTTGTTTGGGTGATAAAGTACCTTATTATCACCTTTTTAGCAGCTACTTCAAAATTTCCTCTTTGGACATTCCACTTTCATGACGTTTCCTACTGCTCTATCTCCTTTGTAGCATATATGGCTACAAGTTTTGCTATTGCTCCTGATGGAAGTGGTTTTTTTTTTAGTGTTTTGTTTGAAATTTGTCTTGATACCCTTTCTCAATAAAACCCAAACTTGAAGAGAATTTAGATCTCCTTTTCTTTAAACCATATGGCTGGCTGTTTCCAATGACTAATCTAAATTATGACCTCTCACTGAAAACGTAGCTCTATAATCTGAAGTAGGAGGTGGCTGAGCTAATAGAACCAAACAATTAACTACCACCAGTACAAGATAAAATAAACCACAAAACCAACCAAACCACTTCTTGCTCTTGGCCAGGAAGACCAGCAAGTGACTTAAGGAGATTACTGTGGTTCCCTAGTAACAATTATACATACAAGATTGCTTGTTGTAAATACTGCTACAGAGAAAATGTAGGCAGAGATATATTAAATGATCCAAGATTAGATGTATCAAGTATGATTAAATTCTTGTGTGGGAACTGACATATCACAGAGCCGCCAATTATACTGGCTGGCTTGGTCTAAGATCCCCAGTAAACACAATATAAATTGAATGGAAGAATGATTTAAAGAAGCCTGAGGGGTAAACTACAAAATGCAGCTACTGCTGCTCCCCAGACGTTTGCTGTCCCAGGCCCACAGAATGCTGTCTGCATGATGGAGTATTCGTGTTATGGGCTATTTTACGAATATACAGAAACCAGAAGCAGACTGCAGGTGTAGTCACATATAAACAGATAGTAAAAAACACCTGCATACCGATACAAAAGTTTTAGTAATCCCTGTGCTGTCAGTAGACACTAAAAGCATGACTCTTTTTGCGCGGACAAAATTTAAAATTTAGGATGATTCCAAACTACACATGGATATTGCAGAGGCACTGGGTGGCTCTGCTTTCGGAACATGTGGCTTTCAGAGAAGTGCAGACTTTATAGGTCTTTTCTGAACTTACTTTGACATCCCATTTAGGAAACTTTACTGACTTCTTTGAAGGCTTACATGATTCAGATCAAGATAAAGCCCTGTAATCCTTTAAGAAACCAGAATGAAGACATACACTAACAACAGTTGTACTAATGTAAAATCAAATACTGTGAGGCTATAGAGTATGCTTTATTTCATGATGAAATGCCTGAGACTATTCTACCAACATCTTCACAAGCACAGATATGCATCTCGCAACAGCTGTTGAAAAAGTTATATTATGCCAGCTGAAATATTACTGTGTGAAAACCTTTAGAAGTTGTCTCTGAAAACTAAATATGAACACAGCCTGCCACACAGTATTACTGGGATATATGCTTTTATAGCACTATTTCCATAGAGATAAAATCATCAGGTAATCTACTAATCTATACACCTCAATATAGAAAACTTTGCCAGAGAAATTCAGTCCCATTTGGGCACATGGTACAAACGCTTCCTAGTAACTATTTCAAACAAAGAAAATCTGATGAATCCAGATGCCACTTAAAAGTTTGGCCTGCAAACTGGGAAACTGTACTTATCAATACTTATCATATCTCACTCAGTATTATTCAGTCTTTTGACAGCTTGTTCTTTTCAAGAATAGCAGCTTTGTTTGTGGGCTCTCTTTATGAAATATAGATGTTCTTTTTCCTTGATTTGAACTAAAAAGATTATTTTTCTCTGAGAAAGGGTAAATCAATAAAAATACAGTAGTGCCACTGCTGAATTGGCACAAACGTTGTGATAATGGCCTGATTTTCAAAAATATTTATGAACCACAAGTCTCCTTGAAGTATATCAGATCTGCAGCTGATCAATATCTTTGTTTATTTCATTATAATCTTCTGATTTCCCCCTTTCAAGAATGAATAGATATTTTCATGTAATCTATTAGTCCCTTCCCTACAGAAAACATATTATTTCCTCCCACATTGCCTGCCACCTCTCTTTCAACTTTAGGTCCCTCTCCAGGGTGTATAACTTAGCTCTGCTTTCCTTGGTGTCTTCACTCATAGTCTCTCCAACTCAGACATGAGCAGGTGCTGTGAATGAGGAACATTTCTACAGCAGTCACTTACGCAGAAACACTCAGCAAAACCATGGAGGAAGGGATGAAAAGCAAATATTAAGCATTTACAGGATATAGTGCCAATGAAACGATGAAAAACATTAAAATGTACATTCTTGGTTAAAAAAAAAAAAAAAAAAAAAGATCTTGATGCTGTTAATATAGGTTGAACATGAAAAGCACAGATTACTGACTTGCTGCATGAAAGGACCAGACCTGCTACCATCTGCTATATTGTAAAGAAAACCCCAAACTACATAGAGTTGATCTGCTCACTGACTACCTGAGCTTCTCTCCAGCAAGAGACTGAAGAGGGTTATTGATTTAACTTGTCAATATCACAAATATTTTTGCTGTATCTGTTCATGCCCAAAATGACAGGAAAAGCATTGAAGATCCTCACAATCTGGTTAACTTAAAAAATAAAATAAAATAAAATAAAATAAAATAAAATAAAATAAAATAAAATAAAATAAAATAAAATAAAATAAAATAAAATAAAATAAAATAAAATAAAATAAAATAAAATAAAAGGGCACAGTTGACTCTCCATTACGGAGAGTAACTAGAAAAGCCATATCACCCGCAAATAGTGAAATCCTGGGTGACTTTTAAGACTGTACAAAGAGAGTGCAGGAGAGGAAAGACCGGTTGCTGCTGCTGTTGACTGGGGCCACAAAGGTGCCCTACTGATTGTTCACCTAAGCCAGGAAGAGAACTGCCTGGTTTCCAGACCCAATATGGCTCCAGATAAACCAGTGCATGCATTTCTGCAGCGTGGTCAATCCACACAGGAATGATGCATCCATCAAGGGAAACAGAAAAGTCATTTTTATGTAGGTATAATAATGCGTACAGTCTCAGAATGAGGCAAACAAAAAATACCAGTACAAATTGATTTGCTCAAGTTTTGTTGCATCCTAAAACAAAACCCCTTGGGAGTAACAGTTATATAAGTAATTAATTCTCTTCTATTTTCTTTCAGAATTTCCTAACAGAGGTGGTTTTTTTTTTGTTTGTTTGGTTTTTTTAATGCATTACTCAGTGTGCAAGGACAATATCACATTTAAGATTTTTGTGACTTTAAATTTTATTGGGTAATGCAGAGGCAAGGGAATCT
Organism: Netta rufina; assembly: GCF_964035555.1. Lineage (NCBI taxonomy): Eukaryota > Metazoa > Chordata > Aves > Anseriformes > Anatidae > Netta > Netta rufina. The sequence continues at coordinate 61,679,825 of NC_140123.1, read as the reverse complement.
TCATATGATATTTACAGTAAAGAATGAGAATTTGTATTCTAAGGCATTCTAACTGTTAAACATTAGAAGATTAATAATTCTATGTTAGTGACAGAAAAAATGCAGTGTTACCTCCACTTATGCATGTTTCTGTATGAACTAAGATGAGTGTAAATACTCATGAATGAGGGCATGAATTATTGAAAACAGTCACACAAAAGGAATTTTACTCCAGTCTATACAGCCTTTGTTCTAAATAGCAATTAAATGCTTAACCTGCTTTTTCTATACACTTCAATGGATAGAATTTCTTATCTCCACAGCTGCTTGAAATTGTTCGCAAAGTCTAGCTAGGATAAAAGAGAAAATATAGCTTCTGCCTACTTCTGAGTAACCCAATAAAATGTAGACAAGCATTCAGAAGTCTAATCAGTTTAAACAGAGCTCACACTTCAATGAGGTCAGAAAGAACAGTTAATATGTAGACTGACAAATAAAAAGTGCAAGAGGAAACAGTTGAAGATGGTTTAGGTTAATCTATTTAATGGAAAACATCAAGGTATTATTTATTGCTTTATTATTTTAGCAATATAGTGTTATTCTAAAATTTCTGCACCTTCTGTTCTGCAAAAAGTTGATGCTTGATATTACATTAGTTAAAATAACAGCCTGATGTTCAGTGTAATAATAAAGGCTTTATAGGATAAGAGCCATCTGTTGCAATTATGCTCACTTTCTGAGATTTTCTGAAAGAGATGAAAAACTTTAAACTTTGTCAATTATATGCCCTTGAAGAACTATGAGTCATCTTAAAGGCGTTTGGCATAGAGATGTAATTTTCATGGAAACAGTCTAATGAGAGAATATATTGAATGCATTCTAAATATGGCCATCCAAATGGTCATATTGATGAAAAGAGTCTCAAATGAGGGACGAAAATATGGCAGTATAACTCACTCTTCCATGTCCGTAATTTTGTTGAGTAACATTCCTTGGGCATTTCACAGCTTTTAAGTCAAATACTATTTTCAGCACTTTTTCTGGTGAGATCATTAATACGACTACTTCCTCAAATATATGTTAATTAATACCCACCCTCCAAACATAAACCATAGGGTCTGGAACTTCTTCCCACACTACGGTAAGAAATACATCTCCAGATGTTAATGATTAAGGCATTAAAGGGTAAACCCAGCACCCACTTCCGCAGCTGCCTAAGCTCCCACGGCAGTAAACTACTGTGGTTACATTGCTGAAGAGTGTGGGTGGATTGGAAAGGGCTCTTCAGCGTGTGTGCACTTCTGCACAACATGGGAGCCAGATCAAAAGGGCTTCCAGCACAGGCAATTTGTTGGCTGTGGATGGCGCAGGGCAGAATGGATGAGTACTTCCCACGCAGGAGGCTACGTGAGAGGTGGAGAGCAGATGTTCTCTAATGTGATCACCTTGGGTCCCACTATGGGCTGGGCATGGCAGCCTTCTCATGTCCTGGGTCCTAGCTTGGATCAGTCCTTCTAATCAGTCTGATTGAACAATATTCACATAGATCTCTGAAGCAACAGGTACCTCTACTGATGTGAGTGTTAATGGGAACCACATTTACCAAAGACACATTTCAAATCCAAATGTGCTGGCTGGAGAGGCCATTTCTAGAAACATTAAAGAGGAAGTTGGGAAGGATGCTTCCTTTGCTTTGCCTGACCAACTTCTCCTCTCTTCGGGACTGGGACTGGGACTGGGTACCAGTCTGTCCTTATTCTAGATGGGCATTAGATGTAAAGAACTGTCACTCAAACCTGCAGTAGGCTAAAACAAGGGCTGGGGGGAAGGGGAGGGGGGGGGGAGATATTTTTAAATAAATTGCAGTTTTCAGTTCGATCTCCAATCTACACGTTTGAAAGACTTACAGTGTTAACATAGTAAGCACGATTAAATAGATATTGATGTGAATGAAGTTACCTTTAAATATATTTCAAAATAATTTCAAACTATTTTATTGGATATGGTTTTCTAGGCATAACTATTTGTTCACTTGTTCAGGTGCCTCTTTTGTTAAAATTATCTTCCCTACATAGTCTGAGAGTATGTCAAGATTTAACACTTACTTGCTGGACAAGTTGGCATGAGATCTTGAATTTACTGACTTCTGTTGCTACAGACTGATAGCATAGAATCATAGAATGGTGTAGCGTAAAGACCACACGGGCAACATGGTTTTTTCAGGATCAGTAACTGCTACCACTTTATTGATGACATAACTTCAACTCTCTCCTATTGAGGACGTAACTTCCTCTCTCTCTTATGGAGGGCATAACTTCTTCACTTATTGAGGACAGGCTCCTTTCTTATACCATTTGCCCCACAGCAGTACTTTTCCACTAACTATTCATTGGTCAACAGCTTTGCCCGGCAACAGCAAACACCCAGCAACTTCCATGCCTTAATGGCTGGAGAACAAGCAACCCAAGATGGCATTGTGTCTCCGAATCACCCTTCTTTGTACCTTCTAAACTCTTTACATTCCTCATGGCCTCATCATTAAGAGTCCAATATTATCACCAACCATGGGGCTTGTCGACCCCCATGGCCACACTCCCACAGAATGGCTTGGGTTAGAAGGGACCTTAAAGATCACCGAGTTGAAACCCTCCTGCAACAGACAGGGATGCCACCCACTAGATCAGGTTATCCAGGGCCCATCCAACCTGGCCTTGAACACCTCCACGGAAGGGGCATTCACAACCTTTCTGGGCAACCTGTTCCAGTGTCTCACCACACTCTTCCACATATTTAAATGACCGACATTAATCTGAGGTTGTTTTGGCTTTGATCATATTAGGCAAGCACCTATTTCTTTTCAAGAAATAGGACTCTCTGAGTCTCTGAGCTACGCAAATAGAAAATGTCAGCAAGAGAAGCTCTAGCAAAGGCAGGAACTGTGAGAAACACTCTGTGGCCAGTAACATAGGCTCAGGCAAGGATCTCAGTGAAGTAGCAATTTTATTCACGATTGCAATGGTGGACACAAGCAGAAGCACACCTGGTAGTCACATAGCACAGTTTATATACTTTATTTCTCAACACCCAGGACCCTCCCCTGTTACCCCATTGATTGGGTAATCCAGGTTCACAACCTATCCAATGCTTCACAGACAATACATGGCCTTCAGTTGCCGGAGACTTGACACCATTATTTTCACCTAATTGCTCTAAGGAGTCTAGTTGTCTGCATTTTACAAGGTCGTCTACTAAGCTTTCTTATCACTGCAAGCATATTTCAATACCACATTCCTTACCTTTAAACAATGTAACTCTGTGCAAAAACATTTTTGTTCCCACAATTCCCCCCTTTTCTTCTTTATAAATTGGTGATTTTTGCAAAACTTTCTCTAAGGTGTAATTTGGTAGATATCTTCCTCTTCTTCACTTTCTTTGCTTTCTATCTCCTCTAATATCATCATAGTATCTTAGTAAGGTGGTGGCTCCACGGTCATTTTGTTTCAATAGTGCAGTTTCAATTAACTGATGGACTAGTCCTCTTACACAGGGAATAATGCAACAACCAGCGGCTGTTTGTCTTTCAAATGCCAGGGTGAGGGGTATAGCTGATTGAACAACTGCACAAGTACCTCCCCAATTAGATGGTAGGGTGGACCATAACATCTTTCCTCCACAGTACCACCAGAGATCTGCCCTAGGGATCTCCAGTCTTGAGTAGTTTCCCATCAAGTCCTTGGTAGCATTCAAGGTCCTTGTACACAAGGCAAACTCTCCCAGGTGCTGGGTAGCACTCACACCCTGCCGTGAGAGGCAAGCTGTATGGTTACCTACAGCTGTGGAGAATACAGGGGGAACCCCGGTATCGCTATCATGCAAGGAAGGGAATAACAAAGAGAGAGACTTACAGGCCTCATTTCCCCAGGCAGTCTTCTCTTGGTACAATGCAATCATACATTGCATTCCCTGGGAGTCCTTGGTCCACCCCAATGGGAAGGGCACTATCTGGGAAATCGGTCGTCCTGAGGCACAAGCATAGCAATTGCTATGGTTGAGACTCTGGACAGTATATTTGACCCTTTCTATCCAGGCATTCACATTCCAATACCCTGTTTCAATCTCAATTGTTTGCCTAAGATCTTTTATTTATTTAACTGTCACAACTGCCTCATTTCGAAGAAGGCCTCTTGCTTTCTCCTCGTTTCTCCCTACCTTTGGTGACAATAGAGGGTGGATCCCATACAGCTATCCTAAATCTGGATGTTGGGTCTTTCCCACTCACATCTGCTCCGAGACCGAAAGTACAGTTAATAAGGCCACCAGCCTTATTAATTGTTATAGTTATGGGATTACATTGTAGAGGGTGACAGTTGGACTGAACAGTTCCTTTAAATATGTTAATCTGGCTCATTAATGCCTTTAAACTATTACTTGGACTGGGTGTATATGTCCATCCTTTATAAGTGGTTATGCACCATACATTACTCCATCCTGGGCAAAGGAGTCCTTTATACAGCCCACTAGTCTTAGATTCAGGACAGATACTTGTTTTCACTGCTTAATTGTCATTGGGCATTTAAATCTCCACAAGCTAACACCTCACAAGCATAAAATGTGATGCTTTGTGGTATTTCGTTTTTTGTCACGTTCACCTACATCTTGACAGGGTATCCTGCTGCTCCTATTATCTGGTCTTCCTTTTTCCATGTTGCCTGCTGGCCAAGGCCTTCTTTGAGGCATACAATCACCAGAATAAAAATTAATAATTGACCTCTCCCTGTCATTATTTTTAAATCGTAGGTTTCCAAATAATTATCAATATAAAGAATAAGATGCACACTGTTACTAGAATAAAAACGCCTTGGAGGCACTCCAATTCTGTATAGTCCAGTCCTTTTTCCCAATCTCAAGTCACATTTACTGGTTACCTGTGAAAATAAAAAGGTTAGTTTACAATTGTAAGCTTTTATCCTGCTCAGAGTCTATTATGAGATTTTTCTTTTTGATTTTGATTTTTTTCTTTTTGATTATCGCTCATTAAAGGAGGCTGTAGAGAAGTGGGGGTTGGTCTATTCTCCCACGTGCCTGGGGGAGAGGGGGAACAGGCTAAAGTTGTGCCAGGGGTGTTTTAGGTTGGATATTAGGAAAAACTTCTTCACTGAGAGGGTTGTGAGGCATTGGAATGGGCTGCCAAGGGAAGTGGTGGAGTCCCCATCCCTGGAGGTCTTCAAAAGATGTTTAGATGTTGAACTTAGTGATATGGTTTAGTGGAGGACTTGTTAGTGTTAGGTCAGAGGTTGGACTCAATGATCTTAATGTCTCTTCCAACCTAGACAATTCTGTGATTCTGTGATTTTAACTTCCAACAAGTCTTCTGTAGGAACAACTTCCCAGGTACTAGGGTCAACGGATGCTTTCACTCGAGTATAGTGACTCCAACCTTTTTCTGCAGTTCTTATGTCTGTTTCAGTGGTTAGTAGCACTTGGAATGGTCCTTCCCATTCAGGATGGAGTTTTGATTCTCTCCAGGTACATATCAGGACCCAATCTCCTGCATGGAATGAATTTACAGGGAATGTACAAGGTGGGGTTTGAGCCAAAAGTCCACGAATCCTGAAAGGTGCCAAGGAAGAAGATAATCCAAGTATATAGTTTTTAAGAAAAATATCTTTATTTTCAAAAGTAGGTATCTCACTGCTTCTACCCAGGTACAGTAGCCCAAACTACATCTCATATGGTGAAACTCCTACATCTTTTCTAGAAGCAGTTCAAATTCTGAGAACTGCAAAAGGTAAACGTTTTGTCCAGGGAAGCTTAGCCTCTAAAACCTGTTTTGACAGATGTTTCTCTAATGTCTGATTCATTCGTTCTACTTTTCTGGAGAAGGAAGGATGCCATGGAGTATGAAACTCCCATTTCATTGTTAAGGTTATCGTTAATTCTTGAAAAATAGATGAAGTAAAATGACTTCCTTGATCTGAGTCTATATTTTCAACAACCCCATATCTAGGGATTATTTGTTCCAGGATTACCTTTATCACCACACTAGCTGTTGCTGATACTGAAGGAAAAGCTTCTACCCATCCTGGCAAAGGGTCACTTAATACTAGCAAGTACTTAAATCTACCTACTTTAGGTAATTCAGTTAAAATCTACTTGGATACTTTGAAAAGGTCGAAGTCCTGGCTCCCGCCCACCCAGAGGCTGTTTCTGCAGACCTTCTTATTCACTCATTGGCATGTTATGCAACTATTACACACCTACTTAGCTATGGTATACATGCCTACACATACATATTTTCTTAATACAGCATCACACAATGCCTGGACTCCCCAATGGCTTCCTTGATGTAGAACAGCTAAAATTTCCCTCATTACTTATTTACCATTTCTCTCCCATCAGGGAGAATCCACCGTCCTTCAGTCTCCTTCGCTCCTAACTCCCTGAAGGCTTCTACCTCTTTTTCACTGAATATTTGCTTTTCAGGTGGAGGTTTTATTTCAGGTACAAGAAGCAGCTTCGCTTCTACTTGTCATTGCAAAGCTGATTCTTTAGCCTTTTCATCTGCAATTCTGCTTCCCCATTCAAGTAGGGAGTTTCCTTTTTGATGTCCTTTCACGTGCACCACAGCAATCTCTTCTGGTGGTAACAGATTTTCCAAAATCTGTCTAATTAATTATTCATGGACCAATTCCTTTCCCTTGCTGTTTACTAAGCCCCTTTCTTCCCAATTTTTTTCCAAATGTATGTACCACCCCATATGCATATCGTGAGTCAGTATTTATAGTTTCCTGTTTCCTTTTAACAACTTTAATGTTTGATCTAATGCATATAATTCACAAGTTTGAGCTGACCAATTACTAGGCAGTTTTGCCATTTCTTCAACATTCCCATCTGTTCCTTCAATGATGGCATAACCATTGCATCGCCTCCTTTGTACTACCCTAGAAGATCCATCTATAAACAATATTTCCCCTTCCTCTAAGGGCACCTCCTGTAAATCTAATCTTATCTTTGTCTGGTAATTTATTAGACCTAAGCACTTATGTTCCATATTCATTGGATCTTCAATTCCCTTTGACAAGAAGAAAGCAGGATTCAAAACAGGTTCTGTAGTTATAGTTAAATCATCCTTTTCAATTAGAATAGCTTCATATTTTATTATTTTGGAGTCTGTCAGCCACCTTCCTGCTTTCTGAGTGAGAACAGTCTTCAGTTGGTGAGGGGTAACAACAATCAGTTGTCCTCCAAAGGTCAATTTCCTGCTCTCTTCTACTAATAAGGCAGTTGCTGCTACTGCCTGAATGCATTCTGACCATCCCTGGGACACGGGGTCTAATAATTTAGGCAAATACGCTACAGCTTTCCTCTTATCTCCCCACTCTTGGGTTAAGACCCCCAAAGCAGCACCCTCACTTACAGTTATAAAAAGATTTATTTCTTTAGGGCGGGAAGAGCTAAGACTGGTGCTGTAATAAGATCTTTTTTTTTTTTTTTTTTTTTTTTTTTTTAATTTTCCACTACATTTTCCTCTTTAGTCCAGTTCACTATATTGGATTCTTTGTGCAGTAATTTGAGATATAATTTCTTTGTTTTCTGCGCATATGCCTCTATCCACAGTCTGCAATATCCAATTAAACCTAAAAATTTTCTCAATTCCTTCTTTGTTCTAGGGAGAGGAAGTTGCACAATTCCCTGAATCCTTCCAGGGTTTATTCTTCATCTACCCTCAGAGACTAAATGTCCCAAATACCTAACCTCTTTTTCTACGTACTGTACTTTATCTTCAGGTACCCTTAACCCATGTTTTCCTAAAAAATTCAGGAGTTTGTTTGTGCCTTCTTTTACTTCTGATTTTTCTACCCCAGATGTTAATAAATCATCTACATACTGTAACAACTTCACCCCTTCTGGAATCTGAAATGTTTCTAAAATCTTTTCCAATTCTTGCCCAAACAAATTAGGGGGTTCAGTGAATCCCTGATGCAAAACAGTCCATCTATATTGCTGTTTATGGACTGTTTCTGGGTCTTCCCATTCAAATGTAAAAATATCCCAACTTTCAGGATCCAGTGGGCATGCCCAGAAGACATCCTTTAAATCTCTAACGCTGAACTATTTGTGCTCATAAGGGATTTTACTCATCAGGGAGGGTATAAGGGTTACAAACCATAGGGCGGCGCTTTCCTGTTATCTCATTGACTCTTCTCAGGTCTTGTACTAATTGGTACGGACCATTTGGCTTTTGTACTCATAAAATTGGAGTGACAAACACTATCATTTAACAATTTACCTTTAAACAATGTAACTCTGTGCAAAAACAATATTTTTGTTCTCACAGAACACAGATGGAAACAAATGAAGTGTTTTACATTTTATTTCCCCAAACTATCATTTTTTAAAATGATCTAGTTACAAGATGCTGGCATACTCTATGAACTGCAAACTAATGGCTTTCAACATGAGAGTTGTTATATAATATCTATCTTTTTCTACAATTCATTTGTACTTGCAACTGAAAAATAAGATCAAGATATCAAGGAACAATTTCAGAGTTCCAGACCCTTAGCTAATTTTTGCCTTATTTGTTTTTAATAGATGGCTGACTTTTATTAAACAGATAATAATTGGTCATTAAAAAAAAGGAGACTTCATCTTAAAGATGTTTTCTAACTTGACACATTTCATGTTTCTCAGAAATTAATCTACGTTCTGCTACAAATAAAATTATCTCTGCTTTATTCTCTAATTAAGCCACTTACGTTCCTCTGTTTTGGAGAACACCAAAGAAAAGCCACCAACAAACATTCTTAAAATCCTCATCTGTAAATATGTAGCTATCGCATATGAGACAATGTAGAAAACTGGATGTGTATTTACATATTAAAAAAGCCAACAATTAAAGAAAGAAACACTCTTCTAAGTACTCCTTTGGGTGACCTAAACAACTTACCTTGAAAAATGTACCCACTGCAATCACAGGATGATAAAACCATTGGTTTACACTCATTTGTAATGGTAGATATACAGTACATGTGCATGCACAACCAAAGATAGTGTAGATTAAAATCTCTACAGCAAAATTGAAAGAGATAAGGAAAGTGATTGAGTGTCTACAATATTTACTGAAGTAGGTAACTTGCAGAGGGAATTCATGGAATGTTTAAGTACACTGTATTTTTTCTTCACTGCTATTTGCTTCAAAAGAAATCTTTAATACATATTTTTTGTTTCATACACAGAAAGAGCTTGCACAGCTGAATGAACAGATTTGCAAGGTTCTGTTAAAAAAAAAAAAAAAAAAAGGAATTTTTTTTTTTCCTTGATCTGAAATATTTTTCTGTATTTGAGTTTATTATCAACTTCCTTCTTCCTACTGGATGTCATTGCCTCTGGGGTTACCTGACCCCTGGTCAAGGTATGTTGCTTATGATGCATCACAGCCCACAGACTTCCTGGAAAGCACTGAGGGGACCATTTCTGAATGGAGGTGCTCACCTCTCTCCCAAAGGTGGTCAAGAATGTCAAACCAAGATCTGCACTGGAAGTCTGGAGGTGAGGCATGGGAAAGATGAGGCACGAGAAAGGTGAGGCTGACGGGTCAGCATCACGCTCAGTGGGGACAGAGAGAGGGCATGGCTAAGCACCAGGCTGGGGGCTTCACCCAACAGTGATGGCATTAGGCATTTCCCACCCCAAGCCTCCAGCCCCCTGCCACTGCAGATACTGAGGCGGCAGCATTTTGGAAACACTGCTTAAAGGGCCTGACAATGTTCTATGGTGATACAAATGCCCAGGGAAACCCACGGCTGACCTGCCGCCCAGTAGATTATACACTGTGTGGTTTAAGTAAGAGAGATAATGAAGCAGAGACAGCTGACATACTCACCTTTTGCCCTTTTACTCCACTGCAGTCACATTTTCCACAACCGGAACAACCCTGAAAATAAAACAGAAATAGAAGATTAATTGTCTGAACTGGGTGACAGTCAAAAAATACAGCAACAAGTCAGGGATATCAGCAGGGTGGTCAGCACATGGAATGTCCACTTAAGCCCAATGCAGTACTTTGCTATCTTTATACAGACGTACATTCTGTCACAGTCAAAGACGATTTTGTAAAAAAAAAAAAAAAAAAAAAAAAAAAGCTGTAGTTTTTACTCATTAATAAAAATGCTGTATTGCTTTTAAATCATTGTATTTCGGGGCCAGCATTTTCAATATAAATCATTATTCCAGAACACATGCATATTCTCCATCTAACAATATGAAAGTCTCAAGTCCCAATTCAAAACAACTTCTGAACTTGCCTCTAGGATTCTTCTGCATTTATACATTCAAAGCCCAACAGATTTTTTTAAATAAAATCAATCCTTTCTTAGAAGCATCTCTTTAGTACCAGTTCATCAATAAATGGCTGCACGCATACTTAATCTCTATAAATACATGTCATTGCTTTGAGGAGAAAGGAATGGGGAAACTGTATTTCATGACTTATCTCCCACAGTTAAGGAAGAAAACAGAAGACCTGAAAAATACAGTCTTTGATTATTTTTTGAAGATGCAAAATATTGTCTATACCCTTTGGGTCTTTACTCTGAGATCTTGATATTGATTTACTCAATTTTTTAATCAGTGATTTGCAGTCTTCAGATATGAAAAAAAAAAAAAAAAGTTTTTAAAGGAAATTAAAATAGTGGTATAATTACCATGGTACACTATCTAAACAAGCACATCTGCAAATACTTCACAAAATCAAGCCAAACCACAGCCTTCAAAAGGGTAAACTGCTCCTAATCTTAAACATTAGATAAGGAGACAATTGTTAATGTTTACTGGACTGGCAATGACTATCTCCAGGGTTCTGGTCCCTTCTTACATCTACTTTACATTTCAGATGATCTCCTTTCTTGCTTTCTGTAATGCCAAACTGTAATTGTCATTATGATGGGAAATCTTCCATTTAGGAAAAGCACATTCACTGCAGCAGAAGAATGTATGCAAACACATGAGTAAAGAAAGGCATAGCCAGTCTGAATTACTTTCCAGTCAATACTGCAGAGATTCTTTTCCTGAAAGATTTTGTTTTCTCAGTACAGCAGTACCTTATGGGGTTTCTACACTACATAAACTAAAGTCTAGATGCAGTTAACTTCTACCTCCAGAAAATGTCAGTACTTCAGCATAAATGTTGACAGATTCCCAAATTTATCTGGATTCTGTAAAGTAAAATTCTGGAGGCCAGGTGGACAGGAGAATTTGGGAGAGGGGGGTCTTCATCTCAAGAGGGAAGGGCGGTGCACTGTGCAGCTGGCTCTGCTAGTCCCGACAGCTGATCTCAATACCTGAAATACTCCAAAGTGTAACTTCCCTCAGAAGTAAGGGAGAAAGACTCCTGCTTTAGATGTTTGAGGATGGGAGCTCAATGAGAATAAATGCTACTAAAAGCTTTCACACTTTTGTTCATATAAGCCAAGAGACAGAGACTTGAGAGATTTGGAAGTCTGTTTGTTTGTTCTAAGTCAATAATAATTAAATGGTTGAGATTTCTATCACATACTCATGAAGAGACGTTCATATTTTTGCAAAACATGAAAGCTGGTAACAGATGAGAGAAGTCAGATTAACTGATGCCCAAGTGAAAGCTTATGGTTGCTCTGTGTTACCAAAGTACTCCTGCACTCTCAAGTACATCTGGACTACTCCCTACTTCTCCTCATAGTCATGAAGCAGCTGGTGAGTAACTCAGGCAGTCTATCACTTTTATAGTTGTTGTGCCCCTCAGAAACAAACTACGAGGAAAACAAGCAAAAATGTATATCCCTGAATATTCTACTAATGCACGTGAGATACTTCATTAGTCCTAGTAAGCCATTAACTGGAATCAGTCAGGGGCAGCATCTCTCCAGAATGAGCTCTCAGCAAGGATGCTGAGCGTCCATCCCTTCATGCCTACGGAATACAGAAGCTACAGGGACCTCAGTGCTGCTGGGAAGTCAGAGCAAATGCACCCAAACTGTTCTAAATTTGGAAAGAGACCAATAAACATTCTCACTCAGGAAAGTTTGATAATACAGTAACACTTTTTAAGTACATTTACTTTTAAAGCAAAGCATCAAAGAGAACTTGGGTTTTAATGCTTAAAATAAAATTACTAAAGGCTGTCCAATAAAACTAAAATACCAGCTCCTGAAGCATTTGTTGCTTTTGATGCTATCTTTATATATATATATATATATATATATATGTAGATCTGCTGAGTTTGTTGTTTGATGTTAAATTTTCTCCACATTCATATAAAGCAACAATATTCCTATTTTTCTCTTCTGTTATACTGTAGAAAGACAATTGGATCTGAAAACAATGCCAACACATGCTACAACGCCAACTCAGTACTGACCAGTAGGGAAAAGTGCCACTCTCTGAATAATCAACTTCACTTCTTGCAGTACATGGTTTTGCCCAGAAAAGCATTGGGCCTCCCATTTCAAGAACTGACCCTGTACAACCTCTCTTAGTTTTTCAGACCTGATGAGATCACAGCTGGAGGACGCATGCCTGCAGCTCATACTTCCTCCTCCAGCATCATGTAGAATGTTATCAGTTGTATCAACACATCCCTTAAATTCAGAAGAAGTCTGTTTTAATTGCATCTGGGAATGTAATTAAAATACGTCATTGTATCATTATAAACATCTGTTTTCATGTTAATCCCCTCATATTTCCTTCAGCCTGTTATTTAACATGCACCATTTTAGAAAAAGGTATGTTGCTATTTATTTTCAGTTGGGTTTTGTTCTTAAATCTGGCATGGCCAGAAGAATGGATTTGTGCTTTCAGGTCTCCTTTTGTGCTCCCAAAAATGACTTCATTATATTCCATTTTTCCTGTTTCTTAAGCCTCAGTTTAGAAAAACATAAGGTAAAAAAGTACAGAGCATCAGGAGGCACAGCTGCATAACGTCCTATTTGCAGTCAAGTGCTGTAACCTACTATGCCAGAGCACGCCACCTGTACTCCAAAATTCCATGTTTATTTTACAGTAGCATCATCTCCTACTGTTACTGACTGTAACCTTTATAAACAGATGGAAGATTGGCTAACAATGACAGCCTCTACTGGATAACATTATCTGCAGCTACCAATGCCTATTTTTGAATCTAAAGGATGTGACAAGATTCTGCATATGCTAGGAAGAAGTATGAACTTTTTCCTCCTGGTCATCTGGGAAGATGGGAGGCACAGACTGGAAAAAGCTTATGGATCAAATGTCAGTTTAAGGAGGTCAAAGGGGCATTTAAGTAATGAGGTGGGAAACTGGGAGAACAAGATGTTTATAGCAGGTACAGGAATAAGGATTTGTGTTAATTTGACCTACTGTGCTTACAAACATCTATTCACTGCAGTCTCCCTTTATTTGACAGTAAGAAACAGGCATTTCTGGGCTGGGATTCATCTCACCTATTTCGGATGTTTGCTTTCAATGTCAATGAATCACACCTTGGAGGACAAAGCAGGAGAGACCGAAATAAGCAAGTATGGGGAGAACAAGGGTAAAAATGGAGAGCAAAGTGTACACACACAGACAATTAGAGGGCTAAGGGATACAGAGGGCTACAGGGATGGAGAATTATAATATCTCCTCATTCCTCAAAAAGTATTGTAATTTATCTGAGTATCTTCTGAACAGTGAACATGGAGATCTGCATTTCTGAAGCTCATTTAGGAATGACTTATGAACCTTGCACAATCAAGTCCTAAATGTGAAACTTCATCCTGAAGGAAAAATGATAATCATCTCAAGGTAAGTGAGATGAAACTATGCAAATTATTACTCTTACTTGAAATTGTTCTGATTTAGAACAAGTCTAATATGAAGAATCCAGTTTGTGATTTCCCACCACACATGGCTAGAGATGGGAAAAATATTCTTGTCCTATCTCCTAGGCATCCTCTTTGAAACAGTGTCTTCTCCAGGAACCGCATGGAGCTTGGAGCAATCACTGCTGTCCTCCAAGTGAAAAAAACAGAGAAGGAATGGTGCTGTGCAGGAAGTATTATGCGTAGTGGGGGAGGCACTGTAAAGGAAGGGTCTTTATTCCTTGTGTAGCAGTTAATTAGATTGACCCAAAGATCTTTGCCAGATGCACCTACTCTGCATGGCCAGCTAGCAGGTTTCAAACAGCCACAGCTCCCTTGCAGCTCAGGCTAGCCTGTTAGATAATATTTGGTGGCATTCATTCTTCTTACTCCTCCCACAAAATACCAGTTAGCCCAGAAGCACAAGCTCATTTTAGCAGTACAAATTGCTTTATTTTTTGACAAGCATTTCCGTTCTGTTTCTTCCTCCCAGACTGTCTGCAACTGATAAGCTTTGTGAATCACGCTAGCAAATCAGTATAAAACTACAAAAAAGATTATGCCATTTTAACATCACGTGTGGGAACGTGCTTCATGCAGACTGAATATTTGCCTAAAGGAGAGACATTTGTTTACCATCATGCTAAAGGAAAGCCCTAAAAGCACCCAGCCCAGCCCCTGCCTACTCAGGCCTCAGGGGTGCTCAGCCCTGAGAGCAGCACTGCTGAAACTTCCTGCAGCGGATGGGAGAAACTCTACTCTGCAATTCCGTTTCTAACACATCTGTCAGACTACAGACTTTCGCATTTTGGTCTATTTTTCCCCGTCCAGCTACTTTCCTGGCAGTCGAGGACTATTGCTTGGAACACATACAGGAACAATACAAACAGCCAGAGTAGCAGCCTACGAGGGAGATGGCGGCCATATTTGGAAATGCCCCGTGTCTGGAGGCTGCAGAGAGCACCCAAAGGGCACAAAGGCAGAGCTGGTTCCTGGACACTCGTCTTTCTCGCACAAGTGTTTTTTTCACGACAGAATGCAGTTTCCCATCCTACAATATCAGCCCAGCCTTGGTTGAGTTTCCTGCAGGCACAGGCCAATTGCATTGGCCTCAGTCTAGTTCCAGTCTTGCATTGTACACCACAGGTATAAGGCAGATACCCGATATGTTTCTCACTGTTTACTCAACGTTATTTGTGTTGAAAATCACATTCCAGGGCACATAGTCACTTCCCCTACACCAAAATGCAATGTCTTGCCAGTGATTGAAAACCTTGTGAACAGGTGACCGATGAGGCTAGCACAGATGTTAAAATTCTGGGACTATTCACCGTTTCTAATTCATATCTGAAATGCTTCAACAAGCAAAAATACTTATTTCATCTCATAATTTATTCATTATAAAATGTCATTTTGTGTTTAGACGTTACACTGACCATGTTTTCTGATGAGAATAGTAAAGATTTCCCTGTCTGCTTTGCTTTAGTTCAAATCCCAATTTGGACTGCATCCTAGCACCAATTCCCAGTTCAAACACCAATTTTGGTTATGTCAGTGGGATGTTTCTGTGACAGCTTCGAGTGACAGCTCAACCTCCTCCCACCAGACAATCTTTCCTCCCCTGCGCTATCTTAATCACAGCAGAGATTTATCTCTACATAGCAAAGACTGCACTTCTACCTGCGCACACATATGTACAGCTCATGTAGCTGACAAAAGAACTGGATCAATAGATGTCTTCAGTTTCACATCCCACCAAATACGGGAACAGGGAAGTGATGCCAACAGCAGGATACTTATCTCAAATTCTTCACATATTTTCTTCTCTTCAGAATGTCAAAATAGCTCCCTAGCTGCATTACTATTCCCATGTTTACCCTTTGGATAGAACTGCACTGAATTAGCTGAACTGTTCTTTTTGTATGTAAAATATCATCAGAGGAAATCACTACTAATCAGTTAACTGCAACACTCAGATAAAATATTTTTCTTAACTGATTTTTCAGTCCATTAACAACTTCAAAAAAAAATCACATTGCTACAACTTCTGAGTTGCATCTAGCTAGAACAAAAAGGATAACAAGAAAAGAAAGAATGTCTTATTTGTCCCTGTAATGTTAGATTTAGATTTATTTTAGATTTTGGAAACAGGTTGCTATACTTGAAGAGTATAAACTCCTTCTCCTCTCCTTTTTTTTTTTTACTTTTTTTTTTTTTTCTGAAATAAGTATAGCAGGATGAAAAGCTTCATTGTTTCTTTATCTCACCATACTGTATTTATATAAAAGGATAAAAATATTTGCAAGAAACATCCAATTTAATCTATTAAAAAGGACCTAAATGTCTAACTTATGAACTTCTAGGTCTTTACAGACTACAGTGATAAGGTATGGATCAGTATTAATATAAGTGTTAGCTACAAGTACATGTTGAAATATTACATTTGTAAGGTTAATTTATGTATTGATCTCCTGGTTGATAGAAAGTCTGTGGAAGAAAATGATTTTTTTTCCTGCCTACGTTTTTTCCTAGGATTTTCACAAAGCAAACCGACTGCTCATTATAAGAACACAATTCTTCCTTGCCATAATTAAGGGGAAAAACAAAAAACAAAAAAACAAAAAACAAACAACAACAACAACAACAAAAACACTAACACAGAACTACCACACCTCAAAGTCATATTCCTCCTTCAAAACAGAGCTTTGCATGAAGTATTTGACCCAGACTTAAAAGTTGTGCTATACATTACCTCCTGCCTCAGAGGGTTGAGTTCATTTCTCTCAGAAGAACAAGAAACATGATGTGCTGTGGAGCATTTCAAAGGCAAGACTGACCCCCCTTTTTCCCACTGAAATAATTTCATTTCACATGGCACATTGAAATCTTATTAGATCGGAGATGGGAACCTGAGCATCTTCCTCAATGTGCAAAGCAGTGGAGTATAAAGGCATTTTCACCTGCTTTCATCCTGCCTCCACAACAGCTGGGTATGGAACCACACTACAGCAGTGTGAGAGTAGATATCCCAAGTGCAGGCTGTCAAGCAGGTACTCAAAACCCCCTGACTACACTGAACACGGGTATCTTCAAAATTCAAGGAAATACCATAATGAAAAAGCAACTCCTTTCTGAGTCCAGGTATATTTTCTTTGCTCTTAGCAAATGATGAAAAATCAAACAAGTCAAAGTGCACTATTAAAGCATTTCTCAAAAATGTCTCTGATTTCTTTTTAAAAAATTGTTATTCTTAATAATTTCTTTTACTGTTTTATTCCTTGAATATGGTTTACATTTTTTATTTCACCAATTCTAAAGTCGTATTTTTCATCAAATCACCAACTTGCTGACAAACTCACCCAATCCTGATCAAAATCTACCAGCTTTTCATTTTTAAAGGTTATACTTTTCCTTCATTAGTGTTTGAAATGGAGCAATTGTTGCAATGTAGATTGGGATGTATCCTCTTTTGTCATCAGAAAAACAGTCAGTTTAATTGTAGCATCTGAACAGAAAATTTCACTTCAGAATGAATCAACTTGTAAGGCTAGCTTGAAGTTAATTATACAACATATTACTTTGATGACAATTAGCTTTAACTGATAATTAGCATGGTATCTGTTTGCCTACTTATTCTAAGTATATTTCATCAATGGAAACCTTGGCATAAGCATTAGAAAAGTACTGTGGGCAAGCAGAGGAAGATTCACACACAGGGGATTTAGCAGTTCAAGCTTTGTCAGAAGTGCTGAGAGAGAGTGGTGACTTGGTGCAGTCACTCACTCAGTTATTCCCATACGCTCTGCTGTGACAGGGGTAGCTGCTTTTTGGCGATGTCTGTGCTAAAAGACTGGCCTTGATCATATGCCTAAACAGTGGAAGTCTGCCCTTTTCAGGAGTTAGTAGGAAGCCAACTGTCCTGGACTGACAGATGAACTTCAACCCACAAAATGGTTCAGGAAGAGGAACGCTTGTCATGCCTTCACTTTCAGGGCTTAAAGCAGAGAACAGAAATGCAGGACAGCTCTCATTTCAGTTGTAAAGACACCTATTTCAGATATCACTAGACAGATAAATAATAGAGAGAAGAGGATATTTTATGATTTTATAATGTTATAATATTTATAATGTCCAGTCTTTCCGTCTCTTTCCTTCTCTTCAAAGTCAAAAAAAAAAAACCAAACAACCTAAAAACTTGGCAACTTATCTTCATGTCCATTTTTGTTACCCAGCATATCAAGGACGGACTACTATTACGACTGTTCTGGGAATTCCTTGAACCAAGGGATGGCTTATTGGTTTTACAGCTTTCCACCTCTAGGTCTCCAAATTAAGTTCAGCTCTAGTCAGCAGTAACTGAAAGTTTCTGTCATGTAGTAGCTATTTAAAATCCTTAGTTGTGTCATTTCTATTTTCTGTAAATCCAGTATTCATAGAGCACAGTAGAACAGTGCCATTCACGATGTCCTGTGGTATCCCACCTGCCTCCAGATTCCAAGCCAGGTGGCAACAGCTCTCCCCTCAGTCCCAGGTAGTATCTGCCATGTCTGATAAGTCTCTCACATGGTTCTAGATGCCTAGGTTTAAGCAACAGTAATAAGTGCAACCCAGTTTCTGTAGACTCATTAAACCTTGCATGCATAAGAAGAATTAAAATTCTCATACTGCTGAAGACCTCCCTTGGATGTACGTTGATGTACATGGGTAGGACAGAAAGAAGCAGAAGTGGTCCCCACTTGCTCTCTGTTAATGCAGAGTTGTTCTCCTAACACATCTTCTAGGAATAGCTTTAGACTAGATAAGAAATGTCCTGTAACAATCGTACACAGTGGAAAACTGTGGCACTGCCGTTGTCAATGCATCAGGCAAGTACCACTTTTAATCTGAGGGAAACTTTAAGCAAGTCTCACCCAAACTGGCATATAACTGAAAGAAATGAGAATTTACTGTCTGAAGTATCATCATGGACAATGAAATTTGAAATATTTACAACAATTCAACTTTGGTTTTATTTAAAATCCTCTTACAAGTTTCACAAAACTGGTTCTCTACAAATAAATCTCTATATAATATAGTTGGAAATAAATTCTTTATTGCTTTTGGGACATGAGGGGCTGTTTGTAGATTTTGGCAAGTTTTTCTTCTGTTTGGCCAGAGGCTGTATTTGTTTTGTTGTTGTTGTTTTTAGTGTTACCAGAATCCTTCAGGATGTTCACACAAAAACTGCAGACAGACCACAGATCCTTATCAGAGATCTCCAGTGTATTTTGGCCACTCAAAAAATATTGTCTCTTTTTTTTTTTTAATACTTAATACAATTATTTCAGAAAATATTTATTTTTTAAATTAGCATTGGTAGAAGTACTCAGTAAAAAGCTGTAATAAATGAACAGTCACATCTTAGTCAAATGAATCCCAGATTTCTGGATCTGAAATGTTTCATCACAGGGACCTCATTTCTGACATTCCTTTCCAAATTCCCCAACGGTCTGTCCTGGAGGTAGGGTCATGGGAGTCCCCTGAAAGCTGCTCTGTGAACACGACTTTCCTGCTGCTGATGTGAACATCATTTTCACAAAGCAATGCAAATCCTGGGGGCTTCCAGTCAGTTCACAGGAAATATAAAGCTATTCCTGTTGTTCCATATTTGGACAAAAATGACATTTAAAGCAAACATTTCCTCAAACTAAAATCCTTTACAGGAAGCTCTGACAAGAATCAAGGTATTTGCTTATTTAGTAAAGTTTTCAAAATATCACCTTATGCCACTCTGTTCTGCACAGCTCAAACTGTGCAAAATACTAACTAATGCAAATACTAACTAATCTCATTATCGTTATAATACAAACCCGTCCATCAGTGAATGTACAAGCAGATCTAAATCCACAGACTACCAGATATTGTTTAGCCTCCAGCAAACAGAGACTACTGTATTTACCAAGGGACTACTGTCTATCCAGTTGTTTTTGTACCCTTTTCCTATTTAAGAACTCCATTTTTAGTTATATCTTCAAAGAAGTGAAAAATATTCCAGGTTTCAGTAGCACACAAGAGTAGGTGGATCCTTTGGTACAACAGTCACTGTTCTTCATCGGCAGCTGAGAATTAGAGTATAATCTGGGACTACCTTCTATTCAGTGAAAAGTATTTCCAGGAACACATTCCAAAAGGCATGATCCTCTCTTAATTCAGTTATGGCAACCACTGCCTATAATTCCCATCCTACTCTTCTACTTTGTGAAGAGGCAAAGTTGAGCCAGGAGATACAGATGAGAAGCTCCCATACCCCATATTGCTAACTTAAACAAACAAGTCTTGCAGGAAAGACAGAAAATTGTGCTGCAGAAGTGCCACCTCTGCAGCCATGTGGCCACAGGCCAACCTCGTGTGTGGCAGAACACCTCCAATGGAGAGAAGGCATCCTTCATAACCACCCAGGATCCTCACTTGTGTTTTCATTGATCATGGTGGTTTGCAGGACACCAAAAAACCCTCAGAGCCCATGTGTCTTTGCACATCCACGTGGGCAGTGAAGGCGCTGCACAGGGACAGAACGATGTGCCTGGTGATCCATGGCATGCGAGGTGGGCATCCTGTTAAGGCTGTTCCCCTTTCAGCCGCTACCTTGAGTGAAAGGTGACCTCCCTTTGGGCCATGTGTCTGTCCAGAGCTATTGCTGGGCTTTCACTTTTATAACCAGTACTCTCCTGGCACCTACAATGCCTGATTACATCAGGGATGGTGGAGAAAGGGTGAGTATGCAGTGGAGATGCCACCTTCAGCGACCCTACCCATCTCCAGGCTTTTCTGTAAACCTCAAGGCCAAGGAGACATGTCGGGGGAGGAAGGATGTGCAGGAAGCCAGTAGAGCAATTTTGCAAATGTTTACAGTGAGTTGGTGAGCGGTGCTTTCCCTTCCGTTAGCTGATAAACACGGACATCAACATAAACAAATAGATTTGAAAGTAACAACTTGAAAACAGTACAGCACTGGGGAGTGGAGGGCTTCTCCCTTGGCTACCGGTTGCCTAGACTAAATAAACAGAGAGGCGAAATCCTCCTGGTGGGGATAGGCACTGAAGAATGGGAGAAAAGCCCAGGAAGAAAAACTCCTGAGCCTCTAGGCCTGGGCCCTGAGGATGAACCCAGGTGACCTACAGTCCAGTATAGATAAAGACCTGTGTTTTAAACAAATGCCCCTGCCTGAGCATGGCTTTCCTTTGTGTGGGCTATGAGTACTGTGTTTTCACTTATGCAACTCCAGTTTTCACCAGGGAAGGTTATATGCATGTGCAGGTTTGCCAGGGAACCACACTCCTTGCCCAGGAGGCCTCCTGCCTCCACATCCCATATACTGCATGAATGGCATCTATTTGCACCTTCTAAGTCCTCTACTCACTATAACCAGTTTCTTATCCTTTACCTCTCCCCACTCCTGAGTCTGATTCTGTGTGACTCCTGAAAAGACTTAGCTTCATGTACATGTCCATGGCCCAGCTCCAAGTCCAAGTACCAGTAAGGGCTCTACGCCCTTTTTCTCAGGACAGACAGATTGCTCCAGGAGCAGACAACTCATGCAGTTGCTCCCTGAAACTGTGGCTAAACCTGCACGGAGGAGAGATCCCACACAGCCCCATTTCACAAGAGGTGCAGCATCCTGTGCAGCAAACAAGATTTGCCCCTACTTGTGAAATTCCACAGCTTCTAAAAGGAAAGCCTTAAGGGAAATCCCTACTGACCTCCATGGAATAGTGCAAGCATATATAATTTGTGAGTAAAATCGAAAGAGGACAGTCTGCTAGAATATTTGAAGGCTATCAAAACCTACTAGACTGCATGCAATTTTTATTGCATAAATTATCAGAACAGTCTAGAAGACTTCATTAAGAAAACACATTAAGTCTCTTTTCTTCTAGATAGGGGGTTAGCTCACTAGTCTCAGTAACACTGTGAAGAAGTGACAGTGGTAGCCTCACTCTGGACGGCAGACTCAACAAAGAGTCATAAGATTGCTAATGAGCAATTAATACCTTTTAAGAACCAAAAGGTATTCTGGAAACAGCAGCAGTAACCACAGCAGTTCCAACATCCTTGTCAAACACTGGATTTCGAATGCATGCAGCATGTTTAGTCTGCTTAGCAGCCAGCCAAAATATACACATACACAAAATTTCATTTTATAAACCCACCTTTTTTTCCACACAGATCTAAAAGCTCTTCCAAATAGGTTCATCCTATAACAAAACCACTGCTACAATAAAAAGATGCTTTTAATTCCTACAGTGAAAGATTTCAGCCAGTTGTTGTGGACAGCCAGTTCTATAGCAAGCGGACTTAAAATTGGAACATCATTTCCTAATAAATTTCCTGAAGTGAAATCTATTTTAGGGGTATTTGTATTATAATCCTACCACAAATTCTGGACTGCAAGCAGGACCAGGTGTTTATTACATGCATTTTTCTCCACTATGTTAACAAACCGCTAATCAACATCTACCAGGTCATCTTCTCTAAAGCTTAGAGTTATAACTTCAGTTCAGCTAAATTAATATTTTTGCAACAAATCATCAGCCAGACCTCTGTTTGGACTCCTAAAAATCCATAATTGGGAGTATTTTTTCCTTTGCACCTTAACAGGCCAATCAATTCTATCTTTTCCTCCTTTTAAGGATGTCATTGACTATGTACTGCTTTCTCTCTTCACAATACACCAGTAGCTTTTCATCAGTTTTTCTATACAAATCAGGTCTTAATTCCAGAAAATGTTTTCACTTGCTATTGGATTGCAAAATTCTAGGTGCATGATAACTGCACCTAGACTGTAAATAACTGTAAATAACTGCATACATTAAAGATAATTTTGTCTCAAAATCAGGAATTCAAGACTAGTCTAGAATAATTTTCAAAGACCTTACTTTTTTTCTTTTTCTGCTGTTGAACTCAATTTGAGCAATGTGGCTAGTCAATGGGTAGTCCTTCAACGTTTTTAAAACCTAGCCACAAGAAAAAATCAGTACTAGCCATGTGTACTCTAATTTACTTGTCTGGCCCAAATGAAAAACAGACACAGTTTTCTCGAAATTACATTTTTCAAAATCCACATTTGAAATCCAGTTTCAGTAAAAATTTGAATGTTGGAACAGGACCACAGTAGAGCAAAATAGAGACAGGAAATATTTAGTGTGCAACATTTGTCAGACGCAAAAGGAAACAAACTTGTCAGACCTCTCTTTCTTTTATGTTTCTTTGTTGCCTAGACAGGAAGTTGACAAAAATTTATTTATTTTCCTCCTATAAAACATGCAACGTAATTTTTATTGTACCACTTCAGTTGCTGACTGCATTCAGTAAATAAACCTACTTCATGAGCAACCAGGAAAGTGTTTAATATCTGACAGTTTACAAGAATGATGAACTAACTGAGTACAAAAATAAAAATAAATAGTTTTTAATGCAGAAACGGAAATAATGTGATATAGAAGAGAATCCATTCTTTTCTGTGGCAACTTCCTGAGTGATGGAAAAGCTACAGCTGAGTATAATTAAACATTTGCCTAACCTGCATTCCACATGTAAAGGTCAGGAGGACTGCAAACACTGATGAAGATTGACATAGAGCTGTAAATATTTTGTGAGTAGTTTATTTAAAAACAGTAAAAAGAAGCCATGTTCAGCAATAAGATCTCTTCCACTGACAAGCAAGCAGACTCAAATAGGCTTCAAGAGCTTTGCACGTTATTTAGAATTAAAAAACAAATACAGGCGAGTAAGCTCATCCATCCAGTAAATGCACTAATAAGCACTAAAGATCTCATTATTTGTCAAATATATATAAGAAATTAATAAACATGGGTTACTACAGAAAAGGGCAAAGTGTAAATTCCAGAGCTCTTCCAAAAAATATCCTCCCAGTAGGAGGCTCAAGGTACCCAAAGAACAACACGCAGCACACAAGAAAGATTATTCCTCCCACGACTCACTGAAAGGGTGGTTGTTGATAGCTAATGCCATGGAATACAGTCTTGGTGGGACCTGCCACAGGTTTGTCCTCTCCTTCCTACAGTCCTATCCCCACTTTTGCGTTGCCACTGACATGCATCAAATTCATCCTGGAACTAAACTGTATGAGGACTAAATACAGTGGCGTTTTCCCTCATTTTCTTAATGGCCTATTCTAGCTTCTTGAGGTAACTTCATGCTAAGGTCAATCCAAAAAATGGTGCTGCAATTGAGGGGCAAGGTGATGCAAGCAGAACCAGCAACTGAACCATTGAGGACCTATGCTTTATATCAGTCTGATGTAAAACTAATGTAGGCTTCTGGAGCACTTTAGTTATACCAGGCGCTTAGATAATTTGTTAAACTGATGTATTTATGAGCTACTGCATGCCATTGTATTAGAAAAAGATGGAGGTCCCCTGAGTTTACCTTTTAAATGAAATATTATTGATCATAATTCCTTTTCCAAGAGTGTAACTTCCACTTACTAACAAAGATACTTCCATTTTCAGTGGTAGTAGTGAAAGGAGGTTGAAAGCATCTCTAAAGTTAAGCTGGTCTAAATTTTTCTTGAACAAATTTGATAGTTACTTCCCATTTTCTAAACCTATATGACTTCTCTTCATAACCCCTTTCAACATTGGTTTGTAAGACATGGTGTTCTCTCTCTTTTTTTTTTTTTTTTTCAGAATAGGTTGACCAACTTCATTTAATTTCCAAAGAGCAGAATTGTCTGCAGTAGTCAATTGTAATGTGACTGCAAGCTTTGATAGGCTTCTAGTTTGTCAGAAATTATCATACACATTGGCATTACCAACCTGGCTTCATGCCATAACTTGCAAATTTCCGGGCACTCCTGTGGATGTTGAGAACGAGTTTCCCAGTGCTCTTTGCTAGAGCCTTCCCAGCCCGTGAATAACTCTGGAAGACATGTCATGGGCAGCACTAGCCGAACACAGAATTTGTAATTTTGATTAAAAAAAAATAAAATTTTCTAATTGTGAAAACCTGAGTTTGCATCCTTTTTTATATATCCTTGTGATCTACAGTATTTCACTGACATTTCAGTGCCAGGAGAAAAGCTGTTTACAAGCTATAAATTAGTCTGGCTGTTTCAGAACATTCTGACTACGATTAACTAATTAAAAAATGTTCAGCTTAATGGTTCCGCTACTAGACATGCAAATATTGACAATTTTGAGTAACAAGTGTCCTCAAAAAAACAGGAATAAAAGTGATAAATGTAAGCAAAACCACCCAAAGCCACATCACGAGACCGCCTTTCAATGCCAGCACATCTGCAAAAGTCGTACTAAAACTCAAAGTTCAGAACATGTCATTCTCATGGCAACATCCTTAATGCGCCAGATGTATTCCCAAATCGTTCCCTAGAACAGACCACACTTTAAACCACACATCCAAATAACACTTCTAAAAAAAAAAAAAAAAGGAAAAAAAAAAAAAAACATATTTACACCACACAAAGAGTTAAAAGAAAACTGACATTCTCAAAAGCTCTACATCTACTTAGTAAAAGTGGTTCATTAACTGAAAGGGAATCAATGCTGCCCACACATAACCTTAAATTTGTGACTAGTGCCTTAAAGATGTGTCACAAATATTCACGACTACCCGGGGTCATTTGGTTTTTGGCACTCTTCTTTAGGCTGCATTTATGTGAGTTCATGAAAACCTTCTAGTTGCTTTTTTGTTTTGTTTTGTTTTGTTTTTTAATTGAAAAGTGTCATCCGTCTTGACTGTCTTATAGATTGGAAATCCGTAACCTAAAGATCAAAAATTGACAAATTTCAAAGCAACTAGAGGATAATTAGTAAACAAACAAACAAAAATCTTTTTAAGATACAGTCACAGTTGTTTGGAGCCCAGCTCACATTTCATGCACACAGATAATGGTAACTCCGTTTGGATTTGCTCACGGATCATTTGTCTAACTGATGTAACTCAGAAGTTGAAACAACAAAAAGAAGTCAAATATGAAATAATTCAAGCTTTTAGGGCAGATTCAGTCTGTTTGATAAAGTTATCATAAGCATATTTTAACCTGAGTTAATGTAAGCAAAAATTTTACAAGAGATTTAGTCCCTTAATTTCACTGGTGCTCTCTTTAAATGAGGCATTTATTTATATTATATTTTTACAATATTTATTGTTCCCTGTCTCTAACAGTTTATTTGATCTTCAAGTAAAATAATTTGGGTTACAAAGTACCCTATTAAGATAAAGACAAAACATTTCATCCAAGTTGTATATAGTGCTAGAAAGAAACAGAAGTTACTTTATTTAACAGGCTTTTAATAATGAACCTATGAAGCCTGCAGTAGTTCTCAGAATCATCAGAAATGGAAGAGTTTACATCTCTATCATCACCCATGAAGAAAACTGGAAGCCCAGGAAATGTGTGGAGCAAAAGTGCTCCCACCTACAAAACCTAACTATGGGTTTTTAACCCTTTTCTCATTTCTTTGTCCAGCATGACATCTAGAGCATCAACATAGACTGGCACTACTCAGAGCACTCCAGCAGTGGAGAAAGGAAAGGAGGAAAAAGCGTAGAGATGTGGGATTAGGAGTTCTGGTTGACACAGTGGTACGAAGAACAGTGATGGGTTGCCCAGGAGAAGAAGAAAGACGTTGAGATTCCAGAACCTGCAGACATCTCTGCAGGAACACAGCCAAGCTCATACATTGCAATTTTATTGTACCTGGCTTTTCATTCAACTCCAACTAAACAAGACAGAACTAATTTTTAATTGAGAGTATTTGAGAGAATTTCAAATCCAAGCATCTCTAGTCACAAACATGCTCATCCCACAGTACCTCCCCGAACAAACATACCCCACAAAGATTTACAAGCCATACACAGCAGCAGAATGGTTATGAGCATGAATACTGTTTGGTAAAACTGAAAATGTGCCCAGGCTGAAAGAAGAGATGGCTGGTTTCTTTTGATATGCACCCATAGTATCTGATTCCTTGCCACAATTCCTCAAAAAAAGAGACAACAGTGATGCCAAATAAGCTATGTGAGTCAAAAGGCCTTTGGGGGGTTCTGAACATCTAACAAGCTTTGAGATGCTGAATGAGAAGATTGCTGGAGAGGTACAATTCTTAGAGATTTCAAGTCTAAAAAAGAAAAAAGTCATGAGAAATGCTATTGGAAAACTGAAAAACATTGGCAAAGCTTTGTTTAGCAATAGCATTAGTGTTAATATTAGCATTTCCTCTGTACAAATCAAAATAAGCTTCATAATTTTGGAAATTGCAGAGTACTATACAGATCCAAATCATTGCAGCAGATTCTTTTGACAGACTGCTGCACCCACTACATGATCCAGCAATATGATCAGAAACTCTGAAGTATCCAACAATTTTGAAAAATCATGTTGCTCATTTATATTTGGGTGGAGGAGCAGAAATTTGGTCTTCCGTTTATGCAATAATATGATTAGATTTTGTATAATTTTCCAAGTCAAAGAGCTTTAAGAACTGAAGAGGCACTCCGAATGGCCATGCATCAAGCAAGAACACCATAAAATTCTTTAACCTCCATTGTAGCCTCCTGTCTTTGCTACTTATTCCTAATGAGTATGCAGTTAACATAGCAGTTTCATTTCTGATCTGAAAAAATTTACATTTTCCCTTAAAAACAGCAAGTTATGAAGTCATCTTGTGTCTCCACAATGGAAGACTTTCTGAAAAGATCCAAAATGCCACAACGAAAGTTAAGAGTTGTTTGGGTAAAAACAGTAATGTCAGGTGCAACAACAACAACAACAAATATTTTTTGTTTTTAGCTCAGGAGCATGTCATCACGAAGTGTATTGCAATAATCTTCTTGAAATGGACACATATTAAAAATATGAATGCCTTTACACTTCCCAAATCAACGCCTGATGTAACAGTAACTCATATCACTTTCTAGATCATGGAATCACCATTTCATCCTGTGGAAAAACTCTATACAAAAATAGCTTCTGTGGGAAGATGGAAACTTTAGGGAATTAGCACCACAGCATTTTCTGTTATACTCATTAGGATAGCAGCCTTCTTCCTTTGGTCTTATTTTTCACATCCTTCCTTCCTTTTAGATGGCTATGTGTCACCATTTTGTAAAGAAGAAGGCATCTGACTTTTATCTTTGCAAACCTTCTAAATGGTCTTCTCTCTTTTTTCCAGAATTTTTAAATCATTGTGGAGGAGTGATGAATCATAAGAATTAGAGGTATTGGAATATTTCAGTCTTACCTACATAAACGTGCATTCCTCTTAATGATGGCGACTAACTTCAAATACCACATGGTTTATTTTAATGTACAGGTCAGAAGGAACCTTGACTTATGCATTTTCTTCTCTCCTTGTAAATCCTTTTGTCCTTTTCTGTTTCTAGTGCTACTTCTAATATACGTGCAACCTGCCCCAAAACTTCTTAAATACTTGAATCACAAGCAAACTTCAAACAGGCTTTAACAAAAATGTGCAAAGGAATGGGAAGCTTTTGATCATTTCTGACCAGAAGACACCACTGGCAGTAGAAAGCTGACCTAAAGATACTGCTGGCGGTGAAAAGTTTAAGGACAGACCAAACTGGCTGACAATAGTTGAAGTTGCTCTTCTCTGAGGAATCCCCAGGTTAGCTTCTTTGACTTTAATGTGTCCGTGTAGCTAAGGTATGCCTTGTCAGCTCGTTAGCCTGTATGGTGTTCATGGCATCCGTACCATACAGTCAGAGCAAGGAGGGTCTCCACAGAACTCCCTCCCCTTCAACCACTCCCCCCACACACACAGTGCTATGCAGGCACACAAATGATGTGCCTTGTGGGTCTGGGTGTGCAACAGAGACACTGCCAGCTCACACCCCAGCCCTGCTCCTGGCAATTTGTGGTGTGCCCTGACTAAGCCTGTCCTGTGTGAAGACTTTCATCTCACAGACAAGTCCCTGGAGACATTATTTTATTGTATAGCTTACTGTACAGTAGTATGACCTATTTGTTACACCTTTCAAAGGCATGCAGCATCATTAGTAGTTGGGTGTGGGTCCACGATATTTAACTGAGTGCCATGACAAGACTTGGACAGAACATGAAGGAGATGAACATGAAGTGGAAAGAGCTTGTCTAGCAAAGCAAATTTAAGGCTGCTCACCTGGATAATGCACAGGGAATTCCTGAGCCTGCTGTTTAGATTGCGTTCCCATTCTCAAAGTAATTTGCAGTATGATACAGAAACTGCTCTGCACTTTGCGCACTGCACATAAGTACAATTTCATCTCTCTCACAATAGGACTGTGTGCCCTATTGGCAATAAACTCCTGCGTGGTTTGAGACTCAGCCCAAGAGGGAATAAAGAGCAGAGGGAGCCCCTGAGACTGGCCCAAAAGTTCCTTCCCTGGGCAGACTTTTGCTGGAGCAGGATGTTGAACCACAGCACTACCTCAGGCAAAAAACATTCTGTTCTTTGAGATCAGCCACCTTTATACTGCAAGACGTGGTAAACTGATTTCAAACACCTATCAAGTAGAGAAAAGGCACCCTTGCACAGGAGTATGATGAGGTATAAAAAGCAAAGTAAGTATAAGTCAGAAGAGCAGCTTCATGCATGCTTAAGGAGAGTCACATGTGCCTCTAATGAAGGATTATCAGACTTGATTTTGAGTTGTACTTGTTTATTCTAAATAAATGGTGGCAGTATGTTAGACATTCGGGTATCAAATATTTTATTTTGTTTATAATAACTCCTCTAAGTGCATATCCCATAATAAGATGGCTATAGAAAAATAAATGCCAGCCACGTGCACTAGCTTAAGAATTCTTGAAAGGTACTTCGGTGATTTAGAAAAGCAGTATTTATTGTATTAGAGAAGTGGATTATAGAAACAGATTACTACAGAAATGGATTTTCTACAGTCTTTGCTCTTACCTAGAAACAAATAGCATTTTACAGGTGTATGTTGAACAACTGCTTTTAAATGACTGCACTGAACTATGGAGTACTTGCCAGTATATTTTCACTTCAAAATACAAGCCTATTCTATTTCACTTAATATTTTCACTTTCAAGCAAAACCAGCTGACTATTCACGTAGTTTCAATTTTCAAAAATGATTTAATCTCCCCTCCAAACCAGAAGAAATTATATTACAATTACAAAGCACTGAAAACAGGAAATGTTGTAAAACTCTGACGCTCTATGTTGAAACACTGACACTCTGAAACTCTATGTTGGTTCAACTGACACTGTGAAATTTTCTTAAATATGGTCTGTTAACGTTTGCTGATGCAGTGTTTCAACCCAACCTTTAGGAGAGCTGCCTGAGAACAGTTTCTGTTAACACCGCAGTCATCACCAGGTTACATGAATACATAGTTTGGAAGTGTACTATAGTACACTTCCAAACTATGTAGCACATTTATATTTCATTACTGAAGGAATCACAATAACAAATTTAGGAATCAAAATGAGAAAAATAAGTACTAATGTATTCTTTTTATTGAGGATGCTAGAATTTCATTTGACCAGCTAAGTCATGCTGATGGAAGATTTCATTTTAAGCAAAAATGTGCATTCATTTTGTGAACCTTCATACTACATACATTTAATTTCAAGGAATTCCCCCAAAATCACAAGTCAGGTAAGCTCCCATTGCACTTATGAGACAAACAGATGGTCTGGCTATATTATCACCAATTTACTGAAACAGTATTCAGAACAAATCACTCTCCATAAAGTTTATTTTACATGGTTTACAAAGATAAGAGATAACGTGTTCCTAAGAAAAAACAGCATGGATCTCATTAATGCTCCTTAGCATAGCAGCTTCAGAGTGCAGGCTTGGCATGAGCTCCTTCATTTGCGAAGCAAATGGGATGAGCTCTGCAGTCATTCTAGCAACACACATTCAGATTGTTCAATTTATTTTAAACATGCATACGCTACAGGTACCAACAAAATTCAATGACAAGAGAATTCAGTGAAGTCATCAGAGAAAAAAAAAAATCCCTTTGACCATGATTAACTGGACTAGCAGACGAAATAAAGCACCTTCCCAGGCCTAGCATGTATTGCACATGTATTGTATCCCCCCAGTGGGTCAGCACTCAGCTGAAAATTAAAACTGGGTCAACACTGTGGACCAAAAAGAGAAGGCATGTTGTAAAGAGGTCTCCCTACTCACCCCTGGCTCTTCTAACCTGGGTGTGTGGACACACACAGGGCTGCCACTCGATCTTAACCCTCAACTGCTCACATATTTTGCCATCCAAAATCCATCTCAGGCTGACTTTATTTCATGAATCAGCACCTCAGACCTCTGTAAATTGTACATAGGGAGGAATACAGGGTAACATTTCAACTTTAGGGCTTCTAAGTAATAAGGAAAACCACTAAAAATAAAATAACTTTTTGCATCCCTCTACTGAACTGTTTGTGTTTTAGAGTATCAAGGATCTGTTTTTTTACTATTATAATTACACACATAAAGCCTAAGCTCTGAATAGAACTAAGTAATCTCAAATTACAAAGACATGTCACTGTAACAATAGGGTCTTCCTTTTCCCAGTAGTGGAAGCATTATCTCTGTAACAAATATTTGCTTAAAAAATGCCCAGAAATACTAAATCCATGG
Source organism: Netta rufina (assembly GCF_964035555.1). NCBI lineage: Eukaryota > Metazoa > Chordata > Aves > Anseriformes > Anatidae > Netta > Netta rufina. Next base: position 61,648,351 of record NC_140123.1, on the reverse strand, counting down.
CTCATGTAATTTAATGTAAACTACAGATACATGCAAGGTCATATGCTAAGTAAATTAAGAGAACAATATATTGGCTCTGTCTTCTCAACTAACTGCCCCAGTACGTATGCTTTGTGTAAAAAAAAAAAGAACAAAAAAACAGCAGAACTGAGAAGCTGCGTTATGTGGGAGGGCAAGCTAGAGGGTTGAGGAAAGAGCCTTTTTAAAGACACTGGACTTTTCCTCGACATTGACCAGCATATTAACAATATATCCGTCTACCTACAAAAAAAATCCCTATGGTCCCACAGACCTCTCAAGTGCCGTCAGGCTTCTTTCTATTCCACAACAGGTCCTCACCCAGTTCAGCTGTGCTCACTGCAGTTTTTAACAACTTCCTCCTAACTCCATGCACATTCAGTCTTACAGTGATTAAGAACCCACAGTTAAGGGCAATATGAAGGATCTGGGAGAATGGTAAATTTAGCTATTAAAAAAGAATAGCATCAAATAGAAGTAAGATCTTTCTATGAAGCACTTTTTTAAAACTTCTTGTTTCTCCTATGAAAGAAGACCCTTGCTGATGTTTTTTTCTTAATTAAAAACTTTTTTTTTGTCTCTGCTTTTCTTTTGCTAAGATAAAAAAAAAAAAAAAGTAAACTAAAGGTCAGGAGGAACAGGCATCTGGGCTTTACATCTGGTGTACAGCCTTAAAAGGATCCTCTAAACCTTTTGTACATTTATTTTCATTCAGTTTGAGGTCCACTCAAACAAAGCCATTTTTCTATTTCCCTGTACATCATTACTCCAGGCTAAATGAGATTAAGCAACATCAGGCAGGGTTGAAGATGACAGAAAATTGTTGCTTGAATGTAAAATCTTGCCCAAAATTACTTAAAACCATCTCACAAAGCTGTCTTTAAACTAAAAAAAAAAAAAAAAAAAAAAAAACTGCCCTCTTACATCGTACAAAGGATGAGATGGGAAGCAAAGAAACATATGAATATAACATACAAATAGGTTTGATTAGTTTTCCAAGTGTGCACTGATACACACTGCAACTGAGTTTGCAATGTTTGGAACAGCTATAAGACAAGACATGGTGCCCAGCAGTCTTTCAGTTCCTCTGAAGCAAAATAAAATTTCTCTGAGGATATCACATGTTGAATTTCTGCTGCTGTGCATTAGCAGTTAAGCACCATGTTTCCTCTGTAAGCTAAATAAATAAATAAATAAATAAAAATAGTATCTGAAAAGAAAACCCAAGAAGCTCTTAAGGCTGCTGTCTCAAGGAAGGATGAACTATACCTGTTCCTCATTGTCATTATCTGAAAACTTGCCCATTTAATGCCCAACCTGGATCCCTCTCCTGGCAATGTAATGACTCCTTCTCTCACTTACAGAACAGAGAGATTTCTTCCTACCCAATTCTCAACAGCTTTTTATATACCTCAAACCCTGCGTCTTTTCTCTTTCCTCTCATCTCAGAGAGAACTACACTTCCATAGCTCTTACAGGCTCTGTGTTAAGCCTTGGGTCCATGAGGTAATGCTGTAGGTCCACCAACGCTTGAAACCACCATAGCCATCAAAAGCAGACATCCCACTGATCCCCTCCAGCCAGCAGCACAAGCGTACAGCAGACTGGGTTGGTGAAGCTCATTTCTGAAAAAAAATAACTGCAAAGGATTTTTTTTTAAATTCGCTGGTTTTGAGCCAGATCAAATCCCTAATTTGCTCTGCCATGTAACTGTATGAACCCCCACGGCAGCAGAGGAATGGGCAGAGTTCAAGAGTGGGAGTAAGCTCCTGCAAGTGGGAAGGGGCAGGACAGAGCAAGATGGCTTTGTCTCAAGGCAGTGCAGCTTAAACAAACTAGACAGAGTGCTGCCATGAGCCTGAGTCACCAGGGTCGATTAATTTTAAAATATCCATCTAAATTAAGTAGTTTCTAGCCTGCTCCTTCCCTAAGTTAGCTCAGATTCCTGCTGATGGGTTAACCACCTGAACACATACGCCTCACTCATCAGGAGGTTTTCTTCTCCAATTACCAACAGGCAACTTCTTGCCTGTGGTTTTCTCTTACTGCTTACAAGCACATTTAATAATTTCTCTTGATAGTGCTCTCATTCATTTTATCTCGTTCTGACCTTTCCAAGTTTGCCCATGCATGCCCATGTTACTTACTAGCAATGATAGCAATGATTCTTAGCAATTTGGCCTCACTGATATTTTCTGGATAATGAACTTCAATCCACTCATCTCTTCATTGAAGCCCTCATTTAGTTTCCTATTATGTTTCAGTGTTTTTTTGTTTGTTTGTTTTTAATTTTTGCTTGTTTCCTTGTTTCCATTGTGGCCAAACTGTTTATGCTGCTTCCCTTTCTTAAAGGTATCACATGTTGTCTTTAATTGTTTGATTTTGCTTACAGTAGGATCTTACATAAGCATTCCAGGGGCTACTGAAGAGAATCTTCTTCAGCTGTATTCTTCCAACTATTTTCTACTTCTTTCTTTCTAGGAAATTATGAAAACTATAACTTACAATCATCATCAATCATAATTCACAGTTCATCACCATTTTCATCATCTCTATCAGTTTCTCCCCACAGGATAAAATTTGACCTAAGAGAAAAATACCCCTAAAATACTCCCTTGATATTTAATCCTTTTTTGTTTTAAAAAGCTGTTCTAACTTTCCTATTTTCTTAAGGCAAATGCTGTATCCTTATGTTAGGGCTCATTTCTATAGAATGTATGTTAATAAACAGGATACTAAATAAAACACAACAAAACAAAAAAGTAACACAAGGAGATAGACTCATGAAGTACTCACAAAAACAGCATTATGAAGCTTCACGAATATTGTGAATGAAAGAGCATTTTATTGCCTGTCCATTCTGATTTCTCTGCCACCCCCACAAATATCACTGGACAGCGGGCACATTGCCCCTCTTATTCTAAGGACGCGTATCCAATCTATTACGAGGCATGCTGGGCTCCACAGGGCAAGCTGCAGTAAGCTGTTAGGTTAGCACCAAGCCAAACATTAACTCTCAATGAAAATGAATCCAAGATGCCGGGGGGAAGGAGGCGGGTGAGAAATGTTTGCTGCATTACACAACTCGCTGGGTAATAATGCTACTTGAACCATGTGGGCAAAGGAACCTGGTAGATGCACCTTGTCCTAGATGGGATAGCTGCACTTCAGGCCTAGGTATGCTTTTTTTTTTTTAATTTTCTTTGCTATTTTTTACCCTGTGCAGTACTGCACCAAGCAGACAGGCCGTATCTGCAGCCACCATTTGCAATTAATGCATTACACATACTAACAAATGATGAATGTATAAAATAAACAATGCTTTCATTTTAAAACATAAAAACAGACATGTTTGCTTCTTTCTCAATTTGCCAAGCGAAAAAAGCCCCATTCCTTTGATGTAAGATCAGAGAATGCTGGTTAGTCAAGGAGTTAGTATGATCTCAAAGCTTATTTAGCTTGTAAATTCTCAGGCAGTCATCATCATTTGTTCCACAGTGAAGATCCATTTCGTGAAAAAAAAGGTCCAATGGAAAGTTACTTGCCTGTTTTTGGTTATTGAGAAGACTTTCATTGATATTCCTGGCTTGGTATATTTTTCCACAGTACACAAAGATGACAAAGGTCATGCAATAGAACATTTAAAATTTCTCACAGAAAATAAATGAACCATGACTCATACATGGGTACAGCACGTTCTTTTTTTTTCCCTCAAGAGATAGTACCAAGTTTTTGCTAGCAGCTGCACACATGGACAATGGAAGATATATATATTCTTCAACATATGTTTCTAAAATTCACAGTGGAGCAATTGTGCTGGAGTCTTCAAAACTGAGCATACACAAGGCAGCCTGGACGAACATCAGTAATCTTCAACAGTAAACACTTCATGACGCACATATCAACCATGTTGCAATATAGGAGATTAAGGCAAAAGCCATCTTCAATTAACAGATCAATGATGGAATCTGACCATCAGTCTTTCACGCATTAGTCACCCTGGACCAGCACAAGGCTAAGAAAATATATACTTAAAAGACAATCTACTGCTCCATATGTTATGTCTTTGCTTTCCGATTATGGTCCTGTCTTGGCAGATCTCTGGCAATTGTAGGTTATTTTTCAAAAATCTCTAGAAATATGAACCTGGCTTTGGGGAGAAGGGGGAGGAAAGGGTGTGATGCTCAGCTGGTACAGCAGCTGATGGGAGTTACACACAGGAGACATGGGAAGAAAGTAGTCTCAAAATCAAGTGGAATTGAAGGAATGCAGCATCAGGAGCCCCTGGTCCTGTACACTGAGAGCTGGGGGAGTTTAGGATGAGGGAACCTGCTGTGGTGAGGGATTTGGGGCTAGGTAAGAGAGGTGAATCTGGCTGGGGCACCAGAGGGATGCTGGTAAGGAGGAAGAGGAAGGCCAGCTCTCAAGTGGGAGGGTTTGGGGACAGGAAGGTTTGAGGGACATCTCTGGACTGCAGAGATCTGCATGAAGTGCATCTCTGTGTGCACAAAGGTAGGAAAATAATGGAGCAGTTGAAGCTGGAGCAGGAGGGCTAAAAACAGGGTTACAGGACCATCGCAATCACCAGTCATTTTCCCCTCCCTTCTCTGAGTCCCCAGTGCCACCCTCCTCCCCACACCAGCAACAGGATGCTCATTTGGGGGACAAGAGGACACAACAGAGGCTTACTTCTATCCCTTACCACTCATTTTTTGATATCAGGTATATGGTAGCCCTCTGATTAAAAACAGGTTTACCTCTGGGCAGACAGAGGCCCTATGCCTTCCAGCAGCTTAATGCTAAACAACACAGAGGAGGCAGCACACAAGGAGAGGGCACACAAGGGCCTCCAAACTCCAGTGATCCCCAACATCATGGCCCACGGCCACCTGGGCATAGCTGTGCCCACTCCAATCTCCGTTTCAAATGTTTAAAGATATGATTTTAACATGTGAATTCTCTGCTGTAAAATCCACCTGCCCTAAACAATAGGGGCAATCATGACTCACTTGATCTTCTCGTCCCTGCCTCAGATGTACTCAGATGGACATTTTCATTCATTGCACTCCATATTAACTTCAGTAACTAACGTCCTAACTTATTAACTGAAAACAAGAAAGCAGAGTGGTGAAATATCCTACCTCCACGGACTTTGTTAGCTTTCACTCACCGGAGCAATTTTGTGCTTCATAAATCAAGTAGTGTATTTAACCAATTTAGGTTAATATGTATCAGGGATAACAACAGAAGCAGGGGTGGGCATGTTGGCCAACCCTTTAATCAACCCTTGAGTTTTAGCTATTCAAACTTTTTATCTATTCAATCTTTTTAACTATTCAATCCGCTGCTTTTCAGCCCACGCTGAGGCTCATCTCACTGTCCTCAGGCTCACAGAAAGTTGCAGTATTATGAAAGAACCAAGGCAACAAGGCAGACACACAAGCGCTTTTCTGTTATGTCATGTGAAGCTTTGTTTAACACAGACAGGAATTAAACTGGCAGATTAGAATAATTTAATAGAGCAGAATACAAGGGTAAACCACACGACTGCTCGCATTCCATTTATGTGCTACATAGCGCTGCCTCCATTAACTTCGAATTATCTCCTTTTATGGGCCCTAAGCTTTTTGTATTTCTCACAACTGTAACTGGACGACGGGTTAAATACTCGGAAGAGCTCAAGAATGTTTTTTTCTGCAGCCAACAGAGAGGGCAGTCGCTGAACTCACTGCTTCTGTCGAACAGGAAATTGTATTTTGCGTGCATCTGATTCACGCCGATCGACACCACCTCTGGGAGGTCATGTTTTGTTCTCCCCGTCTCCCCCCACCATGCAGGGAACAGGAAACTCTGCTGTTTTCTCCAAGTTTCTACCTGGTTATTCTAGAACAGGCATACTCAGTTGAAAGTAAAGTAAGAATCCTCCCCAAATTCATATGCCTGTAATTGAAAAAAAGTTGGTGAGAATTTATTTATTACAAATAAATTCCCCCTTCCACTTTCCTGTAAGCTAAATGCAGCCCAAACATTTGCACAGAAGTATCCACACAGCTTTTCAAGATCAAAACGTCACTGGCCATTAGACAAAATCATGCACGTTAATTCAAGCCCACAGTGCAAATAACCAGGACAAAGACCTCTTTCTGTGTCCTTACCAGTGAAGGCTGGAACCGGTGCCTAGCCAAACCCACTTAGTAGACACAGCTGCTGCTCAGGGTGCTCCATCCATCTCACTTTCATTGCTGAGGAGGAGACTGGGAAAGGAAATACCCCTCTCCCTCTTGTTTCCACATTTGATACACTGGTGACAGCAAGATTGCTAAGAATCCTTTCCCATCACACCACAGGAGCTGAGTGACTACAAGGAAGCAGTACAGAGAGCTCACTGCACTAAAGAGTGCATCTACTGAACAAGCAGCCAGAGGCAAAGGAAGAAAAGAGCACAAAAAGCCAGAGGAAAGCAGCAAAGACCTGAGCCTGCACAAAGGCATCTTCTTTGGGCTCATCAGCTGGAGCCATCTTTCACCTACAAAAGCAACTCTGCAGGCATTATTGCAGCCTGTAAGTTTTAACTTTCTCTGCAATTCTTTCGATTACAAAGAGGGGCTCAAGCTACAGGGGTGAGGAGGCTCAGTGAAAGAAAGCACTCGTTTGCATCAACTCAGCCCATTCAGGGCTCAGTCTTCTCTGAGTTTTAGAAGCAGCTGCTCTTCAAAAAGCCTGGCTTCCATGAAATACCATAGCAGGCCCAAAGGTACTGTTGCTCCATCAACAATCTTGCTTGTGCAATATTCAGTTTGGACCTAAGTTTATCTGCATACATATACATACATATACACATACATATATATAAACATATATGTATGTGAATATGTATATATATATATAATTTAACCGAGCAACACTCCATTTAAATACTGAAATCCTTTTATAGCTAGCCCAAAAAAGTAAATGCACTCTGCTTCAGTACAGAAGTGCCATACTCTCTGCCCCATGCCACCTGGGATTCGAAGCAGCTGGCTCCAGGACAGTGATTAATGCTTTCCTCTGTAATTTGTCTTGACTTTTTCCCCAAGCTATGCAGGTCCAGCAGAGGGGGATGATGGAGAGGAAGAGGGCTGGCAAGTATTGCAGTTGTTTCATCTAAACCAAGTGCCTCTTTGACCTACTTTGTATGTACGGTAAATAACTGGAAACAATGTTGATGCTTCCTCTGTGCGGCACATACTGTTCAAGCGCAACCTCAATGCAGACAGAGACCTCAGGTAGCACTGCTGAGTTTGCAGCCTTTCTTCAGGAACGGGCTTCAAACAGGTACTGCTGCACAGTGCAGCTCTCACAGCTGCCGAGGGAAGCCTTCATCGCCTCTTTTCAGCATATCCTACTGCTGGAAAGCTGGACAGCCCTGTGGTAAGCCCTCAGCCTGCTCCAGCTGGCTAGTTCTGCACTTAAAACAGGTTGCTTTGCAGCCAGGAACATGTTGCCAGAGGATCCACAGAGCATCACAATAAATCTCCACCTTCTGCTTCCAGTGGGCAGCGGGTTTTTTGACTTTGCCTTTTCTAATATTTGAAATCCAACTATGGCACAGGGATTTATTTAAAAAGGTAATACCACACAAAACTGCTGCACATACAGTCTCTTGAGGAAGAGTTGGAAGAACTAACATGTTGTAAGTACCATAGTAACATGAAGACATATTTTACAATCCATGTAATACAGAAGTCATAATCTTAGCCTCTATTTCCTGCTAATTGCAATCAAAACTGCTCTACGATGAAAACTAGATATACCTGCTAACAAATGTGTGTGCTAACACACATGGCAGGCCCCCCAGACTTCTGAAGAAACAAAGCTTGGCCTTTTACACACATGTAGACAAACAGGTGTCTCTACTGCCAGGAAATTACGAACAGAACATTAGAAGCACAGAAACTAAAGGCTTAAAGAACTAGTAACACAGATTCACATTAGCAAATTGTATCTAAGGATGCAAACTTATTTAGGGTGAGAACAAGATTGGCATTATATTGGCATTACTGGATTTTAGCTGGTGCTTAATCTGTATATCTAATTCTCCACATAAAGCTTGACTTTGTGCTAAATAAGAAATGCCTTTACACACCACCAGAAGACTCCGTCCATTCTACAAAAAGCGAACATCCATTTATTTCATCTAAAGGTCAAAAGTGAAATGCCTTTGGGAGATCCCATGCAACCTTAAAATAAAAGTCGCATTCCTAAATTCCGAACTATCTTGAATGCAACAATGTCATTATTATTCCTTTGAAAATGTAAAACAATTACTCATTTATATTAAAAGCAAAACTCCTTAAAAGAAAATATCCTAAAAAACAGTGAAAGCCAACAGTGAAATTTTAAATCTTGCTGTTCAAAAAGCACAACTTATTTTCCTTGCAGTTTTATGCATTATGGAAGTCATGACACCCACAAACACTTAAAAGACATGTGATGCAATTCTAATATTTGTTCACTTTGAATTACAAGACAGCAGTTCTTATTCAAACACCACCAGCAGCCAAAGCAGCCATCCCCATCAGTCCTCAGATTATTCATCAATATTTGCTGATCATAGTTAGCAAAATACAAACACAGAACTCCAGAACTTTTGACTGTTACGTTTCTTCTGGATTCTTTCTTCATTTCTTAGTCTTAACTCAGATCTAAGACCTATTAATGTTTAAGATTTAACCTAAAGCTCACTGAACCCATGGGGACCTTACTTGCCTTCATACGCTTTGAAATTGCTGCATGTACAAGCTATAAAACACCTGCTATAACTTTACACTCAACCCTCATATTTTCCCCTTCTACTGTATTTACACTATTAGAAGAGTGAGAATTACATATTTCTTTTTGTCCTGAGGGCTGTACAAGATTACATCACACTGCTTATACAGCTTCACATTGTCAAAGTACTTTATTCAGGAGAAGCATACAAAGATCTTTTTGGATAACCAAGACATTTTGTTATGAGTTAAGTACAGATAGTTGGGAGGAAGAAAAAAAAATACACTCTGTTTTTAATACATCTGTAATGCATGCCAGCTTTGCAATTAGTTCTGAGGTGCTCATTGTTATCCAGTAAATAGCAGGGGCTATGTACAACCAACAAGACATGAATGGCACCATGTTTAGAAGTACATGACTTGTCATAATGCCAACACTGACTTTCTGAGAGATATTATCTAATTAGAAACATGCTTAAGGGAACTTTAAGGATTATATATTAGGTAGTAACACATAATATTCTATTACCACCAATAATTCAAAATGGGTTACAAAAACCTGCATCTGCCTATATAAAGCCTAAAAATAACAGTGTTGCAGCTCTACTGTTATTCAGCTGAATTCAGAGATCTTATCATTCTCTAGTTGTTCCCACAAAGCTCTTAGCTAGTTTTAAAAGCTTCATATTCATGAGATGCAAAGCAGGTTCACAAGGAGGTCCTGCAGCATCTGACCTTTCCCTGCTCTCATGGCAGTGTTAAGCACCGGACAGGACAGCTATAAAAACAACACAGAAGCTGTTGAACCAAAGACTGACTGAACAATTTCCAGGGAAAAAGAAACACAATTATTCCATCAGTTCTTTCCATGTTTTCAGGCATACGAGATGTATCTGGCAACAGTTCAATAGAAAGACAGGAACACCAAAAGAGGAGCACAGACAAAGCACTGATGTTGCAATGGATACATCAAACAGATTAAGCAGCTTGTAAACTGGGAACTGTTTGCTCATCAGCAGTTAAAAGACAAAATAGTCAAGTACTTGCCATGTTAATATGAAAACCTTTGGTTTACTGCATTCACTTTTTTTTTCTTTTCTTATTAGAGGCAAATCTAGTAGTGCTGGCAATATACGTAAGTTCAACTGGCTTGACATGAATAGTGAAGGGCAAGACTGAAATGATAGTCAAACACACAGGAAATGGACTATAAGGACAGAAGAGTGAGGAAAAAAAGGATGACAAACAGATAACAAAAGGAAAATAACCAATACAGCCAGGGCAAAGAAGTTGGGCTGAGAGACAGAGAAGAAACATGTAAATCAGAGTGTAGGCTCCTTACTGTAGTGAAATAATAGTCTGGATGAGATATGTCAAAAGCAATCCATATTTTGCCACTACTTTCCATAACTAGGATGACTTTGAGACAGGATTTCAAATACCTTTCAAATACCTGCACCTTCCTAACCCCAGAGAAAGTGATGGCATAACTGAGAGCAGCAGAGAACCAAGACCTTGTCACAAATCTCTGTGGTAGAACTATGCTTCACAACCTTACTTTCCTGAAAGAGTCAAAATGGAAACATAATGACATTTTTCTCTTTGTTCAATTCTCTTTCTTCTTTTTATTATTTTTGAAGGTTTTAGATTTTCAATCTTCTCATTCCAAGGTAAAGCAAGTCAGAAAATGCAAATTTAAAGTCCTCTGGGAAAGCTCCACATAAGCCCTCCCTTGAGCAGAGGGTTACTGTCTTCCAAGAAGCTCAATAGCATTCCTTGCACAGGCTAAACTCATTTAGTTATTATTGGTCTGGGGCCACCCAAGTTCTCCATGACAGCCTGCTCTATCCAAGCTGGCACCACCATATCTCCCTTGCACTTTTGCTGTCTAGCAAGCCAGAGCAAGGAACGGTCTGGCTGAAAATACATTTCTCTCTGAAAAAAAGTAACAAGCTGTAAGGAGAGCATGGCCATCCCTGTCAGTGCCACCCCACTTAAATCCATTTAAAGAGAATATGGGGTCTCAGCATTAGACTCTGCTACCTCTCTAAGGCTCTCTGCATGATTACTGCTTTGTTGCTGCAGATACCAGAAGATGCACAGAGACCTGAGGAAGAGAACTGCAAAGACTTTTCCTGGTTAAGGAAGTTGAGTGGTGTCCTGGAGGATGAGATTTGGTCCCTGCCTCTACCACGAAATCCCTTGAACACACTGCAAAAATCATTTCCACGCTTTTTACAGGCAGCCACTCATCACACATTCTTCATTTTCTATGTGTTTGGTCTAGGGTCTTTTCTCAGACCAAAGATCTTGAAGACCTGGTTTCAGCTGAAGTCACTGTGGTAAAAGCATAACCAACCAGACTATAAAATGCTAACTAGGAGGTACTTCTAACATTTCCTATCCATTCTCTCTCAAATCGTCAATAAATAACTATGAAATCTCTAGGAAATATCTATTAGCACTACTTTGGCTCATGCAAAGAGAATGGGATGAAACAACTGCCAGCAGCCACACACCGCCTCCTTAAACACGAGTAGGTTTCAAGAAATCAGTGCACGCTTTGTTGGAGCATTCAGCTATGATTGTGATAAAAGCCAACTGAAGCTCTTAAGAACCTGAAGATGGTTATGCTGTCTTTATCGGGTGATTTGATTATCAGATCTTAAAAAAGAAACAAGTCCAAAAACTGAAGAGTAAAGCAAAAAAAAAAAAAAAAAAACCTTGCATCTTCACTCATTCAGTGAGCACAATCTGTTTTGTGCATTGAATAAGATGGGGTCCTGGTAAATAAATCAAGCAATTAAAGGCTAGCATGATGCGAAAGGGCCTGTGTTTAGGTTGCACAGAGCTTTCCTAGCTTTTTGGAGCTCAACTGCAAAAACAGAATATTCTTTAAGGATTTTCTCTGTAGGAAGACGTATTAACATTATGTTAACATTCAGGCAGCAGTAAAGGGGAAATACGTTTGGCTGTACATCATGCAAACATATTTAACAGCTACTGCTGCTCCAGACTCAAAGACACAGGAGCGGGAGCATGGCTGCAGTTTCAGGAAGCCAGCGGCTGCCAGAAGGTTGGCCCCAGGCATCCTCCACCCCTCCTCAAGGCCAGCTGAGGCGTGGTGTGAAACCACACCTGGAAGCTGTGGTTTGCACAGCTCCTGGCACACCGACCAAGGCCCCGCCACCGCTCAGGGCTGCGGTCTGGCCCCGCTCCCGTGCTGGCCTCCATGTTGCGGCCAGCCTGTCTGACTGAGCTCCCGCTTACAGCAAAGTGAACACTTGGGCACGGGGAAAGGAGAGGAAGCATCTCTTTCTCAGCGGGATGCTGCCACTTTAGGACCAGCCAGCAAAGTTCCCGCAACCTACTCCCCTGTCCTCTCCACCCCTAATTAATCACAGAGAAATTACAGCAGAGATCCCACTTCTTGACTGCCAGTATGCTGCCAGTGTGGCCAGCCTATTCTCCCAATCCTACTGTGAGAGCAAACAGCAGTCATTTTCCTTGTACTTCCATCTCTATTTCTGTATTTCAGCATCCGAGCACAGAAAAAAAATATTCTATAATGACACTTGAGTGATTTAGTCTTTGTAAGTATATTTAACACAGGTGAAGCTATTTAGGTGGCCACCAGAAACTGCAAGTAGTGAGGAGAATGAAGAACAGAAGCTGTCCGCTATACTTCCTAGAATAGATAGACACAACTTTCTAAATAAAAAAATACATAGGGGCTCCTAGATTTGGGGGTGACGTACAGCTTCATGCCTTTTATTCTCTAGCTCGACATTTATCTCGCAATTCCTGTGCCCTGCAGTCTGCATTATTTTCAATGCTGTGATACATATCCTGTCATGTCAACTACTGGGATGTTCACCAAGCATCACCAAGAGACAAAGTACTCTAGTATACAGATGTGCCTATTTTGGAAACACTTTTCCCTACGAGGTCAGGGCTTTGGGACCAAAAGAATAACTCTACTGTTTGCTATCCAGCTGAGAACAGACTAGGTTCCCTCTTGTCTAACTCTGTAAATGTAATCATAAAGAATTAAATCACTCCTCCTTTACTTTCAGTCAGCACCACTCAAGAGGAGAGCAGGTAGCATGCTTTCAAATTACTTTATTTTTTTATTACACTAAAATTTTTATAGGTATTTATGACAATCCAAAGATTATCATTTGTTGGCAAGCCTTTTCTTTATTAATTTCCTTCATTTCCCTTTCTTTGACTGGAAAGGAATTTTATGTCAAAGAAACTTAAAAATATAAAAGAAATAAGAATGAGATTGTCAACTTCCAAAAGATTTTTTTATACTAAACTTATCTTAAGGATTATAAATCTTACCTTTTCTTTTTTTTTCCTCAGACAAATCAAATTGGTAGGCATCATAAGACATGTGGATTTAAAGCTATTCTGTCCGGTTACTTTTATTTTCTTCCACTACACTGGATATCAAAATTCAAATCCATTGCTTTTACTCATCCAAATAATTTTGTGAATACTTGCCTTTTCTCATAGGAGGGAAAAAAAAAAAAAAGAAAAAAGAAAAAAGGCTTTTCTATTTTAAGGTTTTGAGCAGAATCAATTCAGTTATGAACAATTTCTCTCTCAAAGAGGGTCATGAAAAAGTAGACAAAATAAAGCTTGAGATGGAAATCCCCAGCTAATCTGGTGCACTATCCTGAACTCTCTGACACAATTCCCTTTGATCATGTCTTTTTTTCCCATTCTTACATTTAGCCTCTTTAAATAAAGTTTTTGGGGTTGCCAATAAAACATGTGGTTGCCATAAAAACACCCAAGAACAGTAAAGGCCAATACAGCAAAATGTTAGACAACGCAAAGTTACATGGTAAGTGATGAGTATGAGCTGCCACCGTTTGGGACATGCATGTGACTTCTATTCCTGAAGGTGGTACTGAAAATTAATTTTCAAGCTTGATCAAATTAGTTTTTATTATACATTTTCAGGCTTTGTATAATCGCTAGCACAACAGACTTATATCTAGTTTCGAATATCATGAAGTTCTACTACCCTTTCTTCACTTGGGGGAGAATGAGATACAGAGAAGCTAAAAATGCTCTGTAGGACTGCAGAAGCTGTTTGTGGCAGAATAGGCAGAATAGACTCCTGTTTGCGAGCATGAAGCCAGCCACGTGCACCTGTGGCTGTACTGGATGCTGGCTGCATCCTTAGATTGCACAGTGTGAAAGTTCACAATTTAACCTAAAAGAATATTAAAAAGTATATTTTATTTTTACCACAGAGTCAGAATCTAGGCTATGCTGAGTTTATTGTCAAGGGAACAGAAATTCATTGGAGCTTGTAATTCTTCCTTGATTATCCATCTAGATCCATAGTCCTGACTTAGATGAGAGAAGTTCTTGCAGGTTTTAAAGGCATTGGGAGAGGATCCAGGGTGGGGATCACACTTTTCCTAAAGAAAAATAAAAGGGGATGAGTGCAGAAAAACAGAAGAAGTACCTGAAACAGATACTTGATTAACAAAATAAGGTTTTATTACATTACGCATAGCACACCTGTTAGTCTGAAAAGGATTTAGCAGTACTAGATATGTTTGCTTGAAATTAAGTATAAAATACTTTTGAATACTACACCAAATATTGAGGGGGGTCTATTAAGAGATGCTTCTGTTAATAGGCACCAATAATATATGACTAGAATAGAAAAAAATAAAAATAAAAACTGAAAGAGAAAAAGCAGCAGTATCATTGTTTTGTAAACAAAAAGGGAAGATTTCAGAAACAGGGATGTGCACAAGTACTTCACTCAATCATACAAATAAAGGAGATGCTTCTGGTGAAAACAATCTTAGTCAAGAAACTTCATATGGCAATATATAGACATGATTGCATATGTAGAACAGGACTGAGAATAATACAGACTGCAGGAACTGTGCCTGGCTGATACTGCAGGTTCCAAAATGAAGTTGTTTACTCAAAACTATTTATAACTGTAGAAAGAATTCCAATAAATAAAAGTACAGTGCAAATACTTTTATCATTATCCTAACAATTATTTTACTGCCTATTCTGAGAATAATACATAATGTAAACTTCTTTTCAATTTTTTCCTCAGAATTTTCTTTTCCAGTATTTCTAAAAAAGGCCTGGAAAAAAAAAAAAAAAAAAAAAAAAAAAAAAAAAAAAAACTAAAGTTATCTTTTATTCTGAAACATTTAAGGAATTTTTTCCCCTTTATGGGTTTCAGTTAACCACTCATTCTTATTCCCACTTCTGTGAAGACAACTCTGGACTAAAACATCCTCCCCAGTAGTCTGTCTCCTTTATACTGTTTACTTAACACTGGGAAATATTAAAACAAAACCTATAGAAAACCAGTTCCCTTGTATTCTGTCAATAACGTTTTGGAAGCTGTCTCTATATTAATGTGCCTTTATCATATAAAAAAATTCTCTCTTTGATCACTCAGCTTAAAGCCTCAGTAGGTGTTTTTCTACTACTAAATACTTTGATCACTACCTGGATAGCTTCTCAGCTGTCAAGACATCCAGAGGTTTTTAATGGCTTCCTGACATTAGACCACAGCACGCATTTTCAGCTGCTATATTTTAATTGACTCATTTTTAGGAAGCTATCAGACTATAGCTACTAAGTTCCAACATCTAAATAAACATGTATGAAAAAAATAAAAATGGTTACAGACATGACACTTTCAGTCTACAGAACAGGGCAATGCCATCTGTAAGGGAAGAAACCAGTAAAGACAATCCCACCAGCCTCTTTTTTTTTTTTTTTTTTTTTTTGCTTGGCAAATCTCCTAATACCAAGTAACCCTCAAAAAACTGAGATGATGAAACTCCTTTTCACTCTAGTGACAGAGAATTTAGACTGCTAACTCTGCACATAATAATTCTCAAGTAACAGACCTCATTCCTCATGTCATAAACAAATTGCTAGAACACCCTATGAGCAAAAAAAGACACACAAATCATACTGACTTTTTGCGGCATGCTCTCTCCACTTTCTCATCGCTTATAGACTTGGAAGTGGATGCCAAGCAATGAGAGCAAGGATATTTTTCTCATCACCTACAGCCATCAGCAGGAGAGCTCAATCCCTAGCACAAGTGTGACCTGTGCATGTGCCCCTGCAGACCAAACCTTTGCAGCCCTGGCAGACACTGTGCGATTGCTGCTGCTCGTCCTCTCGCTCATGGGAAGCAGATGTGGCCATGAAGTTCCCAGCTTCGGACTGGCAACAGCCCACTGGCATATCTGTGCTCTTCTGTCTCTCCCGTGGGGTGAAGGGCAGCAGCTGTTGCCACTGAGGCAGGAGCACATCTCTGCTGGCTAGCTCAAGCCCAGCTGTGCTCCTGCTTCAACACACAGGTGCCAGCAGCCAGCTCAAGGGAAACGGTGCTGGTTCATCTCCAAGGCTTTACATGAAGGAGGAAACAGCTGGGGAAGAAAAAGCTGGTGATGCTTCCAGTCTGATCTACAACACACCATGGGAAAGCAGGTGTAAAGCGAAGACCGAAACACCAGCCATCCCACTGGGAGCACAGCATGCATTGGGGGACATCTCACCATGGAGGTTGGTCTTACCCAGCCAATACTTTGAGAAATACATGTATTCCTCTGCCTCGCTTGCATTGCAGCATTTCACCACAATGGGCAAAGTATCTTGACTGTTTTACGACCCGTTCCCTTCTTGCCTCCCCAAATGCACACACACCAAAATCCAGTCCAAAGAAACTTATGGAGACCTTTGTAAGATCAGGCTTTTCCATGACAGACCCAGTTCTACACTTAAGAAAAGGGTCATGAGGTAATTCCATCAGCCAGACAAATTTTCAAGTATAAAAAGCACTATTTTGAAATACCAAACCCAGTCAAGTAAGTGAGCAGACAACCATTCGACCAGTTATCTCACTTGACATGGGGTTATCAGAAGGAAGCATACAGAGCTGGCCACCACCAATGACAATTATGAAATTGGTTAATTACGAAGATCCATCATAAATCTGCCTGTAGCATCGAGTGATTCAGATTTTAAAAATGCTTTCTTGGCAGTTTCCATGTAATACAATAAATCTAAGAACAGGAATTCTGTACTCGACACTTTCTAACACAGTAAATAATAATGACGAGAAACAGATTACTTTATACCCAATATTATAAATTCATTTTAAACTAGTGTTGTTGTACCCAAGCTCTACATTTGAAGTAAAGTTCTGGAACTTCATTAGTTGTTTTCAGGTACAGAAAAACTCATATAAGATGCTCATACTTTAAATATATCACAACATACACTTCAGCAATGTTTCATCCAATAACATATGAAACTTCACTGAGAACTCATCCTCTGTTTTTATGACTGATTTAATATGACTTACGTATCTTTAGATTTAGAACTGTGAAATAATTTTCTAGGCAGCTGAACCACATTTATCAGCAATTGAAAGGCATTATCAGAAACAATATAAGACATGACATAACCACATATGCACATTCCCATATCAATCAATTTCCTACATCTCATTTGGAGAATATACATACACTCTGTGCCATATGCAAGCCCGTTCCATATAATTACACATTAGCATTGCCATGACAGAAAGCATCTGAGCAAGCAGAGAGGGAAATCCAGAACTTTTCACATTTTCCTCATGAAATGTTTAGACTTTAATCTACAATAATGTATGCAGATTAGAAAGACAAAGAATTGTTTGTGGGCCTGATGGTACAGGGTGACAGCCTAGCTAAACTCTTCCTCATTTTTGACATACACAGTTTCCTAGCTTTACCCTACCAGCATCATCTTCTTTGGCCTCCTTTGTGATCTAGGAGAATATTTTCCATGTCCTTAGCAACTTCAGTTACTCTAAAAATAAATTCAATGGAAGCTGAAATCATTGTCAATCTGCAGATTACTCTGCACCTGACAGGACTAAGGCCACTGAGCTAGCATCACTGCCAGGTCAGCAACTGTCTGGGGCACATCTCATGGGCTGCCACCTTGAGCTTTTCTATGCTTATGACACTTCCAGTTTATTCCAGATCATGAGCACTTTCCCAGCCAGACACCATTCCTGGAAAATGCATCGAAGTCAGCACCAGTGTTTGTCTGACCAGTGTGAATCACAGAACATTTTCAAAGGCATGTCCCCAGCAAGATGGATGTGTTTTTCTGCATGATTTGAACTATTATTTTGGCATTCCCAAGGGCATGAGCTGAGACATTTTTTAACCCAAAGATGTTAGGCATCGGTACAACATTTGATATATCACCAAGGTCCATAATGGGAAGTAAGTTTTAAAATAGCAATAGAAAGTCAGTAAAATTATGTCACATAGGAATTAACGTCATCAGAACCCATGTCTGAGTCTTCCCCCACTGGGACTTGCCAGGAATGGCCATAAGAAGAACCTTGTCCAACCTTGTCCAAACTGGGACAGCCAGCTGGGGGTCCCTGCAACTGGGCAGGGGCAGGAGTTTGCTTCCACAGTTGATCTGCAGATGATCAAAACATAAAGTCCATGGCTCCAGCATTTAGTCCTTTCCCTCTTCCTGATTTTTTTTATTCCAGTTTTTGACAATCTCTTCTAATTCCTGCCTTCTGGGATGTTTCTTGCCCTGGTTTCTACTCTGGCCCCTTGGCATCAGTCATGGAGCCTTGACTCCTTACAACCACTGCATCATTTTAACACAGGATAAGAACATAAACTTCCTAGGATAACATTAAGCCTTTTATTTGCTTCTTACTTTCATTTACACCTCTTCCTATTCCCAAGTTTTCTCTAAGTATTTCCATGTCCATTCCAAAATAACAAGCAATTCCAGCTAATAACAAGTACACAGTTAGTAGACTTGTGATAAAAAGGACGGTAGTTTCCATAAATATATATATATATATATTTATATATATATATTTTACTCAAGCAATATTATGAGCATTTACATAGTTTTAGTCTTCATTGCCTGTTCCTGCAAACTGTTAAAAACACGTTTGAATATTTACAGCTAAACCATCTTCTGAGTCTGGGCCTTGAATACAGCTTGCACATGCATCTGGGCTTTATGGCAGCTAGAATTTATCCTTTTTTATTCTACTAGCAGATAACTGACTTGCCATTGCCATAAAAGGGACAGAGCTTCAAGCACAATATGAAAATTCCTGGAATGTTTGAGTCAACCTCACTTAGCTGATTTTTCCCTTAATATGTGCACTGTGAATACAAACCATTAATGTACTAATTTTTCTTCATACTTTTGTTCTAATTCTTTAGGGCCCCAAAAGTCCATGCCAGCATATTTTTTCAGCCTTATTTGGGTTTCATTACAATCTTAGAATTTGTTTCAATACTTTTAGGCTATCAAATATTTCAACAGAAGTCTTCAGTAGACTAGAAGTTTTCTTCACTAGATAAACAAGACTAGTAAGACCAAAAGACCTAGAATACCTAGTCAGAACATAGCTATCCAGTGAAAATGGGCTAATTTGTTTTATCCCTTAGTTACAAGTGAAACATTGCCTGAAGAGAGATGTGACACAAAAAAAAAAAAAAAAAGCCGTTCTTATCCTGGCATCTGTTTTCTAAATTAGGGACTCCACAGATTATCTATCAAAATACTACTGCTAATAAAACAACACACACACAATTTTCCTCTAAGTTTTTGATTATTTGAATGAAAACTTACATACTTCACTGTGAATTTCCATGTGAATATTTGTAGAAATAATCTTCACAAAAAAAAAACACATCAACTACACTGATGAATTAGAACACATCCATCATCCATCCACTAAACTAGAACTCAAAGGAAAGGCAACATCATCAAATACAAGAAGACATACACAAGAGCAGAACACGTTGGCTAGAAGGACAGGTGACCCTGCTGGTGAAATCACAGACCCTTCATGTGGTCAAAGAGACCATGAACTCCACAGCAGGTGAGAAGGAACAGGGCAGAGAAAAGGAGTGTTTTTTATAGGTGGTAGAGGAGATGAAATGTTAGCCACCACAGGTCATTTTCTTCTAGCAGGTGCAGGGGAATACCACTGGACTTCTGGCAGCTTTCAAAGAAGCTCAACATCCAGAACTAATTTGTGGTTTTCATCATATCTCAGTTCAGACATGAAGTACAGAGTCTATAAATCCAGGCTTTTTAGCACATTGCTTCTGTTACTACTTTAACAGCTACACAAAGTTCTCCACTGGGGTGACAAAATCTTACTTAAAAACCTATTTTTGCTTCCCAGTTGTAGAGACTGAAATTAATTTTGGTATTTTTATAACTTTTATCATTTATTCCACCAGCTCCTTCTCAGCCATCTTGAAAACCTTCATCTCAAAATGTTGTATCTGTCACGGTTACTAGCAGATGAAAGCCACAAAAAAGATGAAAGAAAATGAATGATTACTTTGCAATTTGTTTACCCCACACACTTGACAGCACTTTGTGTTTTGTGTGCTGCATTGTTCTGCTAGTGATGCACACCCTTCCTTAGACCCTGTAAGGGGCTGTTTGCCAGCAACAGGAGCAGTGAAGGTAAAGGCAGCAGGAGTGTGCACAGACAGAAAAGGCAGAGGAAAGGAGGGGAACAGAGGATGTTTAGTAGATCTCTTGGATCCACCCAAAAACCCCAACCTACATAATATTCCATAAAACAAACGGAATAACTGTGTTAAAAACACAGCTACACTTTCTATGAATTAGATTGGCACAACGTCAGAAAATCTTATGCCATTTATTTCAGAAAATGTGTGTGGCTACAAGAAGGCATTTTAAAAAGAAGAAAATCCATCATCTTCACATTTTCTTCTGGCTTTTCTCTTTTCATCTTTGGCCATGCCTTTTCTGTCATATTACACCCTCCAGGAAAAAAAAAAAAAAAAAAAAGAGAGAGAGAGAGCTTTTTTTGTGGGTTGTGAGGCCAGGCTGACTCATCTCCAATCCCAGGGGATTCCCAGGCTCCCACAGCACCTGCTGCCTGCTGCAACACAGCAACACCTTGGACCAGTGATGCACCAATGTTACTGAAACTCTGCAGCACAGGTATACAGGCAGCACCACAATTATTGTCTGAACCGAGACTTTGTCAGTACAAAGCTTCATATCCTTAAAACTTGGCAAATCCAAGGTGAGGAGGAGTATTTCCTACAATCACTACACATTCAACTAAGCTATAAAGAGTTAATACAACCTTAAGGCTTCCTGTGTTTTTTGCCTGGGTTGGAAATACGATGGAGGTAAGCACAATGGGATGCAGGCTGCAAGAGGTTTCCAAAGAAACACCCAGGTGAGATACTTGATCAACTAAAGCAGTAAGAACCGAATCTAAAGCAGAATAGAGTATCCAGAAGTACAAGGAACTGGAAGCAAAGGTGCTCTTAAATACACACTTTTTTTTCTTCTTTAGAATATTTACCCATGTTCTGCCTTCCTCTAAGAGAATATGCCAAAGATAAATGGAGGTTAAACAGTCATCTTTTCAGCCTCAGAAATACTTACTTAATCCTAATTAGTTGTATACATGTATTTTTCTCAATACTAAGTAGAAACATCAAGCTGAAATAGACACATTTTTTTCTGATTAAATCTTTTGATTATTCTTTATCTGTTTATACATGTCAGAGAGTAACGGCAAACCATGTTTTTTTTTTTTTTTTTTTTTTTGTATTTTCTACTTATATTATTTATAAAGTACACATTTGCCTTTCTCTTTACTGCAAGCCACTGCAGATTAGAATGGCACAATGACAGTAACCGATATATGTCAACAATGTTTTAATTTGTTCTGTATTTTATGTCCACATTGTCCAAGATACTGCTATATAAAGACTCTTGGAGGGCTAATGCCACATACTTTTCTGATGTATTAAATTACCAAGAATAATCCCAGCCGGCCACAACCCTGAGAAGTCAAAATTTATCTTCCCACAAACATCGTTAAATTGTAGCAGTGCTTCATATATTCAGCTGCTCCCTATCTACACTGGTTGCTATTTCAGTCAGGTTATAGCCCATGCCCAAATTTCTCCCTTTGGCCATATTTTGCAAGGTGTCAAACGCCTTTGTAATACCAGCGGAAATTCTGGGAAGGGAGCACTATGTAACTTTTAAACACTGATGAAGTAAGTCAATTTATTCTCATGTTGAGGTTGTTGAATCGTGTTTAGTCTAGTTCTATAAAAAGAACAATATTTACAAGCCTATCCCTAGAGATGGTTTCTGACGTTTTTAAACAATTGTCTTAGCTGCCTAAAGCAGCTATCCTACATTTCTCTACGTGATCATGGCAACTGACAGCATATACAACCAGCATAACCTCAGACCCCATACAACACAACTATATATCCCAGGACTACAAACGCTAAGCAGATGAGCTGCGATGAAATACTGCAGTAGTTCTGAAGACACTGAACACACCCGAGCACCCAGAAGTGAGAACTGTGCTACTTGGGATGACGGTTCAGAAATGCACTTGCGCCTGCTGACGCTGTACAGCTGGCTGCGGGAAGGGGCTGACGAAGATGAGTCAGGATTGCTCGGGGAAGGAGGCTGGCTGAGATCTCCGTCACTGGTGTGCTCAGCTGGTGGTGCTCGAACACAGCCGGCAGCAACCCCTTATGTGCTCCTGAAGCGACCTGCCTCTCTAGACCCTCTACCACACTCTCCCTTCCCAAAACCACTGCTCACAATCAGGCGCTAGCTCAGCTCTGAGGCCACAATCCCTCTCCTACATGCAAGTAGCCAACCTCAAATACCTGAGGGATGCAGAACTGGGTTACTCTTGCTCTGACATAGGGTTGGAGGAGCAGCCACCACTACGCCCTTCTCATGCAACAGTGGTGTCCCTGGGGGAGCTGGGCAACCCATCTCAATTCCCCTTCTGCCCAGAGGGATTCATCCACCTCTCCCACCTCCTGGGCAAGTACAGTTCCTGTAACAACAAGGCTACAGACCACACTAGCATCACATGGGAGGAGATGACATCTGAATCTCCCAGCTGGAAGGCCACATGCATGTCCATGCTCTCATCTCTCTCTGTAGTGCACCATCTACCACCCCCAGTCCCACACCCCTTCCTATCAGGCCACCTAGCTCCTACAGGAGCAAGGGAGAGAGCTGTCCTTCACACCTTCTTGTGTCCCACCATAGCCTGGCAGGGGGAATCGACCCTCATCTCCCATTTCTCAGGGATGCCTTCTAGCCTGGGAGGTGCTTAACTCTGCGGAAGTCATTTGGGTCTCTCCTTCTGGCCACATCTTCTGAATTACAGTAACCACATCTCCATCCTGAACTCAAACTTGCCAAGGTTTGTTAGACGTGCTCTTAGTGTCAACAAGACAAGTCCTTGAGGTCATTTAGGGACAAGGATCTCAAATGGCCTCGAGGGAGAGGTGAGCTGAGTCTCTCAACACCAAAGACAGTCACAGTGATAGGCATGAAAGGCTGCAGAAGGCAGGTGCCCAACATAGCCTGATTTCACTAGTAAAAGCACACCCTGAACTGCTGTCAGTCATCCAGGCCTCTTTAGTCATTTCTTTTCTCTGCCCTTGGCTTATCTGCTTTTATCTCAATAAACTGTGTTTAACATAATCAGAACAGAAAAATCATTCAGACTAGTTGGGAGCAGGGGTTTTTTGTTTGGTTGGTTGGTTGTGTTTTTATGATTTCAAAACAGGAGGGTGATGAGAGGAAGGTGTGAGGGTGACAGGGCAGAGCAGCCTCATCCCAGCCTCTGCCAGGACACACACACCAGGCAGGGCTCACCTGGGGACAGGGACCTCCTGGCCTCCCACCAGCACCCAGCCTGCTCGTGTCAAGGCTGATCTGCCCCACTACTTAAATGCAGCCAGGAGATCTTGCTCCATTTTGGAAAACACACAGAAGGCATCTGCAGTGGTGTGGAGAGGGTATCAAAACACGAAACCAGGATTTCCATGGCATTGTCATCCCTCAACCAAGCAGTACTAATGCTAGGAAGCAGACTTTCTCCAAAGGAAGCGGCAGCTGAAGAGTGTCAGAAATGAGAGCCCCTGCAAAGATCCATCAAAACAAGTTTCTCCTGTAACTGCCTCACGGGAGCTCTCTCTCAGTCTGACCTGAAAACACAATAAACTGCCGCCCTGTCTTCTGCTCTGCTCCCTTTACAATTTGAAAATGAATCTCCTGAGTAAAACATGGAACAGTACAAAAGCCCAAATCAGCTATAATTAGTATTTCAATGACAATGGGTGAACATGAAATGCTTTGAGCTTCCAGTGTCACATGTGGGTGTACTTCGTAGTGCCATTTCACACCCTGGCAAGGTCCCCATGGGAGCTGCAAAAGAGTGGTCCCCTGTTGTGCACTAAGGCACGGGATCCTGACAGCAGCTGGCTCAAGGCTGGCGTTGCTGCATCAAATGCCGACGTGAGAGGAGTCCTTCCAAATCTCCTTGTATGTATTTAATCATGAGTAAGTCAGTGATAAAAAGAGTTTTTTACTGTTGGCCCTGTTACTCTGCAGAATCCCTGAGAGCAACACAGCACAAGCTGCTTCTGCTACATTTGCCCTTGCAGACATGACCTCGAGTTTCAGCTAGTCACTCCTGCACAACCACAAGGAGAACTATGAAGAAACATGTCTACTACATGGGACGGGTTGCACAGAGGGGCTGTGGAGTCCCCATCCTTGGAGGTGCTCAGAACCCCACAGGACACAGCCCTGAGCAGCCCGCTATAGGTGAGCCTGCTCTGGGCGGGGTTTGGATGAGTCGTTCTGCAAGGTGCCCCAGCCTCAGAGATTCTGTGATGAAGGCCACAGAACGACTAAGAGCATGACAAGACGGTGGCTGCACAAACATAACGATTTTTTCATCTAGATTATACAAGTTATTTCAGGGCAGGAAAGAACCAGCTGATTCCTTCAGCCTGTCACCCCCAGCGCTGCATGCAACCTCTCCTACCACACGGCCCTCTTTTAACATAACCGTTGCTCAAACATAAACAGAACAACCGAGCAGCAGGGACACATTTGGCCCAGGACAATATGAGCATGGGGCCAGCCCCACCAACCCTCAGAAAGCAGGAGAATGAGGCTCATGTATGTGACAGCCCCGCTCGGCCACCATTACCCGGGTGCACCAAGCCAGCTCTGGGCTCTCCGGAGAGAAGCAGGCCCCAGAGCCTTTGGGGATCTGCTGAGGGCAATGCTGGCAGAACGGCACGCAGCGAAAGGCCAGCCATGCATGGCTGAAAGTTCATCCATGGCAATAAAGCCTCAAGGAGCTCGGCTTCCGTGGCATGCTTGTGTTTCCTGGTGGCACCGAGCAATCAGGAGCAATCTGTAGCCAGCATAGCACAGAAAAGGTGGTTAATAGTGTGACAGCTCTGTAACGTAATTAACAGCTCCAGATTGCATTTAGGAGCCTTGATGTGAATACAGCAACTTATCCTGCACACACAGGACAACTTTAGAACAATTCAGGGTTGCTATGGAAGACTTGAAATTGTATAAGTAGTATTAAAGCTCAAATTTTCTTTTAATGTGCAGGTCTTTGTCACATAGCTGTCTGTCTGTCACTGACGGCTGGGGTTTACCCAATGACTTCACTTAAACTGTGCAAGGTGGGAACATATTTCACAGAGAGACATTTATACCTCTAGGAACACCAAATTCAGAATTCAAACATGAATGATTTACCTCAAAAGATTTTAATTAATTAAATTTAATTATATCCTGAAAGGAAGACAGTTTAATGCCAAATGATGGGTGAATCATCCCAAAGGTGCATCACCAAGTGATTTACTGCCATCACTGCGAGCCTGATACTATCAGCCTAGGAGCAACAGATCAGACGTCAGAAGTTCAGTGCATTTCTGACTTCAGCTGATCCAAGGCATAGATACCATCCCCATGGTCACACAGAAAAAAGCAGTTCAATATAGAACTTGCTTTCTGCAGAAAACAAGTTTACAATGAGCCTCTCTGCTACTTCCTTCACTGCTTAAAATGCCAGATCTTACATTTACGGCAGGGAATGTGACAAACAACCCATCTGCCCGTGGCTACTAGTTTTCTGCACCCCTGGATTTCACTGCTATGGGGTCGAACTCCCCAAAAGCAAGAAACCAAAGACCATGAGAAGATGACTCAGTTCACGTTATCATGTCAACTCCCTTTGCTTAGGGGAGAGACGGTCCGAGGCACTGCAAAATACTTCAGGAGCGCTAGGAAACGGAGTCCTTTAACTTAAGGGCAGCGGGTAGCTAATATCACAGGGATAAAATTAGCTCCCTTAGCAAAACTTTCAGACTACTTGCATACTTTCGATTTTACATGTCTGCAGCTGAATCTCGCTCTGTCGGGAAAGGTGCCAGAACTGAACTTTAATCATTAACATCAGAATCATTCCTGGTCTACGGCCGACTGCCCATCGCGGGGGTCAAAGGCAGCGAGCACGACTCTTCGAATCCAAGCAGCCAGCCGCATTTTTTGTCGCTGTTTTTCCCTACAAAAGCTCACCTTTCCGTTTTGTTTTGTTTTGTTTATCACTCTCCGGGCGCCCGCGCTGCTTTAGGTCCCGGCTGCGCTCTCCATCCTCCCTCCCAACCCCGAGCCGTTCCCCGAGGAGCCGGGGGGCAGCGAGACCACGGCGGGGCCGTGCCCGGAGCTCGGACCCAAACCCAGACCCGGACCCGGACCCCGCGGCCATCCCGCGGCGCCCCGCGTTCGGTCCCGCTCCGCACCCGCGCAGGGCAGCGGCGGGGCAGCCGGGCATCCCCCCGGTCCCCCCACCTGGCCGCCGCGCCTGCCCACCCGCGGAGACCCCCCGCGCGATTCCGGGGGATCCCCGGTCCCTCGGGTCCCGTCCCCACAGCAAAGGGGGTCCGAGAGGGGCGCGGGGGCAGCCCCCTCGTACTCACCGCGGCGGCGACGGTGTCGAGCTCTGCGCTGAGCAGCAGCCCGAAGCCCAGCCACAGCCACATGCTGCCGCGCACCGTGCCGGCGGCTGGGCGTGGGGGCTCCGCGGGGCCGGCCCCACAGCCGTGCTTCTCCCCTCCGTGGCGGCCGCGGCTGCCTTCAGGGCGAGGGACTCGCCTCGCCGTAACCGATGGGCGGCGGCAGCCCCCTCTCCTCCCCCGGGCGGAGACCCTGGGAGCGCGCAACCTCGCCCGCTCCCCGCGGTTCCTCCTCCTCCTCCTCCTCCTTCTCCTCCTCCTCTGCCGGCCATGGGTGGGTGGGTGCGGGCGGCGGGGGGGTAGAGGCGTCGCTTCCTCATCCCATACCGTCGCGGCCGCCCGGGAGGTCGCGGAGAGGAGCGGAGCGGGGCAGGGGCCGGGCCGGGCAGGGCGGCTGCGAGCCCCCCCAGCAGCGCCTCGCCGAGCTCCGGAGGGTGCGAGGAGCGGGCTCGGCTCAGCTCGGCTCGCAGGGGACGGCCCGGCGACGAGAGGAAGCCGTGAGCGGAGCCCCCGGGCTGGGAATGAGCGAAGATGGACATCGCGCAGCTTCCCAGCGCGAGTGCTTTGGTTCGTCCGTAAGTAAATCCGCCCGGGGGGCTGCGGGGAACAACTTTTCCGAAGTCGCCTTGTCACCTTGAGCCGCGGAAGTCTATCACGTGCTTGTGTTTGTGCTCGCTTGCAACAACACTGAGCTTGTTCCCTTCTCCGTGCAGGGATCTGGGGATCGCGCTGGTCCTGCTGGAGGTGGTGCTGTCAGCCGTCAGAGTAGATGCTGGAAGGCCACCAAAACGCCATGCGAGGGTAAGGTGCACCTCAATTACCTTTTTTAAGAGCTATTCTACTGATATTTTAATCCCACTCTCTGCAGTTTTTACCCCTTATTTTTTATTACGTTACCCTCCTCGTAGATACCTGGTGTGGTTATGTCTTTACAGGGAGATGGCATAATGTCTTAAAAAGCAGGAAATATCAGGGCTTTTGCAGGAGGTATTGTGGCACACAATTGTGGCTGCAGTTTGCCCTTCGGTCTGCATGGCTGGTTGTGCCAGGTGGGGTACTGGGGGAGTTTCTCCACATTGTGGCCAAGCACAAGCTGGCAGACAAGCCCCATAGCCCCACAGGAAGGGCAGTGAGTGAGGCCCCCAAGTGTCATGTATTATTTTTCTTTGCCATGATCTTTTGGTGGCGTCATCCTTCTGCTGAGTTGTGCGAAAGGAATGATGCTACCATGTGCTATTGAAAACAGAACAGGCTGATGACAATTAAAGCATTTTAGGTCCAGTAATGACATCATTGGGATCAGCTGACCTAAAACGGTGTCATTTGTGGTTTGCCTCTTCTTTTTCTGAAGGTGTGCTGCAGAGCGTGTAGTGTGATACCTGAGCTTTAGCCACAGCGTGGGATGATTTATTCTCCTTCGTGTTCTTGCTTGTAGACCGCAGGCTACAGAGTTAATGCAGAGGGATACCAAGGAGGTATCTGAGCTACCTCCTCAAGTTAGTGCATGCAGTCTAGTCACGGTTCCTTGAATCTCCTTGAAAGTGATGTTTTCCCCAGAATTT
Organism: Netta rufina; assembly: GCF_964035555.1. Lineage (NCBI taxonomy): Eukaryota > Metazoa > Chordata > Aves > Anseriformes > Anatidae > Netta > Netta rufina. Next base: position 61,620,079 of record NC_140123.1, on the reverse strand, counting down.
CACGGAAGATTAAGTTGGCCTCCATGGATGTCCGGTTTCCCTGATGGGCAGTTCTACAGTGGCAGCTGCTTAGGAGATGAAACACTCCTGTGCATGTGAGTGAGGCAGTATGATCATCTTTCCATGAAGAATCAGAGCCACATTGCTACCAAAGTATTTATCCCATTTTCCCCCCAAGTGCCACTCTCTTCCCTCAGCCAGCACAGATCTTTCTATAGTCACGTGGCGAGCTAAACTGGAAAATTATTGGTTTAAACTAACCAGCCCCCAAAAAGAGAAGAGTGTGGAGAGCTAACTTTAGCCTTGCTCAGATCCCCACGTGCATTCATGGAAACTTGGGCTGTCACAGCCCTGGGAGACAGCAGCTGGGGGTGAGAGGCGGGCAGCTCGCTCCTCGCAGCAACAGCCCCCGTCTGAATGTGTCTGCAAAGTGACAAAGTAGACATGTGGGAAGAAGCAGCACCTGAGTACTTGCAGGTGGGCACTGGCAGTCATCATCAAAAATCGCTATGAATTATTATGGACAGATCTTAAAAATCATTGTTCTGCCTGTAATAAGACAAGCATAGCAGCTGAATTCAACAGCCATGTGTGTGAACAGGTTCCAGTTGGTGGAGATAAGCGTTGCTGAATGAGTTAAATTATACATGGGAGGACACTGGAATGAGATGAAGGAGAAAGCCAGCAAGGAGGAAGAGAGAAAGAAGGGAACCCAGAACATCTGACTGGACACCGTGTCTGGCAGACTGTTGTAGCTGCTATGGAGTGGATGTTTCTGAGCAAAGAAAGAAATGAGAGGAAGAAAAAGAAAGAGGATGTTTAGAATATCAGAGGATCAGGGCAGAAGTAATGGTATCTTTGGCCAGAGGAGAGGACTCCAGCTTTGGGCTCAGAGAGCTAGGGAAGAGAAGTTCCTGGATGAAAATACTAAAGGAGACAGCCAAATGGAGTGGATCAGGCCCCAGTTATCTTTAGCAGTCTTTGGCATATGCTGGCTGGTGATGTTAAAGGCCTCAAATAAATTTGGAACCGTTCTAAATTGTAGATATAAATGTTCATCTGGCTTAAATAAAATTAAGTTGTGTTAAATACCCGAAGTTTAGCCAAGTTCACAAATTTCTCACTGTTTCTCTCACTGCAAGTGTATTGCATCCAAAATACCTTTTTTTTTTTTTTTCTTTTCAGAGAGAATATACCTTCTACTGATGATGATTTTTTCCTGTCTTTCCCAAAGCGCACTTCTTTCTAAATAGCTTTGAAACATTTAATGACTTCATTGGTGCCCTCTTAGTATATTTTTTTAACTGCTCCTAATGAAAATCACTTTTTTAAAAAAGCTAAATGCTGGTGGGAGCAGTGGAATCATAGAAAAGAAGGGAATGAATGTCAGACTAAAGAAAGAAAGTCAAGAGAAAGTTAGAATAACATTTGGAAAAATAACTATGCATAACTGATCACAACTGATAGGTATTTAAAAAGAACAACATATATAGATGCATAGAAAAATGTATGGAGAAAAAATATAGAGTCAAAGTAGTGTACGGAATATGATCTTTTTTACTTCTGTGATATTGTAAAGGGATATATTCAGGGGGATGGCATCAAAGAGGGCAACAAGCCCTAAAAAGAGAGGATAAAGCCAACAGTGGTATGTACTTCTTTCTGCTGACTTTGTAGTAAAATGAGGTTGCTAACACAAGTTGATGCTCTAAGTTATGTGTCAGTGCACTACAGCTATCATATATGCAAGTTTTCCCAGATGTGTACCGTTTGTTTCCATCTGGAAACCTTTATCTGGTGGAAATAGGAGGACTTTTTTTGTTGACCCAGGATTTCCAGGCCAATAGAGGTTAGGGTGGATCAATCACTCAGCCCACCCTGCTGGCCATGTCCACTGGAAATGCATGCACCAAGATCACAGTGTGCAAAATATGATATTCCATGTGTACTTGCACATGTGACATAGGAATGAGTAGTCAACTTGACTTATCAAATTCTTCTGCTACACTCTTTAGTGCATGCAGAGTACATCACTTCCTGCTAATATCGGACACCTTACCTGTGCACTACTTCAGAAACAGCTCTGTCTAGGAAATCTCCCTAAGAGAAATGTGGCAATCCCATTTTAGAACAATTTCATTTCACTGTTGCAATGGGGCAATTTGGGACAATTCCACTAGCTTGCAGTCATGGCTTTTTCATGTCTGTTTAGCTGAGTGTACAATTTGGTTCATCTTTCAGTAACAGTGGTGTTTTATAAGAAAAATTGGACAGAATAATGTTATGTGGAAAAAAAAGAAAAACATCATTTAGGGGAGCCTCCCAGTATATCTGATCACTTTATTCACTATTTCTTTGGACCCTGAAAGAATTATTGGGTAGTTTGGAGAGGACTCTTTCTGTGTTCAGCCACAAAGATGTGAAGAAGCAGCAACTCCATTAAAGAACTGTGAGGAGTCTTGAGTGAAATAGGTGGTTTGCAGGCAGCTGCAGTAGGCACAACCCCTCACTTCCACTGACACCGTCATGCCTTGATCTGGCAGTGGTGTCCCCATCATGATGAGTGTTACAGTGTGCATCATGCTCTAGATGGCTGCCCAAATGGGATTATTTTTTTCTTTACCAGAGCAAAGATTTCATCTGACAGCATCTTTACAATGTCAGACAAACACACTCTCTGCAAGTATTACATATATGGAAATAGTCTTGTTCTATAGCTATGAATTCCTTTCTTCTGGTCCTTTCTTTCTCATATGCTGTCTGCTCCACTCATCAGTAAGAGGATTTCCTTAAATGTTACACTCCCTTATTATTCCTCAAATACTTAGTGAAATTCTTTTTAGCTGTCATGCCTATGATACCAATGCTCAGCCTAATTTCTTATGAATTAATCATTCTTCCTAGGTAGATTTCTGCCATGTCTATATGTATTAAATCAGACCAATCTTTGTATACAGACGTATCTTGTAACACTGGTTAAAGTTACTCATGCAAGAACTGGATACGCCAGAAGCAATATACTTTGTCTCACTGCGTTAACAATGGAAAGAGGTTCTTGTACATGCCCTTGTTCTGTAATCTCAGTGGAAAGCCATGTGTAGACTCTTGACTCACTTTTTCTTGTGAGTAGATAGGAGCACGCTCAAGGGATGGTAGCAATAATATATTCAGTGTAATTCTGTCTTTTACATTTATTAAATGACATAATATATACTCATGTTTTGCTGTATTTGGTAGAAGAGACAGAGTTTTGGCAGCTTCCCATATTTCTCAGAGGTTAAAATGTTGACACCGAGAGACAAGAATCCTGTCATGGTACATTAGCATGTAATGAAAGGATGTACTTATTTTGTCACCTTTATCTGAAAGCAGCTGAAGTGGTTACAAAAATTAAACATTGATTTTCCATGAACTTATAAAGTAGTATACCTGGCTTTTGTTGTGTAGTAATTGCACCACAGGAAGTCTTCATGCATTATGGCTTTACAGCTATATTTTTTTAATGTTGTGGAAAAAAATAAAAATAAATCTGTAAGCAGAATAGACTTACCCCAAATAAAAAACTGTTGTGGCTTATTCAGTTATGTCTATAAACTGACACTTGTTATAAACATCTTGATTGAGTAGTTTAGAACACAGGTTGTTTGAGTGGATCTTTTTCTTTTTTCATGAGTGAGTTTCTTGCCTGAAACTACAGTATTTTTTATCAGTTCTTTCCTTTTGTTTTTCTAAGGCAAAGAGTAGAACATTCTTCATACTGCAGTATACTTATCCAAGATCTGGAAGGATTCAGAGGTGATCTTGCAGTTGACTGTTATGATGCTTTTGCTTGCCAAAGGCTGCAGCTTATCTTCCATGTTCTCCCTTAGGAAACTAATGTTTTACACTATTTGGAATACCTTGTTTGCTCCCAGGGACCAAAAAGCTCAGTAAGATTTGCAGTATTTACAGGTATTTATTAACAGTTATTTTCTTACAAATTGCAGCAACTGACTAAGTTCACAGTAGAATAATGTGCAGTTTCTACTGTTCCACCATTATGTCATTACGGTTGTGTAGCCCAAGAAGGAGGGGTAGTAGGGACTTTCTGTACTCAGAGACAGTGCAGGGTGCTGCTGCTTTGGGCAGGGGAGCTGGGGATAGGAAATGTCAACTAGGGTGGAGAGGCAGAGAAGGCTTCACAGGTTGGTACATCCCCACAGCAGTTAGCAAGGCTGGGGATGGTTACTGGGGTTGGACACCGAGTCTTCCTTTCACCATTATAATCCATGTCTTTATGTCCAAGGCAAGGATCTCCATTAAAGTCTTCAGTCAGACATCAGACATCTGTTTTAATGCATAACTAAATACTAAAAAAAAAAAAAAGCTTTCATCTGATCATTGAGAATAGTCCTTGTAGCACAGGAAAATATGTTTGTCTATTAACAGCTTTCTTTCTTTGCAAACTGCCACTCCATCTCATAAAATAATCTTTGCTCTGTAACGCAAGAGGCACTGCAAATACTTTGCTGGTGGAAGACATATGCCGTTACTATATCCATCATAGAGAATCTGTCTTTAAAATTCTTCCAGGTAGTTTATATTCCAGAATATGTTTTTTTCATCCCACTTTTGTGAATAGCAAAGTTTGTTTCCTCCCAACTATATATTGCATTTTGCAATGTGTTGTGGATTCTATTATTGGCATGTGTTTTTTAAAATAATCTTATATGTGCAAGATCAGAAGAATTTTTATATCATATCTGTTCCCAGTGATGTACACTTGCTTGGGATATTTCAGATATCCTATTTATTCCTAAGTAATCCCAACCTTTATTTTGAAGTAGCTTTTTGAACTCAGCAAGTGAAGATCATTCAGATAAATAGGGCTTGGCTTGTTTTTTGGCAGGTCTTAGCTGCAGATCATGCCCAAACCTCCCTTCACCATTGACTGATGAAGCCATGTAACATTTTTTTATTCCAGCTATGCTTTTCCTTTTTATTTCATAAGGCTCTTTAAGGTTCTCTGCTGGTCAAAATTACCTTCTGACAATGTAACCAGACTGAGTAAAAAGAAATATTTGAGGCGGAGTGAAGAATTTTGGATATGACACAGACGTTCTACTTGTCATACTTTGCCAAAAGCTTTTTGTTGTTCTTGTTGATCTTTTTATTTCTGTTTGTTTCTTTAGAAAACAAGTATCACTGTTTCAGATTGCAGCTCTGTCCCAACTCTGAGCTTATGAGTGCTACACGCAGTGCCAAGCTTGTAGAGCCCACTATCAGCCACTGGTGCTGGTGCAACAGGCAGAGAGCCATGCGGGTGTCTTTCTGCCCATTCTCATCCTTGGGTTGCTGCAGCCCCTAGTTTAGCAGGACACTGGCCATCTCTCTGCATGTCTGAATTGTGGAAACACGGGGTCAAGAAAACATCTGCTCTTCATCACGGGTGTGCAGAGCTCCAGACTGGGGGGTGAGAAAAAAAGTTTGTACAGATCAGTGATTTGCTGCCTATACCATGCTCAGGTCCTGCCTGCGCTTGCAAAACCGCAGCCTGGCAGCCGTAGGGAGCAGAATCACTTCTTAAGGTGGATGGGAGAAGCTGGGAGAGCTCAGCAGGCTTCCCTGCCACACTGGCAAGCACAGCATTGGCTTTCTGTGAGGTTCAGTCCTGCTCTGCCTGCACAACCCCTGTTTGCACACTGCAAACAGATGCAGGAAGGCATGTCACGTTTGGGCTGCAGCCCCACTGACCCCAGGGCAATTGGTATTCAGCCACCTGGTCACAGTCTCACGGTGCCCCAGCCAAGCCCCAGGGAGCCCCTCCGGAAGGAGAGTGGAGCTGCCCACCGGGGCTGCCGGCGTGTCCTGGGCTGAGCCTTAGCACAGGGAGTGGGCAGAAAGGAATGCCGCTCCCGCGCAGGGCTGGGAATAGCCGCTGGGGCCGCGGAGCATGGGAAGCCAGCATATCTCCCCAAGCCGGGAGCCAGAGAAACAGCTTGCTGGAAAACGGCCCAGGCGTCTCTGCGTGACACTTGGAAAATCTTCAGTTGCACTCGCTGGAAGAAGGAAGCAAGGGGGGAAATTTAAGCATTTCCCCCATGGTGTGGAACTGAAGCTAAATTTTCCCCAGGTGATTTGCAGGTGCATGGTCAGAGAAGATATAGAGTTGCCTAAATCTTCTCTCTGCTGTATGTGCTTATGTGGTAGCCAGCACATCTGGTATCTCTTAACTCAGTAAAGCCCACAGACTGCTTCCTCTCTGGCTGTGTCCTTTACTGCAAACCGCAGAGTCCCAGGTGTATTCTCTGCCCTTGTGGCCAGCTGGCACAGTCTGTCCATGTCCATAATAGTCATTAGTCTTAGTAATTAGCCTCCTTCGTTTGCAAAACAGAATCACAGAATTACAGAATCACAGAATCATTAGGGTTGGAAAAGACCTTCAAGATCATCTGGTCCAACCATCACCCTACTACCAATGCCACCCACTGAACCATGATGGCCCCTTACAGAGCTGCAGGGCATGGGAATACTTAACGTATTAACATAGACATAGCACGTGTGCCTCAGACTGTGACACCTCAGTGCAGATTAATTGGCTGGAAATCAGGGTCCCTCTCTCATTTCTCACATAAGTCAGTGAGTTGGGCAATTTTATCTGTGTAGGACTGCATGAAAACTAAGTTGCTTTATGAGCAGCTGAGAAATTGTGAGAAAATGCAGGCAGCAGTTAACATTCTGAATACTTGTGGCTTGCTTCACAACTGTATTTCTATGTCACCTGCTTGAATAAGTAAAGTAAATCCTGTCCTGATAGCTTGTTTGAAGCTTTATGTGATGTTTCATGGTGTTGTGACATCATATTTGTTGGTATCTGCATCATGCAAGTAAAATAATGGACAAAAATAAGCACGTAAAAACATGCAAATGGTGACAGGTCAGAAACAAAAATGCAAAAGCAAGTTAAAAAAGCATTCACTAGTCCTCTTCATTGTACACAACTGTTAGGAAAGATCATCCTCCCCACGTGAGGAAGTCCCCAAGTGACTCAAGTACGTAGCACTTGGCTACAGGCTCATTTTCTGGCTTATGCTGCACTCTCCAACTGCTCTTTCATCTGTTCTTGGAAAGTATGAGAACCTCAGCACATCTTCATCTGTCTCCCTCTCTCTAGAGATTTTGTATTTATGTACAGTGGTCAGATGAGGGGAATGTGAAAAATGTGCTTTTACCTTCTGATTTTAGATTAAAGTTGAGACTGGGTGAGTAGTGGAAGGCGGGGGTTTTAATTGTCCTCATTTGTTGTAAACTGAGGCTTATTGGTTATCAGTCACACAGTGTCAGTTTCCAGTCTAGATTTGCTTCTTACTTTTCCAGTCCTCATCTATGGCAACAGTTTTGGATTGTTTGGCAGGTCACGGCCTTTGTGCCCTATCTATGAAACTATTAATATTACCTTATCTTAAAAAAAAAAAAAAAAAAAAAATCCCTATAAGATAATCTGCTTACCTTTTACCAAAGTCTAAGGAGAGGACTTCCTGGGACTTCAACCTTTTAATGACCCAGGGACTGAAGTAATCAGTACCCCTTTACTTTGAGTAAATAGGCTTAAATGGGCTCAAAGGCGTAGAACATGTTAACAGTTTTACGCGGTTTCATAACAGTTTCAGTCATCAGACTATCTATACCTGAATCCCTCTCCAAGGAATGGTTATCCAAATGAACTCATATGGCCCATGGACTAGGGAACAATCTGGAAAAATTTAGGTTTCTCTTGAATATTGATTACCTTTGAGGAATTTATGCCATCAAATCAAGATCCAAACATCTTACACCATCCATACAACACATACTTTGACCAATACTGATCTTCTGATTATTTTCCTGTGTAGGAGGGAATAAATTCTTTGCCTTCAAAGGGATAAGGTTGGAGCCATTCTTGATAAGGTGTGTTCAATAGTCTGAGATGTCAGCAAACCTCAAGCAAATATTACTTCTGCTTTCACAACTCTAATCGCTTGCTTGAGGTTTGTATTGTCCCTTAGGGACACAATATTACATAGTGTCGCCATTGAGTAGATGGGTGATTAGTAAGATAGCTTGAGGCTGGATCATAAATCACTTTGAAGATTGAGACGGTAGTCTTGAGTTTGTCAGAGCAAGGAATCCATGCAAGCCCTACAGCAACATGTGAACATGGTCCTGTGTTGCTTAGTAGGTATGCAGGGCTTCATGCTTTCAACCACCTAGTCTATTGTTTTACCCAAAGAAGGATAGAGGACAGTTACTGTGACCAGATCAGAAACATCTTACTGGCATTTTGGGAACGTTTTGTATATAGAATCCAGTTTCCATGAAATAGTCTGGACTGGTCATCTGTTTCACTGGAAGTACACCACCCCCAATTAGGAATAGTGTAATTTTTTACTAACTCTTCAAGGTATGTCATTTTCCATGAATGTGATTTCACTCTTATTAGTGTATCATTCACCATCTTCCTTAGAGCCACTAATATTTGTAAGGAAGGAGAGAGGAACTGAGGTAGAGCCATCATTTGTTATGAATGAGAGGTAGACTGAGTGGCCTCTGCTATTTACTCTTAGCCTTGAGGCTACCAATCTGGGGCTACCAATTAGTTTTTTTAATAAATATTGCATTAAGACAAGTACACATTTAACTTCATCAAATAGAAAAATTCATAATGGGAAAATAAAGTTCGTCATTCTCAGGAGATAAAGGGATATGGAAGTGCACGTGCCGTGTATTTTCACAATTTACATTTTAGACTGCAGCAAGGTTATGGCACCTCTTAGTGATAATGGGTAACCCCATGGTAATCTATTCATCTGTACAGAAGTATCATCTTCCCCAAACCATTTATCCATAAAAAAATGTGTTTTTTTTTTTGTTTGTTTCATTTTGTTTTGTTTTGTTTTCCTATCATATCAGGAGAGATTTTCCTAAGATTGTTCATCTTATCTCAAGATCCCCCTCTGCATACAGCTTTTCTCTAAACATGAACTTACCCTTCTCTTTGAGGAAACTGCTGTTCCTCAGTAGTTGAAAAGCCAGGCCTGGGATCGTTGTTCTGTCTTTTTGTGGTCCACTCTGATTGCCCTGAAGTTTTTTCAGCTAGAGAGTTCAATCCCAGAATTTCTGCTGTATCTTCCTACTTCCAAGATTGCAGACTGTCAAAAGGGAGTACTTTTTTCCTATGAAAGGGAATGAGAGAGTACTGAATTAAAATCAGGTACAAGGGGGTTGCTTGTTTCTTGTTTTCTGTTTTTTGATATGAAAGACCAACTCATTTTTGCCATAGTTTGAAGAAATTTACTTTTTTTCTGACACTTCAGAACTGAGTGTAATTTTTAGATAGTTTGGTTAACCTTTTCAAAGGGTCTGGTCAGGAACATCAGCTGTCCCTTGTGTCTCAGATGAGCAATGTACACAAAGACTGTGCTCCAGAGCACAAGCAGGAAAGACTTCTGACCTTTTGATCTGATGATCTGTTCCCAAAATCTCCGCACATCCAAAAGCAGCAAGACAAATACCAGAGAACTTGGAGACCTGAGCAAAAGGGACACTCCAGCATTTTACAAGTAGAAGCAGAGAGCAGGTGCCTGAGGGGTCCTGCTGCAGGACCAAGTCTGCGGGAGACCTGGAAATGTGGACCACTGTAGGTCCACGTGTCTCTTGTCCTTCAGGCATGAGTTTCAAACTGTCCATCGGCCCCCGCGGCAGCAGAGCCACACAGAAGACTGTCTTAAAACATAACCCCAACATGAGAGCCATGGTCGATAACCAGTGAGTGAGTGTGAGCAAGTCAGGGCTCGCTGCCTGTCCATCCTGGTGGTGTTGGTCTTGCTGCAGTCACAGTGCAGGTGGGCCCCGGCCTACGTGATGCAGAAGGCGTGCATAGCAAGGGGGAGAGGGAACTTGTTCTCCCTGTTAGCCCATAAGCAGGGTGTTAAACACTTCTCCTCCTTAACATCCACAGAATACTTCTATGACGCAGTTGCATTACATTATCTGTAATACCTCTTAACTTGGAAAAGTAACAAGGAAGGAAATGTTATATCCTTCCATACCCTTCCTACGTATCCTTCCGTGCAGGCGCTGGAACGGCTGCAGGAGCTGGAACTGGAACATCAGCAAGCAATGAAATGACTGCAGGAGCAGGAGCTGAAGTGGCTGCAGGGTCCATCATAGGGGTTGGAGTGGCAGTTGGGCTTGTCACAGGACTTGGAGTGTCTGCAGAGTGTGTCACTAGATTGATAGTAGCATCAAATAATAATAACAACAACAACAACAACAATAATTAATAATAATAATAATAACAACAATAACAATAATATCAATAATGATGCTACTGATGATAGAACACAGGAAGTTCTGCACCAACATGCGAAAGAACTTCTTCACGGTGAGGGTGACGGAGCATTGGAACAGGCTGCCCAAGGAGGTTGTGGAGTCTCCTTCTCTGGAGATATTCAAGGCCCGTCTGGATATATACCTGGGCAGCCTGCTCTGAGGAACCTGCTTTGGCAGGGGGGTTGGACCCGATGATCTTTCGAGGTCCCTTCCAACCCCTTCAATTCCGTGATTATGTGATTCTGTGATAATAGTACTACTGATAATAATGTGTATGAAACAAGTACGAAAACAAGTACGCAGTGCAATTGCTCACCACCTGCTGACCGATGCCCAGCCTAACCCTGAGCAGCCAGCCCCCCACCCCAGCTAGCCACCCCTATATATTGTTTAGCATGATGTCAGATGGTATGGAATACCCCTTTGGCCAGTTTGGATCAGCTGTCCTGGGTCTGTCCCCTCCCAGCTCCACAAGAAAAGTTTTGAGAGTAGATTTTCTCATAGTTCCCAGGTATTATTTTATTGTAGAAAGCTGTAAGTGAATATAAGAAATTTGCAAAATACAACAAATCGGAAAAAATGAACCTAGTTTTTAAACAGCAGACCATTAAGGAAAAATAACCCTTCCTCTTCCTATACACCTTTTGTAAAACCCCTGGTCCAGGTTATCCTGTTACTTATGCTGTGTAATTTCCTAAGGATTGTAATCAGGTTTTGCAGATGTAACTGAAAGGCAATTGTGTTTCTGTATGTATGTTGGTATGCAGGGAGCATCAGAAGCATTCTTGCCTTCAGGATAATTACAAAATTGCTTCCTTTTTGTCATCCACCCATGATGCCATCTAATTTTATGTTCCTTGGCTGCTAGCTGTTAGCCTCATTAACCTTACTTGATAGAGCGTTCCAACAGTTATGATTCTCTTGTGAAAAATTCTTCCTGATGGCTGGAATTTGTTTTTCTTTAATTTCTACCTTTGCCCTCTTGTCCTATTATGTGTACTAAGCTGAAAATAGTAACTCAAGATTGGTGTGTCTACTCTTTACAGTGTAATGAATTCCGGTTAATTCTCTTGCATTTTTCTTTGGTCATAAGATAGTTGTGGTGGGTTAGAATGATTTAACCAACAATCCTATCGATTTCAGCTTAGGTTCATTGTGTGTTTACATTTAATAAAAAATGCCTGTAACTAACACTAGTATGAGGTTTTAGCTGAGATTTCTTTCTACTTGGGGAAATCCAGAAATTCAGATATGTTCATTCATCAGTTCACCTGTTTCCACAAATGTAACATTATCACCATGATGATGTTAATTTCATCATTGTCTTACTTGGATCTGCAGTGGGGCACTGTTACTGTGGTCAGTATAACTTGACATTTTTAAGGTTAGAGTTTCATCAGTGTAATTTTACTTTATACTGTTGCATAATCCTACATCTTATTGCAGTTCAGGTAGCCGTGCTGATTGTGGTCAAATTCACAATGGTGGGAAGTATGAGTTTAATCCCTGTTCACAAAACAGTCTTTTTCCCCTTTTTCGGGTAATACAGTAACTTCTGTGTAGATGCAGAGCACTGGTAGAAGCAGATCTTTCACTCCAGCACTGTGCAGCAGTACAAGGACCCCTGCAAAGGCAGGCTGTAGCTCACACAGAAATCTTTTCATATTTTTGTTACATTTTCTTTACAATTTTGACATGATGAAAAGTCGTGTATTGGTCTGTTAAAAGAGACTGATATAAATTTAGGAATGGTCTGCAGTATAGTATCTATTCTTTATATGTTTTCATATATATTCTTTATACGCATTCAGGGTCTAGGGACCCTGCAGCATTTTCTGAAGAAATAAGAAAACCATACTATTTCGGTCAAGTTCTCTGAAGTTAGGCTAAGTTCTTTAAGTTAAGCTGGTCTAGACCTTGGTGTTTTTTCCTTCTTCTTTCTATTGTTTACTTTGTTGCTTCCTAATACAGACCTCACAGTGTAGAGAGAGAAACTCAAGCTGTGATACTTGATACCTAGGAAAAGAGGTCATCTCATTGAAGAAGGAAATTGTTTACCATTGTTTACAAACAGTTCTCTTGAGTTAGAATTTTTAATTACATGTATAAAGGACTGCACTGGGAATAGGGAGAGGAGCTTGTATGTTACCTAACTTAGATTTTCACAATAAAATAATGGAAACAAACAAATGAAGTTTACATAGAAAATGCAGTAGTTCTTGAGTAATTGTTGAAGAGATGAAATTGCCATTAGCATTCATTGGAAAGTATTATGTTGTTAAGTCTGTATCTGGATTCAAGAGGCTTGGGGGCTATTTCCTCTCATGAGTTTACAGTTTTCAAAATCAAGAGATTGTCTTACTTACAAGACTAGCATGCAACAAAGTATTTGCTTCTTTGGAAATGGTAATTTTAGCATATACTGGGACATAGAAATCTTTGCTGTAATTCACAAAACACGGTATGGACATTTTCAGCTTTACTGACTACTTAAAACCTTTTCATAAGATTCCACCTTTTGGCTGAGGTCCTACTTTCTGTATAGAAAAAGGTATTTCCTGAGAGGTTAACTTGCCTGAGACAAAGTTAATGGACTAATCAAATAAAGTTTTCCCTATCTGTACATGCTTGTCTAATATGTCATTCATCTTGCACAGGCAATGATCCCTTCTGTGAATTTTTTGATTATACTCTAATAACTCACAAAATTTAGCATCTTTCAAAGTCTTATTTTTTAAGGAAAGTATTTTTTTTCAGCCTATTGAAGAATACCATGCAGATAGATAATTCCAAACTTATTCTACCACAAAAATAACCATAAATCACACATTTGCTGGAAAGAAGGTTATACTACCAAAAAATAAGTATTTACTGAGTCAGACATTTCAGCGCCAGGCTCTCCTGGGAGGTATCCCAAGAAACAGAGGGAAGCCTTTCCACAAGTACTATAAATTTAATGGTTATGTTATAATAATAGGATCTCCTGGAAACTGTTATTGAAACTAATTTCACACTTAGGACAAGAAAATATACATTCTCAAATAAATTAAAATGTTACCAGGCATGCATTTCTAACACCTTGCATTTCTTTTCATATATCTGAATGCATGCCACAGACATCCATCACTTTTTTTACTTGCTGCTAATCCAAGAATTTCTTCACATTGCCTGGAAGAGTGAATGAAAGATACTTGGCAACTGAAAATCTCATTGCCAACTTGCTATATATTGTCAACCTGATAAACCCTTTAATATAAGGCTTTCCTCTTCATAATGGAAAAAGTAGTGGCAAATGTAAATGTCCAACCTGAGATGCTACAGAGAAGTCAGTTTTGCAAAAGGATTGGCCTCCCCTCACCTTTATAGGCTTTCATTTGTAATGATCTCACAGGCACAGCTTAGCAGTGTTGCATTGCATTCATGCACCTGTAACAAGCAATGCCTCCTGACTTCCCAAATGCATCTTGTGGGTGAGTTGCCCCAGCAGAAGCTGCTGCCAGTCTGCACTAGTGCTTGCCACAGCCCACCACAGGGCTTCTTCAGCTCAGCCCTGCGGCAGGGGGGCTTCCAGAGGAATGTGTGGCACCCCTGCTCCATCCACTGTGGGCATCCAGTGTCCAGGGAAAAAGGGAACATGCATGCTGAAATAAGATGCTTTTACTACCTGGCTAAGTACCACTGCCTGTGGCTGGCAGCAAGGCAGGGAGATATCTCCTCACAAAGAGGCACTTGTGAGGCTAAGTACAGTGTGCTTCTTTTAATCATTTTTAAGCCTGAGCGCATCTCAATATGGTATTTTTTTTGCTAAAGAAAGATCAGGAGACAGGAAGATGAAAGAAATCTAGTGAAAAAGAAAAGAAAAAAAAAAAGAAAGAGAGAAAATTAATTTAAAAAATAAAAAATAAAGCATCAACAGCCGAGATAATAGTGCTTTGTTTATTGTTTCCCTTTGAGCTTTGTGGAAATATAATAGTTTTCCACTTCTTGGTCCTGCTTTCCCTTTCCTCCTCCCCTGCCCCCTGTCTTGCTTCATTTTTTTCTGTGACCATTAGCACTGTGAGAGCCTGCCACCCACCGTGTCCATTCATTGCTTCTCCAAAGAGGCCTGAGAGTGCAGCCACCCTGCACAGCCTAACCTGGACCCAAAGGGCAGTGCAGTGCTGTGCCTGAAGCTCATTCCTATTTGTACAGCAATGTGACATTGCAGGAAAAGAGTTCAGTCATGCTCAATTTTACTTCTGGTATTGCAAAAGCAGTGCATTAGCAGTGGAGTTCTGCAGATTGCATGGAACTAATTATATTAAATTGTTCCATAGGAGCTCTTTAAAGAGCGTTGCATGCAGAAGATCAGGCTTTTGACATGAAGTTGATTCATATGAGGCTTTACGGAGCATTTATTTTACTTTGAAGGATTCAGGTCACCTTCTTCTGTGTGAAAACTAAAGGAAGAAAATCTTCAAAATTCCATGTAGAATTTCCTCTCAGTTTCTTCCTCCAGGGGTTTTCCTTCCTCAGCCTGGAAAGAAAAAACTGCATGGTTAGCATGAAATGTGCAGGCTCCAGCTCCTTCTCCCTCCCTGCCCCCATGTCCCGCGTGACCATCTTCAGTATTTTAATGATGAAGAACTCGTCTATAAGATAAATGTTTTCCATCTTAAGGGTCTGAGGACCCCAGCCTTTCATTCTTAGCATCCACCTGGGGGAGAGGCAATTTCTTTTTCTCAATACTTTATTTTCCAGATACATAGCAAGCACTCCTAAAATGTGCTACTGATGACTGGTGAATAACTGGTTGGGGCTTGTATGTTGAAGGCACATGAGGCAATACTTGCACTTCCCTGACTGCTCAGCCCAGCTTGTTTTCCTCTGTCTCAAGTTTTATTGAGACCACCAGAACACTCTTGCTCAGGGCAGGAAGTTATCTTTCTTCATCACTAATAATGACAACTGGGTTCCTAGTGTCACAACACTGTTATTTATTTTCCCTACTGGGGCTCTAGTTAAAAACATCTGCTAGACAAATTCCTCTGGAAAATTCCATATACAGCAATCATGGAGATAAGAGATAAGTTTAAAGCTACTTTGCATACTTTTGCTTAAAAAGACTCAGCAGCACAGAAGTTAGCTTATGTGACATTCTTTAGTGCAATTGAAATATTCAGTAGCAGTCAAATTATACTTCTTTTCTGAATGTGTTCCTTGAGATTTTAGGTTTCCTAATTCTGCTTCCCACAAGTCATCACACTTTTTTTCACCAACCCAGTGCTGCCATTACAACTGCATCTTCTTTATGGTGTTTATACAGAATGAATATTCCAAATCATCTGCTTTATTGTTGTGGTTTTTCCATACACAGGTCTCAGGACTAGTGATGATAAATGTTTTCCTTTCGTAGGCCAACACAAATGACATACATAACTGGTCTCTAATACTAAAACGGAAGCTGCAAACCAGCTGTTTTGATGCCTGCTTCATGACTGGGGCTGCTGTAGGGAACCAAATGTTTTGTGACTGTCCTTTTTCAGTCTAAATGGGCAGAACTTCCATTTTCTTTCCACTTAAGTCTTATGCGTGATTCCCGGACTATGTATTTTGTAATAGCCGTATATGCACACTATTTGAAAGTGGTACGTGTGTGCCCTCCAGAGATGGTGGCTTCCAGCTCTGCCCACTTGAATCATTGTCCATGCATGGGTAAAATCAGAAATGCCCATTTCTGCTGTTGGTCCCGAGCACAGGCACGCTGCAAAGAAGCTCATAGAATATCTACAGCTCCAGCTGAGGATGCTGGAGCATGGGTGTGAGTGTATGTAATAGGAGAGTGAAAGAAGTGATTGCACAGGTTTGAATTTGTGAGTTCAGAATTGTTTGTGAATTGTTGAGAATATAGACACCCATTCATGAAGTCAAGAGTTGTTGCCATCATTCAATCAAGTCTGGGAAACCCCTACATAATTCTGCCTTAATGCTGAAATACAGTTTCTTTCAGTTCATTAGTTTCTTCTCTTTTTTTTTTTTTTTTAACTTGGATATAACTCAGTTCCCTGTATCTTAACAATAACATTTCCCATCTACTTGCTAACAGACATGTAGGAAAACAGGAAGGATGGAAGGAAGTGTCTTTTGCATTATTTAATAAGTCCTAGAAACCTTTCTGCTGTCTTTGTATTTCTAAGTTTAGAATATGCTGTGCTTAGAGAGAAGATCTTTTAGCTTTGCTATTTTTAAGAAATGGAAGAAAATGATGTTATGTCCCTACATACCCTTTGTGTCTGCTTACATTCGTCAAGTAAGGAACGAAGAATATGCTAACTTGTTTGTCAAAAGAAGATAAGATGTAGTGGTGCTGTTCTCTAGTCCAGGCAACCCACATTTATTTGCTATTCAGCCTCCCTGCAAAGTTCATTTCACTGCCGGCTGTTCTCCAAGGATCAGTCTCAGAGATAAGAGAGGCTTGAGAGCTCTCAGCAGTATTCCCTCTTTTGCAAATGAGCAAGAAAGAGATAATTTTTTTTTTTTTTCTCTGTATTGCTAGCCAGGAACCTGTTCCACACACGCTGCTGTGGTACCGTTTCCTCATGGAGTAGGTGTTGCCCTGTCCTAAAGCTGGGGAGCAGCTGAATGCCAGGAGAAAAAGGCTTCAATGCAGCGGAAGTTTTTAGTGAAAAAAAGACATCTTGCCTTGGAAAGGATCACTGCCTGACTTGTCTCCTTTGCCTTCTCCTGTTAACTTCCTGTCTCAGCATCTGGAATTTGAGCCTGGCAGCAGCGCTCAAACAGAGCTGTTACATCCTCAGTGGTGGCAGCATGCTCTGCCCTCTCCAGCTGCCAACACTAGTCCTCCTTGACACTCTGGGACATGAACACATCCTCATTGCTGTGTCTCTGAGGGGGCTTTGCATGTGGTTCTCACTACTGATAATTTTTTTGGAGCGGGGTCCCAGGCCAAGTGTCCATCAGTCAGGCTGACAAAAGTCAAAAATTCAGTCACAGCTGAAATAGGACCTAATTTCCTTCTGACATCTCAGTGAGGTCAGATAGCAAAGTGATGAATACCAAATCTACCATTGGCAGCCCACTGAAGCTCATCTCCGCTTGACCCATGATCTCATGCAAAATGCTGTGCTACAGCAGTCATGTCCCCAGGCTCCTGCTGTACGCTGAAGACAGCTGCAGCAGCCTTGCCACTCTTCATGGCCTGTGATCTGGTCTGCTCAACCCGTGGGTTTATCTGATCTCCTGAATGCAGTGGAGCTAGGCATGCCTCCTGGAGGCAGAGGAAATGTCTTAGAGCACAGGCTCCATCAGTCAGTATTGAGGCATGGAAAAGAAAGCTGCATGATTTTTATATTATTACTATTTTCTGGAGAGTGTGTGCTATTTTTGAGATAAAACAAAGTAAGACACTTTTCTAATATGCATAACAAATGTCACTGAAAAATACCCGAAAGACTTTTTTTTCCTACTCTGTTCTTTTGTGCTCAGGAAAGAGAAACAAGTAACTCAAGTGACCTATCCTTTTGATACGGAGGTTTTTTACTTTGCTTTTATGTAGAAAGTGTGTCACCTACCTGACTGTATAGAGCCAAAACATAGTCAAAGCTGCAAAATACTTTCTTTCAAATCCAGTCTACATTTTGTTTCCATACCCCCAAAAAAATTAACACCTGTGTAAATACTTTTTCTGAACCTTGACTTGGCTGATTAAAGACTTTTATATGTTTTGATACAGTTGTTGCTGTCTCCTACTGTACACAATTTTTACTATTTTTGAGTCCCAAAATTATAAAATAAAACACAGTAACAGAAAGCTTTATAAATGCATTTTTAGGCACTGTATCAAAATTTCTCAGAATCACAGAATGTAGGGGTTGGAAGGGACTTCAAGAGATCATCTGGTCCAGCCCCCTGCCAAAGCAGGTTCCCTAGAGCAGGTTGCCCAGGTAGGCATCTGACTTCATAATTTCGGCTTCATTATTTCATCTTCATGATTATTAGAAGGAGCATAATTTGCTGTTAAAAACAGCATAATGAAAATATTTGGTAGCACCAATTTCAATCAGTTCCTTGGATTATATAAATTGCAGCTGGGGTTATTTAGGCAGGCTGGACAAGAGCTATGTGGAGAGCAGTGCAAATGCAAGTACATCTCATCAGCTATGGAAATGAATCACACCACAAAATACATGCTGCAGGTACCTCCTTGCTGAAGGAGAGGTTCTTCAGGGTGAAACAAAGGGACTGGCACAGCAACACAGTTTTAGGACTGAAAACTAGAAGCAATTAATGCTTCTGGAGCTGCTAGAGGAACGTAAGCAAGGAGGGTGTCTGTCGAAGCTGGAGGGTGATGGCTGAGCTGCAGCCACAGGCGAGGCGTGCTGGGGTGGTGCAGCTCAGTAACGGTTCCCCTGCAGGCCCTTCACCTCCCGTGGCATGCTAAGCACTCTCTGCCCAGCTTTTGACAGCTGTCCAGGAGGCACCCTCACCCGGCTCTTGAGAACTGAACGCGGATGGTATGAAAATCACTGCCAGCGGCTTTCCGAGACAGTAAATATTTCATTGGTGTGTTCCGCGCTTGGAGGAACGGATAGTTCTGGTGCTAGAGGTCAAGGGAGTTTTATTATGGGAATGTAGAAAGTTCTGCAGGGTTTCAGAGCTTGATCTCCAAAAAAGAACAAATTCCGTTGGAATTTCAGTTTTCATCGGAATTTCTTTCCAAAAATGAAAATAGAGAAATGATCTTCTAAAAAGCAACAATTCTCAATTAATATCCATGATAAAATAGCATAATTTACATTATCATTTATATGAAACCAAGAATTCATATATGAAACCAAAAATTCAGTCAAAAATGTGTAAGATCTAAACATAATAATAACTAATTAACTGAGTAATGTTATTATGGTATGTAATATTTATAGATGAGCTTACTATTATGAAGTAGTGGACAGCGTTGCAGTGGGACATCTCAGTTGAGTCATGTTCATTACCTAGCTAAATGTAAGGGTCTGTTTAAGCAATCTTAGCCAGATTTGTAATCCAGCCATTTGTAGATTCCATGTATATATTTTGCTGACAAAAGCCGCTAGTATAGATAAAGCCAGAAATGGAAATCCTGTGCTTTTCCCAATTCATATTTTTGGTATAGAAGTACTCCACTGGCAGAACTATGATTTGACATTTACAGTTGCGACAGCAGCTTTTCCTGGACGAACTGTCCTAGTGATAAATTACTCTCCATCACACCCATCTACAAATGAGATAATTATGCTTCTAGATTTGGTACATGCTTGTCTGCATTGGTTCTTCAGACATCTGTGTCTGCCCACGTCATTCAGGAAGAGCACTGATGTCTAACCCGACAAGGAATTCAACGTAAGAGGAACCCCTTTGGCAAGAAGCAGAATAGGTCAGCATCAATTTTAACTCTCCTTACCAAAAAAAACAACACTGGAGAGCCAAACAAACACCACCAGTTTGAGCCTCCACCCAGAAATCTGGCAATCTAAATTACACTCTCTTATTGAGCAGTACTTCCCTCCGCAGGAACAATGAATCAAATGAAAGGGCTTAAATAAATAAATCTTTACACTTCCCTGTTCTTTCTACCTCCCAATTAATCATACGTCATTTTAGGAAAACCTAAGTAATCCACAGCAGGAGGCAAACCTGCTATCGCGGGTGCATTGGCAGCGTCAAGCCGTCCTCCAGGAGCTGTGAGCAGCTGCCGAGGTGGCTTGCATTCCCCTCGTGCCCTCATCCCCCGTGGGAGCAGGCTGACCAGGTCACAGGGGTGGGCGCCGTCTGCAGACGAGCCTGCTCTGGCCCTAATCCTGGCACATGTTGTGCCAGACAGAGCTCCGCTGCTGGCTTGGCCATTAGTTGCTGCTGCTAGCTGTGACTGCTGCTCCGCCAGCCAGTTTCCTGACAACTCCCTTTGCTGGGCTTTTCAGCCTGCCTCGCAGCAGGCCGCATGGTGTTTCTGTTCCTTTACAAAAAGTGCAGTGATGCAAGCATCCATGCAGAGCCCCAGCTGCACAGAACAGGCTTGCTGAATTAAGTCTTCTTTCTTTCCTAAAGTGGAGAGAGAGGGAGGGAGAGGGAGAGGGAGAGGGAGAGGGAGAGGGAGAGGGAGAGGGAGAGGGAGAGGGAGAGGGAGAGGGAGAGGGAGAGGGAGAGGGAGAGGGAGAGGGAGAGGGAGAGAGGGAGAGGGAGAGAGGAAGGAAGGAAGGAAGGAAGGAAGGAAGGAAGGAAGGAAGGAAGGAAGGAAGGAAGGAAGGAAGGAAGGAAGGAAGGAAGGAAGGAAGGAAGGAAGGAAGGAAGGAAGGAAGGAAGGAAGGAAGGAAGGAAGAGAGGGAGACAAAAGGGAGGGAGGGAAGATCTTGAAATCTTTTTCCCGACATGCACACATGTCCCTGCTTCTTATGACTAGAACAGCTTACTCGGACTACTGTTTACCCCAGGTATATCAGGCACAGGGAAGTTACACAAGTTTTCACAAATGTGTTCATATGTACTTTTTTCTACATTTTAACTTTGATATTTTTAACACAACGGCATGAAACGCTAAAAAATAAGAGTTTGAATAAGTCTGATACTGCCCTGTCTGTTGTTTCATCTCATGCAGTTCCCTGTCCTTCCTAGCAGATGCCAACAGATGTTGTTCCTTCTCTGGCCTCTGGAGAAGACTACTTGCCTGCTGGAGTTCTTGGGAAATGTCTGCTCTTCAGACCACATACTTTCTCAGGAAAAAAATAGTTGAATTTTTCTAAGCTTCCATTACTGCGGTGGCAAAACTCTGGAATTCTGAGGAATTCTGAGTTCTGAAATGCTTGGTTAGCACTCTGGTGGGAGGAATTTCTAAGTTGCTGTCTTTCCTTTTCTCACGCCACACTCTCAGTGTATTGCAACGTCCAGAGGTGAAAACTGCTACCAAATTGATGAAGTTTCTGGCCTGAAATGAAGTTCTGAAATTACCAGAGAGCCTGCTTGTACAACGTTTCTGGTACTGTTTCACAGAGCATCAAATAGTTGAGATAAGCTTCAGAGAAGTACTCTGAGTTTGGGGTGCTTATCTCTAACTCTCAATCTTTTGGAGTTTACCCCTCTCATATCTATCTAGTCCTTGTCTTTTAAACAGAGCTTCTTCTAAATGAGATAACCAAAATTTCTTTGTGTCTTCTCAGAGAACTCATATGCATATTTGTGATCCCCAGCAGGAAGGCTAAATTAACCATGCTGTTATTTGTTGAATTATTACAAAATGATTTTATTTATGCAAGCTTTAGCCATAGGTCCCTATTTTCAGGGGCAGTGTATCTTAGACTAGTGCAGAAATGATGTTTTTCTTTCCTCTGCATCTTTGAGCCATTAATAATATGGACAGCTACATCTTTTCTCTAGGATCTCAGAAGTCAATAGCTATTGAAAGAAATTTGCAGACTGAAATAATCATAGAATGCGTTTGCAAATCAATGCTTCAGGCAAAGTCTTTCCAAAAAGATCCCTGCAATCTGGTACTCGACAGTCGTAGATGTGCTCTGGATGAAACACTTTAGAAGGTATGAAAATGGATTTGAAACCATATGAAATACTCTTCAATGCAGAGGAACTTATTTAAGCATATTTTTTAAAAGCCTAAACAGCAGATAGAAGGTCAAAGATCACTTTTTCACTATTTTTTATTTTTATTTTTCTATCAGTGGAGGATTTCTAGGTTGTCATTACCTACCGCATTCCCATCCCCACCACCAACACCCCACCCTTCTTTTTTCTGGTAGACAGCAATTCCCGCCAATGCTCTGAAGCATAGAGGTCCCTCTGTCTTTTCTCTCATTTCCTTCCTTCCAGCTCTCCCTTCACATTTCAGTGATGTAAAACAGCCAAGATAAGAAATAGCTGTCTCTTCCCAGGAGGAGACGGGACGGATGTGCAATTCAGAAGAACAATTCCTTTTTTCCTACTGCCTTCCTGGGATGGGGGGTGGATGGGGGTAGGGGAAGTGAGAAAAAAGTTAACCTCCCCTTTGCCAACTCTGTCAGCTACTTCTAGCAAAATAGACACAGCAAAGCGTGTTGGCACTGTACTGCTCTCCCCTTGAAAGCAGAAGATTGTTAAAAAGGGATGATAGGAAAGAGTTGGCTAATAACTTACATGTCTTCAGTCAAAAAAAAAAAAAAAAAGCCAAAAATTGTTTTTGTAATGCATCCCATTGCTCTTTTAGCATCTGGCATAAACTATTGTCTTTGCTATTGTAAGGGTATTGTAAGTTGTGTATCATCTAGGTCTCCTGTTGCTAGAAGAAGATGTGAGTTGGACAGTTACTACTAAGGGGTAATAGGCACAATTGCCATGCTTTTGTACAAAGATTAGCATAATTGGATTTTGGTCTGTAAATGTAAAAAGGAAATTTGTGTGGAGAAGAGTTTTTTTCTGCTATTATGAGATTTTAAGAGTAGATTTTAGCATAACTTCTTACATCACTGTTGTCACTTAATAAGGAAAACAAAAGAACTGATGTTTTAGTCACCTAAAGTTAAAAATAAATAAATAACAGGAAAAATTTCTTCTTTGCCATGGGATCTAGTGCACGCAGTACCAGGAATTTGCAGCTGAGAATATCACACTTCATGATGGTGATGAAGTTCTCTAGTATGTGACAAGAGGCTCTTTGTCCATCTTTAAGGAATATGGATGGATTCAGTAAGTTCAGATTTATTGGCTATTTCCACTGCAAGATGAATGAGAAGTAACAGGATGCAGGAAAGTCACAAGAATTTCTAGGAAACTTGTTTCTACGGACATCCTTTCTCTTGCTCAGTAAATTGAGGGGATGGGGAAATCCTTAAGGTGCTTTGCTATTCCCTTTCCAAGGTCTCCAAAGTTTTGTTTTGTCATGCCCATGTTCTCAGTTGTCTTGCATTCCTAGATCTAGACTCCAAAATCTGTCTCACATGTAATACAGAAACACATGAGAATCAGGAGGGAGAAGCACTTTCTTTAGATACTACCCAGTGTTCTGTGTAACAGGGGACATCAGGAATCACTAACGCACAAAAGAAGGGTTAATAGTGTGACTATAATCCAGGGAGTCCTCCAAATGATCTGGTGACTTGCATGTTGTACAGAGAGAAGGAAGAAGCATGTATATGCATAAAGAAGGCAGTGGGCAACAGTCAGAAAAGTCTGCGGAAATTATAATACTGTGCAGAAACAAAAAATGCAGCATAAGTGTTTTGAATGGACCATGAACAGCTGGCACCATGAAAACAGAGCTGTAGAGAAAAGGTCCAACTGTGTTAAAAGATTGTACTTGAGCAGCAAAATTGAAATTGAAACAAAGATAGCAGCTGATTTGGGATCTCCTGCTACTGAGAAGCAGTTGCCTGAGTGTAACCCAAGAGATGTGTGCATCAGAAGAAAGAGAAAAGTAAGGAAGAAGAGCCAGAAGAAAAAATATTATACTTCACAGCTGGAAAAAGAATTACACTTCTGTGTGTATGTAAGTACACACTAAGGAAATAAGGAGGATGAGTTTTGGAGCAAATGCCTCCAATACTTGCTTTAGCATCTTTCCAATTCAGTTAAACAGGTTCCAGGATCTGACAGCTAGGAAAACCCTCTTCTTACCTTTCAGAATATAAGAGTTCACGAACTATGCAATATAAACAAAGTGGAAATTTTCTGGGGACTGCTACTCATCTCACTAGGCAAGGAATGAGGTTGTAGTCATGCAGATAGCAGGTGCTGTACACTCAAAGCTCAACACCTCAAAGAATACATGCTTGGTGAGAGCCAAGTGTGGGTCAATACTTTATTAGAGCTTTAAAAAAAAAAAAAAAAAGAAGGAAAGATTTAGTTAAGAGGCAGCTCTTCAAGCACTGAATCTCTTCTGTAGAAGTAAATTGTGAGAGGAATCTTCTAGGAGGGGAAAGTAGCAGTCCTGTCAGAAACGTGTCACATTCAGGATCTATCCTGCTCACAGAATACAGCATAAAAATTGTTAACTCTGTGATGAGGGAGAAGATAGATGAGATAAATACACCGTTTTTTCTGTATTACCCCATACTGCCTGAAAATGAAGCTGTGGCTTTGCATAGGAGAGCAAAGAGCCCCTGGAGAAGAGTCTGACAGTGGCTGAGGCATACCTATGATAAAGATTCACTGGAGTCCAGAGACCTTAGGCTACACATGGAGAGCTGTTGTCCCATACCAGGAGTTTGGCAGTCTTGTGTCTTATGTTAGGTAAAAGCCACAGGGTTTTCAGGTTTGGGAGCTTAAAAGTGGCCTCATCACTGCCCTAATATGGTGGTACCTGCCCAAGACATTGACAGTCTCATTGCTGGTCTCCAATCTAAAGATATCTTCCAAGCAGAGCCATGAGATGTTACCTGTGAGGTTTCAGGGAGGCAAGCAAGGAGATAGAGCTTGGATTTTTTTGATAAGCAGTACTGTGACCCTTTAACATGAATTTTGCAATCCCAGGTTATTTCCATGATATTGCTGATAAAGTGTTTCTAAGCTCCAGTCTTGGTCTTTGGGCATTATGGCTCAAAATCAACATCTTGAGTTGATATTACCTATGAGAAGTTTCAAAAAATATGTTTATAGCAAAGATTAGTATATAAATCCAATCTACTGGTTGCCTCCTTTGAATTTCTAAATCAGTTCTCCTTCTGAGGTCCATGGGGTGTACAACTTATGCAGGAAACACATTCCAAATCAGACATCGCTTACAAATTACTAAGACACTTGGGCTTGATGAGCACTGCGTGGACCATCCTACCTCTTTTAAGAGTTAAGACCGTCTCACTTCTGATACAGTGAAATATGGCTGTGTTCTTTCATTTACTCTTATCTGTTTTCTGCTCTTTATTGCCAAGGCATGAACACTTCTGGATTTTCATAGATCATTTTGCAAAGAGAAGCACATAATGAAAAAGGATGTGAAAGAAAAACCAAGTGACATCACTTAAGTCAGTTTAAAGAAGCTTGATATTTGGTTGTTTATAATCTCAGTATGTTAGTTGTTTGTACTGTGATAAGAGCATTTTTGGTGTGGAGACTGAGCCACAACACTTATAACAGCAATGCAGACAGTGTTTGTCTGTTGGTTAGAGTAATGGACTGGAAGGCAGCAAGGTCTCAGATCCTAGACCAAGCTGAACTGGTGACTCATGGCTCTGGGAAAGTTCGTTCAACTCCAGTCTGCAGTACTGCAGAAATCCGCCCAGCTGTTGAACTGAACAGAAGCAGGTTGCAAGTGTCAAGTCAGTAGTACATATGGGAACGATGAGTCTTTTCTTCTTGTTCTGGATAAACCTAAATCCTGCATCATCTTCTCCCGAGCCAATGTTTCATGGTGTGCTTGTGCTAACATTCTTGTACATTCAGTTGGATATTTTGAAGGAAATCGAACCTCCCCCTGCAAAAATTCTTCCCCACCCATCTGAAGAAATTTCTGTAGAAGTGGGTATGAAAAATATAACCAAAGCAAAAACTGGCTGTTATTTATTCTTTAGTATCAAGGAGCACTTAATTTGTCCATTCCAGGTTTGTGATTCTGACATCTATAGACTACAAATATACAAAATAAGCATTATATTGAGGTATAAGTTTTGTCACCTGAGTACATAATAAGTAAATAAAACAGTTTTTTGGTACAAGTGGGAATTAAAAAGTATTACACATCTTTTATGAGAAAGGATAATAATGCTTCTCCTGTTTGATTTTTAGTGTGTTTCTTATGTCTTAGGTGCATATTGGGGCACCTTATTTGCAAACAGCAGGAAAAAAAAAAAATCTGCATCCTTTCTTTCCTCTTTTGTGAAAATGTATCAAAACATTTTGTTAGACAGAAGCATATGGGTGAGAAATAAGATTATCACTAGTAGTGACTATCCATTTTTGTATCCAAAAGAAAGAGATCTTACCTCAACACCTTTTTCTATATTTTATATTACCTGCCCTGACTCCATTCCAAATAGGAAAACTCACTGAGGTCTGCATTTAGTCCTGATACGTTAGATCCTCTAACATGGTTTCTCTGTTATACCTCCTATAGCAGTCAGCTTTGCACAGATCTTTTACCAGGGATGACACTGATTAACACAGAGCAGAGAGGAGCAGGCTCAGTGAGGAGGTTAAGTTTTTAAATCTAAACAGAAAAGTGAAGTGGGTCAGTTAGAAAGCTAGTTCTCATGGGCTTTTTCTTGACTGAAATAGAAAGGAAATGGTGGGTGTTGCATCTGACCAAGCAGTTAGCTGTAAACACTTCCATCATAAAATATAGTTCTTCTCCCAGCTTGCAAACCTCTTGTCCATTTTTCTTACTTTTAAGGAAATACCAGTCCAGTCCTGAGAAGCTGTTCTGAAAAGTTGCATACCGAATTTCCACATTTAATATTTCCAGATCATTCCTTGGTCTAAGAGCAAACTCTGAAAAATGAGCCACAACTGTAAGAGTTACACAGGGCTAGAACTACTCTCATGTATGATAAAAGCAGTGTCAGTCAGGCAGTGCCATCAGTGATAAACCTGTGCAAATCCATTCCTTTCAAATCATGCTCTCAGTAGTTCCATAATCCCAATTCTTGGTGTATTTATTTACAAACTGCAATTTAGTACATAGTTCTGTTTCATCTCAACTCTTTCTTTATCTCTGCTATATATAATTCTGTAGGCACAACAGGTTTAAAAAAGGTCATCAAAAACTGTCATTAACCTAACCCCTCCCAAGCCGAAAAAAACGGTGCCCTGGTCCCATGATCTCTGAACGCATACAAACCAGGTCAGCAGGTTACGGCTGTAAATACATGTAACTATTCTTAGAGGAAAACAAGTTAACTCAGTTTATAAATGCAGTGCATGCACAATCAAGCACTTTTAAATAATTAATCATGGAACTGGAATCAAACCTCTGTGGTTGTGCTTATGTTTCGGGAAAAACTGGCTCTGTTGCTCTGCACTGAACAAATATAGACGATACAGCCATGAAAACAGCTGTGCGGCTGTTTTATATCAATCCTTTCTCCACGAGTAGGGCTAATGCAATTGCACTGCTGCTTGTTCAAAAGCAAAAATCTGTCCTACACTGACAGGTTTGTTTGTTCCTAGCATAAAAGGTGCAAATGAGTTTTCAGAAATATTGGTTGCATATCTCAAGTATAATTTAACAACTTTCAGATTTACCAACTGCTAAGAATAATATGTTCTCAAGCAAGTTTCCTGAGTCTGTCAATTTACGTAGGTGAGTAAACTAGACAGGTCAAATAACTGGCGTGGTTTATAAATAGACTACAAAAATCTCCATATATAGAATAGCATCCAGACTTTCTATTGTTTGAAGCAAATGATATCATTATTTGGATGTCATTCCAGAACTTCGGAAACTAAAAGAAGTTAAATATAGAAATTGCTACTTTAATGAGTGGATGCTGTATTTCATTATTATGCTACTAGTATGTGAACAAATGGTTTTCTGTGCTTGGGGATGAGAAGGGGGATTTTATTCCAGTAATATAAGATACTGGACAGAAGCCAAATCCAGATTAAGGGCTGACAGTGTCTTGACACTCATTCCTTTATGGAAAATCTTTTTTCATCCACCGTGCAGTGTAACTGAACGTATGAGGTGATTACACTGTCCACTGACTTGTACCTTGCATGAGCATTTACACTTATGCAAGTCAAATACAAAATACATAGGGGGTTGCATAACATAAAATGATAGAATAAAAATTAAGGGAGAGGCAGACTGCTTTTCAGTATACTTTGTCATCACAGACTCCCAAGAGAGTGATTATGTCTACTTCACCGTATCAGAGAGCTTTCATCAGCATCACTGATAACTAGAAAACACTTCTGACTCCTGAAATACTAGCTTTGAAAATCACCTAAGTAGCTTCTATGGAGATACACTTTGTTCCTGGGAATATTGTGTTGGGAAGCAGGGATCAGGTTAGGATGTCCTAACACTTGTATGCTAAAGACCACCATCCTACCAGATGAGGAGTGCCGTGTTGGATGGTAGAAGATGGTAGAGTCTTGTTGTCTCGTAAGAAACAATAATAGACTGAAATAGTATACATCTCTAAAATCAAGCGTTTACAAAGAAGAAATCAAGTTTAAAGGATATTAAACCAAATTTTAGTTTACCAGTCCAGATTTCCCTTCAGCTACCTCTATATCTATCTTTCAGATTTAGCTGAAAGAAGTAAATTCACCTTCTGAACAAGGAGTCAGTTGATACAAAGTCACCTAAATTTAGGCATCTACATATTCACAAAGTGTCAGAGCCTATTATAATCGGGGAAACCAATGACCCTGCCTTAATTAATAGTAATAATGAATTTCTGAACCTTTGCTTACCTTCAGTAATACATTTCCAACTTCAAGCTCTTAGTAGACTCATATCTGTGTTTTTTCTGTTGGCAAGTCTGATTCTTAAGCTGGTAAATCTGCAAATGGAGTGCTCATGAGCAACACATTTATTGTTCTTCCATAATCACTCTAGGCTGTAGGTGTCAACTGATGACTGTATTTGCCCCTTTGTAAGAAATAAGATGTATCTATGTATCTTCAGCCATGGCTGCAACCATCTTAAAAAAAAAAAAAAAAAAAAAAAAAAAAAGCTTAGTTTGCAACATTGCAACATCACCTCTCTTGTCTCTTGTTACCACGTGTTCAAGCTTTACTTGATCATTAAGACAAAAAATTTTCATTCCTCTAAGGAACAAAATCACCTATCTCAAATAGGGAAGTGGCAGAGGATACTGCTTTTCCTCCTCTAGATGCATTTCTGTTCTATGAAAAGCCATCTATATCTTAACCCACCCTCATTAGGTCCTGGGAGTTGCAGCGTATTCGAGTAGAGACCAGCTGCTGCTTTTTAGCATTCCCTACCTGATAGCACTGCAGATTCTTCAAAAATAAACAGCAACGATGAATTTTTATGTAAAGGTGACCATTTATTATTGTTTGACATTTTACAATGTTTTAACTGGGTTTTCCCATCTTGTGTTCTAGTCACTTTCTTAAGATAACAACTCTGTGAAGAACAAAAAAAAAAACCAACAACATGCAAAATACAGCTGAATCCAACTTCTTTACCTGTGAATACCAGACTCCCATGCACTGAATTCTTGACAGAAAACTATGTCACAGCGTGGGCTGCTTTCTGGGAAGTTTGCTGTTTGAAAACAGCCTCATGCTGGGCAAGTGAGCAAGACCACTGGACAATTATTCAAATATCCATGCTATACATTTAGGCAGCTTTTTAGCTTTATGCTGTAACTAAGCCTCTTGAAGACCTTCCTCTTCTTCTACTGCCTACTATGTCGCAGCAGCTCCTTCTGTATTCCATCTGGTTTTCTGGGTAAATATGTGTTTGGATGAAAGCCACACAATTAGAAATGCTTTTATGAAAATGCGAAGGGTAAGTTCGCACTGCAGCACGTCTGGTTTCTGCAGTTGTTAGAAGGCAGTGTCTCAAGACTGGGATGAGAGAGCTTTTTAATTTGAAGAGGGGACGGTAAGAAGTACCTCAAATAAAGTGAGATGTGGAGCTGTGAAGTTTCACTTTGAAATGAAACTATACAGCCTTCAAATCAAGGCTGCATGCCAGAAAGTTCATATAATCAAGAGCCACAAGCCAGTCCATAAGAGGAAAGTCTTTTATAGCTTCACATCTGAGAGGTACAGAATTCACGTTTCTCATTGCTAGCTTTGACATACTTGCAGAGACACACTAGAAAGGACAAATTTCTGTCTTCTGGGGACTTCACAGCATCAGAGACTTTGTATTCTCTCATCCTTTATCCACTCAGCCCCAGACAGTCCCCAGGAGCTGTGCTGCTTTGGAATACTCCTTGTCTGTTGACAATCATATGCCCATCAGGACCCAGAAGTCAAGCAAGCTGCTTGCATGTCTGGCAACCTGCTTTACAGTTTTCTCTACACAATCCATCACAAGAGAGGTGGCATTGGAAACTCCACACAAATCAAAAATTCGTAAGTGCTTGCCACAAGCATTGAAGCATCACACCAGGGATGTTGCCTTAGGCAGTAGTGAAGCAACCAGCTTTATTGGATGGCTGGTGGTAAGTCTCTTCATGTTCATCCTGGGGCCAGTTTCCAGCTCCATTTATTTTATTTTATTTTTCATTGAAGGATATGTAAATACATGGCTCCCCCTGCTTTTGTGGGAAGTGTAAACATTCATATGATGTTGAGGTCACACACTAAATTACTCGCCATGCATCCAGTCTAGAAAGATTCTGGCTCCCATTCAAATATGAAAGAAAGAATTATTTCTTAGCTAAATAATTCTCAGAACAGTTGGAAAAAGGATCCACACCCACATCTTTTCCTTCCTCTCTGAATGTGCCAATTTATATCTCCTTTCCCTCACCAATTAAGGTCTTCACAGTGGTCGTACTATCCAGTGAACTCGTAGTTACTGGATTGCAGGCAGACAGTTTCAGACGTTTGGTTCTTCCCCTGGCATTGCAATTCTCTGAGGACAGAGCATTTTCCAGACCAAGTTTAATGCTGGCTAACCCAGGCTACCCCACAGACAGCGTTCTCCATATTTGTTTTGAAGGATTGTTTATGAGTGTTTCTAGAGAAATAAATTTGGCATCCAGGCCACAAATGTTTTCATCTTTTTAAGGAGTGAAAAGCTTGTTTTGAGCAAATACAACTGTGCAGTAACATTTGAAACCAATGAAGTTCTTATCTGTCTGCTTCCTCAGCAACTGGAGTATCCAACCATACTCTTACTTTATTTTTTTTTCTCTTTTCTTTCAAAGGCAGCAAAGGATTAATGTTTCCATGTCAGGGCCTTACAGACCAAATTTGAAATTAGAGTGAGTGTTGACAACTGAAGGTCAGGCATGGAAAAAGAGGTTCGTACTGGAAGCATGGGCCAGTCAACACAGTGTGCTGCCTCAGAGGCAGGTTTGCAGTTCTGACTTGACTTTCTGGCTAAAATCTCATGCACACGCAGTGTGTAGCACCCTCAGCTATGGTTCAGCTTGTCAGCAAGTTCCCAGGCCTTCTGAAATCTCCTTTGTAAACCTTACTCTGCATGGAGGGGCTGCTGTGATTGATGGAAAGCACAGAATCAGGCTGTGACAAGGCAGAAGTTAAGGCGCAACTGCAACCTGTAAAACTTTATCAAAGAAAATGTCAGTGTGCAGAGTGTTTTGATTTCAGGTTGCAATATTTACATTAAAATTTCTGTATTTTTTTGGGGGGGTGAGGTTGCATGTAATGAAATGGCTTATATTTCCAGGTCTTTCTGTACTCTTAGAACTTTACTTTGAGTTCTGTCTTCTGATTGCCTTTGTTCTTTGCCAGAATACCAACCACTAAAGTGAAAATACTTGAATGGGCATGCAGAGATAACAATTACATAAATGTAGTCAAGATCAGTAATAAAAAATTCATTAATGGGTGGAAAATTTTAAAGAGACTTGGGTATATATTTCTATTTTTTTTTTAGGAGTTTGGCTGAAAGAAACTACATTTAAGTCAAAAGCAAAACTCCATGAACTCTTGGAAGAGAAGTTGACAATTGTTGGCTGAAGATATACTAACATAAGTAATATTGTTTTGGGACAAAAAAAAAAATTATGAAAAAGCAAGAGGTCAACAATTTTTTCTGTTGCAACATAGATATTTTATGCTTGATGTTTCATACATAAAAAGGGAAATTGTTTGCACCAGGCAAAAAACATGTTTAAAGTCATAGATTGTATGTTTTCCCTTATTTGTGCTTAAACGTGAGTGACGTTCAAATTTCTTGAGTCATCACTCATATATACATTCCACCACAGAGTTACCAAATGATATTAAAAGAAGAGTTTGAAAATTCCCTCTTCTCTTTTTCTATTCATTTCTTTCCTCATTCCCCCTTCTGTATCCATTCCAGCCTAGTTCATGACCTGCTGGTTAGAGCTTTCCCAGGGTAGATGCCTGTTTGATTTTCTCAGTCAGAGAACTAGTTCACAATTCCTTGGAGACTGTTCCCACTTCTGTGCTGATCTGTTCAATAAATGGGTGTGAGATTAGGACACTTAGCATAGTATTAATCTCACCTGAAACTGGATGTCTGTGCTGTAGACACATATGAACTAGTTAACCTAGGCTGCCTTTCTCATCTCGTGGCACTTCTGGGATAAGATTTATCTCAACTGCCTGAAATAGTTTTGATGAAATTCTCTGTGTAGTCTATAACAGCAAGACAAATGTTGTGTTCAAGTGTAGATGTGTATATTGCAGATATCTAAAATTAGGTTATATAAAACCCATTTCTAGACTCTGCCTAGACTCTGGATTTTTTAATCATTAGTGGTATTTGAGATCATCCAAAACATAAGTGAGACCTGGATTTGAAGGTTTTCACACCAGAGAACTTCAGAGAACTTTTTAAGCTTGTAGAGCTTAGGGATATGGTTTAGTGGGGACTGTTAGCGTTAGGTTGGAGGTTGGACTCGATGACCTTGAGGTCTCTTCCAACCTAGAAAATTCTGTGATTCTGTGATTCTGTGATTCAGAATTGGGGCTGTTACTACTCTTCTACTTTGTTTGCACAGATGCTAGAACATCATTTTGCTGCAAACATTTTTTTACCATTCAACCTCATATTGAGCAAATCAGGACATTCATCTCCTTGTCTGTAGACCTCTACAGTAGGTGGATGTCTCCAAGTAAGCTGCACGCCTCCACTAGCTTTTCCAACTAAGTGATAGCAGTAGGTAATTTCTGGGAGAAATGCAGGTGATCAGTTTAGGTGCCAGTATCAGGATGGGGTGAATTGTATCTTAGGACTGGGTGTTCTCCCTCTGACCAAACAGGTAGTCATGGCTCCTGCCTCAGATCAAGAGAACTACATCTGGATTAACCATTGGTGCTGAATTCCTACAAATGTATTTTCCTCGGGAAATAAACATTTTTGTGTTACTTTAAAATTACATAGCCCATTTCTAAGTTTTAAGTTGGGCTTTTTCCATTCTAATTATTGACTGATACACCTCTCTTTTATTTCTTTTCAACTCAGTTGTGTGTCCGTGTGTATAGTTGGTTTTCTCAAGGTTTTACAAGGATCCTTAAATGATCTATTTTTAACATGAAAAATTCTTAAACTATGTTTTATACTATAACTTCCTGGTAATGTCAGATTAAATGACAGCGCAGTTATCTGCCTTCAAGAGATTAGAAACAGTAACAGATAATAAAACAGAAAATGTTACATGTGAATAAAAGCTCCCAGAGCCCTCCCACTAGCAGTCAAAAAGTGAAGGAGTGGAAATAAAGCAATATAGAGAGACCAAGTGTAATCCAGAGTAAATATATTAATGCTAGTCTCAAATGTTTTCCAGTTATGTTCTCTACCTTTGGAGAAGTCTTCCTGATTTGTCTCTTCATTATCTCAAGGATCTGTGTGCATTAAAGGACATAAAATGAGAAAATAAAATAAAGCTTCCTCAGATTGTAGAAGAAAACAATTGTGTCCCCACATTAGCTGCTGGTATTGTTAAAACATGCAAATTAAAATGTTGGACGATGGATAGTACACAAACAATAGACCTTGAACTTCTTCCAGCCAAAATAAGAATTAGCAGCCTCCAGGTTTTTTTTGCAAGTGCACAACTATCTTGCCATAGCTCTGATTCATACTCTATTTTCTCCTTAGCAACAATTTACCAAATTTAGAGACACTGTGTTAATTAAAAAATAAATAAACTTATTGTTCTCCTTGCTATTTTCTCAGTAGGCATAATTGAAATTTCTCCTGATTAAATTACTGTATTTGTCAGTTTATTACTCTTGGGCTGCAATATACTGTTATTTGCAGCTCCAAAACATCTCTCTAAAAGTTCAGAATTAATTCCAGAAAGTGGCTGCACTACTTATTACATTGCACCTTAATGCAGATGTGCATCCTGCAGAGGAATGTGCTCACAGAAGCATTATATCAGCATGGCATCCATAGAAATGAATAGATCAGTTCTTCATTTATGAAAGCAGAATGGGGGGGAAGAGGGAAACTGTGAAATGAAGGATCCTGAAAGAGAGGTGCACGTTACATCTGCAAATAGGTTAATAAGAACAAAACACAGGCATAACAAGTTTGCAATCATCCAGTCATTTGACTGAAATGGACCAACCTGAGGAAGCTGCTTGAGTTTCTAAAATGGTCTTAGCTTGTTATTTCCTCTAAATAATAGTCTAAAGAAAAAACAGAGTCAGAACATGACGTAGAGCACTGTTACCTCTGTGAAATAATTTCCTGAGTCAGACACCTAACCTTTAAATAGCTCGAGGCATGGTTTCAGTTTTTCATGTGGACCTGTTCTGTCAGCATGGAAAGCCTACTTGTTTCATTAAATGTGAGAAGTAAATATAAACCTGAAACAATATCATTTTAATACATGAGATGAGTTATGATACAGACAGGAACCCCCTCTTGAGAAGCATAACAACTTGTTTTGGAAACTTGGTATAGCCGCTTGTCATGAGATTAAGAGCCAGCTGTACAAATATGATCAAAGGAGGGCTTAGGCAATGTCTGTTAGCTACCTGCTTCATACCTTGTACTCGTTTAGCTCACAGAGTGGAATCCAAAGCCTGAAGCTGTGTTTTCAGGTTCCTGATAGTGTAAAGCGAGAAGTGGATACCTAAGAAATCAGCCCCACGTGTTGAGTAGGGGATTGATTAGAGCTACCTGAAGAATGCCACGCATTGCATTGTTGGTCCCTCTGTATGGTTTAGGTCCTTGAGTCAGGGCTAGAGGCAGGAACGGCAGCATTACTGCTTTTTTAAGAAATAGCAGAGCAGCTCAGAGCACTCGTCTTGTTTTGGAGGCTTTATACCCATGTCACCCCCCTTCCAAGTACTCAAATATGAGGAAGATGGGGAGGGTGAAAGAACTCCTTGTTCCTGCCCCAGCACAACAACAAATTCAGGGTTTTTCAAGGCAGGAGGGAAGCAAATGGAATGGAGCCTGACTCTGAACCCTAGAGTGAGGGTGCTTTACAGTTTTATCTTCTGAGCAGTGCATGTGAAAATTATCAGCAGCCCTGAATGAGGAGCTTTGGCTCCAAAAACATACTTCCAGTAGCTGCTGGACTTCAGTCCTTCTATTTCTTCTGATGCTATTATTTTCTGTGGGGCAAAACTGGTTCAGTAATAGTGATGAGAAATCCCTTTCTCCTCTTCTCAGATGCCTTACCAGGCTGCTGAGACACTTTCATCAGGGGCTCGAAACCCTGAGCTGAGGTGGGCCACAGGCTGGCCTTCATAATATTCCTAATTATTAGGTTACACTTCTAAAAGTTACACCACAGCATGCACAGCATCTCTGCTGTTCAGGTTTCTGAACAAGAGTGACTGTGGCTGCTGCTCTTCATGCAGCCAGTGTGTGCGAGATGTAATCTGAGCCAGCCAGCCTGCCCGAGTCCTTCCAGGGATTTGCATGTAGCAGTGTGTGTGTTGTGACCGATAGATTCACAGCCCAGGCCAAGGCACTTCTACACAGGCAGGACAGGTGTAACTGCAGCTTAATGTAGGACTGAATTCTAGGTCACAGAGGTTGGCTGCCAGCAAGTTTTAGGTGCCTTTAGAACAGGCAGCCATTGAAAAGGAGAGGGCAGGAGTTTGCCTTGTGGTTTTGAACATGATACCAACGTCTTTCTTTATGTCTACCAATAAATATTGCAAAATGTAGCAGTGATTTAGAGCACGCATGGAAGGATGTGCTGCATTGTGATCTAGGACTTAGTCAGTGTCCCTGAAGAATCCAAGCAGCTGTGTTTCTGCGATATGATACATGCTGCATGTGTCAAAAAGATGTGTGAAATATCACTCAACATGGAGCTGCAGCACTTCGCAAATGTGGAGGGAAATTAATAGAGTAACATTATATTTCTTGATGATGATCTCCAAGAACTGGGAGGGCTCCAACTTCTGCTTCTAAGCTTATCTTTAAGAAGTTTCACCTGGAAGTCATAGATCTGATCCAGGTCTTTGCAGTGATTCTGCTAATTAATGTTTATTGTGTTGTGCCAAATATATGTAGTTCACAAATATGTAGTTCACATCAATTAACTTTTGTTTTATGTCTGTTCTGGTGTGCAGGGTGCAAAGACTTACACAGGACCATGTGGAGGAAGAGACTGCAGTGGAGGATGCCAGTGTTTTCCTGAAAAAGGAGGCCGTGTGAGTAATATTTTTTCCTGCAAAACGTTCTTCATGCTATCAGTTCAATACCATTTGCTAGAGGCAAACTTGCATCAGAGTGCTGTAAATATTCAAACTATTGTGTTTTTTTCTTAGGAGTTACTGTTATTTCATCTTACTTCCTCAGGAACTCATAGATTTGACAAGTATAGCAGGTTCTTCTCTTAAAGCTGAGGGCCAAGGGACCTCAGGGACATGGCAAGTGGATCAGGTCAGAATTCAACGGATAATTGTCCCATGATGTTAGATCTGTCAGTACAGATTGTATGATGATGCTAAAAGAATATCAACAAAATCACTCAGTAACTTTCCTGAATTCTTTCTAACAAAAGGGTATCCAATGAGATGATACCTCGTATGTGTGATTTTCATCAAAGCAGAAGGGAACCAGTTATGCAGAACCTGAAATACCCACTTGAAGGAAACTGCTTGGGACTTCCTGGCACTGGGTTGTTGCTGATACCCTTTTCTTTCTTTTGGGGAATAGTGGGCTAAGAGGCAGAGGAAGGGAGATGGGGTGGAGGCTATTAGCTACCTGCCCAAAGAGCTCCCAGCAGTAGGGCAGTTCCTATCCTGTATGGCTCGAAGCCCTGGCTGGCAGGCTCCTTCTGTACAGCTTGGTCGTCTGCAGCTGAGAGTGACTCAGCCTTTTCCATCCACCCATCCCTAAGAATAGGCCAGGCAAGAGATGCAGCAGGTCATATGCTCTTTCTGCTATCACTCTGCCTTTCTTCCATGCAGCAGGCTGCCAGTTCCCATTCCCATCACATTCCTTGAGCTTGACTCCACGTCTGAGTGGAGGAAGAGGTGGCAGGAAAGTCAACGTGTAGGTGGAAGGCAAGGAACACTCTTGTTTACAGCAGAAGAGGTGGCAGGAAAGTCAACGTGTAGGTGGAAGGCAAGGAACACTCTTGTTTACAGCAGAACTCCTGATGTCTTTGTGGAAGTCAGATGATCCCATGGTCACCATGCCATGAGCACCACAGTGGCAATACTCCCAACGCCTGACCACGGCCTGCTCAAGATCTGCTTTCCATTACAATAGCCTAATGGCAGGCTGATGAAGTTGAGAACAAACAAACCCTTCCCATGAGACACAGCTTCCGGAGGGGCTGTCTCCAGCTGTTATTGCCCTTCCCCGATCACTCAGCCTGTGAAGTTGAGCGAGTGCCTCCTGCCATTTCCCTCCAAGGGCACTGAAAGACAAAAACTGTTGGCTGTGCGAAACAGCCTCAAGTACGATGCTACTGTGTCTTTCTTCAGTGTGACATTTTGTGTTTTAAGGTAAAGCATGGACCTGCTAGTTCTCTGCTAGAGTTCATTAAAACAGTAATCTGTGGGAAAACTACCTAATTTGTGACCAAATATTTTTCTCCTTCCTTATTGAGTGAATAACCCTTAATTTCAAGTTAACCACGTCTGCAAGAGAAGAGAGGTAGCTAAACAGAAGTAATTGAGTAGGTTAGAAAAGCTGAAAATTTTAAGTTATTAAAGTAGAGAATCAGCCAGGTGCCCCAGAAGCTTAGATGTTTAGTATCTAGAAAGGAGAAAAGAGCATATTTTATATACTCTCCACTCTCACTCTTTTGCTTATGTCAGGGAAGTAAGAGTAACCCCAGTAACTAATCAAGCTAGTTAAAGAGACACTAAGACAAGAGAAAAGGAGGATGTTACAAAACATTAATTATATTTTGCTACTTGTGGTTACTGTGGAAATTGTGAAGGAGTATCAGGGAAAGTGATTTAAAGAATTTTATAACACTTCAAAAATTGTGTTTGAATTCTCTGAAATTGTATACCTCATTCTGAGTCAGCATGCACTAAATGTATTTTGCGTCTGCTTGTCTCTTCAGATGTCAGAACCTCAGTTAAACATCTGTTTTAAGGAACAAAACTGGCCTTTAGAGACTAGTCAAATTTGGCATAGCTTCTGGTCTCATGCTAATCCTCAATGGGAATATTTATTTTCACAAAACCTCTGTATAATCTGGCACGACACACATGTTCTTTTTGAGGTGACTCATTACATGCACAATAGACATATTGCGTGTTTGCACTTGTAAGAGTGCCTGAAGAAGTCTGCTAGATTTGTGCTTGTTCAGTGGCTCTCCGTGTCAGGTACAACACAGCTGTCTCTGGGTATTCAGGTAGAAATAGCACTGTGAGAGCCAGCAACCAGTTGCCATACCGTTGCCCTACCATGCAGTGAAAATACACATTAATCTCATAACAGATCTCTAAATACAGACATACAAAAGGTCTTTCTTCAGCTTTCTGCTACTGAATGCATTTCAGAAATTGCTGAATGAAGTTCATTGGAACAGCAAATACTATTGAAAATTATGACAGTAGAAAAGGTTTGAAAAATGCCTATTTTTATTTATATAAGGTTCTACTTCATTTTCTGCAGTTGTTGCAGTTGAAATTTTAAGGTACAGCATTTAGATAAAGGTGCTTTTCTGTATTGTCTTAATCCAATGGCATTTGTTTTTTTTTGTTTGTTTGTTTGTTTGTTTTGTTGGTTTTTTTTAAGTGTTTTTTACTAAAATATGCCCATTGCTTTCTTCTGGGGGTTCTGTGCTCAGAGGCACTGTCTGTCTGGATTTGTGAGGATTCAGCGAGACTGTTCAAGTGTGCCAGGTCTCCAGATGCATGACAGCTGGAAGCCCTGTGGTTCTTTCTACACCAGTTTTGGTTCAAGACTGATAACACCAGCTATGAAGGCACACAGAAGTTGAATCATGTTTCAAGCAGGCAGTTTCTAGGGACAGAAGGCAACCTAGCACAAATTAGTGCATGCACCCAACAAGCCTGCTGGAAAGAGTTATGGTATCACTTGGATGTGTTTAGTTTTTCCTCGACTCTTTTTTGGCTGGGCTCTGCCATGAAGCTTTCACTAGACTCAGACAGAGCTCAATGAAGTCCAGTGTGGGTGGGGAAAATGAAGCAGGAGAAGCCCCATCTTCTGCCTGCCATGGTGGTGGTGAGCTGCAGCAGCAAGGCAAATACAGCAGCTAACATGCAAGCTCCCACCCCTCATCAGACCTGCTGCCAGGGCTATGGAGACACATGGGAAAGGCACTTTCTACCTCATTTCCATCCTTTCTACCTCATTTCTGAGTCAAACCTTCAGAAAATCACAGGATGTTGCTGATAACCACATTTGCAGTTCACAGCAAATGCCTAGCCATTGTTCAGGGAAGTTTCTCTAAAGGCATATCTTCCCAGGGCCACACACGATCCCCTTGAAGTTGCCACCTCCTGTCTTGCTTTCGAGTTTACACCTTTGGAGCAAAACAAAGAAAGGGAACTGCTTTCATAAGTTGTTCTTTCTCTAGTGTCTAATGACACTCCAGTCTTTGTTCGTGTTGACAGCAGGCTAGTTACTTCACTTTAAACTTAGGTGTGTATTTATTGTTAGCTGGATATGAATATCCAGTCTTTATAGGTCTGACCATACCTCATGGTCAGTCATCTGGCCATTCTCACAGCTGGCAAAAACCTCAGTGGAGTTACAGTGAGAATCAAAGTTCCTGCAGGAGTGTCCAGATCCACACAACAAGAAACTACATGTATGTAAACATGTGGTGGAGGGCTCAGGGTGAGGAGGGAGAGGGAAGACAGTGGTCTCATCTTCTCCCTAAGCAGCATGTGGAGAAAATACTGTGAGGAGTGCCAAGGTGTCTGCATAAGAAGGAAGGGAGAATGGGTAAGCATTGATACTGTATTGAAATTCTATCTTGAATAAAACAGAGGCCCTGGACTAAAGGGGAAAAAAAAATCTATTTTATTTTTTTTACAAATTTTTATTGCAACTCCTAATATTTTAAGATTTGAAGTTATTTATAGACCATATATTGGGCAGAGTATAATATATCACCTTTAAAAATTGTTAGTACATGAATACGCTTATGTAGGAAGTGGTAACTCCTTTCAGTACAATGGCCAACTGTTTGACCTATTGAAGTTCATAATCAGCCTCACTTCATAATCAACCTAGAGGACTTTGTAGAAAGTGGAAGTGAATAGAAATCTTTTTGATCTTTCTGTAGAGTGAGAAAATGTGCTCTATTGAAATCTTGCTTTGTACTTTCTGTCTGAGTCAAGCGTCTAGCACTGCTTGAGCCAGTTAGCCCTTATTTTTGCAAGGGGCTGGGATAACGGAAACTGAAATGAATGGACAGTTTCGTGTCCCCATAAAGGCCATTTTGTGGGAATGCCAAAACATTTATTTATTTTTTGTTAATCAGGACTGATAAGAGACATTTCTACAACTCCTATACAGATATTTGTTGTATTGCTTTCACTAATGCAATGGCCAAGGGTAAACTATTACCAGTTCACCTATAATCATTTCTGTCTGTTTTTGAGTGCAACTATGAAATCTAGTGTCTGATCTTAACTTACAAGCACTTTCTGTACCAGTTTAAATCTTTACACACAGACTAGATCTAGCAGATGTTCTTCTCCATAGTTTAAAATAATAATAATAATAAAATACAACACTTAACTATTCTGAAGTTAATTCCATTCTTGTGTTTTCAGGAAAATGGTTAAATCCAGTAAATACATGTTATTAACTGTTAGTGTAATTCTTGAATTTCACAATTAACCAGGTTCTCAGCTGGTATAATGGCAGTAACTCCTTTTTAACTCTTGGTTAGTGTAAACTGATATATCTAATGAAATCTGATATTTTAGCTTGTTTTTACAAAATAAAAGCACAAGAAGTTTCTTCCCATCATAGACCACTAATACATCTAACCCATTACTATGTCCCCAGCAGTGATGGTAGCAGGTGCTTTTTAGGGGGAGCACAGAGATCTGGCAACTTTGTACAGTCCTTTTTAATTAAAATTGTACTGTTAGAGACGT
Organism: Netta rufina; assembly: GCF_964035555.1. Lineage (NCBI taxonomy): Eukaryota > Metazoa > Chordata > Aves > Anseriformes > Anatidae > Netta > Netta rufina. The sequence continues at coordinate 61,578,610 of NC_140123.1, read as the reverse complement.
GACATATTTTTATATTCTTTCAATATCTGTGTTTCTCCCTGGATTTGTCTAATCTTTTTCTGAAGCTGCTGTGTGTCTTTACAGCTGTCTGTGGCACCAAGGATTCCACTAATCAAACAATATAAAATTACTATCCAACCTGTTCTAAGCCAATCTCTTCCTAATACACCCTATTTTCAGTTCTGTAAGATCTGGAAAGGAGCAATTCTGCATTTACCTTACTCCCTGCTCCCTTAATTATGTAAACGTCAATGTAAACCTCAATGACATCCCCTCTCGCCTTTCTCTTGTCCAAAAGGAAGAGTCACAGTGTTTTTAGCCTCTCCTAGGAGACAGCACTCTAGTCCCTAATCCCTCTAGTCTTCTCTCTCTGGACTCTCTGGTCTTTGAGATACCACAACTGTACACAGCATGCAGGATTATGGGTGCACCAAGGTCTTAGCAGTAAACTGATATCCTCTTGTTTTCCTCTCAATGCCGCTCCTGAGGCTTACCAACACTGAAGTTTATCTACCCACCCAGTGATGGACTTCCTCATCACCATCAAGATGTTTAACACCTTGAGAAAGGATAATGTCATCTACAAATTTGTGTGTTTCATGGCTCAGTCCCTGTTGCATCTCCATTTTGAAATGTGACTGCCGAGCACTATTCTTCCTTCAATCTTTCTTTTAGCCTTCAATCCATAGAAGCACCTCTCTTCCAACCCCAAGGGAATTTATTTTCAAAAGTCTTGGTGAAGAATTTTGCCAAAGCCATACTGAAAATATTTTATGGTTACTAGGTTCTCCTTTACCATGCTTATCTGTGTGCTCAGTTATGATATTCTTTAAGGTAGATGACTGCCTGGCCAAGCAGAGAAGTCAGACATCCTGGCCCAGCCAGCCACAGTTGCCAGAGTCTACTCCTGAGTGTCTTTTTCACATGGGAGTTGGGTTGGCACCAACTGTGGCTATTTGTGACAATGGGTTACACACCTTGGCCAGCAGTTCTGCAATTTCACACTTGAGGTCCTTCAGAAGGTCTAGTTGAATGTCACCACTCTCTACTCACTTACCAAGGTCTGCCTTATCTATGTTATCTTCTACTTCCTGTATATTTACCTGAACTTAATCTGGCTCAAAAAATAGCTTAGGTTTGGGACTCAAATCTCAAACACCTTCAGCGGTAAAGACATATGCAAAGATTTCCCTAAGTTTCTCTGCTGTGACCTTCCTGTCCCTGAGTGCCCCTTTTAAACTTTTGGCATCATGTACTGTTGTTATTTCCTTTGAGGGCTTCTTGCTTTGCTTTAAACAACTTTTTACTATGAGCTTGATGATCTTCTGCAAACTGTTCACATTCTTTTTTAGCCATCCGAGTTGCCATTTACTCTTGATCTGGTTTTTATGAGCTTTGCTGTTCATTTCAGCAAATTTTTAAATGTGAACCTTTTTCCCTACAATAGCCTTCTTAGCTTTTTTATGAGCTATGCAGAGTTTTATTGAACTGTTTTATATTCTTTTTGATATGTGACACAGTTTACCAGGACTTTTAATACAGTGGTTTTGAAAAGCCTCCAGGTTGCTTTAGGCTTCCTACATTTTGGACCGCTTTTTTATTTTTTTACTATTCGTCTGATTTTTATGTATATTCCCTTCTTGATATGGAATATCTGTGTGATGCATTTGTTTTGTTTACTCCATCTGACTACAGTATTAAATTCAAGTTGTATTGCAAAGCTATTACAGAGCAGTTCTCCCCCTAGTACCTCTTGAACCTGTTTCTCTTAGCTGCTTCAGCTCAGCCATTCTTGCCTGTAGAGAACAAATCCAGGACCCCTGCCAGGTTGCACGTACAAAACCTGCCTTCTGGGCTAGTAATAACACACATTGTCTTCTCTGTGTAAAAAAATAAAAATAAAAAATGAGTGGTCTGCTCTGTTGTGCAGCTTCTGCTTGCATCCTGAGCTTAAAATAGGTAAGCTCTTGAAGGTTCATTAATACAACTTCTCATTTGTGAGGTGAGTAGAATTACTTTTCTTTTCCCTGCTCAACCCATTATCAAGCTAAGTAGCAACAAGGAAGATCTGGCCTTGAGGAGACATACCTGGGAATAGTGGGGAGAAGGCAAGCTGACCTGAGCCTTTACAAGCTGCACTTCATAAGGATGAAGAACCACCTGGCTAGTTCATATGCCCTTCAGACATCCTCAGAAAGCCACTCAACAAAAAACTAAACACTCCCACCACCAAGAAAAACTCTACTGATCATATAAGCCAAAAATTCATCATGCTTATGTGCCCTGCACTAGCCTACCCTTGCTTTTCTTTCTTTTTGTTCCTTCTTTCCCCAAAAAGTAATTATTTTAAAAGTCTCCTGTTTGTTGTTCTGTGTTTGCAAAGCTTTGGGATTGAATTCCCTCATTTATCGTCAAAAGTATCATCAGATTCTGCAATGGAATGGATATGAAATACTTCCCACCCCATTCCCTCCCCACCTCATCCCCCAAAAAAGAAGACACTTCAAAATTTCATATTGCTTCACAGGCAATAGGTAATTGTGCTTCTCCCTGAAAGCTGCCAGGAAGATGCACAGCCTCAGAGGGGAGTTATCTGAGAGAGGTATTTGTAGTGGTGGCAGATTTATAGGCAAACTACCTGTAGTGCTAATAAACATTATGCATTGACAGGAAGGCACCTTTCATTATTTTAATACTGTAATCAAGTCTAGTGTGGTATATCAGGTTTTATATATTTTTTCTCAGGCTGGTCAAAATAATAGTGGAGAACAGCTTACCAGGGACTGTAAAAGAAGAAAGTGTTACCATAAAAAAAGTGTTTAATTGTCTGAAGCTGAACGCAGCTCTCAGATGCAAGAGTACAGTTCCCTTTTACATACACGTCTGAGGATATGGTTTCAAATGTATGCTTTTGTTTATGTTTGTACTTGCATAACACTACCTAATAAGGTCCTGCTGGCATACCTAAGTCCCTAAACTCTTGATATTGTTCCATAGGAATCTAAATCTTGGGTTTAAGGCTTAATAGCATGAACTATTAGTAGTGAATAGTTCCATAATCTCTTGAGTTAGCTACCAGAGAAAGGCAGGATGCAGGTTTGCTTGACATAAGTTGACTTGGTCAGTCTGAAACTCAATGCCTAGTTTACAACCTAATATTTTATTTAGTGCAAATTGCCTAACCTGGGCTACAGTGGCTATCAATCAGTCATGTAGCAAGACACTCATGTTGGTTGCTAATTGCTGTTCTTTAGTACATTTGTCCTGACATTTTTTCAAGTGAAATATGCATGTTTCCTTTTCAACTCTGTTTATACATGTTTAATCAACATCAGGGATCTTTTTGAACTGGTGGACGGAGGTTAGATAACTTTCCCATGAGCAAGAAGCAATAGATCTGCCTTTCACATATGCATTCTACACAAAATCAGAGATTTGGGAAGAGTCAGTGAATGATTTTTCTAAGAACCAGTTTCAGACCAAAAAAAAAAAAAAATATATATATATATTAAAGAAACAAAGTGATTTGATACGTGCACATATGCAATTAAATGTATAAGCCAAAATCACATTTTCATTTGTAAATGTAAAGTATATTTTAAAGTCTTTTTCAAAGTTTAAATAAAACTAAAATCTTTCTTTCAGATCAAACAAAATCTGCGCATTGACCCAAAATTTTTTTTTTTCTTCTTTTTCTTCTTTTATTTTGTGGAGCATTTCTGCTTCATCCACATATGAAATGTTAAAAAATAAAATAAATATTGCACTTTTTCTTTAAACCCGTTGACCTAGATTAGAGCTGTGCAGATATTTTTCCTACAAGCTTGTCTCAAAAACCTTTGCAATCTCAGCTGGTGTGACTAGAGAACAATTCAACGGTGTTGGACAAAGCTCAAGAATTAGTATAATCAATCAAAATGAATACCAAGGTTGCCGTTTAAACAAAATTAGGACTGAAGTAAATGTGCTGGATTAACTCTATTTGTAATACAGGTTCAGCTCTTGTATTTGAAATGACACAAATGCAATGCCTTTTGCATTAGCTACATATTTGCTTGATTTATGGGTTTCTTGCAATCAAATAAGATATTACAGTAGTTTGATAGTAAGTTGAAAAGGTATTTCACTGGTATTTTAGGAATTTATTTTGAGGGCAGCATTTTTAAGAGTGGATTTGGCCATCTGCATATCACAAATTTGAATGAGAGATGAAGAACAAAAGCAAGACAAAACACACTAAAGTGTTTTACCAGAAGATAAAAAAAAAAAAAAAGACTTTAAATTTAGTTGTAGAAAACTTAACTGCAGCAATGAAATAATGAAAGGAAACTTTAGCAATGCTAGCTTGTCTTGTTGTAGTGGAAAACTCTCATGGTTATAATAGCTGAAACTGTAAGAAAAACCCTCACGATAAAATGATTGTGAGTAAAAGATGTTACTCACAATCATTTTAAAAAATTATCATACCTTTTAACTCAAAATTAAACAGCTCTTTTTGTTGTTGTTGTTGTTACTTCCTGTCTTCTTAGGAAATATTGAAGGTATATTTTACCTCCTTTAGAAAACAAGTACATGCAGCTAAGCAATTCTGTTATTAACTAGTCATCTGTAATCTTTTCACTCGTTGTGGTCAATAGTATCTGCACAACACAGTACATTCTCATGTATCATTGATATTTTTGTTTGTGTTTCTCATAGGAATTACACTTCATTATGGAAATGAAATGCAGTCGGCTTTGTTTTAGGACAAATATACTGTCCATTTGGCTAGACCTTCAAGCTTTGATTTCTGACAGTCAGATGGTGCAACTAATGCCCAGAAATACTTCTGGCCAAGTTTTACAATTTCTGCTTACTGTGAGCAGTAGTTGAAAGACCGTGCAGCCTGTGGATGATAGCCTTGCTCTGTAACTGGGTAGCCCACACAGCCATCCAAGGGGGATAATGCAGGTCATCTTGTAATGTTTAAATTGCACTCTAGAGAGTGTGAATGGTTTCTCATGACATGTATCCAAGGCTTTACAAGTTTCTCAAATAGTGCTTGTTTCTATTTTCTGTATTTTTGTCACATGGGAGCAAGTAGCATTGACCCATTTTCCTTTTGTCTTATTTGGTAAGCACCAAACTATTAATGGAATCCTTTGAGTCTGACCTGGACAGATCAGGAATGTGGGAATGGGCAGACTGTCATCATGTACAGTGTCTGCCTAGGCTAACATAGCCCATTCTCAGCATTTCCTTAATGACACTTAAAAGAATGAATGTTCTTTATTTACCTCAGTTTGTATGTAAGGATTCCGAATACTTTTCAAGTATCTTCACATAATGAACAGGACTGTGGAAATATAGGGAAGTGCTTCCATTACATTGATCTGGAAAAGGATGAAAAGCATTAAAATACCTTACACTTGGATACTTTCTTTGGGAGTATTCAGAAAGAAGATCTTGAAGGATAGACTTCTGTGTTTTAGGCATGGAAAATGTCTCTAGACAATGAAGCTGCAAGCCCGAACAAATATGTCTGTGCAGTGTTTTTTCTCTCACAGACTTAAATTATTTTCCTGTGAAAATATTTTAGTAGTCTGTCAGATTCCCTTTTGTCTGGTATCATCACAGATGCCAATGAAGTACAATTCTTTGATTTTTTTTTTTTTTTTTTTTAGTAAGGGTCATGGCTGTTTGATGATAACTGTCACTTATTTTAATAGTTAGCAAAGCTCATTTTTGCTTTAGCTCTGGTTAAAGAGATATTATCAAGCCTTATAACTTGTTTAAAAGTAGATTTATGAGGCCTCAACGTTGTTGGCAGAGCATAGTACTGATTTTAGAACAAAAATGAAAAGTCCTGTGCTTGCTGTCCTCAGGACATATAATGCTTTGCTCCATCCAGGGCACAGCAGCAAATAGAGTTTTTCTGCCCAGTCTATTAAGGATTTGGATATGTCCTTATTAATTTATTCTGATCCAAATATTCCTCTTTCCCACCTGAGCTACCTCTTGCTTTTGGCTGTTTCTCAATTTCCAGACCCTCTACTTCTCTGTTATTTCATGACCTGCTCCCAGGACTATCCCTACTTTACCTTAAATTACCTAGAACATCATTTCCTTTGTCATTTCAACACCCTTTTTGTATTAAAGGTTTTCTGTAAAGGACTTTTCTTCTTTGTAGCCTGGAAGAGGAATGAGCAAAGCTCATCATCAGTGAGATGAACTCTTCCCCCAGAACACAGGGTGCTGTGGTCCTCACTGCTAGCTGTGTTTGTCTTTGGGAGGATGTAAGCTCTTTGGGGCAGGAACTGTTTGCCTTTGGATCTTTGCACAGTGCCAAGAGCATTGTTAGCACTCTCACGTTAATAACAGAAGTAGCACGCCAAGGGACACGGTGACAGCTTCCTTCAAGTAGACAGGAGCTCCAGCAGCAAAGGGCCCAAAGGCACCACCCCGTGCTAAAGGTGTTGGATTATTCTGGTATTTAATGAGAGCATGAGCTGGCATGCTGCTTTATGGTTAGAACAAATTTTCCATGGCATACGCTTCAGCTCCAGTATGACTGCACTGCTCCTGCAGCGTCTGTCCCTCACCACTGTGAGACAAACTCCCTACTCAGGACAGAGCATGCTCCTCCATGTGCGCAGTATAGGTGTGTGGTTTAACACTGCCTTGTTAAAACTTGCCCTTTTCCACAGCTTTTACTTCACTTTTTATTTGCTAGAGACTTTGCACAGGGAAAGGAGGATAGGCAAGCAGACAGGCACTGCCTGCTTTGTAGGTGTGTGGTGGCTGAGGATGGATCCATTTAATCCTTTTGTTTACCTTTTTGTCGCTCAACCCCATGACACGACTTCAACTTGGCTAGCCCACACTCGGTCTAGCCAGTGTGGCCTTCCCCACGCCATGCGGCTGCAGCTGAGTGCAGCCGCTCAGGGTCTGCTGAGCCACAGCTCCCTGTGCAAGTCCTCCCCCTCTCCGCTGGCTTACTTCTTTCAAACAGTTGCAGAGTTAGTTTTGCTAAATGACGTGGGGTTATAATAAATCAAGCAACAAGACTTGTGCTGTGCTTCCTACTGTATGGGAGAGGTCCATATGGTTTAATTGCTTCCTCAGAGCTTCAGATATATGTGTATAAAATCTCTGAAGTCATGTGTAACTGCCAAGATCCTATGGTGTGGTTTGGAAAATCCATGCAGTGAACTCTCAAACGCGGCAGATGTTCACTGAAATATAAATGTAAAGTGAAAGAAGCCAGCTTATCCAGATAAATAACAGTAAAGAATTCTACTGAAAATGAGCTGAGCCTGTGCCCGCAGACAGAAATGCGGAGGAGCAAGCACCCAAATGCCCTGGTCGGTGGCTGGGTCAGTATGCAGCTTGAACAGTGAGAGGCCATGGGCCCCGCTGCTTCCTCCATCCCCATCCTCCTCCCCTCAGCCGCAGTGCTGCCAGTGCTCTCATGCAGGGTGGGATGGGTCAGGATTTTTTCCAGGCAGCAAGGGGAGGATGAGACATGGTGGTTCCTGAGGTCCATACCCAGCGCTTGCAGCTGAGGGGAGTGGAGCCCAGCCCAAGCCACATCCTCGGGCCCAGCAGGCGTGTAGTGGTTTATCTGCTGTCTGGCACAAGGGCTCAAGCATCTCTTGAGGAGAGGAACGGTATGTGTTGGAGCAGTGCTTTTAAACACACGGGGCACCTCCGCGAGTGCCAGGTCCTGCTCTGCAGTGGTAACCTCAGTCAAGTGTGCTGGAGCACGGGCTCGCTTCTGCTGCCTGAGCCACCTTCCTCCAGCACAGCACCCGAGCTGCCACAGGCACTCACTGATGCATGGAAATGGGGAACTGGTCTGCTGGGGTTATCCCAGATCTGTGGCAGCTCACAGAAGGGAATGCTCATGGAAAGGATCAGGGTGCCCTCTGACCGCTCCCATGAACAGTGCATGAAGAGAGCCTAACGCTGTCCAAAGGGGTAACATGCTTCATCCCATGCCCTGTCATGGTATGGCGTGTGCAGAACAAGTAACATGTGGAAGGGGCTGAGGTCCTCCCCCTTGGTGGAAGGAGACACTCCCTTCCCCTCCATCCTCATCTTTGCAGTGAGCAGTGAGTGGCTGGAAGGGCACACTGCTCTGCTGTGGCAGGGAGCAAACTACATATATCACCATCAAGGATATGCGTTGTCATCGCATTCATAGTTTTATTAAGTACAGCAATAGTTACTGCTAGCCAGTGTTACTTGTATTTAATCATCAAAAAACCTCTGAATAAGTTTCAGTGTGTCCTAAACTGATGTTAAATACCATTCTCAGTAAGCACACTTTAAAAAAGAATATATTTCTGTCTGCTGAAAAAGCCCCAGTGCTCTGGTATAGGCTCACACACTGTAGTGTCTGCAGCTTCTGCAGCTCAGTGCATTTACACAGCTGCAGTGTTGGTTACTGTTTACTCCCCCTAACAGACACCCTGTTCTGCATATTCCCTGTAAGGATTTTCCTTCTTTCTCTATTCTTATTCCCAGGCAAATACCTGTTCTGATTTATAAGTCATGTAACCTCACTGACTTCAAAGATGTTTTGCATGGTGTAAATCAGCACACCAACTGGCTGAATAAACCTCACACAGTAAGGCATGATTGTAGAGCTGAATGTGTTCCTGCGTCTGTGCACTAAGTCAACAGGATTCCTTTTCACTTTTGCGGGATAAACATACTTCTCTGCTGTGTATTTACAATTGCTGGAACACTCTTGCAGCCATTTGTGAATCCTTTGCCTCAAGAGATCTCTGATGTAGGCATCTTCTATACTGTACAATCTCTTTTGTATTCTGTTATTCTAAACTAAATTCTATTAAAGATCCGAGGAAATGCATGCATTTAGAGGTTGCATATCTTTTATCTGTGTCTGATGGAGTACAATCTCTTTTCAATTCAGTTAAAAGCATTCCAGTAATGAAATTCAATACTTATATTATAATAGTTCATCTGTTCTTGTAGCTTGTTTATTCAAGCAGCTACAACAGTTTTCATAAAGAAAATTGGTCAGCTTGTGTTTTCTCAAGTATTAGAATCTTTTCTTACCAAGAGCTGAAATTTAAATCAAACTTAAGCCTACCATTTAAGCAGTGATTTAGCTCAAGGAAGAACTTCCTCAGAATTCAGACCGTAGGAAAGCAAGCCAGTCCTAGGGTCCTGTGAATTAGCCAGCCTCTCCAAGAGAGTATAATTCCCTTCCAGCATGTGTTGCAAATGAATCCCTTTAGCTGTAGGCACATATAAAAACTTCCAGGAGGTATCCCACCCCAGACATGGCTTTTCTGAATAGATCACAATAATTTCCACAACACGCAACTTGTTTGAAGGAATGCAAGAGGGGCATTTCTGGTGTGATGATTTGTTGCTGGTCTGATTAGTTTTCAGAACTGAAATTTGGCAAGAGGTCAGGTTTGGGTTTTTAAGAGCTTTTTTTTTAAGCATCTAAGAACTGTTGGGAGATGTAAAGTGTGTTTCATAAGACAGCAGAAGCATCTCAGATAAATTTAACTGTGTTTGACCAGGGGAAGACCCAGGTGTTTTAAATCAAACCTACAGCAGTAAGTAGGGCATTCCAGAGGTTCCAAGAGGGAAATGCTTCAGCTTCTATCTTACCCTTCTGTGAGAACCTTTCAGTTTCTTCTCATGGAAATAGGAAATATCCATCTTTGCTTAAATTTGACTTTCAGGAAGAATTGAGATAAAACTATCCGGAGATACCAATCTGCCACTCTCCAAAGTAAAACAGCATCAAGACTTCCTTCTTAGAAGTGCTTCCTTCCATGGGTACAAAGCTTTTGTTGTAATTATAGAACAATCAGAAGTTTCCTTGAGTTGGTTAGAATGGGCTAGATGGAGGAAAGGATGGTATTTAGAAAGAAAAATTGTAGAAGGTGTATATAGTATATATGTAGAAGGTGTATACATAAACCAAGCAGAAGGCAATCTTTTAAACTGTCCAGTAATATTTAGATACTAGACTGTCATGAGGTAAGCAAAGAAAGAGCAAAAAAAACCTCAACAATGAAGTAATACTAAGAACCAAGGACTGAAAACACATTTTGTCTAGTAACAAGTATTTTTTCCCTGGGAGCGGAAATATTGCACAACCCATGAACACTCCAGAATGCAAGAGCATCAGCCAGCTGCTGAATGATGAATTTCATTTATTTCCTATCTGACTTATGAATATTTGGGCAGATGAATATGCTAAGAATAAATTCTTATGGGGGCTGTGAAACAGTCTCATGCTTTGTTTATGACCCCAAAGCTTAGAGCAGTTTAGTTGGTGGCCAGCACATATGCCTTTCTATGATACCATGATGTTTGTGATGCTCTGATGGCTCTTGCCAGCTTTTAGTCTGATATTCATGCTCCTTTGGATTCTCTTGCAGCCAGTCAGATGCCTCTCTGAAATGATGTAATCTGCTCTGCCGCTGTCAACGTGATTCATATTTTTACTGCTTTGTGGCTGGTGGATGTTGTGCCCAAGTAATATGAACTGCACATTTGCTTTCTGTTATGTGCTACTATGTGTGTTCCTGCAATCACTCCCAGACTCTGTTACTTTATTGCTGTATTACCAGATCAGTTTCTGTGGTCTATCCCTCTCCTTTTGGTTGGGTTATTACATATCTCAACTACATGAGACACCTAGGGGTAGTCCAATTTCACTTTATTCTCCTTATCTTTAACCCAAATCTGCGGGATGCATAGTCAGTGTCTGTTAATATTCTAAGTGGCTGAGCCTGTGAGTTTGTGAACAAATATTCTTGCTTGGGTGAAAGCTCCATGCTGCCTGAATGCTGATTCAGGATGGACTGAAAATCAGCTCTAAATGTTCATATCTAATCCCGTGCTGGTTTGGAAGAGTATCTATTAGCAAAAGCTCTCCCACACCTATTCAGCTCTTGGATGAGTGCATGCACAGGTCTCTGTGAGGCTGATGCCACATGACATGAATGACTGGTGGGGGTATGCAGCAGACCCAACCACATGGGATGCTCAGTCTTCACAGAGCCTGGTCCTGCCTAGGAGCTGTGAGGGTTTGGACACACTCCACAGCAGTGGGATTGTCCCATGTTTCAGCCACTAAAAGTAAAAAGCTTTGATGTGTGTATGCAATGTTACAAAAGTCTGTAGCTTGCCCAGGCTTCAGACAAATGCCAAAAAATACTTCCCTAACACAAAATCATTTTCATTAATGAAGAAGTTGCAAAGGAAGAGAGTCCTTCACAACTTTTGTGAGTCATACACAAAAATAAGTTCCCACAGAGACAAGCCCAGAGACCAGGGCAGGTCTATGCCGTGGCCCAGCATCAACAGACAATGTGGAAAGTGTCAGAGGGTTAAAGAGGGAGCATTTCTCATTTAAAACTGCTAACTATCTGCATGTACCAGCTCACTGATTCTTTTATTGAAGTTGTGTTACAGAGAAGAGACAGAATCAATTAGCATGACAGATAATAACAATTTATGTTTTCCAGAGTTTGAGATTATCACATACTGACGTCCATGCACCACACCTTCTTGTTCAGATACCCCCATTCAATACATTCTTTCCACATAAGTTTTGAAAGTTTGAAGGAAATAAACAGTGGGATCCATGTTTTGGATAGTACATCCCAGTTTTGCACATTGGTTCTCTGGAGAAAATGGATGTGAGTCGCATGCATTGTGAACAAGTAAGCTATCTAAACAGATGCTGCAGTTGTAAAATACAGATGAAGAAAAAACTCACTTGTCTCAATATTCTGTCCCTTTACGTTTTCAGCCAGATGTCATATGAGTACTTCAGTACATGTTCTCATGTTCTTGAACACTCTGTTGAAGTGTTACACAAAACTGAGAACTAGACGGATGTGCGCACATTTCCCAGATGAACTGTTTGCCAGCTAGCGCACTGGAAAAAAGTGAGTTAAAAGTCAAAGTAGAGAAACTCCTCTTGAGTATTTTGATTATGAGATTTGTAGGGTTTTACTGTAATAACTATAAAATAATTACAATTTTCTTCACGTCACAACATTATTTATTTTCAGAGCAAAATTCAGAAAATTTTGAATGATAGTATATAATATTTTTTCTACATGCCATGGCTCCTTCAAATATACATATGTATAGTTCTTTTTTCAAAAATGATAGATTGCCAAGTTGTCTGACCTCTCAAGAGAGGAAGTTGGGAGGACAGTTTAGTAACATTTTCTTTCATTCCTAATGTGGAATAAGATCAAAAAATATGTATTTTAAATTCCATTAATAGCCTTATCTTTTCTAAACCATAAGGTACTGGCAAAATAACAGCACAAGTAAACATGGCTCTTGATGCACCACATTAAAAAATGGCTTTTGTTTATGAAAACTTTTTTGTTGTTGTTGTAGAAACTTGTGGGAATAATGTTGTATTAATGGTAGGATGTTGACCTTTTCCAGCTATGGAAGATAGTCTCAGAACAGGATCCAGGAAAAACAAACATGGAAACTACTTAACTCCTTAGTTGTGTGCCTGAAACTTTGTAAGGAAGCATTATTTAAACTTAGGCTATTGTACTTACAGATTGTGTCATTACATTAAAGTGCCACACACGCACAACTATTTTCACTAAACACAAAGTTATCAAGAGCTTAAGGGAATAAATAACTTCTGTGAAGAAGAATATTGCCATAATTTCATATAAAATGCTGTAATAAATGTAAAAATATGCAATCATCTGCTATTGTCTGTGTTTTGTCTACATGTATTTATAGTCTCCCAGGTCAAAAGTATGGAAGTTTTCTCCAGATTTTAGGGTACACAATGTGACGAACAAAAAAAAAAAAAAAGTTAAACCAAACAAGTCCCTGTTACTTAAGGCTCGAATTCATGGTCCTCTTGTATGGTAAAAACGGTCCCCTCTGATTCCTTAAGTGAAAAAAATAAAAGCGTAAGTGAACTCTATAGGACTTAGTGTGCAGCCTTTGTGTGGCTGTGGAGTCCACACGCACCTCTGCCGAATTCACTCCTGATCTGAAGGCTGGCCACAGAACTTAGGCGTTCCTGACTTCCACTCCGAATCTTGCAATGAGCCTGTGGTTGACTTCGGAGTTTCCATGTTGTCTGGAGAGAAACTAATGAAGGTCAGCATGGGGGGAATAAGAAAAATCCTCTGAGCACCCTGTCTTTCTCTTTTTGGACTGGTTGCAGTCAGTATGCCAAGGACATAGTTTCACTATCATTCCTGTTCCTTTGCTCACACCTGTTTCTTCGAAAGACTCTCCTATATCAGCAGATTATAGCAAAACATCTGTTAGACCTTCTTGCAGGACAGTTACTGAACATCAGCATCAGCTTCAAGAAGGTAATGGAGCTAACCCAGTTCATATCAGCTAAGCACCTCACCCATGATCTCCACTAAGACTGCTTGTCTCATTTTATATTCTTGTCACTCAGACTGTAGTTGTCACTATGAGAAAAAAAAAAAAAAAAAAAGACAGATTTTGTTAACATCAAGGTATTTTAACCTTTTCAGTAAACTGTGCAAGTCAAGAAACTGCAGGGTGTAATCAGGCATTACTATAGTGTATCAATTCTCCTTTCAGATTGACCCATGCCCTACAGACAAATGAAACCAGAAACACTGTTTTTAAAATAGGTTTCTTTCCCCAAAGAGATTAGATTTCTGTATCGCCCATAGGCAACATGTAAGAACTACCTTTTAGTTACTATAAGTGCAAATTTTACCATTCTGGGGCTCTCGGACCTAGTGGGACACGTGGTACTTTAACACACATATTTGTCAATAGAAAAACTGAGCATCATTTTTGTGTAACATGGAAGTATATGAGAAATTATTACAAAAAAAAAAAAAAAAAAGAAACAAAAAGTATTTCCCTATCCTCTATATATGATATTAAGTTGGCCCTGCTTCTGAGAGGGTTTGGCAGCTAGCTTATGAAGCAGCAGGTATTCCTAGAGCTTGCAGTTTGCCCTACTGCGGGGAATCAGCACTGATTTTGGCCTAGCTTTATGTACTTCTGGTAGCTTACTACAGTACTTACTACATGAGCATATGAGATGTGTGTGCAGCCAGCACATCAACAGAAATGAGGCTGCAGCCTCCAGGCAGGCTGTCCTGCTTTGTAGCCTTGGGCTCACAGGAAATGTCGCTTCCCTTCTTGGCTTAGCTGCAGACTCCTGGTCTGTTGGAAGCAAAGTCATGTAAGGTGAATCTTCCAGGAGCTCACTTCTCTTTAGTTACCTAAATAAAACCTTTTAAAACGTGTATCTAGTTCTGCCCATTATGTCCTGATTTTTGCTCATCACACTTATTTACTAAAAAATTACTATCTGGGAGTTGAAAGCTTCTTAGAGGACTTGGTGCCAGGGTTTTGTACCCAGTATTTTGGAAACTGGGTTCTTGTCTCTTGCTTAATATCACTGTGGTTGAGCTTCTCAATCTTAGTAAAGAAAATGTAGTAAATATAGTATATTTTCTTAGTAAAGAAAATAGTTCCCTCCTACCTTCAGCCCTCTTGTTTACAGTGGAAGCTATCTACATAGTTATTTAATGTGCATGTAGAGTGCCTGTCACAAAGAGGCCTTGATCTCTTTGAAACTCTATAGATTGTGCAAATTATAAGCACTTACTACATTTGAGAGGTTTTTTCATCTTATTTATGTCCTAATGAAATGTATGGTATGCCATCTCTGCTACTGTTCTCAGCACAGATGCGTCTAACTTTCTCTTAAAGATCTCCAGTGATGGAGGTTCTGCAGTGTTTCCCAGCAAGCTTGTCAACGTATCTGAAGTGCTCTGCTGGTATCTCTCTGCTGTTATGTACCCACTTAGTCTTTGCTACTGCAGTCTGAATTCTCACATTTATTACTTGTATGCAAAGTTTCTTGTATCACTGATCATTCTTTATTATTTTTCTTGTGACTCTCCAAAAGCTATGTTCAATTCTGAACTTAAACCATCTGGCCAAGAGCTTGTCAATACTGAGAAGAGCCTGGGACACTTAATATATTTTATGCAGTGTACATGTATATGCCTGCCTACAATACTCAACAATTCAGAATTGAGAAAGGTCACTAGATGAGAAAATTGTCATTTCTGTCTTTGGTTATGCAATCGCTGTGGCATCTCTTCAGATTTTAATTTGATCTTTGACAAATATGTATGTATCTGAACATTGCAGTTAAATATTTGCTACAATTCCATTTATTTCCAAGTAACTTCTATTAGAAAGAGCTAAATCACAGGAGGTGTAGAGCTATTGCATAGACTATAAGACAAGTCTGCAACAAATGCTGTAAAAATAGTCAGTTAATATGACAATAATTCTCTTTTCCTGTCACAAGGAGGTTTCTTGTGTCCCAGGTCAGAACCTCGCACCATCCTGGAGGCCCAGAATATTCCTAGAAAGTGCCAGAAATTGCAGTCTGTAGTTGGGAAAAGGTGAGGAGCATGAAAAGAATGTGACATTCACCAACAGTTATGGAAATGTGTGTATACTTCTTTGGGTTTTAATATCATTTCTCTTATCAAAGGTTAGAAGGAATGCTTGCACAACAGTGCATCTTGTTTTGATAGCCAGGTAGTAAATCAGATTAAGGAGGTGTTAGTGTATGTGTGTCAGCCTGTAACTGCGCAGTGCTGTGTGGAAGCACAGCGTTGTATGCACATGCAGCATGATACCTCCTCAACTCCCTGTGACTCCAGAAAGTGAAAAAAGCCTATTTAGGACTGCCTTTTCGAAGCCAGTCAAAACAAAGTAGAAATAACCGGAATCTGATCAACCACTGCCAATTGGCCAAAATAACTGGGTACGCTTCGCTTAGGTCAAAATTTTACTAGAACATATCAGTCAGAGAGAAGTTAATTTTCAGTGTAACCATGCCAGTGAATACCAAAAACATAACACTTTGAAAACTCAGTAGATGGACAGTGCTCCCATTTGTCAGCAGCTATTTTTTCTGTTCACTAAGAAATGTGGGTGGGGGGCTAGGGGTTGTGGGAAGGTTTTGTGGGCTTTTTTTTTGATTGGAATAGTTTTAGTATGATGAGGACAGTCTTGTAGCTATCAGTTGTATGAGTGGAATTTTATCTCTACTGGGAGGTGAGCTCATTCGCCTTTATTGACCTCAAATCCATGTTTAGAAAAAAAAAAAATCAAAGTAGAATGCATTCTTCCTCTTGATGGCTTACTCTTACACAACACAACTGCTTCTTACCACCCAGCGTCTCCTGAAAATTAGCTTTGATTTCAGCCTGTTTTGTACTTTCTGCTGCTTTAACAACAATGTGAGCCCTCGAATTGGCTATTTGTTTCTCTGGCTGTTTTTCAGTGACAGATTTTAGAGCATCTCACAGCCCATAAAAATTGCATCAAAGTGCTCCAGCCATCTTCTTCCTTTTCACTCTTTTAAGACCCGGGTATGGAGTAGAAGTGAGGCAGGATGTTTTATTCACTACAAGGTTCACTGAAACCCTGCTGGCCATCCATGCTACCAGGCAAGGAACCTCCCTAGTTTTAGAGTGCTTTCCTATCCTTTCACTGCCTGTTTTTGTTTTTCTCCCTGGCTATCCCCATGCCAGCTCCACCCTTCTCCTGTAGCTAGTCCTTTTTTTCTCCAGGAATGTGTAACTGATGAACCTGAAGATGCTCTTCTTGCCAACTGGCTCTTTGAAGAAGAGATTTAAGAAGGGTGTGGGAGTGGACTGTAGAGGAGACAGAAGGAGGAAGGTTGTGAATGAGATTTGTCTAGGAACCTGTGGTGGATAGCTGGGACTAAGGCTGGAGATGAGATGTGCAGTAGTGGAGAGCGGTCAAAACACAGCAGGACTCAGCATTGCACAAGGGGAAGATAATTTAAGTTGTTTCTGTGTAAATGTTTATGTGGTAGACATGATCCCTGATAAGCTGTCATGGGACAGAAGTTTGTGTTCCTCTCTGTGTTCAAATAAAGTAGCTGGAAACTCAGGGAACTGGGATATTGTCAGTGTAACACTTTGGTTGTCTGAGGGCCACTTTAGGCTACAGCAGTGCCCAGCGTACCCACCACACACAGTCAATGTGGTTCAGAGCCATGTTCAGAGCCATGTTCAGAGTCTTGCTGTGGGCACTGAGCACATCGCTGGGGGTGAGTGCTAGTTAGTCACAAGTTGAGTTCGGCCAGTCAACAGCAAATAGCCTTTCCTTGTTACATACTTGATTAAAATAAGTTTCTTCTAAGCTAAAGTGAATCTGGCTCCCAAGTCAACCTTTGGAAGATTTTCAACAAACCACTTAGAAACACAGTGAGGACTTAGTGATATAAATCTTACTTGTTGAGTTGCAATTTCCCAAGCCCATTCTAGCTGTGGATTTTGTAATATGTCCTGGGTGACACCAGGAGCCACAGTGGTGTGTACTTTGTGTGCCGAGCTTCCCATCGCTGCCTTCGGCCATTTTCCCAGGTGACAGGAAGGCCAAGGAGGGAAGTGTGTGCTTCTGGTGGAGGTATAAAGTGACTTACCCATCCTCCTCCTCCCATGCTACCTAGGAAGGGTTGCAGAGGCTGGGTTCATGGGCCTGTCATTTGCTAGAGAGACCTTCCAGGTAAGCACATGTGGATGGACGAGAAGGCAGAGGCTGGAAGATCTGGGTTCCAGTCTCCACTGATCATGAAAGATCTGTATAGGTAGGGGAGAGACCCACAGCTTACCTCATGGAAATGCCACCTGTCCTGTCAACTCCATGAGAAGGTGAAAGGGATTTTCCATACAGATGCCTTCACAAGCTCTTCCCTTCGTGGCTGGTCACCTGTAGCTCCCCCCACTGTCACAGTGCAAGGTCTGACCCAGGATGATCCAGAGCTTAGAGATCAGGCATAAAGGTGATGGGAAGAAGTATTTCTTATAGAAGGTAACTGAAGAGAAGACATTATGTTTTGTTGCTGTTTCAGATAGAACCAGTACATACAAGAAGTGGCCAAAAAGTAAGGAAATTCAAAACTAATGGTAATGTTACTCTGTATGATATATTGTAAATTTTACTCCAGTAGTTTGAATTTTTGTTTGTTTGTTTGTTTTTCTTAATTAGGCAATTGTCAGTAAGAGGCTCAAACTTGCAATTAAATTCAAGTTTGTAGAAATATTCCTTACAAAGAAATGCTAGCCCTCTTGAACTTATGCACATTAAGATAATAATCCAGCTTGTTCTAAAAGAAGGAATTCAGTGAATAGGAATTACATAAACTCTTCCATTGGTGTCGAAGGACGTGATCTATAAATTAGTAGATTGAGAGTAAACAGGAAATTCCACAGAACAATTTCAGGATAAAGAAACTATAGCAGCAGATGGAAAGATGTTTCTGTTGGAAGATTTTAGGAGTTGGTTTTGATAGCATCTACCTTTTTGAAAAGAAACAACCTCTCTTTCTCCATGTTTTTGTTCTGAATTTCAGTCGTGCAGTACCAGAGCAAGGCTAGCACCAGCAAGGGTAAAACACTGCACAACTCTTGTCAAAAGCTTTGTTCCTATATGCAGATCACCCTTTTTTTTTTTTTTTTTTTACTCTGTGTTTAGTCACATTGACAACTTTGTGAGCATTATTTGTCTGAACAGACACCTAAGTATGTTAACATATGAACAAGCATGTTTGTATATGTTTGATGGCTTTCTTCGGGTTAGAGCAAGATAACAGACGAGTGGTATAGAAGAAACCTTTATACCTCACATATCTTATATAACGTCAAATAGATGTAGTGTGTTTTCTACTCATTTTAATGGCATGACTCAGCTCTTACTAATAGTTCCTGGTAGCAATTACTCACAAAAGACTTGGTCTTTTTATTTGACCAGCTTTTCAGATAACCTCACAGCAATATTCTAGCAACCTGCTTTTTACAAAGATATTACCAGAACTCTATTAAATTTCTTACTCAATAGAAAGAGAACACTTTAACAT
The DNA here is from genome assembly GCF_964035555.1 of Netta rufina. Classification (NCBI taxonomy): domain Eukaryota; kingdom Metazoa; phylum Chordata; class Aves; order Anseriformes; family Anatidae; genus Netta; species Netta rufina. The sequence goes on along the minus strand of NC_140123.1, from coordinate 61,559,664 downwards.
TAAAAAATGGACATAATGTTCACATCCACGAGTTATTATTTCCATAGCAACTACTTTGTAAAACAAAAGAAAAGTACAAAAAAACAACAGAAGAGAGACTAATTAGCAAATAGTTTGAATGCTTGAGATAAGGAATCATAATGGCTAGTAGGAAAGAAGAAACCTCACATTTAAGATAGTTTCTCAGCAAGCCACATAATAGTGTCCAAACATACTTCCTTTTGGCACACATTGGTATACACAGACAAAAGAAACAGGAAAAGATTTTTTTAGGTCCCTGTGTCAGAAGCATGCACTTATGGAGAACTCGGCCATAAAAGAAAAATGTTGCCAATATTTTCTGAGAAGTGCTTTATTATAATTGGAGTAATGTAAGTCTAAAAAGGATGCTTTTGTTGATCAGGTTCTGGTTTTCATCTGTCCACTTTCTTGTCTCAGTATTACCAATATGCTCTGCAACTGAAAATGGAATATAAGCCAACTCATAGCTGATAAAGAAACATGGTCCTTTGCTATGCAGAGCATGAATTTGCACGGCTGCTGGAGACATGGCAATAGGCAGAAAAGCTGTTCAGTGCAGCCAATGTTGGGCTGCTCAGTTGTTCTCAGATCTAAATATAAAAAGCTTCCCGTATTACATTTCTCTCCCCGGAGATGGACCTCCAGAGAATGGAGCTCAGCAGGCATGCAGTAGGGATGATGAGCCAATGTGAAAAAACTGTGCCTCCCCTCCTCCACAAAAATGGACACCTGCATGACACAAAGAGGTCTCCAAGTGCACATTTGTATATGCAAGACTGCTTACTCATACTTTTACTGAACAAATCAATCTTGAAATGGGTATGAGTTTACTGGTAAGAAAAGTCATGCAAATAATTTTAGTGAAGCTTCCTTTTTTCTTCTCTGTAATATGAAATAAACAAAAGAATAAAATTGGACTTCCTTAATGTACAGTTCCAAATTATTATGAGTTATTGTTATACCACTACCATTATTATCAGCACAGCAGTTTGGTCCTAATCCTAAAAGATTGCTTGATACATAGAAGGAATGTAAATAATAAGAAAAAGATATAGTTTCACCACTGCACATTATGCTGCCTGTTGAAGCAAAGGAGACAAACAATTGAAGACAGGACATGTTAACCTCTGATGAGGCTGTAAGAGCTCTGCCAGTGTTAAGGAAGAAATCCATGATGGAATTAAGAATTAAGCTACTCAGGTCCACAAAGTGTTAATGCAGTCTCTTAACTATGAAATTATCCTATTGTTCTGAATTTATGTTTCTTGTCTGCATGTAATTGGTACCAACTCGTTCACTAAAGTAGTGTCTAAGCTGAAGTGTACTGTAGGTCCCCCTGCAGCCAGCCCTGCAGTGCAGGTACCCCTACAAGATTTCTTTATTCTTGATGAGCCTGGGGCTCTTCCAGTAGAGTGTAGGGCAGATGAAGATGAAAAAGGAGGTGAAGTGCACCTGTGTCTGATCCTAATACACAGTCAGGAAATGGGTGGGATCAGCATCTCTATCCAAGAGGTGGGAAGCTCTGCTGGGTCCTTCTCTTTAAATGTAGCCTAGCTGTCTTGCCAACGCTAAAAAACAGGGACCAGATTCTGTCCTGCATGTAAAAGGACTTCTTAGTTTGAAGACCAACTGTAATCTTGAACTCTGCAGTTCCCTATGAAAATTCCAGGACTTGAGTTGCGAAAAATCTGATTTCTTGCCTTGTTCAGATGTGTTTTAAATAGCCTAGCTGGATCTCTTAGCAAGGATGCTGACGCAACTCTAAATAAAACTACGCAAGCAGCCCAGCTATGATGCCACATTAATCTCAACAAGAATATTCTTCCAGTGCAAGTGCTAAACCTATTGCAAGAGTTTACAGAGGAGGAGATGATCATGCAGTAGCTACTTTGTTTAACATTTCTCCACGTCTGTGGCTAACAACGAGTTCTTGAGTGCGCTAGACACTACTAGAAAAGGGAAGGATTTTGCAGCTCCTGGCACTGCATATCATATACCAGCAGAAAAAGCAAAGATTTATTTTTGCTTGCTGAATGAGAGGGAGAATGAAGTGCTGAGAGCTCTGTAACGTTTCATACTCTTTTAGACGCAAAGAGCCAGATGAATATTGTTGGAAAGAATGTGTTTATACAAGAATCATATTTATCTCAGAAGCTGGGGTCCTAACATTAGATGAGGCATGGAGTGAAAAAGCTGAGCATGTAATAACTCAGCAAAATTCCTGCTTCTGCTATGTATTTGAGTAAGCTTCAATTACTTATGTTTAGGGGTTTGTTTTCAGAATGGCTCACATAAAATTTCTTTCCAATAAATATTCGCATATACATTGAGCACAAATAAAATATGTTTGTTAAAGAAAGCATTATTGTCCAACTTTGCTTCGCTTCCCTGAGACAAATGGTCACAAATGGTACTGTTAAAACCCATGTATTTGAGGCTTTCGGAAAAAAAATCATCTCCCTGCTTTTGGATAGAATATCGGCCTTGGTCTCAACCTTGCACTACATTGCAGGTTTTTGATAGTGCAATCTGGATGGATTCTTCTGGGGTCTAAGAGTACATTCCCATGCTCTTTGACTTCATTGATTTAATGGTAAATGGCACATTCTTGGAATGCATTCAGCGGAAGGATTCTATATAATATGGATATGAATAAGCTTGTGAAATAGTTTGTATTTTAAGTAGAGCTGTTATTCCCTCTTGTTATATTAGTGTGGTTTCTTTCATTCCCATGTTGTTCCTAAAGCTTGTTCTTGTGAGAGATTCTGAGCTATGAGAAATTGGAGTTAAACTAGCTTTTATTATAAACTGCTTTCTAAGAAAAAAAATGAGAGACATTGGAAATTTTCCCATTGCACATCTGTTAGATGTTAGGCCCAAATTTGTTCCCAGTTCAGCTGCACTGGTTTAATACTGGAGTGATTTAATTGAACTCAGTGGAGTTAATCAGAGATGACAAGGCAATAGTTTGTTGCAACATACTTACTGTTTAAATACTGGCAATGGCCATGTCTAAGATAATCTCAGATCAAGAAAATCTTATCATGAAAGGCAGAGAAACCTATGAATCAGGAACACCATGTTGACAAAGAAACTGTAATGGCCAGAAGTTGGTCCAGAGAGAGCCTTATTCTAGCAGACTTCCACCATCAATCTTGCCTTGCAGTGGAAACCTTTTCTGCATCCACTGCTGCAATCCAGTGAAAGTCCTATTCCAGCGTTGTATTCACTCTGTACTACCTTTGGATATCCTTTCCATTTTAGAAATAAATGTCACCCAGTCTGAGTTCTGGGTTATAAACTGCATGCATGTAGTTCAGTTCACATGCAGATTAGGGAAAATAAAAGTTAGATGGCAATAAAAGTCCTTTTAATGAAGGAGGGGCACAAGCTGTTATCTCCTTCACATTAGTTATCAATGTCATAGCTGTTAGAAACAGTTCTGTTGGAAAAGAGATGAAAAATAAGACAGATTTGATTTCTGTTAAGTCCTCTTTTGCAAAACTCCAGCAGAGGTAAGGGGAATTAAAGCTGCTCTGCAGAAGCAGCTGAAGAAGTTCCCTCCAACACAAGGAAATCTTAGGCTGGAATAAAGCCAGGAGAGCCAGCCTGGTGACATTAACTCCATTCACAGCATAGCAGGTGTAAAAACCAGGAGACAGCAAGATGCAAACATATCGTCCTCCAGCATAAAAGCTTGGAAACTTCACTTGCTAGAGTATGGCAGAACAAATGTTAACAGAACTGATTTTGCTTACCTGAAGTATTTTCAAGACTTGAGATGCTTTATTCCTAAATAAGGCAAAACTGAGATTATTTTTCTTTAAGGACTGAGATGGAAAATCATGGTTAGAATGAAAAATATGCATGGCAGTGTAGCCGTGCTCTAGATTTAAACCTGAACCAACACACCTGACGTGGGTGCTGCAGCCTTTGTGCAATTCACCATCACAAGGGTTGGCACCAGTTCTGGTTTTGTCCAAGACTTCCACACTGGAATTTGAAAATCTGTCCCAATTCCCCACCACCACCACCAATGGCTTCTAAAACAAGACATTCAGATAATCATTTCTGACAAATCAATGTTTTATGATTAGAAAACATTCATTGAAATAATCTTAAACAGCTCTGGGTTTAGGGCTCCTAAAGTTCAGTGCTCAAATCTCCTTTGACTGACCTAAAAATTGTTGGCTGGTGTGCAGCAAGTTGTGCCGTTATTGCTTTTATATTCCCATCTTTGTTTAGCCCTGTAATTCCAGAAATGTTGCAAGCATGCCGTGGTTTAGTTTGTGTTTCGGTTTGGTTTTTCACAGCAGTGAGAGTGATAAGCTCTTATATGGCCTAATTGGGATCTGTCAGACTAGTAGCACTTAATTGCACAGACTTTTTGGCATTCGTGTGCAGCCTTCAAACACAGTGGTTCATGAACAGGACTAACTGCAGCTTATTCATTGCTTTACCATCCATGGTCATAACATTTCACTAGTAGTGCTGCAGAGAACACACTGTATTCCTGTTAATATTACATGACAGCTCGAGATTTTTTGGAAACCTCTTCCCTCAGACTGTTTATCCCTCTACATTTATATTTTTCTAGAGATATGCTTTACAGCCTGTTTACTTACAAAGGTGTCAGAAGATTGTTTACCAATAAAATGTAAATAAAAATATTTAGAGTATATCAGTTGCCAGTAAATTTTCTTAGCCACAGTTTTTTTTTAATGTTAAAAATATGTAATGCAAAAATGAATACATTTCAATGATAAAAAGTAAGTTACTGATTGAGGTGTATTCATTTTCTTTCTGCCGACCCCATAATCAAAATAAACTGACAAAACCCACTTATTTTCTCCATTCAAACCAATAGGCTGCACTGTTTGGATTTCACTTCCACAATCCTTTCCCACAGGATTATCACACTCCTATCATGGATAGTCTGGCTGAGCAACAACTGGAAGATCAGACAAATCCAGAATGGCTGTAATCACTGCTTAGAAGTTCTAATCCTTATTTCTCCACTCAGAACTTCAAATATATAACTAGTAGTACCGTATGCAAACATTATTATGATTTTTGGTGGATTTAGGGCACTGGGAAGTGCAGGCAAATTTTGGAGCAAGTTAATGAGAGTGAGTCAAAAACTCTGCAACATGTAAGTAATTTTGCAGGAGGCAGACTAGAGCATGTGAATAGCCATGGAAAATTATCTGAACTAATCAAACCGACTTATCATGAATGAATAGTCTTTCTGTGGAGATAATGAGGAGGGAGTAGACTGGAATGGTGTAGGAGAACTTAAACAAGGAGCTCTGTATTTCATGCTTGTGATAGTAAGTGGCCTTGGGACATTAATTTTTTAATAGTTTTTCTGTCCATTTTTAGTGGTGTTGTCTTCATGCAGAGAATTATGAGTCTCTCAAATGATTAGGTGAATTTTATACCACTTCATAAAGAAAAATGAGTATTGCATGAGCTATACTTGATGTTTGTAGAGCCTATTGTGGATCAGTAGCATGGAGATACAGTCTTCTTTACTCAAGGCAGATGGGCAGCACTGATGACAACTGTGGAGATACAAGTACTGGGTGCTATCCCATTCTTCTCAGTCTTAATGAAGACCAACAGAAGGAAAATATCACACTAGGATAGCACCAAAGACTCCCTTATACAAGGCAGATCAACAGCCTCTACAAAGGAAGGTCTCCTCTGTTCTCCACCCCCTCCATCCTCCCAAAAGGTAATCCACTCAGAAAAAGCTGGCAAAGAGATGGCTGTGTATGCCTCACTTCTGTCTCCTGACAAAGCTGAGGAAAGATCTCTGGCATATATGGTGAGAAGCAGCTAACAGTTTGGGAGAAGTTCATTTGAGCTGTCTTGTTAAACAGGCACTGCAAAAAATAATTGGTCTGTTCTTTAGAGTTGGACACTCCTACTGGTCTCCCATGGTCCTTAAGAAGCACAGCAGGGAGAGCAGCCACTCTGCATAGCACCCATTCTCTCCCTAAAAGGAACTGATGGGCTTTGGCTAAGAAGTTAGCCTGGGCTTAATTTAGCCAGAAGTAACTCATACTTTGCATTTTTTAGTCTGTGAGCACCTACCACGGCAATGAGCTATAGCCAGCAGCTTCCATGGATGCTGGTGGCTCTTCTCCCATGCACTGCTGCATGTCAGGGCTATTCATTGGCATAGCAGTCATGTAAGAGTGTCTACAATACATACAATTTTTGGAAACGTACATATCACAACATTATTACAAACAGTCAGTGTTGTACCATTTCAGTCTCACAGAGGATATATAGAAGCACGTTAAAAATATTCAAAGCATTTAAAAAGAGGAAGTTTTAAGTACTTGAAATTGCTTGGTAGATTTTCCCATGCATCCCTGATACCCCCCATTGCTTGAGGGGAAAAAAAAAAAAAAAAAGTAGGTGTGGCTGCAAAGATACATGACCTTGAGTGAGGCTCTGACAATCATATCACATACTGACAGTAATACAGTACTCAAGTTATCTGAAAAGGCAGAAAGGCATATTTTGGGCCATATCTTGAAGGCCATAAAACACTGTTTTTCAAGTTTCACTTAATTTGTTCAGTGACCCCCTGTGTACCCATGTACCCATGTAAAATGTTGATGGTCAGCTTGGCTATGAGTACCTGCCAGAGTGATTCTCAGATTTCTTTTGTTTGTCTCCACTGAAGATGGTCTGCAAGGTGCCCTTTTGACAGTTGTGTCTGACTAGGACATTGTATTTAAACCACCACCTTGTAATGTTCCTGAGGTGGAACAAGGCATATTGATTACTGCTAGAATCTAGTCTTTTAAATAATGTTTTTTAAATCATGACCCAAAATTTAAGATAAACTGTATGATCAGTTTTATTAATCAGGAACTGGTGCATTTCACTGAAGATATACATGTTCCATTAGATTTAGAGAAAGAACTGAGTAACAATTTTAAAGTGTGCTAAATGCATGCTTGCATATTTTCTATTTAATCTCAAAGATTTAAATGATTTTTTTTTTTTCATAGCACATCTTTGGGACAATGCATTGCTGTGTTGCTGTGTGTGTTTTAAATTTCAAGATTTTTTTTTAATTATAATGGTGCAAACATGCTTTAGCTAGCACGATTCAACAAGTCTTAAATTAAGCCGTAGCTAGTCTTTTCATGTTTACATTTTTGTCACTCTGTGTTATTTTCCAAGCACATATCTTCAGCATTTCTTGTATGAAGTTGTTAAAATCTGCACAAAAAACATATTCTGAAATATGCTTCCAAGACTCTTTCTTATTTTTCTCCATAAATTTTAAGAAGTCCTGTTTATCTGTGTGCTGAAGGATTGCTGCTGGTGCTGAGGCTTATTAAAAATAATTAGCAAATACCAAACTAGCAGAAGTAGAGGGGTTTGTCTGAGACCTGTAGTTCTTTTTAGGTGTCATAGGGATTATGATACCCAACTGGGTAAGGAAAGCTCCCTCCTAACTCTAGAGAGGTGAGCGCGAGGAGGTTTTGGCCATTGACTGGAGGGAAGAGTTCTTCTGGAAGTGTGGTTCCCATCTCCATTTCATCACACAGGAGTGATACTGCTGTTAACTCAGCGCAACCCAGTCTGAAGCCTCTGTCCAGCCTCTGTCCAAGGAAACTCAATTATCCTTTTGCTGTGAAAAGATATCTCTCAAAACTGACAGTTTGTACTCCAACTACCAAACCTCCTGGGTGCTGCTGCTGCTCCCTGGGGAATGAGATGCCTGTAGCTTTGCTTGTTTGTTCTGTAATCACTCTTAGAAATTGTTAAGGTAAAAGTAAATGTTATCGAAATTTCTTCTTTAATAAAATAATTACAATTTAACTACTGTTTGGCAACTGCTAGTCAAGGAACAGTGTAGGGAAAAAAAAAAAAAAAGTAATGCAGAAAGAAGCAAAGACAAAACAAAAAATCTACCTACATTTTATTTTGTTCTCAGTAGATACCCTGTTTTACCCAGTGAACACTCCATCTGAAGCCTGCATTTTTCACAAACTGAAGCATGGCTCAAAGGCAGCACTGTCATTGTGGGAAGTGGAGGTGTGTACTTGAACTGCATCAAGTTCCGGGATCACTATCAATTTTCTTCCCAGTTTTCTTCCCAGCGGTTTACATGCAACTTCACCTCTTTTTCTCAACTTTCCTCCACCTTAGACATATAATTTCTAACATTTCCAAATAGGATTAATGGCTGATAGGTGGCTGTCATGGCTTTAAAAATGATTATGTTTCTTGGCATGACTTCATGGAGCATCTCTTGCCCCAGTTTAGGTATTTTTTTTCCTAAAAAAAATTATGTTTCCTTAGTATTACTAATTTGTTCATCCATAGTGAATGAAAGGAATCGCTGTAGGCTTTACTGTTCATTTCTCTTTGTAAGTTGGAAGCCGTGTTTCTTAAAAACATATTAATTAATAGCTGTACCTCATACGAATACATAAATGAAAGTAGTGTATGTGCTTTATTAATAGCACAGAACAGAAAAGAGTAGAAGAAAACAGTTAACCAAACAGCTCTGGCGTAATTATGTTTGAAGGAGATACCAACTTGTGGGAACCAAGGAGCCTTCAAGCACCCATGCTTTGGCTGTGACTTCTAAATTCTTTGCTTCAGACCTGGTGGAGGGTTGGTGGTTTTTTATAACTTCATGATAACAATTTGCTGAGACTGTATGCAGATGGAATTTGAGCAATGACTGTTTCCCACTGAGAAGATAACAACACAAGTAAACAGTACAGGTGGTAAAAATCCTGACAAAGGCAAAGGCTTGCCAGTTCAGGCTGTGCCAAGGCATCCCTGCCTTCCCTGTGCTGACAAAGCGTGCTCTTCCTCCCCGGGTCTTCCTCACCATTTCTCTTTCTCTTTGCCTGATCCAACTACTTTCAGCTGGTTTATTTTTCAGTTTCATTTCTTTGTTTCATCAGCAGTAGTTTAGGGCAGTAGTGTTCTTGATGCTGTGCAGAACACTGTGTCCTGTTGTCAATTAACTAATTTCTCAAATCGTCACTAATTTCAACTGTCAAAGATCAGATATTCAAATGGGGATTGAGGTCATCTCTTCTCTAAGATAGGACTTGAATGAAACAGCAAGCTACTTAGCTAAACAGCTTAAAAGCAGTATCCTAACTCTAATCTTTTGCTAAATCTATTTCATTACCATTTCTATTGTATTTTCAATATACATTTCACCTTTTTTTCCAGATTTTCTGTGTATGAAGATCTTAATTTGTTGGGGAAAGTTCAGTTAAAGCGTTTTTTTCTACAGAAATCTCAACCATTTTGCACAAAATAAATAAAATACTTTGAATTTCTGTGATGGTTTGACATCTATGGCATCCACATCTCCATGTCTAGACAGACCTTTATAAATAACCAAAATTAATCAAGAAATTGTATTAAATGATTGTTCTCTTCAGAAGTAAAATAGTTTTATTGAATGCTGAAAGGAAATAGTTTTGATATTTTTGTGTGCCCACACTCTATCATAGTTAATAATGCAAATTTTTTTTATATGATGCTTCATTAAAATTCTTCCTAACTTGCGTAATCCCCATGGGGTTAATAAACTCCATTCTTTTAAAATTAGTTCCATCTTTTCAAGGTATCTAATATGTGCAGAAACCAGACAAAATCATCAAGACCAAAAAGAATATGCAAATAGACAGTTTTTCTTCATTGCTCTTGGGTTAACCAGCTGGCACGACAAGAAATAAATTTTCATTGATATTTAATACAACATTTGTTGCTGCATATGTATCCCTTGATAATTCTTTCATCCTTTTTAAGACAAATGCATCTATATTCGCTTTTTAATGCATCTATTCAAAAGTCTGCTGTGGGTTTTTTGTTTGGGGGTGGCACAGGAGTAGGAAGAAAAGCACGGCCCTAGCTCAGAAACATGCACAGGAAGCTGAAAATCTGTATTATCTTGCTTTCTCTGAGTCTTATTCTAATCTCTCATTTTAGATGCACTTTCAGTTATTTCTTGTGCCAGAAAGTAATGAAATAATTAGTATATATTGAGAAAAAAAAAAGACAGGTTTCTCCTAGGAGTGCTTGCTAATGTCTTATTGTAGAAGCACGTAACTCAGCAGCAGAGACTTTCTGCAATCTAGTTCAGAACTTCACGTACCACATAAAGCAGTACTGTCTGTAGAGTGACAGGCAGGGCTTTAGCCAACATTATTACACTGTTGTAGAACCAGAAGCTTAGGTTTTCTCATCTGTAAACACGTAGATCTCACATGCACATAGACATGACTGCAGCAAGCCCATGATTGTTATATCCACAAGCAGGTAGTCACAAACTTATGTCTTTGCTTTTACTAATAATGCAGACTTCACCTGAGCATTTCGTAGTAATTATCAGTGTTTAACAAGAAGAAATTATAGTGCCTCATGTGAATGACCCCTTATCGGTTTTAAAGAAACTAGAAGGCTTTATGGCTTATGTTAGATACACAGAGATCTGAAGACAGCAAACCAAAGGGAGAATAAATACATACACAGACATTAAAAAAATAAATTGCAGACACCACAGAGAAGAAAAAATCTAAGCACTGAAAAAATGTAAACAGTAGATCTGGTAAAAAGCTAATTTACAGGGCCTCAGAGAGGATCCTGGACATCAAACATATTCTGAATCACAGAATAGTTAAGGTTGGAAGAAACTTCTTCACATCATCTAGTGCACATCACCATCACCCCCCTCAAGCAGGGTCAACTAGGGCAGGTTATTAGTTAGCCTTGGTTATTTTCCATATAATCTGGGGGTTCTTGATCTCTAGGCTGTAGTGACTCATTTGACCATCCACATTACGACAGTCTGTACTGAGTGCCATAGCACTCAGTAATGATACTGCTCAGGGTTTGTGTGCTTTCATATAATGTGTTCTTTGGCTCTTTACAAAAATAAGAAAAATACAAAATAAAAGCAAAATAAAAAAGATGGAAATATAAAATACAGGTGTTAGCTTGTGTAGAAGAGCTGACATTGGCTCTTTTCAGCAGCTAAGTAAAACCTATAAGCTCTCCTAGGTACAGAGGAAGTTATAAAATTAGAGTTGAAACCTTTTTAGTGGAGAAAGCAGGGAGGGAGGTCAAAAGTCCATAGGAGCCACATAAACATAAACATGAACATGAAGTTCATATGTTATTGTCAAAAACACAGATGATTGATGCTGCCGGTGGCCATTCAGGTTTCACATTCCCAGTGGATCCAGGACCTATAAATCTAGGACACATGTTTCAGGATCAGTTAATTTTTAGGAAAGGAGGAATAGCTTCCTATTTACTTTTTAATTCTTTCATCCTTGCTTGTAGCAGTAAGGGTAAAGCAGAAGAGGCAAACTAGCAGAGGTTCAGGGTTACGGTTAACCTGTGAACTGCACCACTGTGGCCTTTCATCACCAGCAATTCAAAGCTCCCTGTCAATAAATGCAGTCTTTCCTATGAGTCTGATGGAAGCACTTTATGGAGGTACTTTATCACAAGTTCATGAAGACAACACAGTACTGATTTATTTGACACAACTCATACTGCTAGCACATCATTTTTTTTTTTTTTTTTTTGCCAGGAAGGCACTAGTTTAAGACAGCTTAGAGGCACTCCACAACCAGAATCTGAAATACTGAAGATGCTCTCCTCAAACTGAAGCCTGAAACTAGTCCCCAGTGATTGGGCCAGATTAGTAGTCACAACAAATTTTTTAACAACCTCTGTTATTCCTGTGGAATGTGAAAGCTACTTCTGCTGTTTCTCCTTGTCTGGAAGGCCTTTCTGTTCCTTCACATAACCTGCATTTGCCACCAGTTAGAGATCAACCTTATTTTTTTTCCCTGGCCTGTCAAACTAATAGTACCTCCTTCAAGAAAAAGTAACTCGCCACTACAGTTTAATAGTACTTTAACTCCCTTTATTATCTGCAGATAGAAAAGGAATAAAGGATCAAAAATAATGTTTTGCTTTGATTCCTCTTCTGGTCCTCTGGTGAAACAGCCACGTAGCCTGCATTGTCTACAGTAAAAGTTTTAAAACTTTCCAATAGTTTTTGAAATCAGTGTTTGAAATAATAAATAGGCTTTTTCCATGAACAGCTGTAGAACAGTCTGCTGATGATGTTCTCCAGAGCATCCTTTCCCACAAATGACGAGATTTTGGAATCTAGAGAAGATGTGTGGGCACACTTGGCTACCTAAAACCAGACGTAATGGAAAAATTATATTTCATAATGGATCTGGAGAACTATATCTTCCTATTCAAGTTCATATACCAATCTGGTCCATCTTCAGGACTGCTATCACAAGCAACATTACACAAAAAGAGTATTTTTTTCAGCTAGGTGATATGGAACTATTTCTTTTAGGATTCAAAGGAAAATATTTTCACTCTTCTCCCTGATTACAAGAAAGAAAAAAAAAAAAAAAGAAAAAAAAAAAAGAAAAAAAAAAAAAGAGGGAAAAAAAAAAAGTGGGATTACAGAGACTTCTCCAAGGAATCAGTTGCTATAATAATTTCCCCAGATCATTCAGCTCCCCTAAATCTAGTTGATCTAGCTTGATGTAGTACTGTAAAATTATAAAAATGTTGTGCATACAGAAGACAGGAAACCTAATTGTATTATATAAAAAAAGAACTGAGAGTTTTCAGTATTTCCACTTACTACCTAAAGATGGCAAGACCTCTCATTGACTATTTATTTTTTTGGGAGACAAGCCCAGCATGAAGCCAGGCTCACCACCAAAGTGATGGTGTTATGCTAGCAAGCCACATGCACTGGATGGAAGACCTAGGGTTCATGTAGCTTCATCATTAGGCTTCAGTAGAGTCCCTGTTGCTGAAATCTGTACACCGTCCTCATTGATACTAACATAAGGATTTGCAACTCATATAGAGAAAACAACTGTTTGAGCTCCATTCAGATGATCTCATGGCACCTTGCTGCTCTCAAGGACCATCTGGCCATAAAAGTGTTAAGAGAAAAATAGATGTCACTTATTCTGTATCAACAGCGGCTCTTCAGAGCACTGTGCACATCTGCCTCAGAGCCCCCAGTCTTTCCTGGTGGTTCAGAGCCAGTCACCTGGCCTTCCTGGGAACTCAGAGACCATCCCAAGCTGTAAATTCCCAGGACTGCAGTATGAAGGTGCCTAAGGTCTGCAACAAGTCCCCTGTGCTGGCTGCTGGAGAGCATGTTCAGGGCTCCCGTGTGGAGAGGGTATCTCAGCACAGAATTTATTAAAACAGTCACAGCCTCTGTAAGGGATTTAAATTCTTTCTACAGCTAAAGTAGCTAGTAGTAAGTTGCATTTAAATGATCAAGTTAGTTTGATAGCTGTTCCCACCACAAAAATAGTTACAGTTTTGTCTAACCAGAAGAGGAGCACAGAATGGAAAGATTGGCATATGACATACCGAGTTCCTGCAGGGGTTTTAATTTTCACATAGTCTTAAACTCATGGAGCCTAATGAGCTTAACATTTTGGCCAGTTGCACAATTTAGAAATTTCAACAGTGAATGGTTTTTGGACAGAAAAAAGATGTTCTCACAAATATGAAAAAGTGAACAGATGTTACTATTGGTGCTTCCAACGCCTACTGACAAAAAACATCTGTGTCGAACTTCCTGAATTTTAGGATCTTGAGAACACTCCCACACACACCACCAAAAGCCATTTGAAAACAATTGCGCTGGCAGATCAGTTTTCGAGTCTATTACTGAATGTTCCAACAAGAGCAGGTGCTGCTTGTTGTCTTGTCTCTAGGAGCCTGGCTGGCCAAGCAGTAACCGTGCTGCTACCCGAAACAGGAGCGCCGGCTCCCTCCTTTATGCAAGGTTTAGGATTTGATGTGATTTAGTAAAAGGCATAAAAAACAGTTGATCCTAGTACAATGATCCAAATAAAATGAGCGGGGGAAAAAAAATGGCAATGTAGATGCTAGCAGACTTGAAGAATTATCACACATTTTTTTTGCCCTGAAAATTGTCTGGCTTTTGTAATTCTGTCAAAACCCATGTTGAATGAACAGAATTTTCTTCTGTTTTGAAAACACACTCATAGCGCTAAATATGTCTGAGGCATTTGCTGTCCCTCAAAATACTCAGTCAAACATTTGATAGGTACCATGACCAAATTCTGCCCTTTTATATAAGCATGATACAGCAGCTGTCACGAAGTAAATGGGAGTTCCCTGCTTCCTCCTGCTCCACACCCTGCATCTTAATATTTGTCTGGTTGGAAAAGCAAATTTGGCAAGATGTTTTTTGTCTCTAGTGAATTTTTTGTTTGACTAAAAACTACCCTTTTCCAATTAATTAAATGCTAATGAATGTTTGCAAGGATAAATCAATGCCATTTTATTGCTCTGTAAAACATCACTAGCTCATGAGCTCAACTTCACTGCTGATGTTTAAGTTCATTTCAAATAACATCTCTACGTTATTTTAGTTAACTGTCTTAGAGAAAGCTTTTATTTGGAACTCAGGGGGGCAACACTTACATGTCAATATAAGTGTGGTTGTTTTGTTTGTTTGTTTGTTTGTTTGTTTCTGTGTTAGACTGATGCTCTTCATTTCACCAATATAAAATGAATAGCTCCATTCATCACACTTCCACTCTCATACTAGCCCAAAGCACCTGCCACAGTGTCAGGCCAGCCCCAGCTCTGCTCATTCTGCACATTTCTGAAATGTGATGATTTTCCCCTTAACCTCCAGCTAGAGCCCCTTACCACAACTTTAGCAGAGCCTGATGTCAGCAGAAATTTTGGTATGCTTTGAATAAGGATGACAGAAATTGAGCTAAGAAGCTATGCAGAAGTGGTGGCACTTATGTGACTCTTAGTAGCCTAAAAGAAATATGAGTAGCCTGAAAGGAAGTAAGGTAGTGGCCAGATGATATGGTTGTAATAAGTGAATATACTCTTGAGCGCATGGTATTATCATCATCTGATCAGTTGAAACATTTCTAACTTCCAAGAAAATCCCACTATTTTGCATCACTACCTGCCAAATTCAGTAAATTGATTGCATTTACATCCAGCTCTTTTTTTTCAAGCAGCATAATTATCCCACTCAGTAGAGCTTAGGGATATGGTTTAGTGGGGACTGTTAGCGTTAGGTTGGAGGTTGGACTCGATGACCTTGAGGTCTCTTCCAACCTAGAAAATTCTGTGATTCTGTGATTCTGTGTGATTCATCCTAACCATCAAATATGCAATTGATCTTTTAGGGTGTTACCTTCTTGCACAGTTTAGAAAGCTACAATGTGGATTAATTTAGAAAGCAACAATGTGGTCAATATTTGAGCTAGGCACCTAAGCTCCTTTTATAGACAATGAATTAAAATGGCCACATTCAGTGTGTATTCATCTGGACTAGTTTGAATGTCTACATTAGGATATACCATGCCATAAGATTTCACCCTCGCCTGAATGTAGCTTTGGCTGACTACACTGAATGTAGGCAGATAAATGACTACATGTGCTCAGTAAATACAATCCTGTTTAGAAAAATGATGCCTTTCAAGGCCTTTCAAGTCCTGTCACATAATTCAGTAGAACGTGCTCACCAGATAGATATATTTGCTAATATATCTCAATTCTGTTTCTAAATATCCAAGCCATTAAATTACCAAGATATAAAGCAGGATGTGAATTTACAGCCTGTCAGCCCCAACTCCACCGCTAGTGCTGGCATACATGCTGACCTTACTGCAGCTGACTTCTCAGTGGTGATGGGGTAAGGAATTTTCCATTTACTGCACAGTATGAACATGAATGGTGGGAGGCTTCACAAGCACCTGGTGCATTGCAAACACAAATCTTAATTTACTTGCCACCTCGTAACTTGTGCAACTACACTCTGCACTTTCAGAGTTATTCCCTTCGCTGACTCTGCAGACAAAAACACTATGTCCTTCTTGCCCATCACTTCATGCCTATATCTTCTCCTTTCCTCCATGTAATGACCTTTTGAAGACAGGACAGAAATCCTTGTGAGTTTTGTTTTGTTTTGTTTTGTTTTTTGTCTAGACTCGTCCAGTGTTTATCTTCAACAGAGCATTGACATGGTCCCAATATCATTCTTTCTGCAGCAGCTCTGCAAAGCACAGAAAGCATTTCTGACATGTAATTGTATGTGTTTTGTGACATGAAGAAACTTCTAACTAGTTCTTTTGAGTGCTTGACCTACACATTCCAGCACATATTTTGTTTTATGCATGTTTTATCTTCTTGGGTGACATAGCAACTTTCTGGAAGATCACAAATTAGATCAAACCGTGGGAACAGAAAGCAGTACAAAATTATTTCATTTACTGACTACAGAAAAGGACTGTGGCTTCTTTCATAGTTCTTTCTTAAGGAGACTTAATGTTTGTTCCTTCCTTAACCAAAAAAAAAATAATAAAAAAAAATCTGCAAGCTGAATCACTGCTCTGGAATTAACATTAATGTCATTTGGTCGCCACTGTCCTGAGAGAAAATGTCACATGTCCAGACAATATAGTTGAAAGAACAGCAAATTGTTACCATGCCACTAGGCTGAACTGGCTTCATTTTTCAGTTATTTTTAACTTAAAGTCAACTTTATAATTTTCTGTTTACTTTTTGATATAAATAAAACAGCTTTTTAACAAATGAGAAGGAAAGCTTTCTCTGAGAAAATGAGCTAGAATGTGAAACTCAGCTAAATAACCTTCTGTAAAGTAATGAAAGAGAACTTCAAAACAGAAATAACCATATTGAACCATATGGTTCAATATGAACCATGCTTAGTACATAATAACCATATTTAACCATATTTAGTACATATTTAAATATACTTTTTTTTAAAGTCTGCTGAGTATTTCAGTGCTACTCTTGTGTTTTAGCATTGAATACCCAGCAGGTTAAGGCACACGAGAAAGGTTTGCCTCTTTTGCTAATCAGTATTCCTGTGAGATCACAGAAGTCCACCCCTTCCTAATGCTGGTAACCACTTGGTTGCAGACAGCAAGATGCAGATTCAGAGCATAAATGCAAGAAATGCCCATAGCTCCAGCTGCACCTGCATGGCTGTGCCTGAAGGCAATGCCTGGTGCCACCTAAGGGGCAGCATCCCGCTCCCATGCACGGGCCAGCAGTGTGGATGGATGCTCCAGACACTTCTCTCCTTGCTTTCTTTCCTATGTGCCTTCTAGAATGCCTTTTCCTGGATTAACACTTTAAACCAGCTCAGAAGTTGTTAATTTCCCATCTAACTGATTTTATTCCCTGGTGAGTTGCCTTCTGTTCTGCTTGCTGATGTCTTTCATTAGCGGGGCTGCATCGAGGTTCTTGCTGTCGCTTCCCTTTCCCATCCATTCTCAGAGTAACCGTGCGAGGCCAAGCCCTCTTGCGAAAGTCCGAGCTCACGCTTGACCATCACGGTCAGATCCCCCTTCCTGCAGGAAGCGAACTTGTCCTTTCACAAATGACCTTTCTGAAATGTCAGGGAATCAACCTCCTTTCTTCTTGTCCACTATTAAACAAATTATGGTCTACAAGGGTCATTTTCATGTGGGGAATACTGAATCATCACATTCCATATACCAGAAGCTGTTGCAAAATAAAAGTCTGTAATGAAATACAGCAAAATGGGCTCAATTACCGTGCAGTAACTCTTGTTCTCTCTCTCTATCTTCATTATTGCAAATCACTGATTCTCTCCATTCTTTATATCTAAACACTGGTAAATAGCTTTCTCAGTGATTCATGATGAACGTTTTGTATTTTAAAACCTCCAGAGCAGGAACTGACATTCATTATGCCTTTATTTGTATAGAAGCCCCCAAAATTGGTTGTTTTCAAAATCAGCACACCTTCGTCTACCAGTTTTGTTTCCATGGTGTAAATTTCACAGTAAATTAGAAGGAAGAAAGTTTTGCAACACAACATCTCTCTTTCATTTGACTGATCCTACAAGAAACAAAAACTGAAGTTCAAGCTGCAATACATGAACATTTAGTACAGATCTAAAAGTCTGTTCAGGATCTTCTAAGTCCACTGGGACTGAATTGCAAAATGCAGTGATTAAATTCAATGACGACCCTGACAGCGTTTTCTTTCATGCACGTCATTGGACAGGGGACAATGTATATACAACATTACAAATATTTTCCGGGAAGATTTCCTCCAGGCTTCCTAAATTTCTGACCTCTGCTCCTCCCTGTAAATAGCTTTTGCACATGGCTGTGCTGGCCACGGGGACTGTGCGAGACCTCTCCCAGTCAGCAGGAGTCACAGGAAGAGCGGAGCGGGGACTGCCTATTTAGGAGTGTATCCTGACATTGGTAGTTTTGTAATGTGTCCGAATGGTAAAGGAAGTCCTGTACAAGAACAAAAAGGAATATAAAACTCCTTGTTGGTCTTCAAGATATTCCATCCACCCACTTTTTCCTTTTCGTTTCACATGCTCCCTCTGAGCTGTTTTGCCATAGTATGCCATGCATGTATGCCATGCATGTTCCCATAAGCCTTGTAGCTCCAGCCTGTAAATCTAGTGGCAGTAAGGGGAAATTGTGCCATGCAGAGTTCCAGTGCCCCCCAGCAAAATGTGAAGCCTTCTTCTGGAGAGACATTTGGGCCAGAACACATTTCTGCAATACTTTGTCAGGTGAGAAAAGGGAGCACCAGAGAAAGTGCTTTGTGAGTTACCTAAAATATGACAGCCAGGTACAACATATTCCCATAGGCTTACCTCTTTTTTTTTTTTTTTTTTTTTTTTTTTTTAAACCTGGAAATATAATCCAGACACAATTTCACAGCTTTGGAGAATTTTCTAGGACTTCTGAACCTCCAGGAGCACAACCAGAGTAGTAGCATGCATGGCATATTTCACACAGGGGTATTCAGGACTCTAATAATTGAGTCATGCTTTATTTGACTGAACCTTTCAAATTGATTGTCTTTGCTTAAATCTCCTTAATGACCTTTGCAGAAGAGCACATGTTCTTAGGTCATTTGTTAATGAAGAGAGGACATACTTGTTCAACAAAAGATTTAACATAAAGAAAGTAGAGTAAAAGCTTACATGTCTGAGTTAACAAAGGTTAATCCAAGCTTTATTAATCCAAGGTTAATAAAGCATAAGCCAAGATGCGAACTGGCTGAAGAATTGCACAAACTGTCATAATATTAACTAATTCTCCAGCTCTGTCTCTAGCCTCGTGATGAACCAGTCCCAGAAGGATTGGTTACCTTGTCTTTATTACAAATAATATTAAATAGTCCACCCAAGTGTCTCAACAAACAAGTGATTTAATAATAACCAGGAAAGCATGGGGAAGGGACACTGGCACTGCCCTGCTCTCTTCCTCATTTTTCATTCCTTGTTTACTTCTTCCTCCCTACCAGACAAAAAGATGGGAGTGCAACCCCAAACAATAGGGGTGGTATTTTATATATGAATTAGAGATATAACTGTGTCCCATGCAATTGCCAGCTTTGGAGTATTACAACTTCCTGCAGAAAGCTATGCACAGATTCAATAATTATAACCATAACCAGCATTTTGTCAAAAGTTACAACTGAAAACGTACATTCATTCTGTCTGCTGTGTGCTGCCCCAAAAATGTAAGCAGATATGAACCAAAAAGTCATTTTATATGTCTCAGGTGGGTGAGTGGCTTCTGGAATTGGTTTTCCTTTGATAATTCTGTTCTCTTAATAGTTCTGTCAAATTAATCTCCTTTGGCTTTTATTTACTTCAATATAATAAAGAAGTGACCTTTCCAGTATGCAGAATCCATGGTTTACTTTCTTTGTGGAAGGAACTGAAATGTTTCTTCCCAGAACCTCTCAAGATTAAATTTAAACTAGAGCCAACTCAAATCCCTAAAATTGAATTTGAATAATTTTTCTATGTTCTTCGCAGATGTGTGAGATACTTTTCATCCTTTTTAAAGGTTCCTTTTCAGATTTGTACATGTGGGAAAGGATAAACTCGCTTAAGTATTTAATTAGATTTTAAAATTTTGTAGTATGATGGAATTTTTAACTAGTTAAAAATCTTATGCAAGAGCATAAGAACAGATACTGAGATGGTGTTCTAAAAAAAAAAAAAAAAAAAAAAAAAGACTACAGTGCATCTTTTAGAATGGATGAAATATTATCTGTAATTTCCAAAAAAAAAGGCTGTTTCATGGTATATGTTCATTTGTACTCACTCAATCCCTTTATAGTTAAAAATAGGTAAATCAAGAAGTGGCATCAGAAAAGGCTTCTTTTTCCTGACCTTGTACCTTGGAGCTCACACTAGTTCCCGTTTAAATCATTATTCTAGTGCTTCTAATCAGCAGCTTTCGATTTGAGGCAGGTAACTAACAAAAGTATGGCTATTGCGAACATGGCTAGATAAGGGTTTGCACCTCCATAGGATAACAGAGATTCACTGATTTTAAAAGACTGAAAACTGCTTATGTGGAGAAAGCTGCATCTGTAGTAGCCAGCTGTGACTGGTGTAGGGAAATGAGCTGCTGCTTGCTCAGATGTGTGTACCTTTTGTCAACAGGAATCATTGCGTGTGTACTCATATAAGCTTTATTTCTTCTCAATCCGTTGAATTGAAAAATGGAAATATGTTGGCCTTCTAAATGGCAATAATCCCCAAAAGCAGACTTCCTTTACAAGTACAGAAGCTGTATGAGGTCAGGCTTGGTTATAAGTACAAGAGAGATCATCTTCTGTGGTGTCAGCTCAAATACTAATCCATGGTATCCTTTGGTAATGCACCTAACCCATCAGTTCTGTCAAATTAATCATAATGGTATAGCAAAAGATCTGCATGATCAAGGATCCATACTGGTGACTTGTCCCTGAGGAAGAACATGTAATTCACTCTTCATACTGGTTCATTCCTAGTCTTTTTCCCAGAAAAATAAAATTAATAATAATAATAATAATAATAATAATAATAATAATAATAAAGAAGAGAAGAGAAGAGAAGAGAAGAGAAGAGAAGAGAAGAGAAGAGAAGAGAAGAGAAGAGAAGAGAAGAGAAGAGAAGAGAAGAGAAGAGAAGAGAAGAGAAGAGAAGAGAAGAGAAGAGAAGAGAAGAGAAGAGAAGAGAAGAGAAGAGAAGAGAAGAGAAGAGAAGAGAAGAGAAGAGAAGAGAAGAGAAGAGAAGAAAAGAAAAGAAAAGAAAAGAAAAGAAAAGAAAAGAAAAGAAAAGAAAAGAAAAGAAAAGAAAAGAAAAGAAAAGAAAAGAAAAGAAAAGAAAAGAAAAGAAAAGAAAAGAAAAGAAAAGAAAAGAAAAGAAAAGAAAAGAAAAGAAAAGAAAAGAAAAATATTTGCACTGAGTTTTGTACTTTGTTTGGTTATCTCAGTTTCTCAGTATGGACTTGTTTGATATTATATAATGGGGTTTAAAACATAAAAACTACCAAAACTATTGTGACAGCATTTTTCCACAAAAACAGTATGAAAAATGATATTTATTTTTTTTAACTAGAAGTACACTATGTTTCAGTCATGGTGTTTATTTTGTAGTTTGTGATAATAAGACAACTCAACTTCTCAACTACAGGTGAGAAGCTCAACATGAGCCGGCAATGTGTGCTTGCAGCCCAGAGAGCCAACCACATCCTAGGCTGCATCCAAAGCAGCATGGCCAGCAGGGCAAGGGAGGTGATTCTCCCCCTCTGCTCTGCTCTCGTGAAACCTCACCTGGATCCCTGCATTCAGCTCTGGGCCCCGCAGCACAAGAAGGACATGGGTGTATTAGAGGAAGGCCACAAAGATGATCAAAGGGCTGGATGGAGTATCTGTCCTATGAAGACGGGCTGAAGGAATTGGGGTTGTTCAGCCTGGAGAAGAGAAGGCTCCAGAGAGACCTTAGAGCATCATTCCAGTACCTAAAGTCAGCCTACAGGAAAGTTGGGGAGGGACTCCTTACTGGGGAGTGTAGTGATAGGAAAAGGGGAATGGTTTTCAACTAAAGAGGGTAGGTTTAGATTAGACATTAGGAAGAAATTCTTCCCTCAAATGGTGGTGAAGCACTGGCAAAGAAGCTGTGGATGCCCCATCCCTGGAGGTGTTCAAGGCCAGGCTGGATGGGGCTTTTGACAACCTGATCTGGTGGGAGGTGTCCCTGCCCATGGCAGGGGGGTGGAACTGGGTGGTCTTTAAGGTCCTTTCCAACCCAAACCATTCTGTGATTTTGTGATTTTCTGCGTGGTTGATAAATACATTTTGAAACTGTGTCACAAGTGGGCCTATCCTTTAATAGGAGAATAAAAGTTCGCCTAAAATCAATTAAACATTTTTTGGTAGCTTGTCTACTGCTTTCTGAATACAAAGAAATTAGGATTAGGATATCTTCGTGTTCACTTCTTCAAGTCCCCACGCTGTCTTATTTCACTTCTCAATGACAATCTCAATGACATTAAATGAAGTTGAACGACTGCATTTCTTGGAGAGAGACTACATTCATTTTTTAATTCTTTCTTTCCAGGCATGGGTGAGAGTGGAAAAGGAAGTAAGCTGTTGTAGGAAGATGGGATAGGATATATTTTACACTATTTTTAAACTGTTGCATTATATATTTTATACTGATTTTTTTTATCTTTTTTTTTGTATAAATATACATCTATTTGTTCATGTTTTCCTATAATTTTTGCTTTGTGAGATATTAATGCTGTTGCAGAATGACCTGTGAAAATCTAGCTGCATTTTAAAAATACTTTCATTAGAACCTGCTTCATTAGAATGTCTTGTTAAATGGTGCTTTGTGCCATTTAAGCATTTCTCTCCAGAAAAGACTATCAATTTACTATTACTGTCATTAATGCAGTGAGTACCACAGAGCATACAAAACATATGTGCCTTGGTGACACTGCATTTGGAATGGTTTTCAAATACTTTGGTTCACGGATCTCAGACATACTGTCACAGCCCCATTATTTAAACCACCATTGTGTCATTTCAAAATGATTTTTTTTCCCTTGTGATGAGCCTTGTGATGTTGGCAGTCAACAGAGAATTATTTTTAAACAATGTTTGAAATGGCTTGAAGAGTGTCATTAGGGTTGTTCTACCAAACCAGCTCTGGAAGGGAACTGTTAATGATAGGGAAACCTGCATGCAACATTTCAACCTATGTGGATGCCATACCCTAATGGTGTTGTCTAATAATTTTCAGGCTCCACTGTTAAATAGAAATACCATCCCCAAAAGGCAGAAATGCAGGCAGAAATTCATGACATTCAGTATCAGCCTCCTTCTCTTGAGAAGTCATTCTACCTACTCCAGACAAAACACTTTTTTCATAGAGTAGCAGCAAATGTTCGAGTAGTGAATACTGATTTGAGAGTTCATTCCCATGTATTCATTTTGTCATGCACAATGTAGTCACTTTGCTGGAGTTTATGTATGGTGTTTCCAGATGACATTCATCAGAGTCTGCTCTTCTGGAATGAAAAGAGATTCTGTTTATTTTCTCTTGAAGAGATTGACTACACTGCAGGAGTGATAACTAACCCAGCTTCACACATCATAACTGTTCCTAAATAAATGCTTTTTTATTACTTTTATCAGGGCCAGCCAGGACTCCTTGGATCACAGGGGTTCCCTGGACCACCAGGATTGATGGGGATCCCAGGTGTGCAAGGTCCCAAAGGTCACAAAGGTGAAAGAGGACATCCAGGAATAAGTGGACCCAAAGGAGAAATGGTAACTTTTGAATATCAGATGTTTTAGCTAATGAGCAAAATACTAGACAGAACATCATTTTAATTGTGCTGTTTCACTCTAGGGGCTAAGAGGAGTCACTGGATTCCCAGGGGCAGATGGCGTTCCTGTAAGTATCCAGTTACCTCATGTTTAAGAAACTACCAACTGCAAATATTGCAGACAGGTTTAATGCCTTTGTACTTTAATTAAAGTCTCTGGGCTGAATTCTGCATCAGCCACGTACGCGCTGTTAAACTAAGGGCATTTGCTAAAGTAAGTGGAACTGCAGATGCACAGCAAAAGAATAGAATCTGTGCTCCCGCTCATTCCCTCTGATAATTAAGGTCCGTTTGCTTTGTCCTTTGTAGAAATCCTCTTGTAAAAAGGGACAAAAACAGAAGGAAATTTCTTGTGTCGCTGGAGGTTACCCAGCTAAGTGTGTTCTTTTGTAGGAAAGAGCTGTGAGATAAGTTCTCCACATCTCCTAGGCTAGTGAGCAAAGGACACCAGTGGGTCATGCCTTAATTATTTCAGAATTGTAAAGTACATAGAAAGACCAATAAATGTAAGAATACTAACCATTGTTATTTGGTTTATATCTCATAAAGCTTGCATGAGATGGTCTTAAAAAAAACTATCTCAAAAACTTTGAACAAATTGTCCAGGTCCATGAAACTGAAGCATTCAAAGAGGAAAACTGGGTAAAGTTCACAGCACAGTATTTTCCCAGCTTACACTCCTTTACATCTTGTGTCATAAAATAACAAAGAAATCTGAGTCACTGGAATCCCTGGACAGAGTTCCCAGGCTTGGGTTTCCTTTGTAGTGCTCTCTGACACCGGGGCCTCACTCTGCAACCCACACATCCACATCCACTCTGCTTTCACCCTTTTTGTTTCCTAAAGAGCTCTGTATCGAGTTTCAGAGCTTTCTCTCACACACTCTTCTTCCTCTCTCTCCTTATCACCCTTAAAGGAAGAAGAAACCTTCTGTAGCCAAGGATCTCATTCTCCCCACCACATCATTGAGTTGTTTCTCAGTGCTCTGTCTTCCTGCGAGTAAATCACTCTCCTCTGAAGCTCCATGTTACTATAGCTGGACCGCTTCTGCTACCTGAGCAAGTTTTCTTTTTTAGCCCTGTTTTCACAACCTCTGCAATTGCATTGTGGGGGATAAATGCCTTCAGATACTATTTGAACCCGCATGCATCCTCAAGCCCTCCACCCTTCCCGCTTGATTATGTTCTCCAACCAGTTTTCTTAGGCCAAAGCACAACGCTGACCACGGCAAGAAGAGAAGGCAAATAGGCACATATATGAACTGTAACAGCAAAGTGCTGGGATGTGGGGCTAAAGACCAAGAGAGGAGGGTGACAAACCTGGGTCTGTTCTGGAGTGAGGAATATGAGTATTTGATGGAGCTAGGTGAGGGCATGGACAGATCTCTTTTTTCTTTTAAGAAAGTGAGCAGAAGCAAAAATAAAGCCCTTGCTCTAAGTAGTGAAGAAGGAAGAAAAGTATTCTATTTATGTTAGTTTCTGTGTTGTTTTTTTTGCTGACTGAGCCCCCTGGAAGAAAGCTGCTCAAGGGCAGATTAGCTTCTCATCAATCCCAGTGCAAAGCAATCATAAGTGTAATTTAGGTGAACATAGGCACTGCAATGGAAATTCGTTTTAAGGCAGGAGTAACTTTTTCCTGCTTTCCTGAGGCTCAGTGTGGAACTTTAGTGTCCCCAGCGCCCTTGGTTTGAGCCCACCTGATCTCTTCCCATCTCTGTACTTACAGCTTCATCATGGCACCCAACCTAGCTCCAAAGGCATCACTGACTTTTTTTCCTAGCTTGGAAGCTCTTCAAAGCCAGTAATGAACCTTTCTTCCCACTCCTCCAGTGTGAAGCACTGAAATTCTTAACAATCTCAGTTCTTGGTGGCTCCCTGCACAGCAGTCTCATCTGGCTTAGTTCTCTGGTTAACAGAGACTGCATTGAACATAGCTTTCTTACCCTTTCTGAAAGGTCCTTCACTACTCATTTTTTTCATACTGTCTGGGGCATCTGGTTCAAGCTGCAGCTATATTAAAAAAAGGCACTGTCTGTTTCTTTCTTTGAAAATCATAGTTTCCCATGGATCCAAGCCTTGGGCTTAATGTGAGAATGTCTAAATACTGTGTGACTACAGGAAAAGGAAAACTAGAAACAGATGGATAGATAAACACTTTTTTTTTCCTCAACAGGGTCATCCAGGGCAGCCAGGATCAAGGGGGAAACCGGGTCATGATGGCTGTAACGGGACAGTAGGTGACCCTGGAGACTCAGGAACTCCTGGATTCTCTGGTTTCCCTGGTACCATTGTAAGTAGATGACAGCAAATGGATACCTAAAATGAAGATCATTACTGAAGTACTTGTATTTCATGCAAGTGTGTGTTGGAAACTGATGGGCCCTTTTGGCCCAGCACAGCATCCTTGTGGACCTACCCAGATGACCTTCATAACACTTAGGGCTGGAAGGTCTGCCATACCTATCATGTAGGTCCTGCAGGGTCATTGCTTCAAGAAATCCTGTACAACTTTTTCCAAAAGCAGTAAAAGAATATCAGACTCACAATTTCTGATGAAAGTAACCTTTTCCTTCCCTATCCATGCCCAACATACTGGCTTGCCATAGCGCAATATGTAGGATCATGCTGCAATGAGCACTGGAGCTCCTTGATTTACCAGCCTATGTGTCAGCCCTAAGTAGCTGCAGCCATGGCTCTATCTGGCAGGTGCCATCCCATAATATCACTCCTAAGTAACATGGAGTTCTTCCCCCTGTATTTTAAATCCATTCCTAAAGGTACCACAAGGGTTTATAATTTGTTTGTAAACCACAGCTTTCCAGAGTTTGACATACACGTAGTCTCTGCCTTCAAACAGTTGTACATATATGCTCATGAAAAACCTTACAGATATTTTGCATTACTCGTAACTGTTTATGCATTCACAGATGATATGAAAGCTTACTTTTCCTTTTTTTTTCGGTCACATCCAGGGAGTCCAAGGACCAAAGGGCCAGAAGGGGGAGCCATATATACTACCACCGGACATTGCCAGCCAATACCGGGTAGGTGTGTCACTCCCTCAAGCTGATGAATTTTCAGTCAATGCTCAATACTGTTTTTAAAACAGGTGATGGAGAATGAGTTTCCCTTACATTCTGGAAGACACGTTCCTAGAGACCCACTTAAATTCTGTGTAGGTTTTGCCAGGCGGCTTCTTCTGTCTCTGGTTACAGCTAAGCCTATCCAGGGAGGAAATGTCCACTCGCTTACTTGCAAGGACTTACAGTTTGCAGGTGGATTGCAGAGGTACTGGACAAGGACATAAACCTGTTGATTTTAAAACATTTGTAACATTGTACTTTTAAATAAAAGTGGTAAATGTTGTAGTTCAAGTATTATCCTCTTTATTCGATGACTACCCATATATCATTCCTGGTAAAATAATTCCTTTCTCACAGTTTTCTCCACTGAATGATTCCATTTAATATTATGATCCTTTCTGTATAACTTCCATGTAGGAATTTGGTTGACTTGTGATAATATATGCTTCAATGTATTATTCAGTTATTTAGTTATCCCCAAGTATTCTTCTGGGTGCCCTTACTCTATCTAATCCTAAAAACTTGTTCTGTGATCACTTGAGTCTTTTTCTCATATATATGGTTTTGTATAAGTTGAAAATATCAGATAATGATAAGTGGTTATATACACTGTTAGAGTATAAACTGTGACAAATTTAAGTACAAAGCTACATTAGAACTGTACTCAGCACTGGGATCTGCTAAGTTCATTTAAGTAAATTTTATGCCAGTGATGAGTGCCAAAATATATTTGTCTTTTGACTTTTTTTAATGGAATCTTTTCCTTTCAGAAACTTTAAGTTCTGTTCACTCATTAGTAGTAATTGGAGAACTACTCAAGTATTTATAGTCAAGAATAGGTACTGGCACCTGTATTCATTTCAAAAAGTACTTGGTTCCACAGATCATTACATTAACTAAACTCAAATTATCTAGACATATTAAAAAAAAAAAAAAGTTAAGATGATTGAAGGTGTCTGGACTGAATGCTGTATTATTTATGGGCTTGAAAGGTCTTTGCACTAGAACATTTTTGGATCCAATTTCCAAAAACATTTCAACATGTACTGCAGTTAAAATATGTGGTCACTGAAAACGGTATGTTCCAAGAGCTTCTCAGTGACTCAGAAGAGAATCAAAATGATTTGGTAATTCCCATGCAACTCATGAAAAATTAACTTGTACATTTCAGCTTATGTTGTATCCCTAATTAAGCTACTGATTAGATGGGTCTTTCAAAAAGGAATTAAACATTCCGTCTCAGTCTTGCAGTTTGGATCCCTAACTTCACTAACCATCTTTGTACCTTCCAAGTATATTGTATGTAACTATACTATATAAAGTATAAAATCAATCTATGATAAAACACATTATCTCAAATTATCTCAAAATATTCACTGAATGTATCTGTATATAAGGATTTATATGGAATATATACTATGATTTTTAAATAGCTTTTGGAATAAGAAAAAGCTAGTAAGAAAATATTTTATTCAATTTTGTGTATAGTATTTACTGCATTTTTTACTTCTTTGTTTTCTTTAGGGAGAACCTGGGGATCCAGGATTCAGTGGTTTTCCTGTAAGTAATAGTACAGCAAATGTGATAAAGTGTCAACAGTAACTAATACCAAAACAGCATGAATTGATGTTTTGGGTTTTTCTTTTTTCAATTTAAAGGGATCTCCAGGTATACTGGGTGTTCAAGGACCTATTGGTCCAAGAGGACAACGAGGAAGACCAGTAAGTATGCTTAAAATATTTTCTGTAGGAAATTAACCTAATGAAAGAATCATCTCAGCAATATTCATTATGTTGAACTGTAGCATAGCAAATGAAGAGAAAAAATGAATTTAGAAATAGCAAGGAGGTGTGCTTGGATAGAAAACCTTGAAAAAAGTACTAAGACAGTGGTTCTACAGTGATGAGTATTGCACAAAGAAGTATACTTTCTTTCACCATGTATTACCTAAAGGTCTTGATTTATATTGTATTTCTTTAACCTCCTTGAAAGAGTTTTCTTTGTAGAGATTATTTATTGCAGTCCATTTAAGAATCTACGCCCCCCTACTCTGAGATATCAGAATCTAAATATGTAATCTTTTCTGCTCATGAAGGATGTGGTTATCAGCTATTCATCCTTCCTACAGGAGATTGAATAGATAACTTTCTTTATTAGTTTTTAGAAGACCATTTTATTTTTAAACTTTTTTTCAGTATTTTTTTCAAAAGTCAACATTTACAGCACTGGAGTTGACAACTGGTACTGACTATTTCTTTGGAAATATTGTGTTCTCTACAGATATCATTTTCTACATTTCTTGTTTACCATGGTTAACGGTTTTATGGGTGAAAAGCAGATATTCAAATTCAGTTTATTTTGTTTTATTTAGGCTTGCTTTATTTTCCTGTAAGAAACTTTATAGCACTTACTTACTTTTTCATCTTTTTATTTGTCAACATTTACTTCAGACCTTCTCTACATCACTAATTTTTGGGGAAAAAAAAAAATCAAATTCAGGGCTTCTTACAAATGACCTCCATAACCTTTTATCAGGGACACCCAGCCTCCTCCCCCCAAAAAATAAATTAAATAAAATATAAAATAAAATAAAATTCTAGGACTAAATTCACAGCATGCTAAGCCTCTCCAAAATTAATTTTCTGCAGTGTCTGCTTTATCACTGCAGGTAAGCTGCATCTTACCTTTCTCTTCTGAACCTCCTGAAAGAAAATCTTCTCAGTCCTTTACTTTGTTCCTAGAGTGAACTCATTAGTTTCATGAGCCTCACACAGAAGACCCAGCCTACTATTCCCAGGACACTGTGTTGGATGTAAGATGTAAAGAGTGACATGGACGGTGCATTTTCTAAGCCTTATGAGTACATCCCTCTGGTTACAATCATCTCAACATCTCTTTTGAACACTCTGCCACAGTAGATGGATACCCACCATCTCCACTATTAACAAAATAGTTCAAACTATCTTTATCATCTCTGAAACTGTGATTGACCTGTGGGAGGGACCTGGGAAATGCTTCCAGGTTTGCACCGTTCCTCATCCTTGAGTCCTAGATCCCACATGAAGGCAAACGTGGCTCCTCCAGAGGCAGCATGCCTGCACGGTGCATCTGCCCTGTAGATTAGGCAACAGCTCACAGACTCCTTGACTAACCAAAACTGATTTAGCATTGTTTTGTCAGAACCAGTCTACTGTGTACTTACACAAAGACACATAGCAAAGGAGAGATATATAACAAGTTTAGGTCTCGCCTGACCATCATGATCTTTTTTTCTGTAAGTTTGGGTTGATGTTGCATAACCCAGGTTGTACCCCCTTTGGGGCTCAGCAGGTGGTCAGTTCCATTGGCAGCTGTCTCACTTTTATTATTCCTCTTATTCACCATCTCCTTCTCTGAAAAGCTCATGCTTCTTATTCACCCCACCTCTCCCACATTTGACAGTTTTTAATGCTTAGGATCCTTTGGAGCCTATTAACTACCCTAGTTGACTGAAGCACTGTAGGTTTTCTGTCCAATTAATAGCTTTCCTTACTGCTCTTCTTGTAAGACTATATTTTAAGACAAGCATTTGTGTCTGTTCTAGTTTCATTTCCCACCATCTTCTTTTTTCATTCTGTAATATACCAAATTGGGAACCTGATATACACTCATGGTAGTTTAACACCCTTTAAACACCAATGCAGTACCAAGACACTAGTCCAGTGAAGTGGTTAAAGATGTGCTTAACTTTAGGTCTGAAGTTAAAATGTTACTAGGTCAGGATCCAAAGCACAAGTTCTTATTACTTGAAATAAAACAGAATTTCATTAATTTCAGAATTTCATAAACCAGGAGACTTTTATTCTGTTAGGAAAGATTATTATACGATTTAGAAGAGTATTTTTCAGAGCAGTAAACACAGCTAATATATCAAGGATAGTACATTGAGCTCTAAGGATTACACTATTTTCCAAATACATGCTTTTATTTCTGACATAGAGTAACTGACCTGCATGCATTGATTACAAAGTGACAAGTAACTTGCTCTCACATATTCTGTTTCCCTAGGGACCACCAGGGCCCCCAGGACCACAAGGACCACAAGTAAGTCTTTGTTTCAAAGCTGTTCATGTTGATTTTGTGTCACTAAGGTTTATCCAAGACCCACTTGGAGGCAGTAAAATAAAGAACCACAGGCTGATCCAAAGGCTGTGTAGCACAAGACCTTCTGTGTTGGCTGCATACCACAAGAAGTTAATCTTACACTGGGATCGGCTGCCCTGAAATGATTAAACCAGTTCTAGAGCCAGATTTAATTTGCTACTGTAGTCACAGTAGCTTCCCATTAACAGAGAATCCTTGCAGTCTGCACAATATTCAATTGTATCTCAGTGGAAAAAAAAAATAAATATATAAGTTAATTGTTCTGACCCACCTAGGTATTTTTATTTAATGTTTGGTTCCGTAAAAAAATTGCTAAAGTGCTTGATCTTTTCACAACATTACTCAGCGAATGACTCAAAGTCTGTTATAAGAAACACTGGTAACATGAGATTTCAATTAGAGTCATCTTTCTGATGTTTACATCTATAAAAATACTTCTAAATCTCTAAAAATA
This sequence comes from Netta rufina, assembly GCF_964035555.1. Lineage (NCBI taxonomy): Eukaryota > Metazoa > Chordata > Aves > Anseriformes > Anatidae > Netta > Netta rufina. The sequence goes on along the minus strand of NC_140123.1, from coordinate 61,528,190 downwards.
CTTTGAGGTAAAACTAGATTATTACTTGTTACTCTTCTTCAGTGGCATCCTACAGAGTTCTAAGTCTGAAAAGGCCCTTCAGTGTGTTTAAATTTGAATTTTGCATTTGAAAACCAGGTTGTACTTTTAGTAAATCTTGACCTATTGCTTTTGCAGGGCAACAGGGGCCTTGGCTTCTATGGAGAAAAAGGCGAACAGGTAAAGAAAAACTGATGAATTAGTATCACTACAGGACAGGATGATGTTGTTTGCTGTTTATAAAGGAACCTATTTTAAATACACTATCAGTTGGCAACTATATTACATTATTATAATAGAAAAACAAACATAGTTTTGAAAGCTATATTCGATAATCTCCATAACAAATGTCATAACTGAACTAATTTTTACATCTAACTTTTACATTAGTCTTGGTCCAACTGTGCCTTCATTTACACCAACACAAATCAGAGGTGACATTTCTGAAATGTGTAGAGCCAGACTCCTTTATATAAAGCAATAGCCTTTAAAGTTATTCTGGAAGCATACAGGGCAAGAGCACATATTGCTTTATGTTTATCACAGCACAAAGTAAACTTGTTTCTTGCTATCAATTTATTTAGAGGTTTAGAATTGTATTCTTAGCAGGGGAAAATATGCATCCCTCTTTTTCTACTCATCATTCATTCTATTCATCAGCCAGAGATGATCAACAACTTGACAAGGTATTGTAACTGTTAGTAAACATACCCTTACGTTTTCGCTGCAGGGACCACCAGGTCCACCAGGTCCACCCGGGCTTCCTACAAAAGAACTGACAGGTGTCCCCTCTGACAAACACAAGGTAACTACAGAATATTTTCCCAAAATGTGAGAGGAATTAAGAGCTCTCTACTATCAAAACTAAAATATTGGACAAATGTGCTTTTACATATAGTACGTAGAAGACATTAGTTTGTCAAAAGACAAATCTGCTGCTTTTCTACAGCTTGAATCATAAAGTACTTTTTGTTATTATGTTGGCTGTTGAGAAAGCACTTCTCACAACGTAAGACTGGAGGTATCATAGCAAACTTGCTATTTCTATTTAAATAAACCCAAGTATGAAGCTACTGGTCGTCACTGATGTCTTCTGATTTTACAACCAGAAATACCATCTGAGAAATCATTCAGTATCTCATTTTCCATAATAATGAATTAAATCATCCTCCTGTAAGAAGCACATTTTAGGGAAGCAATCAGAATTGTCGTGTATGTTTATGTAACATATCTCTGTGGTGCAGATGTTTGTATACTTATAGTAAAGGCTTCTCCATAGGTATTGGAGAAATCTTCTACAGCAAGATACAGTTTATTCTCATCTGTTGCTTCTTACTGGGAGCAGAGATAGTCATACCTCATATAGGAATGTTCTGTGGTGAGCACCAATGTCCAGACCAGTAGTTTTCAGTTCTGAGTTTGAAGCTACAAAGTTCATGTGGCTCCAGAAATATAAGTAAACTGGTGTGATACTGAAAGATGTAAAAATGTCTTTGGTGTCAAGATGGAATTTCCATGACTAAGGGGAGATGTGAGCTAGTTGTCTGGACAGTCTTTGTAGTCAGTTTAGAGATATAGACAATATCATGAGTAGGCTGCAATTTTTCTCATCCTAAGAGGAATTCTTACATCTGATCAGACAGTTCACAGATAAGCAATAGGTAGAACTTGAAGAAAGTGGATTTATTTATAGGCATTAACCAGGCACTCATCACCCAGGCATCTTATGAACAAGCCTGGAAATATCCTACAGTGTTCATATTCCTAGAAATATTTTCAGAAAAACTATGAAATATATAGATTTTTTTAAAAAAATCTAATTTTTTTTTTTTTTGAAAAAGATTTGTATCTTTGCATTAAAAAAAGTTAATAAAATGTAAATGGGAATGCCTAACATATCTGAACACTTTTTCTTCATTTTTAGGGTGAAAGAGGAGAACGAGGGCAAAAAGGGGAACCTGGACAACCAGTAAGTCAAGTGGAGAACATCAAAGACAAACAATATCAGAGTTAATACTGGTGCATTCTTCACTGAAATGGTATAATATGGAGCAGTACAAATAGGGGCACCAGTTCTGATGCTTTAGGAAATCTAAACAACATGATGTGTAAGAACTTCACAGCATAATCTGTTGTTCTTTTCTTGCTGGTTTACCAAAATAAGATTTTCCCTCACACTTTTATTTTAATTTTAGCTATAACTATTAATAAATCTCTTTACTGCTGATGGTCTGCTATGTTAAAAATTACATTAAATCCCATTAAATATGTATGTAAGGAAATGTTCTCAATCCTTCTCAGTCTGCTGCCCAGCACATACAAACCTTTGGTCTCATAGGTCTGTTGACTGAGAATAATCCCATGTGTTGCTGTGTCTTTTAGAGCTGTCAACTGAATTTGACTGAATGTGGTTTAATTAACTCACATGCAAACTCTAGTCTGTCCAAATAGCTTTACTATTGAGTGGTTCTTTTTTACTTCCCAGAGTGGTTTAAAATACAGTCTTCACCAACTTGGGATGCCTCACTGGGCATTTTGCAGAGCTTTATTTTCTCAAACAGTCTGGTTAACTTCCCAATGAGGTTATGGGTTATGGCAGAAACCTGCAGTGTAAGCCCTGCTGCCCTCCGTATGCACTTCCTAGTCATATTTTTAGCTGATGGTCAGATTTTATACATGCAGAATTTTGTTGTGACTCTATTAGTAAAACCACAGATTTTATCTTGATGTAGCAGAGTGGGATATGTTTCAGATATGTTTCTCCTTTTTTTTTTTTTTTTTTTTTAATAGTAGTAGCATGCCTGTATTTGCCAAATAGTTCTCTAAAGCTATAATTTGGACATACGCTGAGTTGCTTAATTGGTTGTATAGCTGAACAATTGCTTTGGCTTCTCTTCAGAGTCACAGATATAAAAGAAATAAAGGAGGAGATGATAGAAGGGAAACCCTGTCCTCTGCCTAATGGCCTGATCCTGCTATTGTAATGAAGCAAGCATGTTGCACTCTACTTTAAAGACACTGGTTCTTTCACATGCAGCTATAATTAGATCATGCATGTGTTACAATGATGTTTTTTTCCTTCTGTTTAGCTTCCATTAAAATTGTTTGTTGTTTTTTTTTTTGCACTTTATGTAGAAATATGTTATCTGAATGTAATGTTTCCTAGGGTATACAATACACTGGTGAAAGAGGTGAAAAAGGGGTAACGGGCTTCGCAGGACAAAGGGTGAGTCACTCCTCAAAGGTAAAATTAGTATTGCTAAATGTGCAAGTCCAATCTGAGACTTTGCCTTTAGGAGCAAAACATAGGTTAACAAGCCACAGACATGAGAGCCCTTCAGCCCATGTCTTCCAAGTTATGGGCAGCTCTGAAATCCCTGGTACAGGAAAAGAAAAATGGCATTGTGAAATGGTAACAGAAGGAGGGCCCCACATGACTCACAGGTTTGACTACACCCTCACGGGGAAACGTCATGCATCACTCACCCAAAGCTGTGCTCGCTCACTGCGATCCCCATGGATCTCCCCAGGGGAGGATCGTTCCTCCCCTGATCCCCAGCATAGTCTTAATTTTACGATTTCCACATTAGCTCTCTTCAAACTGTGTTCAGCAAACACGAGTTTGACTCCAGTTACCCCAGAAACATAATTAAATAAATAAATAAATCCTACTACCTTGTAGCATCTACGGATGTTTCTCTGGGAGCACTGTTTCTAAGGTGCTTAAACAGACTAAGAACAGTACTCAGCATATATTTTTTAAAAATCTCAGAGACTTTAAAATCTTCATGGTTGATTTGTAATCTCCCGATTAAGAGAAAGAAGATAAAAATCTAATACCAGAGTAAATTTCAGATCTTTCGTGTTTGCAGCATACGTGAATCACATTGGAAAAGTATCTGAACTCTGACTGTCAGTTTTAGAGATTCGAAATAATTGTCAGACTTATTTTGTCTAAGAAATAGTAATGGTTCTTAAAAGATTTATTATGATGTTACTTATATTTATTAATTTCAATGTGCCTTCATAGGGACTACCTGGTATCGATGGCTATCCAGGACTCATTGGAGAAAGAGTGAGTATTGCATACATGACTGTTGTTTCCAACACACATGTAGACAATCTGTCTGAAAAGTAAATTATAGAGGACAAATTCTGCCTGTAATTCCACCAACTGTAGTCTAGAAAGCATCATCTGGATTCTTCTATCATTGTAATTTTGTGTCAGTTAGTTTACTCATCAGTGAGAAAAAAATGGTCCTGTAATTAAAGTTCATTTTTCCATTTCTACATGACCACGTTTTAAAAGTGCTGTGGGGAATTGTTTTTTTCATTTCTTCTTTTACTGCTACCATGATTTCTATAATTTTCTTCTTAGATGCAAAAAGTTACTAGTTTGAACAGCTTTCTGCAGACACACAGACATGGTTGAGATCTGTGGTCTATGCTACATCTTGGATATCAAAAAAAAAAAAAAAAAAAAAAAAAAAAGAAGGAAACTGATAAATACACCAATACACCATTAAATCTCTGTCCCCATGGAAACACACCCAAATATTTAAAATAGCATTGTGTCAGACAAGTAAGAGCTCATACTTTCTGTTTATGCTCAGAAAAAGGCTTCTTCAGTCAGCATTAGAAATCACTTCCATGAAGTATTCAAATAACTATGAGCTGCATGACTTTGCTTCTCTATCTTTAATAGGTTTATGAATTTGTCCTGCCACCAAGGTAAAACAATAATAACATGAAACACATGGGACGTAAAGCACATGAAGCAATAAAAGTAACTGTTGTGCAAGTATTCAGTTGATCACAAAACTTGGTGGTGTGGCAGTAATACATGTGTGGAGAGAGTGATGCAAAAGCCATTAAAGCCAAATGATTGACCTCAACTTAGGTTCCCACTTTGGTCAGAAATGGTCAATGGCTTCCCTTTATTGAAAGTAAATTTTGGCAACAATTTTAGTGAAACGTACATTGGTTTGGACATGCATGGAAAGGAATAGTTCTTATGTTTGTTTTTTTTTAGGTTGGATATTAGGAGAAATCTCTTTACTGAAAGAGATGTGCGTCATTGGAACAGGCTGCCCAGGAAAGTGCTTGAGTCACTATCCTTGGAGGTCTTCAAGAAACGTGTAGCTGCAGTACTAATTAGCATAGTTAAGCAGTAGACTTGTCAATACTAGGTTAAAGGTTAGACTAGATGATCTCAGAGGTCTATTCCAACATGAATGATTCTGTGATTCTATGAATAGGCTGGTTGGTTTGCGATTCACAATAATACCATCTTTGTTGTTTTTTGAATGATTTGATTCTTCAGAGAGGATAGTTGCCTTGCCTGCCCACATTATATGAAGCATTGGTTAATTAGGAAGCTGCTGGCTTCACTTCTAGACCACCAGCTCCACCTAGCGTAAAGAGATTTTACACCTGATACTTAATGCTGCTTTTCTGATAGCTTGCAGTATAGTTGCCATTACAGAAAGGTCCTTGATGCCTATGGTTCAGTTCATGGTGTCTTGCTGAGAGTGGTGGAATTGTGTAAATATCTTTTAGAGCATGCTATAAAAATTAATGCTCCATGTAGGAGCTGTTCCGATTATGAAAATTAGGAGATGCTGTTTTAAAAATGCTGGGTAATAATCTAACTATTGTGAATTTTACAAATCTACTGGCTTCAGTGAAACTGCTTTAGTTGATATCAGTTGAGGATCTGGCCACTGTTTTCTACTAAAAGCTCACCTTTTTAACCCCAGTTCTTTTACTGAGTACCTATCAATGTTTTCTATAGAGAACAAAGGTTTTTAAGAAACTGAGTACAATATACAGGTTCTGACCTCTTCTGTATCTGCATCACTGAAATCTGCACTCTTCCTTGTGCACCTCCAGCAGCTGAAATATGTCCTTTTGATTGGATGTGTTGTGTTTTGCCACGTGTTTTAATACACACACTTCGAGTTTCGACCATTTTAAGTGAGTGAAGTGGGTAGGACCTTAGATACTGAAATGTTTTCTGTGGCAGGTGGGGATAGAAAATTTCTCTAGGACACAGCTTGCCTGAGGGTAGGAGAGGTAGAATAAGGCATGTTCAGGGGTGGTCCCAAGTTCTTCTCTTTGAGCTGGGGGACTTCTCTTTGGCCAAACCAACTACGTCTGCTTGGAAAACAGCAAAGAGGACCTGTGCACTTCATGCTATTTTGTTGCTTGCTGTTTGCATTCCAGTGAAGTGCACTCATCATGATTCAGACTCATTTAGTTTTGGTGAAACAGTTTGGCATGTTCTGTCTGTCTGGTCCATGGTCCTCAGGGTTGACCAGCACTGAGGACATCCTCCTTCTACTCTCCCACCCTGCAGTGTCCAAGGGGATGGTGCAAGTGTAGTTGCTCCATCCCTCTGCACCGTTGCCAGAACCTGTGCCACAGCAAGTTCCTCTGGCCTTTGATGGGAGCTAGGTTTGGTCTAATGGATGGAACATTAAAGCACAAAGAGACTTAATAGTATAACCTGAATTGATACACACCAGGAAGCAAACTGCTCAGCTCTATTGCATAATTTTCACGGTAACATCAGGGGAAGCCAGCTGCTGCAGACCAAATAATTTTATTGTCTCTCTGCTAAAGGAAAAGTCAACCCTTTTTATGTGTATTACAGGGTTTTTCAGGACCTGATGGCCTACCAGGTGGATACGGTCCTAGAGGTGCCAAGGTACTGCTTTAATTTCATTTGCTAGAAGGCATAAACTAGACGTATTTTTTATTTTTCTTCTCTGTGATGTAACAACAGTCAAAGAGTTTGTTTGCACTGTTGAACTAGTCACATTGTTTGCTAACTTGAAATGTCTCAGATTTCTTAAAAGTTTCTGTAGTGTTTTTGAAAGTTGTTTTTGTGTGTGTGTGTGTTTCTTGGGCTTTTGTTTCAATATTAAAAGAAAATCTTTAGAATAGTGTGCTTAAATGCAATGCTTCAACTTCTGTTAACAGGGAGAGCAGGGCGAGATGGGTCCTCCTGGACCACCTGTCTATGTTCCGTACCCCATTCCAAGAAAAGGTAGGTCTCTTTTGCTTAGGTTGCTTATCTTAGCCATGTTTTACCACTTGCTACACAGATCAAAAGAATGAAAGACTGAGAATTCAACTCCTTCAGAAACTTTGGTTTGCTAAGCTATTCCAGAAGGTAGAATTTCCTTCCAAGAGAGATCACTAATCACCTTTTTGCAGACAAGGTGGCTTTTTTGTCTTTTGTGCTGAAGCTGGATTGCTATACAAAAGGCATCCATGCATTTCTGAGTCCACAGAGAAAATTAATTAATTAATTAAAACAATAAAAGAGTGTGACTGTTGTCCAGTGAAAGGAAGAAATGGAGAGTCTGTGTCCTGTATCCTTTTTCAGACTCTCTGGATAAAATGCAGCACTGACAGCTCATTCATCTAATCTAATGTTTTTTTTTAAAAAAAAAAAAAAAAAAAAAAAAGCTAAGAAAAAAAAATAGAATCTTTGAGGAATAGAAGAGGACTTGTCTTTTTCCTTTGGGTCATAAATATCTTCAGTGATCCTTTCAGTAGGCTTGTTTTGCCCACTGTTACCTTTTGTGCCGAGCTGTGTTGGCTCAGGGTGACCAGACCAGAACCACATCAAGTGATAAAAGTTCGCAAAGACCAGAACTTCCAGGGAAAGGAAGTTTCTTCTTTTTTTTTTCTCAAAACAAAACAGAATAAAAGTTTGTTTTTATTCTCAAAACTTTAATATTTTGAGAATTTCAGTAAACTGGGACATCTGCAGTGTACCACAAGTCAGCGTTTATGGTCACAAACAGCATCACACTAACATGTTTTGTGGAACTGGGGATGTTTTTCAGGTACAAGAGGTGAACCAGGCTTTCCAGGTGCTTCTGGACTACAGGGAGAACCAGGAGAGCAAGGAGATCGTGGGCTGCCTGGTCTGCCTGGATTCTCTGATGGTAATACCTCAATAACAGTTGTTCCAACAACTAGACTTTATAGCAAATTTTAACTGGTACAGGATTGAGGTGGAGAAAACACATGTGCACTTGGTGAAATACGTGGTGCAGAGTAATAGATAACTAGCTGTGAGGTGTGTTTTGTGTTCGTGCTTCAGCCCAGGGGGGCTCTGGCAAAACAACTGAAGTAGAGATGATGACAGAGCCTTGCTTCAGGACCTGCTATTGATTTGCTCAAGTGAAAAGTGTGGTTGCCATTTTTGCTGTGCACTAAATGTCTCCATTTTTCCTTGAGTGCTACGTGCAGTTTGCATGAACTGTCTTTTCTGTTACATTACAGCTCCTTGTGCAGCATTGTTAAGAAATTTTTCTGAGTTCTGAACAATTCTGCTTCTCTTTCAGGAGATGGGGATAAGCCAGGCTTACCTGGAGAAATGGGACCAAAAGGTGAAAAAGGTGAATTAGGATCTCCTGCTTATCAGTCAGGCCCGCCTGGGTCACCAGGTAGACACGGTGAACCAGGGCAGCGTGGTCCTCCTGGTCCTGCTGGAACTCCCGGTAAGTACAAGAAGAGAGGTGAGGAGAACTCATGGGAACACCATTGCTTATCTTAAAGATAGTTGTTGGCAAAGCAAAGTGAAAAAGTAGGTTGAGGGAATGAAACAAAACAGGTGGTAGGGAGACACATAGGGTAGAAGCGTTGTAGGGGCATTGATGAAAGAAAGGCTTGCATGATTTTTAGACATTCCTGGCAAAATTTGAAAAGGAGGTCTGTTTGGGGCTGGTGGAGGGATATGGATATGCTTAAACTTGCATTCTGCTCAGGTAAAAATAATTTTCACAGATGAAATTTCAAACAAAAGATATGTGCCAGTACTCTGGGAAGAGTGTCCCAGTAAGTGTGCAAGAGATAAGAGGTAGATTGGAAAGGGTCTGGAATGGAGAACACTGACTGTAAATAATAAGTTTAGCAAACAGAGGTTAAAATGAGAAGTTCTGGAAAAGTTCATTTTTTTCATCTTCCCCAGCACAAGAAAGATACTAACATAGTAAAGAGAGTCTTACGAAGGATGAACAAGATGTTTAGAGAGCTAAAGCTTTTGAGATAGAAGGAGCGGCTGAGAGAACTGGATTTCTTCCTTAGCCTGGAGAAGAGAAAGCTAAGGAGAAATCTTACTGCTGTCTTCCTGTACCTCTTAGGAGGTCGCAGTGAAAATGGAACCAGACACACCAAGAATATAAGTGACAGGGCAAGAAGCAAAGGTCGTGAGTTACAACAGGGGAAATTCTGCTTAGATATTACAAAATCCTTTTCCACCTTCAGGGTGGTCAACTGCTGGAACAGGTTGCCCAGAGAGGTTGTATAGATGCTTCAGCTTTGGAAATACTCAGCTGAACAAGGCCCTGAGCAACCTGCTCTGATTTTGAAGCTGGGCCTGCTTTGAGAAGAAGGTACCAGGTGGTCTCCAGAGGCCACTTCTGACAGACATTGCGTGAAAAGCACCACACTGCAGTGCAGGAGTGGGAGTGGAGAAAAGGATTGCAGGAAGTAATCCATTGGTCTGTGGTACTGCAAAGTATGTTGTGCTGAGAGATAAAAGCAAAGGAATTTGGGGTGTAAGAGACCAAAGAATTGAAAGAATCATCCACCATAACAGAAGAAGCAATGAGGAGTAGGGGGCTGGGAAGAAGTTACAAGGTCTGTGATAGAAGACCTGGGTCCTGGGGCTGTATGTGTGTCAAGGCCATGTCCTGTAACCATGCTGAAATGAGGTCGGAGCATATACATTCCCTGAACCCCTCATGCTGGTCTCCAGCCAAGCAAATACATGTGCTCCAGCCAGTTCCTGGTCACTGGAGTGCTCCAGCCATGCAGTACAGTCATGGCCAGAGGGACAAAAAGCCTGACAAAGCTGGTCTAGGTGGGACTGTCCATGCTGAGCAATACCAAAGGCGGATTCTTTGCAAGCAGATGAAAGCAAGCAGTACTGAGGAATGCAGAGACAAGCAAAAAGACAAGACAACAAAAATAACAAGCTGGGTTAGACAATGACATTAAGGGTTACAGAAAAAAAGGCAGATGCAGTCCAGCTTGAAGAGGGAGGAAACAGGAAAAGTAAATCTAAAATACATTAACTTATCTTTTTATTCAATTAAACTTGTAGGTTCTCTCTTTGGATTAAAAGGACGGGAAGGGACACCAGGTAGACCTGGCACACAAGGTTACCCTGGGCCAAGAGGACAAAAAGGACCCAAAGGTAGTTTATAATACATAACTATAAAGATGCTCTACTGTTATTCTTTGTGTAAAACTTCCATTGTATTCAGTTTGAGTTAAGTTGAATTATGACTCAGGGAGTGATGCATTCGATCTGAGGCTAACACAAGTAAAGTCGTTAGTGTCTTATAAGAAAAAAATAAGCACTTTTCTCAAGTGTTTGATAAACTGCTCGAGTGTTTTCAAGTATATATATATATATATAATGGGTACAGCTGAAAGTGTATTTGTTGTGACAGAGTGTTCTTTCTTCTCTTCCCAATACATGTCCTTAGGCGAAGAAGGGGATTGCAGTAAATGCCTTCTGGGTGAAGAACTCAGAAGGGGCTCCACTGGCCCCCCTGGCCCACCTGGTTTTCCAGGAACCCCTGGCCAGCCAGGGAGAAAAGGAGAACCTGGTGATCAAGGTCCACATGGTATTCCTGGCTACCCTGGAGCAAAAGTGAGATATTTGTTTCTTTGATGCAGTTTTTTATGCCTACTGAAAAATTAAAAACAGCTATACTCCACAGGAAAAAAATAATGATGAAAAGTAGTTTTTTCTGTACCACCTCAATTGTTTTCAGATTGCTACAAAATACTGAAAGCCAAAAGATGCTGGGATGAGGATGAAAATGGAATATCTTGAGAAGAGCAAAAGATTTCCACAAAATCCAAAATATATTTTCCATTTAAACAAAGCTGTTTCAGCAAAACACTTTAAAGCAGCTGTAGTACCGATTATGATCTGGCCAGAAGGGTAACAATTTCAGTAGTCCCTTCAAATTGTTTCTAATAAGATGCATATGTCAAACTGATTAAATGTAAGGTTCCTGTTTATAAATGCATACAGTCTTCCTAAAAAACACTGTCAACAGCCCTGAAAAGAGTGCTTTGCTAATAATAATAATGTAGTACTTTCAGTTAGTGCTTTTGGCTTTCTGAACATGAACCAAACTCACTTGCAACTATCTAGATTTTCGTGGTTTGTTTTTTTTTAGAATTAAAATAAAATAAACTTTGGCTTGATTGTTGATGTAAAAAAAAAAAAAAAGTTACAAACTTTTTTTCGAAAAATTCAAAATACTTTTATGAAAATTTTTATTTTCTTTGAATTGTGAAAAAAAAAAAAAAGGCAAAAGTATTTTTGAAACATTCAGTGTTGGAACTTTGGTTAAATTTTTCATATTTGCAAGATTTTTTGCCTTTGTAATGAATGATTTCTGTTCCAGAAATCCCAGAATTCCAGAGTTTAAGACACAGAATTCTATAGAATTAAGACATACACAGACATGTTATATTATAGCAAAATATCATCCAGCGGGAAAGCACTTTATCTCAGTTTTTGGTTTGCAACAAATTCAACATAAAACAAGTTACCTTAGCTATTTTTGGTCCATATTCTTAGACAGAAGTGACTTCATAATTCTTTGAGCTTGTTCAGTAAATTTTGTGTACAGATAATAAATACATTTCATTTAGATCAGATCTTTGTCAATTTAATGAAAGTAAAATTTTATCCCAACCCATGGGCATTCTTTTCTGTAGAGAAAGAGAAATTAGGAACAGCTGTAAACCATTTCAAATACACGTTATGTGCCAAATTGCATTATGCACATCTAAACGTTGAAAGCAAAAAATAGCAAAGTGAACATCATACTATTAATGCAGTGTTATTGCTGAAAATTTCTGCAGTTATATAGTCAATGACATAATTCAGCATCATATTAAGTTCCTGATATTTCTTTTGGCCTATATAAAGCAATGTTCAAAAGAAGCATCTCTACATGGGGCTTCACTGTCCACCACAGCTAGAAAATACAGACAGGTAAAGCAGGATCTTTTTGCTCAAATTTACTCTCCCCTTCTAGACTTACAGAAGTGTGAACCTGTATTCTTGAGATGACCTGCAGCTGAGATACAGTTTCCACACATGCTTTTCACCAATGCTTTTTCCACCATGCTTTTTTTTTTTTCAGAGAAGATTGGAGAATGTCAGTAAAAGACAGTGATGCAAAAGATATCATATTAAGTAATTTATGGCAAAGGAATATTTCAAACAAAAAATAAATGCACCAGGAATTCCCTTCATTCAGTGTCTGCCTTGAAATTCAGTAAAAGGAAGATAGGGAAAAATGACTGATGGAGTACTGATGCAGTTCTCCAGTTGCAGTCATCTACAGGACTCGAATGTATGAAAACCCACAGGTCTTCCAATGACATCCTCATGCAGAAGCACCCTACCATGCCACACAGACCTCGGTCCTAGTTAGCACATGTTAATAAAGATTCAGGCACTAGAGTGGGATTACTGGAGAGGAAACCATACACGGAGAGTAACAGAAAAGCAGTGAAATTTAAGGAGGGTTGGTGGTGTTTTTTTGGTTTTGTTTTGATTTGTTTTTTTTTCAACAAGTTTTTAAGTAGAACAGTGGGAATACAAGTATGTATACTTATTCTTTAAGAATTCCTGTTTCTTTTGTGTGTTTTTTTCATTGTGTGTAACATCAGGGATTGTCAGGTCAAGAAGGATTTCCAGGACCAAAAGGACAAAAGGGAGACTCTTTTTACATAACTACTAAAGGTAGAGTAAAAGTTCGTGTCACATTATTTTGCATTATTTATACCTTTCATGAGAGAGCAGTCTTAAAATGAAAGGTCTACTTTAGGCACCAAAGGAATCCGAGGAGACCCTGGGCTTCCTGGTGTCAGAGGGGGAGATGGTTTTCCAGGCAGAGATGGATTAGATGGTTTACCGGGACAGCCTGGCCTTCCGGTAAGTACACTTAATTACTAATGCATTTCATTCTGAGCAGATTACCAGGCTGTCCTTCACACACACATAAAGATGCATAACTAAACTGGCTGTGCTAGTTATTGATATATCAAATATTGATCTTATCCTCAGGGTTTTTTTGAGCTACCTTTCACTTTTATTTCTGTTTTATTTAAGCAAATAAGTACATGTAGTAATATATAACCCATTTAGGCCAATTTGGTATTAGAGGTTAACTTGTGATAATTAGCAGTTTATTGTTATCCAGCATTGTGTAAGCCATTCTGTGTGACAATTTGATTTGAGGGAGTTGAAAGCAATAATCAGTACAATTTTACATCCTCAAAACATAGGTCATGTTGTCATATATGCACTTGGTAGCACCTCATCTAAGTAATTGTAGCCATCAAGCAGTTAGACACGTAGTCTCAGTTGGTCTTCTAAGATCCGTCTGTAGGCAAAAGAAGAGTGACTCATCTCACAAATGTTTTGGACCACTGGGATGCTCTTGCCTCATATCTGAGGATGAGCTAGAGCCATTTCATCCAATACGGACCACGGTGGGTTATACTGCCAGTGAAAATGGTACTTTCATTACTTCTGTGAATGGAAACATTTCCCAGTGATGTTTTAAAGATGTAGATTCAGCATTGCAGTGACATCACTACAGTAGCAGAACAAGAAGAACCAACCCATTTGAGCACAGTTTTATGTCAGCACCTCTCAAGATGTATGAACTAAATGCCACATCAGAACTAAACCTAGTTCATCTTTAGTGATGCATGTAGTTTCCCCGAAATCTACTCAGGGCATTTCAGAAAGGGCAGTAAGGCTGTCCACAGCAGTGACACATGTTGTCCAAATGCTCTTCATTGGCCATCATTTCTAGGGCAATGCTCCTTCTAAGAGAGTTTCTCTTATGCCCTTGGTGTTGTGGGGTCTAAATTAATGTCTGATAATTTCAAATATGTTTTATTTGCAATGTTGATATAAAGAGCTGGGATGCAATTCAGGAGGAATAGCTGTCTGTAAGATGTTATTCATGAGAGAACTTTATGTTTGATTTTTGTTTGTTTCTCAGCAAAGTTAGGAGTGATCACCTCTATTCACTTCCCACAGGGTGATACTATCAGGGGCTTCCCAGGCGATCCTGGTTATCCAGGCGAATTAGGCCCAAAGGGCTTTCCAGGGGAAACGGGTCTTCCAGGTGAAGGATTTGTTGGTCCAAAAGGGTACCGTGGTCCTCCCGGTGACCATGGAACAGATGGAAGCCCTGGACCTCCAGGTCTGCCCGGTCCACCAGGAGAGCCTGGCCAACTAGGTAAGAAAGATGACTCTGTCTTGTATCAAATCCGTGGAAGATCACTACTAAATTGTGTGTGGCACCAGTGTTGAAAAGTTAGCATTTGGTGGAGGATTATATGGAGGAAAAGGGATTGCTTATATTAGTTGTCCAGAAATCTTAAAAAAAAAAAAAAAAAAAAAAAACACTTCAGAAGTCCCAGTAGTTTTATTGGTTTCAATTAGAGTATTGAAACAGCATAAGTGAATATATTTGTGTCAGCAAGTAGTCTTTTGTGTCTTGAACAGCTGGAGGCAATGCAGCAATGTACTGCCTTTAGATTACTCACAGGGGGTTTTGTCTGGTCTACCCCATCCAACCTCATCTTTTATTTGAGCAGAGAAAATCACGTATTTTTCCCTCAGAGCTCTTTGTAGTATCTTCACAACTTTCTGAGCCTCTCATGTTCCCAAAAGCTCAGACTTGGAGTATTTTTGTTTGGCTTCAGGTTGTTCAGCAGAATATGAAAGCCTCAGCAGGAACCTGCCAACCCTATATGTTGCTTGGGATATATAGGCTCCTAATTTGAAAATTTGAAAATTTAGGTTGCAAGCCTAGTTCTAACTAATATATGGACAGAGAGTTTCAGTGTTTTATAGCAAATAGGCTTTAAGTAGCTTCTCCAATGCATAATACATAAGAGAACACTTTATATGATGTTATAATATACATTTTGTTTAGAAATGAGAGTGTTTTAGGATTTTCCACTTTTAAATGATAACTATCCTTTCCCATTCTTTGCTTGTAGACTGTGGGCAGGTCATTGAAGACTTTTCTAGAGGAGACGGAACTGAACCAATATGGTCAGGTACTGAACATACAAATGGCTTGAATGTATTTCCATATTTAGTCTTATGGAACTCTTAAAGCTGGATAAGTTCTTTCTGATGACTGGTTTGGATACTCTTAATTGAAAACTTTTTGAAGTTCAGGTCACAAATAACCGTGCATATAGAGTATGTAGCTCAAAAGTAATTGAATCAAATTGAAAATATTCTAAAATTCTTGCAGTTTTACCTTCACCATCCAGAAGTTCCTTGTTTCATTTTTCCTGAGTGTTTATTGCGATAAAATAATGATTACTATGCAATATATGGCAACAATCCCAGAAATGAATTACCAAAGGGAATTTAAGAAACTTTTCTGAAGAACTTTGAGTAATGAGTTTTAGTGCAATTTTATGTTTAAAGAGCCTTCAGTTGTACCAGAAATTGACTTGGTTTATTCAGGGGTACAAATTGCTAGCAGGCAAACAAAGTGTCTCTCTTATTCTGGTAAGTCAGGTGTCCTGAAATAGCTTTCCCATGACAGCCTGACAAGAGCAGTTACCATAGCCTCTGTAAAATAGGCTGGGCTGATTATTGGGATGGAGCTCAGCTTGAGTGCCACCCAGAAAATGCCACCTATAACCAATGTTTTGTTGTTGTTGTTTTCTTTTTAATGAAGAATAAAACTTACAAAATTAGGCTTTTGCCTGTTAATTTCATTCATCTGCTTTAACAATGTTGTCTGAACTGTAGGCACAGAGCTGGTGAGAGGCAGCATGTGAGCACACATGGTGTGACTAACCATCTTTCTTTGCAGGTGGGGGCTGTGTAAGGCCACCAAAGGGGTCCCAAGGCAAGCCAGGACTGCCAGGAGCCACAGGTAATGCTTTGCCTTCACCTTTTTTTCCCATATACACTACGTTATGAGGGAGATCTTGCCAAACCTGTTAAAGTCAGAAGTTTAAGAAGTTAAAGTTTAGAAATGGCAGTGGAGGGAAGTACTGACCTGAAGCAGGCAGAGGGTTCTAAGCAGCACACAGCCCTGGTGGCTGCACCAATCCTAAACTAATTCTGCCTGTGTTAATGAGTGTCAGACATGAAACAAAAAGCAAAAAGCTGTTCTGCATGTGCAAGTAAGTCAAGAGAGAAAATATACAAGTATATTGGTAGAGAGTGTATTGAGGTCTCTCCAAGATGACTGGGCACCTGACAAGTTGCAATGAAGGACTGTGACAGCTTCTTACTGTTCCTCGTGAGATATACAGAGTCCCTTCTGCAAGGGTGAGCGTAATCTCTTTAATGTGGCTTGGTGCAATGGGCCAGATTGATGCAATGCAGTTGCCCTATCTGGTGCACCAAGTGCCTTCCTTGCAGAGCTGGTCTACAACCAAGCCCAGAAGGACCATCTGGTGATCCTGGGCCTTCACAGCACTGCAGGTTCCCCACCACTTTCCAAAACAAAGAGGGCATGGGGACAGGGTTTGAAGGACTATGTGAGATGGGAACTGAGAGAACCACAGAGAAGTTGTGAGGAGCAATCATAACCATTAACCTTGAAGAGGGAATTTCTGACCAGCACCACAAACTATAAGTTCCTGTAAGTTTATACACTTACAGCCTAAGCAATAAAGCTGGTTTTTTTTTTAGTAAATAATTCTATCACCAGCTGACCAATAAATAAATAAATAAATCGCTGGGTTATTCAGAGTTTGGGAAATGTAAAATTCTTGATGTACCCATTTCTGAACCGTTCCCTCTGTGCTTCAGGCAATATCAGAGATCTGGACTATAACATTTAAGGTCAACTTCTTTTTTTCCCAGCACAAGGTTTATTATGGCATGCATGGATTGATTTATAACAAATTCATTGATCTTAAAAGGGAATGGTTTATCTCTATTGAAAGATGATGACTATCTCTGATTTGTGTTACCTTAGTCCCAATGCCTTTAGTTTGGCATTAGGATCTATGTTTCTGAATGTTGTTTTCCTTGCCATCTTTGTAACTTCTTTCTAAGTAGGATTATTTGTTTCTTCTTTCCTTCATATGAACTTGGCAGTTTTTTTTTCTTTCAGTGAATGCAGTCAGACTGCTAGCTCTAAGAGTGCTGCATGCAGGTGATGCTGCAATCAGAGATTTGTGTGGTTTATGTTTTGTAGCTTCGGTTAGCTCTTTAACAAATCTATCTTCATCAATGTATATGTTTTATAAACTTTAAGATTTATTTTGCCTTCCTGCCCTCCAAAAACTGGAAAAAGGCCCTTGCTGATCAGAATGCAGAACTCTGCTGCATTCTCTTTCTTTCAACTGGAGGTAGGTCTGGAATTGGAAAACTCAGAGGTACAGGACACATTTTACGTCTTTTCAGTTTCTTGTCACTGTAGCTGTGTTGGTCTGATTTCCTAGGGCATAATTCCTGCCCACATTCTCCATATTGACAAAAGCACCAACACCTTTACAGCACTTTCATTCTCTGCTTAGGGTGTTGTGGTTTTGTCCTCAAGACTTCCTGCCTTCTTTTCAGCCAGGATGGAGCTCAGCTATAAACAATCAAGTCTCTCAGTGTCCTAGTTGTTGATGACAGTATATCAAGCAAAAAGTCATCTCTATAGTCTCACACCCTCATGTTATTGTGTTCCTTTGAAATTCCTGGCAACACGCACAGTTTATCCTAAGTTACATCCTCGTATTCAGTAGTCTCAGGACCTACATAACTGCTGTTGAATAAGATACTTAAGTTTTCTGTTTCAAACATACAGATAAAATGCTTGCAAATTAAACATTGTTCTAAAATAAAAACTTTTCTTACTGCTGTTTGGCACAATGTTAACACCAGATAGCATCATATATTGAATTACTGAAATACATGTTAGCAGCGGATGCATTCTCCATCTGCTGCCTTCTTTCTCTAGCATGGCTTTTTAATTAGAACAATAATGAGCAGAATAAATGAAAGTCAGTTATTACAGATGGGAAACAAGTTGAAGATGCCATTTGGATAAGAGACATGTTAGAATTTTTCATTGAGACCTGAAAGCCTAGGATTTTCTTTTAAATTGCTTTCTGAGAAGTTATTGTTCATATAAGAGAGAGAACAATAGTCCTGTACTGCACTGGGAAAATACTTTTCACACTGCGTAGGCTGTTTATGTGCTTTTCAATTCTGGCTTTCGAAAGGTTTCCTTCTCTGCTTCACACATACATACACAAACCAGCTAAAAATGCAAAAATCAATGGTTAGATCAGAAATCCAGAAAACTAAAGTGGAAAGAAATACCAAAATTCAAGTGATATTTTCCTTGTTTTGTCATAGTTTGAGTATTTATTACTTTCAGTGTAATAAATAAATGAGTTGTAATTCATGATGATGCTAAGCAACAACACTTAAAAGGTTAAAGCATGTTCCTGACCTTCAATCCTCAGCTGAGAACTTAAAGAGTTCAAGGAGCTAGGGAGGGGAGAGAAAGAAGGCATTCCCCAGGAATTATTTTGAAGGAACTTCACCAAATGTCTGGATCTTGGAATACAATTAATTGACAAGAGTCATGTAATAAAATTATTGCTTGGGAAAAATAAAAAATAAAAAAAAAAAAACACAAATAATAGTTTTATAAACGTAACAGAAAGAAAAGAATCCTATGAAATGGTTCCAGATTTTGCGATGTTAAGAAACAGTAATATTTGTACTTACCCAGATGTCAAGTATTACACCACGAGGAAGTGAGGTCTCATTTTACCTCTCAGGAGATAAATCAATATGAACATGAGTTCAGTGCCAGAGGAACACTTTTTCAGGGCACAGCTATAAACCCGCACTACTACAAAAATAGTAAGTAGGCTAGTTAATTTGTATTCAGTTTCTAGGATAAGTAGATCTAACCTTTAGCCTTACATTTCTTTTTCTGGTTATCTAAACCAGTCAGCTTTGTCCTGTGATCAGTTTAGCAGGAAAGGGAAAAAATTGTTCCTCCAACATTATCTCACCTGTGCCCATTACTGTTGAGCATTCTTCCTTTGACATTTTCTTTTAACCTTAAGCTAAAACGCTTAATTACAAAATATTATTTTAAAAGGTCTCAAAAAGCCTATGAAACTGATGATTTTCACCCTAAAAGGCACCATTATCATTAGTCTTAAAGTCAGGGGCAGTCCTTTTAATCCATGTTTGTAAGAGCACTTAGTTTTGATCTATTCTTGGGATCTTGAGCACAGTATAATCCCATAATATTTTTTAAAGTTTATCTTTGTACCTGGAGATACATAATTATGATATTTACCACTATCTTTGCTTACATTATATGCAAATTTCTGTTTTGTTTGTTTAGATCATCACTTTCCTTTTACTTCTTTTATATAATTTAGGAGCTAAAGGTGCAAGAGGATTCCCAGGTGACCCAGGCCCAGTGGGATACCCAGGGCTCAATGGTACACGAGGTGATCCAGGTCGGGAAGGATTGCCAGGTCCTCCAGGTATCTTGAAATAATTAATCATTCGTTATGTACTTATGACCTCTGCTACAGTCACAGGAGCACTGTCACCTTATTCCAGATGCATCTTCATTTATCTTCCATGTCATGATCAAACAATAAGCTATTATAAAAACTGTCTTTTTTGAAGCCAAAATGAATTTCTGAAGGTTCTCTAATGGTGAAAAGTAAAATAGACTTCAACCTTTTTCAATCTGCTTTATAGTGCAAAATTACAGATACAACAGTTCATTAAGTTGATATAGAAATAAGGAAATTCAGTAATAAGACATTTCAGATTCCAGATGAAATAGAATGATGATTGCAGAAATGAAGAAATTAGTAGTATTAGTGTTTCTATTTAACTCTTTCCAGCATTAATATAAATTATACTGATTATATTGAAGACAGAGTACTAGCACTTGAAACAATGAGGTCCAGTTTCCCAGTCTTCCTCCCATCATCTGTGGGAATGGGGACTTGCTCCCTCACAGTCATTCACCTACAGGGTGGAAGACAGGCATACTGGCAATGGTTTATCAAGAGTTTGAAGAAATTGGCATTTGTCCCTTGAGATGGGTCATCGCCTCTGCTTTTCCCCACACATCTGGTGTATCTAGGATTTGCACTGCAACATCTATAGAGAATGCTGTGATGCCTAATCCCTGTTTTATTTCTAGGTTTTACTGGGCCTCGGGGAGACAGGGGCCTAAATGGACTACCTGGACTACAAGGACACCCAGGCCTTACAGGAAAGCCTGGTGCTCCAGGACTGACAGGACAGAAGGGTGTTCCTGGTGAAGTTTTGAGAGCAACAGCAGGTTCTCGAGGGGATGCTGGGCTGCCTGGCTTCCCTGGCTTGAAAGGCGCACCTGGAGATCAAGGAGTACCAGGAGTTAGAGGTAACGCCTACTTCCCAAACTAAGGATAGGTGAGAGTAGTAAGAGACCATGGCAAAATGCACTGGAGCTACCAATAACCCCAGTGTCAAATACCCATGCCTGATGGTCTCTCATCCCTTCCCCATGTACCTTGCCTATTACCAAAGGACCTGGCTCCTCCATAAACCTTCTGGAGATCCACTGCTTATGACCAACACTCCTTCACACTGTACTACATGAAATCAGCTGCAATAGGATACTAAAGAACATGACTTTGCTCATCTTTGTTGTGTTCAGACACACTTTTTAGTTTTTCCCATTGTAGTTAATTTTCCTGACTTTTCATTCACATACTGCATAGTACTGAGCTTACTTCCCACACCAGAAAATGTTTAGGTAACACATGGCTTTGCAGAATAGTAAATTGCTTCACATCAGAAATTGTAAATTTTAGCTGAGAGGACATAATATTTAGTAAAATGTTAATCATCTGTCTTACCTGATCGGTCTTTGTACGTTCAGGAACGAGGGAAGGATAGCATTATGTATTTATTCTTAATTTTGAGGTGTTCATTTTATTTTGTTATTTTACAGGTTTTTTTTTTACAAAAAAATATGTCTTCTCCATACAGAAGACAGAGAAAATCATAGCTTCTCCACAAAATCTGACTTTGACTCTCCTTGAGTTCAGTGGGGGACTTTCAAAAGTACCTTTGGGAGTTAAGCATCTCCTTCTGCACAGTTTCTGCAGCAGTTGGACACACAGTTAAATTTAAGACTGAAGATTACCCTCTTGCCCTGTTGTGGAAATGAGGAAGGAGAAGTAATTTTGTGACTAGCTCAAAGCAAAGTAGTGTGTCACAGGAACTCATTTCGGAGACTCTTCTCATGATTTGCAATACAAATTGAAAAAGAAAAGAGCACGCCATTTTACCTGAGCTATTTGAAGTGAGGGGAGTTGATTTCATCTTCAGTAGAGTCATGGAGTGAAGTGATAGAATAAAGGCAGCTCTGTTGCACTGTGGTAATACTTGGAAAGTCTGAGAAAAGGCAGACACTAATGCCTCTAGACTATTTTTCTGAAAATGTAAAGAAATTCAAGGGGAAACACAGAATGAAAAGGAAAAAAAATATGTGACTTTGCACCTTCTTTCTTAGTGTTTCTGTAGAACTAAATTTTCAGTTATAAAGAATAATTACAGTAAAATAAAAATCATTATTAGTCTGTCAATTTTTGATGTATTTCACAGTTCTGGTCAAACAGCCAAAAGAAAAGGCTTGTGATTTTTTTATATGAATGACTTTTATTTTATTTTGTTTTATTTTATTTTATTTTACTTTCATATGAAGTGGTTAGTGAATACTTTATATCATCCGTGCCACTTAAACTCTTAGCCCTTCAGAACAGGGAACTAAAGTCTGTAGCCTGTTGTTGAGAAAACTCACTGTATGTGACCATTTAGGTTCTCTCTGTTATAAAGCACATCTAGCTACATTCAAGCCTATGGACCTACTGTGATGTAAAATCAGAATAAAGACAAACAGATCCAGTTGGCCTGGACTTTAAGTGCCATGTACTTTTAAAGTCTTGTATGCTATTGCTTCTCTAATCTTAATGCAAAGTGCGCATTGCTTTTTAAATCTTGAAGGGCTTTACAACCCCTTTGCTTTTATTTTGTAGAGATGTAAATTTTCACTCAATACATTAAGTGTAGAATCAGGGCCATTTTTCTTAGGAATTTGTATGAATCTTATCACAATACCTTACATGAAAAGTTCTGAACAATAACACAAAGCAAGAACCCTGTCAGATTTAAATTTTTCCATTTCTGCCAATCATATTTTAGAAAAGATATAGACATTGTTTCTGTCTTTTGGTCAGTTACTCAACCGAGTTCTTACAAAGAACTATGTGATAAAAGGAAAAGATCAGAAATTACAGAATTATTGGAGTTAGAAATGGAAGACACCTACTCTGTTTAGATCCACCTGGTAGCAAATTACTTCCATCAAGTGGAAAGAGCCTATCAACCTTTCTGATTCTCTGATTCTCAACCTATCTGATGCAAATATTGGATTAGTACCAGTATTATCAATCATTTAAAAACTAATTAGCAGTCTTTTAATTCGCTTTTCCTGTTCTCACTAATTTTCAGAGGAAAAGCATAACCTGAAAGAACAGTGTACATATGCCTGCTTCGAGAAGTTACATGTAATAATCAGCTGTCTAGATACTGATGCTCTCTAATGCAAGATTATGGTATTTTAGGAGCGGATGGTAGCCCAGGTTTGCCAGGAGCCAAAGGCGATCCAGGGCTGCAGGGTCTCCCTGGTCTGATGGGTTTGCCAGGATCACCAGGAACACACGGATTCCCAGGCCCACCAGGGAACCCCGGGCCAGACGGAGGACCTGGGTCTCAAGGACCCCTTGGTAAGGAAGTATTGCTGTCCTGTGTCACTTTCTCCTCCCACTTCTCTGTGGCAAGGCAACTGTATGGTTTACCAAGGGGAAAGTTAATCTTGGGATTGTGGCATGTGCCAGGCTTTAATTCCCAGTCAGGTAGCGCAGGTACTGTGGTAGCGAATCGTGCCAGTGTCACAAATGGGATGCGGGGGTGGTGATGGTCCTCACTGGCAGAGCTGCTGCTTTTCCTTCTGTAGCCACCTTCCAGGCCAGGTCAGAGCTTTCCAGTGGCAGACTGGGAGAACAGAACAACCAAATAGGAGTAGTCTTGTAGAAAAGGGGAGTTATTCTTAAATTAAAGAGGAGGGGGAGGTCATGTTAGGACTGAGTATTGAACCAGACTGGTAGCAAGACTGGTTTACATTCATAATCATTTCTGAAGTTCTTTGATTAAAAAAATCCAGACTTTCCCCCCCCTCAACTTGAAGCTGGTATGATAGTATTTTTCTCCCTCTTGAGCTACCTTGTGTGAAATCATCATGTATGTCCAAACACCTTTAATCTCTTTTCACATGTTCACATGGCAGGTCCACCAGGTGCAAGGGGAGAAGATGGTGAGCAAGGTTTTCCTGGTCCCGTGGGCCTGAAAGGTCTGTCTGGTGACAAAGGTGAAATGGGGCACCCAGGATTGCAAGGTATACCTGGCGTGATGGGTCCCCCTGGCATCAGTGGAATGGATGGCTTTCCAGGAGATAAAGGTAAGCTCTGAACAGCTGCACTGGGAAAAATGATGTTCTTTAAAGCTACTCTGTGCTGAAAAGAACAAGCCACGCTTTCTGCTGGGCTACCTTTTTAAAACAGAAGAGTTATGTTCATAGGCCTAGTATATTCCAGAATCACTGTTGGTTTTCCCTTGTGTTGTGTTTGGTGAAAATCTAGCTATTGCAACCCTTTTTTGAAGGGCAATGGCTGCTGTATTTCTTCTTTTGAAGAACATACAGTATTTACTATTTGCTCTCTCCAAAAGTTTTTTCCTTTGTCCCAGTCCTACCAGCTCTCAGTGGAATTTGAGAGATGTTCCTCGAAACCTTTACTTTAAAGTTTTCGAAAGTTAGCAGCTGCATGCTGAGCAATGCCAGACACAAGACCTCAATGTTGAATTTTAATGGGATACCGATCTTTTTGTATAAAGAAGGTGAGATTCACACTTTCCAGTCACAAAAGTGTTACATCTGCATCACAGAGGGAGTTTCAACAAAGTTCAACTCCATGCGAAGCCAACTAAAACAGAAGACAGGGTGCATATCTAAAAATGCATGTAGCAATTTCATCAGTTGGAAAGATCAGACTCAACTAAGACTTTTTTTCCTAAAATTATTCTGAAGTGCTGCTTAGCTCTCATTTGAGAGGAATGATCATCTGCTTGTTAGCATGACCCATGTAAAACATCATCCTCTTGTTTACTTGTTTAGAAGAGGAGTGTAGTCATCTTTGTTGAGAAAGGTTTATGACTGGCATGCCCTACAATTGTATCTGTGCAAGCAGAAAAAGGGGTTGCCTAAAAATTCTGCATGGAATTTAGTCTAACTTTCTCTAGCTGTAGGACAGGGGTTGAATTGATTTTTCAGAAGATGATGCCAAGTTCTGTCCATCTTCACAACTGAGTGAAGCCCTGGTCTTGTTTGGGTACCTACCTCTCATAGAGCTTGGGTGCCTAATACAAAGCAGCACGTTGCCCTAGGCATCAAGGAACCCAGAAGTAGATACTGCAGCAGTGAGGTTTTTATACAGCTTTAGTTGAGCATTACTAGCTTACATTTACTCAGTCTGCAGAACGCTGAGCAAAGTAACACTTCTCTTCCCCTTCTTTC
Organism: Netta rufina; assembly: GCF_964035555.1. Classification (NCBI taxonomy): domain Eukaryota; kingdom Metazoa; phylum Chordata; class Aves; order Anseriformes; family Anatidae; genus Netta; species Netta rufina. The sequence continues at coordinate 61,503,447 of NC_140123.1, read as the reverse complement.
TTTAAAGGTCTAAAAGGTTCACCTGGCATTGATGGTTTCAAAGGCATGCCAGGCCTGAAAGGAAGACCAGGAATCAAAGGAATCAAAGGAGAATTTGGTTCATTCGGGGCTCGGGGTGATAAAGGCGCACAGGGCGCACGAGGCTTTAAAGGTATTTGCTTATGGGTGGTACCAGTGTTTGCTTTTCACATCTGGAGAACTATTTTGCAAGGGTGCACAGACAAAGACAACACATTTTTGACATAGCCGGGTTAGCTCAGACATTTCTCCACCTATTTCACACATGGGCCTCTGGCACAGAGGCCTGGATTTTAAGCTCAAGGAGGGCTTTATGAATCCTGAACATGGTCAGGTTGGAGACAGACACCTCGTTACCCTGTTTATCTGAGGGTTTCCCTTTCACTGGAACTACCAACTTGTTTGTGCTTTCTCCAGTGTGGTTTCTTTTTTATGAACACAAGATAACTGATCTACTGAGAGGCAGATTATCTATCGCAAAGGAGTCTGTGTCCAGATCCCCAGAATAGTATGTACAAAAGGTTTAACTCATTTTCCATGGTTTCTTATGTTTAATTGTTCTGCTGACATGTTGTATTGATGCAGGCAACTTTTTATGCAGATGGGTTTTCCATAGCTTATGCAAGGTTATCCAGTAATCCCTTTTTTGCTAACTTCACTCTTCTGTTTTTGCTTTCTCCAGCACAGTGCCGCTGACTAGCTTTTTAAAATACGATTGTTTTCTTACCCTCTAGGTGACCGTGGGGAACAGGGTCCCCCAGGAGAGCCCCCAAAGCTTAAGCCTAGCATGATGATGGAAGTTAAAGGTGAAAAAGGAGATGTTGGAGAAACCGGCACCAAGGGATTCTTTGGCTTGAAAGGTCAGTGGTCACGACAAAGCAAAGAAAGCACATTCACAGCTATTGATCAGTGTCTAAGTATTTTCTCAGTTGCCATATAAAATATTTTCTGCTCAATGCACCGCTGTGCTGCAGCCCACAAGGTTGACAAGAAAAGCTGAGCTCACAGCTGAGTTTCACAGAGAGAAAGACCAAAGAAAGTGCTTCGTGTTTATGCCACTCATGTGTGCTACCCTGTTGTGCCAGCACGTTGTGATGCTGTGTTTAGGGAAGGCTGCTACCATGAAACTTCTTCCACACTAACAACTCCTTATCATCCTTCCCTGCTCTAGTGTTTTAAGTCTTCTTTATTTTTCTTTTCCCCGCCTGCAGGTAGCAAGGGAATGCCAGGCCTCCCCGGTAAGACAGGAACTCCCGGGTCTCCAGGGCACCCCAGTTACGTGGCTGGTGTGAAGGGGGACATTGGTGCAAAAGGAACGACAGGTGTGAAAGGGTATCCTGGTCCTGCTGGCTCTCCTGGCATCAGAGGCTTCCCTGGCAGCACAGGAGGCAGGGTGAGTACATGCCCACGGGTGGCAACACAGTGTCCTTTTCAGCTTCTCTAGGGAGTGGCATTCGCCCCTTGAAATTGTGCCAAAGAGCTACAGTGCAAAGACTAAAATGCAATAAAAATGGAATAAATAGACCAAATCTTTTTCCTTGATCCCTCTAACGTTCATTAAGCGCAGTCTTCTCAGTGGGAGACATTCAGATTTCAGGTGCCAGCCCTTTGCCTATGAGGACTCAGATTGTTTCTTCAAGGTCCCTGGTTTTGCTACCATAGCTGTTGGTAAAAAAAAAAAAAAATATTTTCAGCACTATATTTATTCTTCTTTTTCTCTCCTACTGATGGTGCCACTGCCAAAAATTGCTCACTGTCACTCACCTGATGGTAAGAAGTCTAAAAACCTAAGTTCCTTGAGCACAATTCACCGTTATTCACTTTGGCAGCAAAATGACTTACAATGAAAACAAAAAGAAGTCTTGCAAAAGGCGTGGCAGTAAATTCACACATATCATTTATGTAATAGAGAAGCAGTGCCAAATATGTGCAACATGAAGCTCTCTGTTTCAAATTTAAGACTTTGCAAACACAGCTTCTGACTTGGTTTGCACTGGTTTGGTTTAACCAATTTCAACCAAATGACTCCACTTATAAAGAACTGTGAAACAAAAAAAAAAAACAGAAAGGTAAATTTAAAGATGTTTGTTCAATATCTAAGCTTATGCTGTTTGGAAGGTTGAATAAATCCCCATCATCATTAACTCATACCTGTTTCCAATCACATAACAGGGAGATAAGGGTGCCCCGGGAATTTCAGGCCATTTTGGTACTCCTGGCTCCCATGGTGAAATAGGTGAGTTTGTTTTCTTATTTGAGCATTGTTTGTATTCATTAATCATCAAGTGCACAACACGAATTTCTGTAGGGTTTTCAGTCTTAAAGGATCCTTGTACAGTCTTAGAGTATGTTATTGTAAATGTGAGAGGCCGTGAAAAGGTTGATATTGTTAATTTCACATAACATGTATAAATACATGGGGGGCATAGTGAGGGCATTGTTCTAGAGGCTGTTTTTCTTCCTTAAACTTATTTTTCTTTATATTTAGAAAGATAATTATTGCAGAATTTTGCCTTGGATGTTGCCAAACTCCTTCAAAACAACAGGAAATACTATTTAAATTAAAGCCTTGCCACTCATTTGTTTTTTCACTTGAAACAGGTGAGCCGGGAGATACTATAAACTTACCAGGAATGCCCGGTCTTAAAGGGGAAGTCGGTGTGCCAGGCCTAACAGGTATTCATTTCACAGTCACTCGAGGTATAATTTTTCATATACTAAAGTCCATAAAGGAAAGGAGGGAGAGCTTAGCCTGTATGCTTTTGATGACTGTTGAGCTCCTGAAGAGAGAGGTGCATCTTTGAATATGTGCTTGGGTTACCTCTTCAAATGAAAGTGCGGTTATGGCAGTAAATATCAGTCACATGCAGCTGTAGTAAAACATTTCCTTTTTTTTTTTTTTGCCTTTGGTGACAAAAGAGGAATATAAGGCCATAATTATGTAAGAGGGGATAGCAGAATCAGGTTTATTTTTGATTGGGTTGGTTAGATGATGTAGTAAAATTTGAGCTATCTCTGCACGTTCAGCACATTTGAACATTGGTGTCATATTCCACATAATATGAGCAGTACTTTTAAAAAACAAATTTAATGATTGATTGGCTGACCTACTGTAGAAGAACATTTGTTCTCCCAGACAATCCAAGCACTCTGACTTGAAGAATGTCTTTATGCAGCAAGATCAGGACTCACCAAGTAGCCAACTTCACGTTACGCAGGTTACTTTTATCATACAGAGACTATTGAGAGAATAATGTGTTTTTGTGTCTTTTGCAGGCTTAAGAGGAGGCCCAGGACAAAAAGGTGAAGGGGGTGACCCTGGTGTCCCTGGCATTGAGGGCATCAAGGGCATACAGGGTGTCCCTGGCTCCTTGGGACAAGAAGGTAAAATATTCTTCTTTTTTAACACCCCAAAGAATAAAACTGGATGAGAAAGGAGAAAAAAAAAATCTTACACTCTGGAAAGAAAGTCATTAAGTTTTTAAAATGTTGATCATTCTGTAAGTTGGTAAAGAGCAGCAAAAAGGACATGGAATTCCCAAGAGAACTTATTAAGAGGAAATTTCAAAAGAATAACTCTATTCCAGTTTTTCCTTTTTTTATAGCAATTGTGTCCAGTCAAAGTAAGCCATTGCTGGCTTACTTTGCTGGTATTCTAATGCTGTCTCAATATGGCAAGGAGGTGGGCATTTCAATGCTCTTTTCTGCCATAAATGAAATAAATATCCCACAGGAGCCAGCTGGGGAACCTTTGAGCCAGTTTCCTTGGCTGACTGTACAAGAATACAAGGAAATTGAAATGAGGTCCAGCTCTGGCTGGATCATAAACTTGCAACTTAAGCAACATGTCTCATTGCAGGATGATCACGAAAATGCTCCTTCAGAGCAGTTGCTCCACATTTCTCATTTAATGATAGGGCTTAGAAGCTCCATCCAAGACTGGAGCCGTTTTGGTAGGCACCTCACTGAGAAACAGCACTAGTCTGATCAGCTTTCCTGTCAGAAAACCTGGGCAGATGGGGAAACTGAAGTACACACAAATGAAATTAATTATTGTAACTGGGAATAGATGTAAAACTATCATAGGAGGAGCCCAGTATATTTCTGAGGTTGTCAGAAACCTGAAATTTGCAGTTAACTGTTCTGTTTCACCTTGCCCATCCTACCTTTTCTCTCTTACTTCCTCCACTCAGATGTATGGTGGAGTGCCATATAATGACACTGGTGGGGGGAAACCTTCATTTTGCTACCTGGGAGAATGAAGGTAGCACAAGCCAGTGTTTTGGGCTGTTGGTTTTTAAGGACACTCAAAAACAATGTTTTATCATTGTCGCGTAGGTTTGCCAGGACTGGTTGGCCCCCCAGGGCAGCAAGGAAGCCCTGGGACACCTGGATTTCAAGGTGAAAAGGGAACTCCCGGCTGGCCTGGCTTACCTGGACAAGCAGGTATTTATACAACTTCAGCTATTCAGTCATTTCAGTGTGAACACTTGCTGTTGCTCTTTTGGGGTAAAGAAGAAGAAAGGGGACTTTTTGCAATTCACAGTGGCAGAGCTCCCTCTAGTAAACATGTGTTCCTCAAAAAGTCCAGATGCATTAATGGAGACCCGTGTGTGTGGTTCATGGGTTCTAAAGGACTGGTGTCTACTGAGATCACTTTAAGTGATTGTGAGCTTCCTCTCTTTTTTCCAGGAAAGCAGTTTTCAAGAAACATTTTCATTTTTCATGACAGCTGGGAAGAAAAGCAAAAAGATATTTAAAATGCAGCAAGACTGGTGATGTACAGTATTAGAATATTATAATGTGGCATTAGATAGCAAACAGTGTATTTGTTCTCCATCATCCTCAGAAACCACTAACTGATCCCACAGGTGTTTTTATGTATTTGGATAACTTACATCTGACTTATGGCTCAGGCAGAATTCTGCTCTCAAAATAAAGGCAGTAGTTTCGAACTAAGCTGTTTGTATCACAGGATGCAGAATCTCATTGTCTGCTACCTGACTCCTTAATGTATGAAGTAAGCAGATTTTTCTCTACAGTACAGCCAAAAATTGCCCTATTTTTAGTGAGATTCATCTATCTGAATCTGCATCAAATTGAAGCTAATAAGGTTTTGAAGGCTGCCTTTATAGACAGTGAAGAGAGGCAGACACTTATTTTTGTGAAGGTTTAATTGTCCTCCAGAACTCTGGCCATTGATTACCATTGATAACTAGATGGTACCCATCTAGTTTTAAAATCACGCTTAACTTTTTGATAGGTACAAATAAATGTGATACATTTTACCAGCAGTGACAGCTATTAGACATTTTATTAACTGGTGTTGGTTTCTTTAATGACCCACGGTGAATTTCTCCTGAAGATGGTTTCATTATAATCACATTTAGAGTGTACAATTATCCCATAGCTGTCTTGTTTGAAGACTTTTGAAAACTATAAACGGTTATTAACAAAATTGTGGTCTCAGGACTGGAACTAATGGTGTGCTACCAGACAGATCAGAGATATTTTAAGAAATACCTCATAGTGAGCTTATTGGATAATAACAAAATTGCTAATCAAAGAAGAAAAAACATAGAGTGCTGTATTTCATAATAAGCTTATCGCAATTAATCATTTTGCATATAATATGAAAGAGTTTAACACAGAATCGTATTTATTCAAGGTTTTCAGTTTTCTGCTGAGGAATATATACAGACTGATAGAAACTATTAAAATAATCATGACTATAACTTTAAAACAGGCTTGCCTGGCTTGAGAGGAATCAGTGGACTGCACGGCTTACCGGGCACTAAGGGGCTTCCAGGATCACCAGGTAAATGAGACTTTTAGTCTGCCGGTTCACAGGTTGTGCATTGTGTTAGCTGCAAGTTAGGTCCGTGAGATTTTTGCAACGGGACTTTCCTAACCGTGCCCTATAAAGCCCAGTGTGGAATTTACCTCCTTGTGGACACTGGCAAAACACTTCACACACTTTACATGCTGCCACACAGATGAATTAAAACACAACTTCAAGTCATAGTTTCTTTACTCTTGCAAAGTGAAATCCTCGAGACCATTTTATTCCATTACAAGCATTACTTATTCCTTTTTTTTTTCAATGAGTCACCCTAGGCTCAGGTATTCAGTAGACCCACACGTTCTCTACATGTATGTTAGCATGATGATACGTTATTACATGCAGAAACTTTTCTTCTTAATTTTGAACTACTCCACAACAGGTCCGGATGGCTACGGCTCTGCAGGCTTTCCAGGCACCGTGGGTGACAAAGGAGAAGCAGGAGAGCCGAGCAGAGTGGAAGGCAGCCGAGGCCCTCCGGGTCAGAAGGGAGACAGAGGTGTTCCAGGTCTGTATCCTGAAGAATGTGAGCTACTTGGTTTTTGTTCCACCTGTGGGCATTAAGGATGTCATGAAATGCAATTCAGTGTAGACAGAGATATAGGAGAGACTGTATGGAGTTCCTGCTGCTAATTAACCAAACCTTGCTCAGAAACAGCACTGTGTATTGCCCAGTGCTGGACAAGCTAGCTCCTCCTGGGCAGCCTGGGTCCTTCCCCACAGTAGCAGCTCATTGTAGCACACCCAGAGCTCAGCTCGCTGCAAATGCTGCTCTTAGCCACCATTTCCCAAAATATTTATAAAGAGAATCCAGTTACACCAACACTATGGCTTTTCTTTCTTTCTTTGCATTGCAAATCCTTCAATATTTACCTTTCTTCTGAAAGCCTCACTGTCCATTAACATGTGATTTTTCCCTGTGATCGCTCCTGTGCTCTATTTCCATGCACAGTGCTTTACTCATACCATCACCCTTGTGCAACATAAGCGTACGGCTTTCCAGCTCTGACCCACCTGCAGGCAGCACTTACCTCAGTATGGCTCACCACCAGTTCTTCTTCCATCACAGAGTCACCAGACTCATGTTACAGATGAACAACTACTACTTTTTTTACAAAGTTTTTCTAACATTTTGGCTCTAAAAGGACTGGCAGATTAAAAATAATAATAATAATAATAATAATAATAATAATAATAATAATAATAATAATAATAATAATAATAATAAAATAAACTTACTGCTTTTACCTGTGTCATTGAATATATGCTCTTTGGTGCTCTACTTTATTATTGCTAACATGCTGCGTCTTCGCAAACACCATTCAGAGATTTAGTACCAAGCCCTGCAAGAAATAACTTTTTGGCTTATTTTATTCCTGTTGTTTGTTGGAACTAAATATATTAGTTTCTTTTTACAAGACTAAACAAGAGGGTTTTTATGGCTTCCTGACAACTTCCATGTGCTCAAAAGGACAATTTTGAGCAAAAAGGTGAAGCAAATTTTTGGCCATTCAACACTTTCCATCTTAGAGAATTTCCTTGAATTTGAACTTCTGGTTTTAATTGAATTCCTCCTCCCCACCCAAAAAAAAAAAAAAAAATGTCTGTCACCTTGATTCAATAGGACACAGAAAAAAAAAAAAAAAAGCTGCTTTCTTGTCTGCTTCAATATACCTTGGATATTTTAAGTACTTCCTATTTTGAAATAATATTTTACTTGGCAGATGCAAAATTATTAGCATTCCACACAGTGAGATGCAATTAGCTATCCAGAGAGCTTTGAAACAGAACTAGCTTTTGTGGGCTTTGTTTTGTTTTGTTTTGTTTTTAAGAAAAACCTCCACATCATATCATCTGGGGGGGGGGGGGAGGGGGGGGGGAGGAAATCAGTGGGAACTGCAGGTGTTTCGACTTTGAAAATCCCATTTTTATATGTAGTCAAAGGTGAGTCCTTATAATTGCAATTGTGCATTTTCCTTGCAGTACTGTTTATTTCTTCTCTTCTTTTCAGGGATCCAAGGAACCTTTGGCATTCCTGGGCAGGATGGATTTCCAGGGCCTCCTGGGATTTCAAATATATCAGGATATCCTGGTGATAAAGGTTCCCCAGGTCTGGACGGAGTGCCAGGTAATTCATGCCTTGTGTCCCTCAGACAACACAGAAGATTAAGTAGCAAGTTAGCAACAGCAGTAGTTATTGCAATCTTTGTTCAGTAAAATATCCCTATTAAGTGCAACACTGAAGTACATGGCTCGATGCTCCTTGTATAATTGTTAGACACAACTAATGGCACAAAAGATAATAGGGACAGAACTCTGATGCCAAAGGCCATTCCTGCAGGGTGTCTTAATGGAAGGACTTGATTTTCATGCAAATAACAGATTTAATTGATCATCCAAATTTCCCTTAACAACTTTCAGAAGCACTATGCTAACTTTCTACTTTAAAATTTAGATCTGTGGCAGATATGCAAATCTACAGAATACTTTCTTAATCATTCACAGAATTTTCCTGTGTGAAATTGCATAGGAGACCATTAACTGCTCTTCTTTCTGAAAGTTCATTCTGTGAGCCCACATTTTTCAAGCCTATGAAAGAGCTACAGTGTGGCTCTGCATTTAGAAGCTGAAAATCCTGCTGCTTGTTGGACTGCACAATCATTTCAAACTTCAGTGCTTGTAGCAGAAGTTGCAGGTGTCCCATTATCATCTCTATGATGTGTGGAAATTTAATGTAAGCTCAGCAAAAACTTACAGGAGGCAAACTGGCTGTGGAGCCAACACAGTACCTAGGTTTCCAGATGTGACTAGAATGCTAGTTGGCCTTACTCTGCATACTGATTCCCATTCCCTAGGCAGTCATTGGGTTAAAAAAAAATAAAAATAGAAGCAGTGAGGAGAGGGGGATGAGAACAGGAAGACCATCTGCCACCTGATATGCTGATAGGCATGGCTCTTTGCCGTAAGCATCCTGCATTAGTACCCACACGTGATCCAACTGAAACAGGCCGCATAGGAGATGCCCCACGGAAAACCCTAGTTACTAAGTCCTTCTCCCCTTGGAAACAGGGTCCAAATCTCCTCTCAGGCAGCAGAGGTAGGAACATGCCAGGTTTAGCTTCAGAAAACAGGTACTTCTGGAAAAGGAAGCTGTTCCCGTAACTGCCAAGACAGCGTGAAGTAGTTATTTGTATCCAGGTGTTCAACTGAAGTACCAGAGTACATGGAACAGCAAGTCCTTGGCATATTTACCACCTCACCTGGCGCCGAGTCAGGTATTTGCTGATATCTGATTTCCCTCTAGTTGCTTGGAGAATTTAGGACAAAGCAGGGAGGCACCTAGTGAAGAGTGGCATTTGCTGGGGTAGGGGTAGCTCACCAAAGGCCACATCTCAGCAGGCATCTCATGGCTGCTGAAATCTTGCTTGAGATGACACCGGGTTCTGTGGGAGTTTTGTGCTGATTCCTCTTGCACTGCAGCAGAAGGGTATGCCAGTCTGAGAGCAGGAGCAGGAGTGCTGAATACATCTGTTGGTCAACTGAGCACAAGCTCCTTGCTTAAACTGAGGACATAAAACCTGATGGGATACAATTAGATCTGTTAGTTTCATCTGTGCCCAGGTACTGAGGCAGTATAAACAGGTAACAGCTTGAATGTGCTCTAAACAGGCTATCCAGGACTACAGGGGCAGCCTGGAGTACCAGCTCCACCTGGAAGCAAAGGAGAAAGCGGGCAAGCAGGTGTGAGCGGACAAACTGGCCCAAAAGGAGAAAGAGGTGACCCTGGATTAGCAGGGAGACCTGGAATTCCCGGGTACCCTGGACCAAAAGGTAAGGATGGGAGATGCTGATCATCTGCAGGGGGAAACCCCCTATGCTACAGCAGCTTGACTTCTGAATTTATATGATCTGTACTGAAATGCAGTAATGTGATATGTCTTTTTGCACTAAAGGTCGCAAGGGTGAGCAAGGTGTCATTGGCTTTATGGGCACAGTAGGATTTCCAGGTGATCTGGGACCCATCGGACCCAAGGGGGACAGAGGACTAACTGGTGAGTAAGTGCAGTCAGGTGCATGGCTCCTTTCTACACATTTTGTTTAGGAACACACAGCTGATCCAGCTGGCCCTGCTTTGAGCCTCATCGTAGGTGCTCATTGAGCACCCATTGTAGGGGATGGGTGCCTGAATTTAACATGAGTAGTTAACTTTTTGCTGTAAGTAATTTATTTTGTATGAGGCGCCAATTCCAAAATTAGACCCGCTTTCAGAGAAAAAAAAAAAATGTTGACTTAAAATAATCCTGCAGAGTAGACATACTACATATTTAGCAGTATCTATGCCATCGTGTATTTGTGTCTCCAGAAGCCCACCAAAAGATGGTGCTCTACCTCAGAGAGCTGTTGGCTGTCTGGGGAAACCATCCCAACCTCCTACGTTGTAACTGAGGAAGCAGTAGTGCCATTCATTTCCTTCTGCTTATCTTTGTGCAGTCCAAGACAATCCCAATCCTCACATATGTTCCTCCAAGATCATAAATATGTCTTATACCCAAGGTAGCGAACTGTAGATCACGGTCCCTCTTTCACATACACAGCCAATTAACAGCAACATGTCTGTGGATGAAAGCATATTAAGGAAAATGTGCATATTTTTTAATGAAACTGTCTCATCTTGCCTCCTATCACAGGCTTTCAGGGCCCTCCAGGCTCTCCTGGGCTGCCGCCTGTTCCTCCAAGGCTGATTGCTGAGCAAGGAACACCAGGTCCCCGTGGAAACGCAGGACCTCCGGGAAGCCCAGGAGATATGGGCCCTCAGGGTCCACCAGGCGATCCAGGTACGAATTGCACACTCATAGCAAATGCTCAGTTGCCCTCAGCAGAGAGAGGGCTCCAGAGCACTGCTTTAGCTCTCTTCAACTCTAAATTCTACAGGTCAGAAATGAGAGTCAAAGTTGGGTTTTTCAAAGCCAAGGGCTTGGCTTTCTTCCCCCTCCTAACATTCAGAACTTAAGCAAAACAGGAATAAACTCTGACAACACTCACTGCCAAAGCAACACCAGATATAGATGCAATTGTGGAAAGGCACACGTCCTTGCGGGTGTGTTTTTGGCTCAGGAGATGTAGTGTTAGCAATACGTGGACCAGACACAGTGCACCTCTTGCTAACGGCCTTGTCAGAGATGCATGGTGGTGGCAAGAGTGAGAGATTAAGGTTGCGGGTGTCATGTTGTCTCAATTCCAGCAGCCTTTTCCAAAGTTAGTGCTTTTTGCCTGAGCAGGAACCATGGGATATCACTTTTAGTATAAATTGGTAAATCTGGTAAACAGGACTGAATGCACGCAAGTAGAGCGCGTGTTATCAGAGCAAGTAGCATGCTGATATCTCTGCAGCCACTGTGCTCATAACTGTTGTTGGTGCAAGGTTTCAGAGGCTCACCTGGAGACCCAGGGCTCCAGGGCAGAGGTGGCATTCCAGCTCCTCCTGGATCCAGAGGTGAACAAGGAGCAATGGGGTTTCAAGGTCCAGTGGGATTTGAAGGTAAGAGATGTCACACAGCACTTCTTCCCTCTTTCCTACTTCCATGCCATAATTATTCTGTAGTTACTGTATCACTGGATGGGAGGAGGGAGGAGAGAGACGGCTTGTTCCTTCACAACTTCTTCACAAGGCACAGCTAACTTTCAACAGAGGTAGCTTAAAGCAATGTTTTCAAAATAAGTTTTGATAGCTGCAGATGGCAGTCCACTCGTGAATGAGTTTGTTTTGATCTGTGTACATTTTCATGTTGGTTTTCTCTAATTATTTCAGCATAGAGTTTTACTAGCTGTTATGTTCATAGAAATGGATGTTTACATAGATGATACTTGCAAGAACAACATTTAAGAAAATGTACCTGTGAAAGAAATACCCGTGTCTTTATCTAGTCAAAGAGCGGGAAGACTACTAAATACACAGACCAGAAGATATTTGCAGAATACAGTTTTAACCATATAAAGCAGGTGCAAGCAATTCAAAACCTAGTGGTTATTCTTAGAAAATGTTTTGAAGGAAAAAAGATGCGCATCTGTATGGCACAAAGTATGCTAAAGTTTATCAGAACCTTATATGTGACTTTCCCTGGCTCTCATAGTGAAATATCTTAGAAACCAGGGAGCCTGACCCAGCTCCAACCTACTTCAAAATCAACTGCTTTAACCTTAGAGCTACATCTCTTTTAACAATAACTTACCATAAGAAGAGTTATTGTGCAATCAATCTTTGTTCATGGGCAGCTTAGCTGAAATACCAGCTAGCACAAGAGCACTTGTGGGAGCACAAACTAAGCTGTATTTTTTTTTTTTTCCCTTTTACCTAAGGCCAGCCAGGCCGCCCTGGTAGCCCTGGGCTGCCAGGCATGCCGGGTCGCAGCGTCAGCATCGGCTACCTGCTGGTGAAGCACAGCCAGTCCGACCAAGAGCCCATGTGTCCAATCGGCATGAACAAACTCTGGAGTGGATACAGCCTCCTGTACTTCGAAGGTCAAGAGAAAGCACACAACCAGGACCTAGGTACGTGCAGGTATTGCTGGCAGCAGCTGCAATTCCATCCCTCTGACTGAGAAGAAGGAAAAAATGAAAAATAAAAAAAATAGAGCTTACTGATAGAAAGCTGGGACTTCAACAGCCAGATTTAGGAAGCACCAAAATGAGAAGATAAAAACCACACCTGCATAGCATATCCCTGAGAGAGACTTTGCAAATTGTTAGTGCCATCTGAGGGGAACAGGAAAGCCGGAGACACATTATGGACTGCAAGGTTTTACTGACACACACTTGGGAAGGAGCAATAAACTGAAAACACGCGTTGTCTTCTGCAAAAATGATTGCCATAATTTCTTTCTTTCTTTCTTAACAGGGCTGGCCGGCTCATGCTTGGCTCGTTTCAGTACGATGCCATTCCTCTACTGTAACCCCGGGGATATTTGTTACTATGCAAATCGAAATGATAAATCCTACTGGCTCTCGACTACAGCACCTCTCCCAATGATGCCTGTGGCAGAAGAAGAAATTAGACCATATATCAGCCGCTGCTCAGTCTGTGAGGCCCCAGCTGTGGCGATTGCTGTCCATAGCCAAGAAGCTTCTATTCCTCGCTGCCCTGAAGGCTGGCGCAGTTTGTGGATTGGATATTCCTTCCTCATGGTATTTGTCCTTCAGCATCACACTGTGTGTGGCACTAGGCTTTAAGGACGTCTTAGACCCTAGGACGGCTGCTCTGTCGTAGCTCCAGTAACATCAAAACTATGCAACATCCTGGGAAACTTGTTTCTAGGAAACAGGAGTGAGGAGCAAAATTTCTGTGAACCGCAGAGAAAATTGCCTCTTTGTCAGAATAGCATCTGGAGCCCTTATTTTATGTACAAAATAGTGTTTGAGAGCACAGCACAGGTACAGCTGTGAATTACCCAGTAAAACTGCACTCTGTAGGCAGTAGTCTATGGAGCATTTTCACAGCTAGAAAAAGAGTGGAGGTTACTGATGAACATCACTGTTAAGAGGCTGATCTGGAGGGGGAAAAAAAGACATTTTTTCCCTTTCTTTTAGAAACTGAAAATCACTGATTTTTAGTAGAAGATTTAGAAGCCAAAGTGTTTCATCTAGTTTGGAAAGAGAGACAGCCTCCTGTTGTTTTAAAAGTTAATCTTCAGTGTCATACCTCTAATGGCAGCAGGAGCAGAGCTGTATATCCTATTGCTCAAAGGATCTCGTAGATCGTGTGATTACAAGATAATTAGGAAATGGGATCTTACAAAAGAGCTTAACATTAGGCGTGCAGTGTAAAACATAATGAAAAGATTCACCTCTTTTTGTCTCACTCCAAACAGTTACCTCTGGGCGCAGAACAGTACAGAGGGATCATGTAGGCATTGGAGGACTCAACATAGTGAACAGTACATAGAATATGTCAGTGAATGATCCGGCTGGTAGTAGTTTACTTGACTTGCTTGATGCACACTAGAGTCAAAACCTGCAACAATATGTCCATATTGTGTTAATGCATTAAATGCTGGATTGAATGATGAAGTAATCAAGGCTGGAAAAGAGTAAGATTTTTCTGGCAGAAAACATCATGGAATAGCTGTAGTCAGCCCTTCCTGCAGATTATTTGCTTTCCAAAAGCTTCAACTTTTCAGGAAAGAAAAAAAAAAAATAAAAGGAAATTGGATATTTTTCATTTAGTTGTAGAAAAAAAGATTTGAGAAAAGGCAGATCCAATTTTTGTCCAGTATTATGTTTGACCTTTCTTTTGCTTCTCTGAAAAGCCCCGATACGGATCTCATAGTTACTTCACAGGAATTCCAAGGATTGATTGTTTGTAAAGCCCATGTAAACATTCAGCATTGTTAAGGGCACAGTTGTCACCTTAGCAAGAAGCTTTTGCAGGGACAAAGTCTGCCAGCACCAAGGAACGTACAGTGAGAGGAGTTTCAGAAGATTAAAGCTTTCACATTTTCCCATCTAGTGCTCAGATCAAATGACGTGTTTGGCATACACATTTTTTTTGCTTCTTATGCAACTCTTGAAGGAGAAGTACGGCATGCTTGTGGTTATTTCAGAGTACACGTTCTTTTACTTCTTGGCTTAAATTCGTTACCTCCTTCCCCTGGCTAAGGTACAATCCTGAAGGGAGTCACTGTGGACTCCTGCCCAAACCACCTCAGAAGTCAGTAAGATTTAATGCAGAGAGGGCACTGAACTTACTGAGGGATAAGAAGCCCTGGCTAGTAAATGAGAAGCTATCACAGGCACAAAGCTGGAGACTACACTGAGCACAGAAAGGCCACAGCCCTTGCAATGAGGTTGTCGAACTCCCAGGCCACTGCTTAGATAGCATGTGCAGCTTTCCAGCTGCTTTCCAGCTCCAATTGCAGAGGCCTCAAAACTATGAACAGTTTAGCCCTTCTTCTTACCAACTTTGTTTATCTAGAAGGATGCTAGAAGGGATCAGAGGTCAGATCCTTTACCCCATTAAAAGGTGGCTGCTTGTGTTACCCATTTATATGGACACAGCAGGCCTCTGAGCATAAAACAAGGCCAACAGATTTCTTCCCACATTTACAAAACTATTTAGCAACTTTTCCAGCTGCTTTCATTTGTATTGCAAATACCTTCAGTTTTTAACAGAAAATTAAGCAACTGCACTTAAATATGCAACTGTACAGCCCTCAAAGGGACTGTGGAAATGCCTGTTTTGTTAGAGATCCCTTTGGCAGAACATAAGTAACATTCAGTTTGTTACCACAGTACGTGTTAAAGGAAACAGTTGAGTGGTTTAAAGGTGCATAATGCTGTTACAATGTGCTGTTAATGAATATATGATACAGGGAAGTTATCTGTATAGAAGCTTTTTTTTTTTTTTTTCCACAGTGCTTCTTAAGTGCAATGCAGAGTACATAAGACTTTATAATGAGGGAAATTCAAGTTAGCTATATGACAAAATGTTCTACTTAATGATGGCAACCAGAGGCTGCCCATAGAGACTGTGGAAACTCCATCCTTGGAGGTATCAACAACTCCACAGTGCCCTGGAGCAACCTAGTGTGACGCTGAAGCTGAGTCTGCTTTGAGCAGAGAACTGGCTCAAGTGCCAGAGCGCTTCTCACCCAAATGATTCTCCAGGTCTAAGACTAGAAACAGTGAAAATCCTAACTATAGTAAAGATGTTTGTCAGAAGTGGCATCAGCATATGAGATTGTTCCTTTGTATAAAGGACAGCCAAACCCTTACGTCTTACATGGTTGCAGGATTAGCCTTCTCTCTGCTCTGGAGTTAAGGATTAGGAGCACTTCTAGTGTTTTTTCTCTTTTCCCCACATGTAAGTTTTTGACAGCGTTGCCTGAGGTTGTACTCTGAACGCTGCCCTTCTTGTCTCTCTTAGCACACTGCAGCTGGTGATGAAGGTGGAGGACAGTCGCTGGTTTCTCCTGGGAGCTGCCTGGAAGATTTCAGAGCTACTCCTTTCATCGAATGCAACGGTGCACGTGGAACCTGTCATTACTTTGCAAATAAATACAGCTTCTGGCTCACTACGATTGACCAGTCCTTCCAAAGCAAGCCCTCAGCAGATACACTCAAGGCAGGACTCATCCGAAGCCATATCAGCAGATGCCAAGTCTGTATGAAAAATTTATAGAATTCTTTCATAGTATAAGGAACCTGCTTATCCTGTAGTTCTTGTACTATGAAACCTTCTATGATGTTTAGACATTTGAATAAATCATGTTGGTGCTTTTTTTAACTTATTACCTCAAAAGCTGAATGGAAATTTAATTGTAAGTGTCTGTAAAAGCAAATTAAGTGTAACAGAAATCAAGTCTAACACACAGACCTAGTGTTGTGTTCTCCTGCTATACAGTATATATGTATTTTTTTGCTAGTCTAACATTCTGTCATTTGCCAAATGTTACAAATACTCAGCTTTGAAACACAAAAACTTCAGCAGTAAATGAATAACTTGGTCAGATACCCACTGCATTTACTTTAAGATAAAGTATGCATCTTTTCTATTAACTATATTTGTCACAACACTAAACACTAACAGCTACCATTCATTCAAACAATTAACACACTGTGATCACACTAAGCCTTAAAAGCCTAGCACAGTACTGAAAATGTACACTGGAAGGTGCTCATGTCCAGCATTAAAACCTAACTTTAATGACAGTATTTTATGCTTGGGCATTTCAAACACACACCCAGAACAATCATCTTTTTCTTATAGTTGTGTTTTGTTGTTTTTTTTTAAGCTTCACCACTCTTTAGCACTTAATCACTGGAAATAGCAGAGAAGCACACAAGCCTTCCAAAAAGAGTAACCAGAAAATGCACATCTCTTCCTGTTTTGGTTAGGAGACTACATGATGAAGATCAGCATATTATTTTACAAGTCCGGTGGTTTTTTTTCTAGACATACTCCAGGCCAAAGGATCGTTACAAAGGTCTCCTTCTCCACCGTGTTGTGGACATTGGTCTGTGTCATGTTACTCAGCTCACATCACTGAGTATTTTTTGCATTGCAGCTTTTCCCCTCTGAAACCAGGTTACTCATCACAAACAGGTCTTACCCATGTGCTGTTGGAGCTGCTGTCACACGTAGGGTAGGTCTTCCAGGACAGCCTATTGTTCAATGCCATGTTACCTTGAAGGTCAAAACTTGCAGACCTGCCAGTTGTCTGTCAGGGGGCATGTAGTCCTGGCAGCTGGGGACATGTGGCAATGTGATGACCAGCGTATCTGCCTGCATACATCCTTCCTTGCAAAAGCAAAGGGGAAGGAAGCAGAGCACTTATTTGGCACAATCTTTTTCCATAGAAAACCATGTCATTGCATACCAGGCTTGAGAAATGGCCACAACAGATAGCGCTTCCCTTCTAAAGAAGCCATTTAACACAAAGCTGTCTCTCTCCATTACAGGAGAGGGGGCAAAAGCACAGCTGCAAATGATTCTCTTCCCATTGACACAATCTCCTTATATACCCAAACACTAAAAACTGAAATCAAAGAGACTTCTCTAACAATGACAATTGATTTTTCAACTGTTCACTCCTGCTTCAGGTGTTTATTGGCTTTTGTAATTACATTCCATCCTCACTGTATCATAAATAAAATCTGTTTTTTTTCCACACTTCTATTTGTTGGTGATTGCCATTTTGTAAAGTGGTTTGTTTGTTTGTTTTCTATAAAATGCATATGGACTGCTCTTTTGAATTACTTTGTTTGCACCTAAGGCAGAAAGAAAAATAAAAGCATTACCATAACGCTCCATTCTACTTCTTCAACCAGGAATACATTTTGTGGCACTTAAACCATTCCAGAAGGGAAGTGCAGTTCTAAAATTGCTCCTTTAAGCTGAACTGTGGAGATGGAAGTATTTAATCTGTTGTTAGAAAGAGGAATTTAAGCCAATAAATTGTGATGCTGCAAATTAAAGCAAAGTATTATTCATGTTCCACAACATTCAAGAAACCAACATTAACCAGACTTGGCAAGTGTTACCTCTGCAAAAAACTTAAAGTGTAACTTCAGTTAAAGTTCTGAGCTAGCACAGTTTCTAGCTGAGATTAGTTGTGCGTATAATTAGATATATCCATGAAGTGAGAAATTACATGAGCTTAAAATCAGTTTTCTGGCCATGCTTTAGCTATGAAAGGCAGCCTCTGAACAAATTAATTCCATTGGTATTTGTTTCAGCCAAATAAAATACCTAGAACTGAAAACATTGCAGTGCACATTAGCCAAATCTATTCCACATTTGCCAATCCTTTTAAATTACACACTGCAGTAACAAACACCCCATAATCATCAATTTACCTCTTCCAGGTCATCAGTGGTTGTCGGATGACCAGTTAAATCACTTGTGATTTTTATAGCGTGCAACTCCTGCAGTGCAGCACGTGAATTTTTTTTCAACAGAATTCAAGTACAGGTTATACAAACCTGTAAAAAACAATTATGTCAGCAACAACAGCTAACTATTCAGACTTTAATGGCTGCTATGTTGCATAATGTCCCTATACAGCTTTTTTTTTTTTTTTTTTGCGTGTAAAGCCTCAGCAGATAGGTCTTTCTCCACGAGTTGTGTTGTCTATTAGTTTTCTGACTCCCATAAGCTGTTCTAAGCAAGTTTGCTCAGCACAGTATCATCAGCAGTGGTGAGCTGAAATGCACTCAGGAAGTTAGAAGAAAAAAAAAAAAAACTATGCCACACCACAGTGAACTTTTGTACTTTTTTTGTGTACGTCATGTGCTTCAGGTCCATGTACTTATACACGTTTCTCCAAACAACGCTTACTCACTGTCTGGGAAGGGGAGGGAGCAAGTACACACGAACACGTGGGATGCTTGCAGCAGCCAGAGGGTTTCAGCCTGCCAGCTACCTTGGAGCACAGCACTGCACTTGCAGGGGAAATGCCTTGTCCGAAACTGTCTAGATAAATTTGCCTCCCCAAAGCACCTACTCCCAGGAAGTTAAAACATTTTTATTCAGGAAACAGGACTTTTCAAAACAATCTTTTCACTGAACTGTACCACTCCAGCCTAGGATGTGAAAACCACAAGTATTTTGCCTGTTTCTGAGTAATAGTCAAAAATTTTGCTTCCAAGCATTCTGCTTGTTTCCTACACTTCTCTGTCTGAAAACATGCTGAAGTGTAACATGCTGCTGAGCCTGGAAAAGGTCAGCAAGGTTATATTCCCCTCCATAGGTAATGGTGCATCAATATACATGTATAAGCATAGCTATAGTGAAGTCAATGCAATTTGGCTACTTGACACCAAAAAGTTTTCTCTCTGTATTAACCAAATCTGTCATGTCTTCTCACAGTGATTGGGCTTGTCCAAGGCATGTGGGAACAGAAAATCAGCAATGTGCAGGCAGTAAACATGACCCTATAACAGGCGGTATCAGACCGCTGCCAGCAGAGAGGTGGCGTGGTCACCGACTGCTGTATGGGTTTGGCTGCACCTTATCTGGCTGCCAGAGCCTGAAACCTTGCCTTGGCCTCTCTCTGACACCACCTTCAAGACACACACTTGCCGTGTGTTTGGTCTGAATGCTGTTGCTCCCATGGTGTTGTGCTTTCCACCGTGACACGGACAGTGGCATAGCCCAGCCGAAGCAGATGGGCACCAGCCTGGCAAGGCCCATAGCTCACATTCAGGTGGTGTTACAAAAAAATAGCAACTATTTCACTGTCTACACACTCCACATAATCTGGTCTAGCAAAACAAGGAAGAGCAGAAAAAATGAATATTTGTAAAATAAGCTTCCCTCCCCGTCAGGATTCATACACCACTGCTAACCCTCATGCAGAGCCCTCCCCATGCAGCCACGAAAGGCCCGAATCCAGGCCTCCTATCAAAATTATCAGTGGGAAAAGCAAGGTTGGAAGGGCAGGGGAAATCCTACTCCTCCCCCTCATTAAGTCAAGCAGAATTTTCTAGTAAAATTATGTAGGAAGGGGGGTATAAAATGCCTTTTGCAGTGCTGGGATACCAGGATGCTACTGCAGAAGCAGCAAGGAAATAAACAAATTTATACAGGACATGTAGGAAGCACAAGAGCAGGACGTATTGTATTAAATATCTATGTTGATAAAGAAGTACCACTAAACAGGAAAATAATCTGTGCAACTTCAGCATCAAGGGTTGAACCATGCTCTGTGATCACACTTGCAGACATGAAGACAGCATAGGCACTGTTGCAGCAGAGCATCAACACTGTGCTGTTAAATGGAGCTCAACTGCAGCAGAACTCAAGTTACTACTAAAAAAAATCCTGTATCAAACCCCAAAAAGCCTTCCAATTTTGTTTGGAGGCACAATCTGACTTCAGAAAGTAGTGAAGAAATGGGACTAGCATGTACATTGAATAGTCCAGATTCCCTTCTAACATCTTATTAATAGTCCCCATGCATTACTGAGTCTCCTGTGTTCTGTTGTGCAACCCCCTTGTCCAACACAAGGTTGAGAGTGACCGCCTGTTGTAACCCATGCATTTCTCAAGGAGCAATAGCCAGCAACACCAGAAAAGCCATTAACACCATGCCAGACAATTGTAGCCCTTTAGGCAAAGGTACTGCATGCAGGACAGCTTCCTGTCTCAACCCCTTCAGTAAAAATACCCAGGTTATAGCTTTTGGAAAGAGTGTAGGAATTCCTGAAGATTTCCTTTGAATAAAATGCTGGAGAAATTGAATTTTGAGTACCTATACCTTATGAAGTGTTAGATGTTAGGTTTACAAACATTTTTTCCTGTTCTAGGTGTAAAGAATCTTGCAACAAGTGACCAAAGGCTCCAGCACAGCCTTTGCACGCCAGCACACAAAGTTCAATTGTCACCAAATGCAGCAAAGCCAGTAGCAGACTTTTCACAGATGTGCTTGCAGATCACAAGATCAAGCAAGCCTTTTTGTCTCTTCCCAGTCCAGAAAGACCTCTTGGTACTGGCCTTGAACTTTTTTTTTTTAATAACTGCTAAGTTTTTAATTGAACACAGCTGATGTTTTAAACACCACAGAGCCTGCACAATTAAGTCTGACAGATTGGCAGGTGTTAAACCGCAAACCCTTAACAAACCCAAGAGATAACCCTTAAATGTGACTGAGACTCTTCTCACAAGCCATTCTTCCCCACTATGTACTCTGCTAACTTGAAAACAGCAAATAAAGCTGCTTTGACCTTCAACTTGCTGCAGAGAAGCTAAACTGCTCAAGAGGACATACTTGTGAAAATAAAAATATTTAAGATATACTTAATAATAATTTAATTCCTTATTTATTTAGCAATGGTCTTCCTATCTACTACACAACCATGAGCTGGGTGGGACAGAAAAAGGCAGTGACAAAGCATATGAACAGCCAACCTTTTAGTTTTAGGAAATGAAGCCAGAAGCATCCATAGGAAGACGAAGGAGACTCTACACAAGAACTTGCAGAACTGGAAACACACGAGCTACATTTTTTTCCCCCAGTAGTAGCAATGTTTTGTTTTTACTAACCATCTTCTCTCTGGTTACCATGTCTCAGTGTGAGATACTGCATCACTGCATGAGTTCTTTGTAGCTGGGGGGGTTGGGAAGCTCTAGGAGCACTATGAAGTAATAACCCGTCCTCTACTGCAGTCAGAAGGGTCACTGTGCACCTCTTTAGTACAACAGAAAGCTGCACAAAGGAATACAACACGCACCTTCTCTTCCCTTCCTCCTGTTATAAATCAGAAAATACTCCCCCCCAGGTAGTATAGCAGAGCTGATAAAAATCAAATACGTGGATTTGTCTGGGCATAGCCAAGGAGGAGTTGGAACGGATGAAGAACCCAGGTTTTCAACACTATGGTATCAGTCACCATAAAGAGGTATCATGCTCGTTTCTTTCCCTCCTTCTCAGAAAAGAAACAAAAAAAAATTTGCTTCTCCACATAAAGAAATAACACGAGACAAACGAAGGAAAAAACTTCCTTCTGCAACTTCCATTTACAGCAGCAAGATCTATGATGTTGCTCTGTTAATACATGAAAGCCAGCATTACAATTCACGTAAATAAAGTCTCCATACGAAGAGCACATATCCACAGTGATTTTAATAGTACAGCTTCTGAATCTTACAGTGTCATATCTGACATAAGAAGACTGTAATCACTTTATTAGCTACAAATATAAATTATATCTGGATTTTCTTTTTCTCTTTAAGAATAAAAAAGTACCATGTGTTCAATCTTCCAAAGTTAGAATCACAAGGGGGAAGATGATTATCATTTGAAAACTGTATAGAGTATACAAATAGATCATTTATATGCAACATGAAATGGTGAGTCATTAAAAATAAGACTCCTTCACAACTGTTCAAATGATTGTCTTTACCAAACGTACTAACACAATTTGCCTTCTGAGCCCTTGGAAACTGGCAAGTCCTCCTCCATAATTTCACTCACATTCTCACACACAGTTTCCCAGAAACATTTAATATTCAGGAGACTTGGCTGTGGGTGGGGCTTTTTATTTTCTCCCACATAAACCATTACAGTCTATTTATTCTTTCACTTTTGTTTTCTGGTGAACTGTAAGAACTTCTTAGTCTTCAGTCTGCTAGAGTGAACAGTCCCTCCCATTTCTTACGTCACATAAATGTTTCAGGCACAACAACCAGATTTTGTCCTTTTTGCTGGCTTGTAGTCAGTAATGTCTACAGTTTGCGGTGGCCCCTCAGCTTTCTGCCTTACAATTATTGGCACTACCATCTCAAACACAGTTTCGAACAAGTAGTCCACCTTATATCCTGTTTTTGCACTGGTCTCAAAGCACATTTTCTCAGCGGCTGGAACATCCTTCTCATCTAGCATTTTGTATTTCAGTATCTTCTTATAGAGTGCAATCGCATCCTCTGCACGGACTTGTTTTCGCACCTTTGCGCCACAGCTGGCAACAGACTTTTCAGGCCTATTTTCATCCGGTGGCAAAGCACAGTCATCAGTGAGGTCAACTTTATTTCCAACAATAGCAAAAATGCAGTCAGCACTTGCACTGTCCGTCAGCGCCAAGAATTTGTCTTCCAGCTCCATCAGGCTTTGGAGGCTGTTCACATCGTACGTGAGGATCACGGCAGCTGCTCCTCTGCAGTACATAGACCCAAGGCCATGAAACTGCTCCCGTCCTGGCAAAGGTTTAAACACAAAAGAAGTTAGTGTACTGGAAGCTAGATCATTAACCAAGTGAAAGATTCTAAGAAATTTTAAGCCAATTTCACAAAATGGGATAGAGCACTGAAGGTAAAATATGTTACTTTTAGCACTTTTTTTTTTTTTTTTTAAACTTCTCCTTGAGAGTGCAACTGTGCCACAGAACAGCTCAGCTCACTGCACACTGATTCAGGGCAGGGAACCTGTAAAGATAAGCGACTGTGCAAGTGTGACAAAGCATTCAGAGTTGCAGAAAAAAAAAAAAACAAACATTGGTTTATGTCACGTGAGTAACTACCCTGATTGCATCCACAGATGTCTCCTTCCACCTATTGGACCATTTATAAACACAAAGTAAGTTTTATTGTGTCAAGTTCTGCTACAGTTTATTAGTCAGTACAAAGTGAGTACATACATACTTTACAAAGTACATCTAGTTCAGAAATCTGGATCAAAGACCACTTCTTCCTAGATTTTGAAGGTTTTCATAAGCAATGTAGTGCTTTGTTACATGTCCACTGTTCCCAGGTACATTGGCTTTACAGGAAGAGACTCCTTGTCATTTAATACTTCCGTATATGGTCTATATTATTATGCATCTGTCCCATCATAAGTACTTATGCTTTTTAGGGCATTAAACAGATACAAATGAACCATAACTTCACTTTAACTGTAATTTACCTTTCAATTTAGTTGTCCCGACTCACTCAATAACCACGAATTATAGCAAAACATTTTCTCCTAATCATCATCCAGCAAATACCTAACATCACTTCCACCTAAGCCTCAATGGTCTCCTTCTGACTTGTTTCTTGGAAGACAAAACTGATTCTACCTTAAACTCTGAGAAGGAAACATTGCTCTTCAGTGGCTGCAAAGGAACCAAGGGAAATGAGACTCAAGACAGACAAACAGTGTTTTCCTTTCTGACAGGGAACTGCAACTTTTCCAAACATCTAGGACATAAGGAATTTTGCTCTAGCACCTTCACTTTTCTTCCCCAGACTTGATTGAGAAAGAGATTAAATGCACAAGACTTCAAATAGCCATTGGAGCCAGCCTTTGGTCGCTACAGAACAGAACTGTGAATGAACAAAGGAAATAACAGAGAGCCAAGAATACAACTCCAACTACACTCTTTTGAACATTTAACATCATTTATCAACACTTTTCATATGGTCTCTTCGCACAGGGCCTCCATTTATAGAAAATCTGGAAATGATCTGGTTACATTTGTGTGTTGTTTTTTTTTCAGGAAGCTACTGATCACCAAGAGTTACAGTATCACAAAATCATTGCGAATGACTGTAGAACAGGAAAGGTAGAAATCCATGCCAAAAGACACAGGTCAGCGTGTATTAGGAAAACATATCTGCCACGTGAAGACGCACATGATGAAGGTAACTTAGAGCCTACCTCCCATCAGGAACAGAATTTAAAATAGACCTTTGAGTCACTGTACACAGTCCTTTGAGAAACCTCAGGACACTACTCCATGGCGGCCAGAAGAGAGACAAGGTATCAGTACATTAGTATCAAAGGTATCAAAGTATCAGTAAAACAAAACTGGAAAACAGAACTAAAAATATGAAATCCATCTGAGTCCTTCAACACTGACTGAAATTCTGGTAACCGCTAAAGAAATTAATCTAAAAGCATGCAGAGTAAAATATAGAGAGGTATAAAGGAAGATGGTGTGGATGCCCAGAAATGGTGAAAACTTGTGTAAGTAAAAATACTCATAATAAACAATAATCAAATAGTTAAAACAAAAATGATGGTGAATGATTGAAAAAGGATATAAATGGATGTCTATAAATTCTCTGGGTAGTCTCTGGGTTACTTCCTCTTAGCACAGAAAATGAGGATACCCCATCAAAAAAAGCATGCATGTAGTTTAAATGCTTACCTACAGAGTGAATAATGGAAATTGCTGTTTTATCACATTTTAGAGGTCAAAAATTCAGTGAACGGCTTTTGGGAAAGCATTACACAACGTTTATGGAGAACTGCATCTGTGCAGTTTTGTATAACTTTTGATTTGTTTTCCTCCAGAAAAAAAAGTTCTTTAACCAGTGATGTAGAAATCAGAAATAAGGGGGAATAAAGAAAAGAAGAGATGCCCTTGCTTCATTATGCTAGGTAAGAACAAGGGAGATTGGGGTGTAGGGGAAGGAGGAGGTCAGTACTTTCACACTTTCTCCTCAAATCTCACGTTCATATTTGTTCTTTCTGTTGCACTGTGAGTTATTAGAAATCTCCATATTTTTTTTTTTAGGAGAAGTCTGTGCCATGACCTACTTTGTTTTCATCAGAATCCTTATTATACTGTGGTCTGGAAGCCACAATGGAACATATATTCTCCTCGTTCTCCCACTTGAGATGCTTAAATCCAGCCCCCAAAATCATTTGCTACAGCAACCGAACGCTAGAACAATAGTATTGCTTGTTTTATGGAATTTGTATGCTAATCTAATCTTGCACAGCACAACATAAACCACGACACAATTACATTCTAACCACGAACCGACTATTCCTACAACTAACGTATTGTTGAAAAGGGTAAAAAGCAGAAAGAAGAATTTTCCTTGCATAAGGGATTAATTATATTGGAGGAATTATGGACAGTCTTTTGCTCACCCACACATCTTAATCTACATAAACATGCAGAAAATGCATAATTTACTTTTCTGCACAGTCTCCTTGTGCAGACCACTGGTAGCACTCATAGGCGGGAATATGCAGAACTCCCCCCGTCAAAACTGTGCAATGAATTTAAATTAGAATCTCAACTATCCTCAAGGTCTCAGTCAATATAATGAAGGTCAAAATAATATCAGACATAATGTGAAAAAACTTACTACAGAGAGATAGCCATCCTTCTCTTAGGACCAGTTACTTCCTTGTCTGGAAGGACCTGGTCTCACTCCAACAACATGCCTTTTTACACAGTCAGCTAGATAAAACTGCAAACCCTGGATCGAAGGATGAAACAATTTCACCCTTGCAAAAAAAGAAAGGTAACAGGGAAGAGTGGCAGAACTATATCAAATAATTTGCAATCAAAGGAATTGCAAGAACAATAAGATCAACAACAAAAGAATAATATTAGAGAAATTTTTAAAGCCAAGCAATGAAAACTAATTTCAGTTTTTCTTTATGTTTTGCCTTATTTTAAGCAGTTCAAAACCCCTATGGCTGTATCATTCCCTGCAGCACCATTTGTATTACAAAGGCTCTTCCAGCAAACATATGAAATCTTGTTGTATTCTTCACCCACTCAGGAGCAGCACAGCCAAGAAGCATTTTCAAAATTCTGTGGCGATTGCCATAAGCAAAGAATTTGGAGCCAAATGGACCTTAGGACCCTAAAGCTTGTAAGAAACCCACTGGAAAAAGAAGGGAAAAGCAGATCTTGCAAGAGGCCAACCTGATAAATGAGCAAGGCTAGATTTACTCAGCTCTGGTGAGGCCACACCTCAAGCACTGTGTTCAGCTTCGGGCCCCTCACTACAAGGACATCAAGGCCCCGGAGTATGTCCAGAGAGGGGCTATGAAGCTGGTGAAGGGCCTGGAAAACATCCTGTGAGGAGCGGATGAGGGAACTGGGGGTGTTTGGTCTGGAGAAGAGGAGGCTCAGGGAAGACCTCATTGTTCTCTGCAGCTACCTGAAAGGAAGCTGTGGGGAGCTGGGGTCGGCCTCTTCTCACAGGTAACCAGTGATAGAACTAGAGGGAATGGCCTCAAGTTATGCCAGGGGAGGTTCACATTGGAAACATAGACATTTCTGCTCAGAAAGAGCAGTCAGGCACTGGGACGGGTTGCCTAGGGAGGTGGCAGAGTCACCGTCCCTGTGGGTGTTCAAGGAAAGGTTGGACGTGGTGCTTGGGGACACGGTTTGGTGGGTGACATTAGTGGTAGGGGAGTGGTTGGACCAGGTGATCTTGGAGGGCTTACCTTAATGATTCTGTGATTCTGAAGTCTTCTAAGACAAGAACTGAAGGCCTATGTCTGATCTAGCCAGCCTGACCTACAGCTGGGTGGCTGCAGCCCACCTGAAGGCTTGTTCCAGACAGGACCACAACCTGACCAAGCTTGCCCTTCCCTTCCCAGCCATGGGATCAGCTGTCCCCAGCTGCTTCCTGGAGCTCTGTCCCTGGCCACCCTGGAGAATGAGACCCCAGGTCGCTTATGGAGTCGCTGTTGATGTTTAGGAGAGTAAAAATTTCCTCCAGCCAGATTTAAATCTGTTCCTTACCTAACACCTCTGCAAAGGCTTTCACCGCAGCTTCTAAACATGACTTCCCACACACACTTCCAAGGCATCTTCCACTGGAAAAACGAGTTTTAAATCTCTTAATGCTGAGCACACAGAAGAATGCAAAACAGCCTGTTACCTGAAGTCTTGAGGGAATATAGCACCTTGAACACTAAGGAGCCAAAAAGGTCTTCCAGAAAACACTGAAAAAAGTGATGTTATTCTGATACCTAAGTCTGAAAACGGTCCCAAATTCTGAGTTTTTAAAGTAAACATGTTGTATGGAAAACTACACAAAGGTGAGTGGTAGAAGTATATTAGTACTGTATTCAAAATAAACAAAAGTGCAAAATTGTCCAGAAAGTTTTTGAGACAGCCCATAAAGCCAGATCTCTTTCAAGGCTTTCTTTTTACTGTAATTTGAGCAGGAGGAATAAGCACAAACACAATGTACCACCTAGATTTTCCCTTCTGAATTCTAGTTCTCTTTTAAAAGAGAGTCTGAATCTAAGCACATGCAAAGTTAAACAGGAATTGTGCCCTAAGGCGGTAGCCAAAACAGGAAAGAAAATGAAGTATAGAGTCATAGAATATCCCGAGTTGGAAGGGACCCATAAGGATCATCAAGTCCAACTCCTGGCACTGCTCAGGTCTAATTTTAGACCAAAAGTTTAGACCATGTGACTGACTGCACAATCCAAACATCCAAACGCCTCTTAAATTCAGACAGGCTTGGTGCAGTGACTACATCCCTGAGGAGCCTGTTCCAGTGTGCAACCACCCTCTCGGTGAAGAACCTCTTCTTGATGTCCAGCTTAAACTTCCCCTGCCTCAGCTTAACACTGTTCCCGCAGGTCCTATCACTGGTGTTTACAGAGAAAAGGTCACCTGCCTCTCCACTCCCCCTCATGAGGAAGTTGTAGACTGCGATGAGGTCCCCCCCTCAGCCTCCTCTTCTCCAGGCTGAACAGGCCCAGTGCCCTCAGCCGCTCCTCATATGTCTTCCCCTCTAGGCCCTTCACCATCTTCGTTGCCCTCCTCTGGACACTCTCCAACAGTCTAATGTCCTTCTTGTACTGTGGTGCCCAGAACTGCACACAGTACTCGAGGTGAGGTCGCCCCAGCACAGAGTAGAGCGGGACAATCACCTCCCACGACCAACTAGCGATGCTGTGCTTGATGCACCCCAGGATACGGTTAGCCTTCCTGGCTGCCTGGGCACACTGCTGGCTCATATTCAACTTGCTGTCAACCATAACCCCCCAGATCCCTCTCTTCTAGGCTGCTCTCCAGCGTCTCATCGCCCAGTCTGTACGTAAAGCCAGGGTTGCCCCGTCCCAGGTGCAGGACCCGGCACTTGCCTTTGTTAAACTTCACATGGTTGGTGATTGCCCAGCTCTCCAATCTGTCCAGGTCTCTCTGCAAGGCCTTTCCACCCTCATCAGAGTCCACAACTCCTCCAAGTTTGGTGTCATCGGCAAATTTGCTCAGAACATCGTCTAGTCCTACATCCAAATAGTTTATAAAAGCATTGAAGAGGACTGGCCCTAAAATGGAGCCTTGAGGGACCCCACTAGTGATATCCACCAGCCACATGTGGCCCCATTAACCACAACCCTTTGAGCCCTGCCCGTCAGCCAATTGCTCACCCATCGTATGATGTTTTTGGTAAGGAGTATGCTGGGCATTTTGTCCAGTAGGATCCTATGGAAAACCATGTCAAAAGCCTTGCTGAAGTCCAAAAAGATCACAGCAGCTGGTTTCCCTTGAAGTATGACACCCATGAGACAGCACAGAGAACAGTACTAGAAAGAAACGCAGATTCAGCTGCAGCAAGACAGAGGTTCAAAGGGTGGGCCTGATGCTCTTGATTTGCTTCAGTAGGACCATCCATGTAATCACAAGACCATACACAGAAGCTCCTTCTTAATAAACAGCATTTCCTTCTGTTTGCAGACAGACCGGTAATGTTATGATCCTTTAACTGACATTAGGGGAAATAA
The DNA here is from genome assembly GCF_964035555.1 of Netta rufina. Taxonomy (NCBI): domain Eukaryota; kingdom Metazoa; phylum Chordata; class Aves; order Anseriformes; family Anatidae; genus Netta; species Netta rufina. Next base: position 61,474,113 of record NC_140123.1, on the reverse strand, counting down.
TTTGGCTAGAAACCGAGATTTCTGTTTGCACACGTATACCAAAACACAGGCTGACTATCAAAAAGCAAGCAATAAAGGTCCTTGAAGGCTTCAGGAAAATTCCCCTGCCTACATGTGACTTGGGCTGTAAAGTTTTGACATTGATGAAGTCAGAGTTCGTCACTTCTTGGTCAATATTGATATTTATTCCTTCTAGACAGCTTTAACGCATTTCCCTTACAGCCAGGAACTCTATTAAGAAGAGCTGGACTATGCCTGTGGTTACCTGCGGATAAAAATAAAGCTCTCCATCACAAAGGATTAGCATGGAGGACATAAGTAGGAATTAGTGGAAACAAATGAGCCTGAGAACACTGAAGAGCTCAATTTTTTCACATACCCAGAAGCTGCTTGAATACATGATTTCCTGATCCACTTGAAATGTCAACATTTGGTTTTGCTCCAAGACAAAATTCCCCATAGAATAAAAGTTTTGGAGAGGGGAAACGAAAAAAACAAAACACCAAACCATTTAATGCTGAGTAACTAGAAAATTCACTTACGCTTTGCCTTTACCTGGTATTTTACATTTACAATGGTATAAGAGAGAATATACTTGGGTGCATGGAAGTTTCAGAGCACAACTGACCTCTAGCTCTACTAAAAGATCAAGACAACATTTATTTTGTTTATATTAATTACTCAGAAGCTAATCAACGTTCAAGGTGTGAACTATGCCCTACTTCATGAGAACCTACTTAAGTTATTAAGATGAAGTGTACGGATGCCTTGGCCACAGCAGAACATAATGTAAACATAGGAAAGTCCTGATCTCATACCCAAAGGGCTTCACTTTCATCTTGTAAAGTAGAAAGAGAAAAAAAAAAAAAAAAAAAAAACTGCATTGGTTGAATGAACAAAGAACAAAAAGGAAGATTCTTCAGTATATCCCTCTGAAGAAAAATTGTCAGAACCAAACAGCCAGGAAAGCAACCTGTATGTAGTATAGGACTGGGACAATCCTACTGCATTTCCAGATGTAACTTACACCCAGTTGCTAAGTGAGGTATCTGTCTCATATTAAAAGAAGACTTTAAATGGCCAAATAGACAATCTTCTCCCTTAAATCTCTATGTTTTTACCTTAAAGAACAACCATGGAATTTCAGACTCCTTCAGAATTTGGCAAACACCCTGCAAACATTCCCACTCTACAAACACGAAGCATCCGAGGCTTGTAAAGCTCTCTGCAACACAGCCCTTCAGTGTGAGCATGAAAACCACACAAGCAGGAGCCATCATTCACTCCTCGCTTTGGCAATTTCTTGTCTTGCCTTCAACCTGAGCACTGTCCTTCAGGCAGCTTTAATTATCTTCCTACAAATAACACCCCCCCGTTAACAAATGTTTCACTTGGACATAAAAAGTGAAGACTAGAAAGACTACAACTTATCCACTGCATCATCTTTAGCTATGAATTGCTTAAAACCCCTCAGGCCTGATAGCATTTAGGAATTTATACTGCCTTATAAATAAAGGAAATACGCTGAATGAGCTCCAGTACTGCCCTAAGAGCTGGTGTCCAGGCAGGAAGTTTGTTTCAAGCAGGACAAGTATCTTCACATGAAAATAGAGAACAATACTCAAATGGAGGCAAGTCCCAAAATCAGAAGAACAATGTTTGAACTACTCATCAGAGACAGAAAAGCCCCACTAACTATAAACAGTGAAGCAGAAGATGTTCTCAAATACATTTAATTTAGTGGCATTTAAATAAAAGGCAGCCCTCAAGAACTCAGTGCACTATTGTACAAAAGGAAAATGTTATCTTCCCGATCTGGATGTGGCATTACATTATCCCACTATAAGCCAGTCTCCATTGAATTCACGTACAGAGAGCTTAACACAATCTACTGGCAGATTACAGAGGAGGATTCTTTCAAATATTAAAATATTCAGTTTATTGTTCTAATTTTGTCCGAACAGCCTGATAACTTACTCAAGAAAATCCAACCAGTTATCAAGTTGGAGGCAGAGAATGGTTTTCATAAAACAGGAAATACCTTGACACTGTAATCACGGGTTTATGAGCTATGATACCACAGGATGGCTTTTATCCTGAGAGATTAAGCTGCACCCGTCTATGTAAATAAAAATATTAAAGAGATACTTTTGAGAAGCCCAGCAATCTGCCATCAGCGATCCAAAAAACATATCCAAACATACATAAACTCTGTTATTAGGAAACCTACAAGTTTTTTCAGAATCAAAAAAAAAAAAAAAAAAGATGAAAAATTCAGTGATGAACAATTGAAGGACTATATGAAAAGGCAATTAAATTAAATTAAAAATTAAATGCAATTAAAAAAGAAGCATAAATTATCTTTGGAGGGTAACTTTTCAAATTTATGCCTAAATATTTAACAGATATTAATATAGTCTCCATGGAAAAAGAGAGGAAAACACGGTAGTATTTGGAAAAAAAAAAATGGATTCCCATCCAATAATTCCCCTTCCTTTTTGCCTTTTTTTCTTTCCTTTCTGCTCTTTTTGCTTGTTCCAATACAAACCCAGCATATGAATTCTTTTTTTTTTTTTTTTCTCCAGTTGTAATCACCACCAGCATTGCTGGGAAAGGCACCAATTCAGACTCTTTACATACAAGAAGAACCACTGGAAGACAGCAATACTAGAAAGCATCTGAAAAAGGGGGCTTTTACTTTCTGAGAACAGAAATTTCATTACTCTATACCCACAAATATTAATAAATATAACGAAAAATTATTTTATCCTGATTTTTTTTTGCCTACTTCTTTCTCCTCCCCTTTAAATATAACTAAACTAAAAATAACAGATACACCAATAAGTTTTGCAGGGCATGTTTCAGAAGGGATTGTCAAATATGAAACAGGGAAAAGATTTTGTCCTATAATTTTAGCCATGTCTTTAGACATTTTAGAAGGTACCTTCTAAAATAGGAACCTTTCCTTAAGAGGATGAATAATTTTGCTAATGCTTCTTATATTTATTTAGAGATTCAAGTTTTATATTTCTTTAGAGATTCCTGGTTTACAGCCTTTCCGAAAGGAAAGTCACCTTAACAGCAAGCTGAAATGAACAGCTGCAATTGTCTTTATTTTCCTTCCGCTGTTACGATTTCCATCAGGAAAAAATGTTCATCACTGCATTTTGGCTTTGTTTCCTTTTCTTTTTTTTTTTTTTTTTTTTTGCTGTATGCTTCCAGAGTGATTACAGAACAGTCCTGAATGACCAGGGGAATAAGCACCTTCATGCCTCCATACTTTCCGAGATGAGCATCTGCTGTTAAGATTGAACTATGCCAATCGATCAAGCAGTTTCAACTGATTGCTTAATAGCTATTAAAACATTGATTCCATTTGCATTTCAGAAGTGATATTTCGGCGCAATTCACGTAAGAGATCTTTTCCATAGAAGTATGCTTAAATGGGCCTTTTATTGGTAGGACAAACAGCACACTGAGAAGTTACGCAAGAACCACGCCAGCACAGCGTACTGTGAGTCACATGCCAAACACCCGAAGACTTGGTTAATGATCTACAAGATCATCTGAGTTTTATCTGAAGATGATGGCTTGTTGTGATACGCTTTTCTCCAACAACAGAAAGTAATGGGAACTTCTGCTACAGGCTTAGTTTTATTTTGTACCCTCTGAGAAGGTTATCTTTCTAGGCACACACTAGTAGAAACTCCAAAATAAACATCTTGTTACAACATTCTTCTGAGGTGCTAAAGAAATGACTCAAAAGACATAGGCTTAACTCCCAGCACACCTCTGACAAGTCCACGACCAAAAATGAGAAAAAGTCGGCTTTGGGGTTGGTTTGGTATTTTTTGGTGTGTTTCTTTCATTTTTTATTTCTTTGGATGGTTAGCTTCTCATTCTAAAGGCAGCTAAACTAAAACCACGTAACTAGCAACTTACATTGGTGCAGGTCGATCCACCATTACCTCCTTCAGAATATACCAAGCCACAGAAGTATCAAAAAAATGTTACTGCAGATGAAATCCTCTCACTCAATCCTCAATAAAATAAATATTGCTCAGTCATCTTTTGAAATCCCTGATTATTCAGTCAGAATAATCAGTTTCAGCCAGAAACTTTTTAAATCCAGCCTTGAAAACTTTCATTCCATAACCAGCAATAAAGATTTACCAGCATTTACCAGTTCCCAAAGACAGACCCATTTACAAGTTTAAGGAGATCAAGCCAACGAAGGAGAAAGGAGAGGAAAGAAAAAAAAACATTCAGAGTAAAGCCAGAGATCAGCCACTGTAATTCTCATTTGAGTCTCATCTGCTGTGTAACAACAGGATTTCATTCAGCCCCCATCCTGTAACTGAAGAATCTGTACTTCATAGAAAAACCAAAGAGGAGTTAATATTCCACAAATTCCTATGCCGTATTCACTTTAAAAAAACCCAACTCTTCACTAAAAGATACTCCTATATGACTTAACCTTCTAATTAGGCCACAGAAGTCAATAATTTTTCACACTCAGGCTCTTTGCCTCTAATCCATTAGCCATGCTTGTAGCTCTTTTCTCCAACATTTCTGCATTACTCTATAACCAAGACTGTAGCACAGAGTCACCACCACTGCGTGGTTACCCCGATTCTTCATTACTTTCATCTCTATGCTTCACATACGTTTCGGAACAGCTCTTGGGCTCTGGGACACCACAAAACATTAAGAGCTTGGTTTGTCATCTGCTACCAGCTCAATGGACCTTGCAACAAAACACGTATTGTTGCGCAAACAAAACCTAGCTTGGCCATTAGTCTATATTTGTAACCTTACGCATTTGTTTAGTCTGCGTGTTTTTAACTGCAATAGTCTTTTTGTAGATAGACTTGTCAGCTGAGTGTCTTTGGACTAAATGCGTGTTCATGGTATCTGACCAGGAATGCCTCCACCAGACAAAGGAGCTGCATAACTCTTATAATAAAAGACAATAAATACTATCAGAGATGATCCCCATTATCCACAAGATTTAGCCCATGAACTATTTTCAACTTCTCTGGGATAAAAGAGGAGCTGGAGTCCATTCTGTTTCGTAAGTTGTTTTTTTTTCTTGCTGACAAATCAAAACTCACCCTACTATTACTAGAACTAAGCCCAAACTTTTCAACTCACAAGAATTTTCATTTCAAAATCAAAAGTTCCCATTGACAGGCCAATTTTATTCTACCGGTATGCTTTCCATCCAAAGTTTTAAATTTAAACCATGTATTATTGTAACACAAAACATTTTGGAAAAATGCTCCTAACCACAGTATCTAGTGTGCTTTTTGCCAACAAAAACTTTGGGTATCCCAGTAAGTGAATATATATATAAATAGGTACCCCTGTAAATAAATATATATTGCAGCTAAAGGTCCCATTGACACCTCTACCACGCCAAGTAACTTTTTCATTTAGCTAAATGAGATTTCTTTTTTTTCAAACCACCTATTATATTTAGTTCTCTTGATCCATATGTATTTTTTAGGAGAAGAAAATAACCCCAGAAGCTTCAAGCAGTTTTCAGCTGTCTGGAAATGCAGTGCCTTGTAAATGCAATGTAAAAATGACCTTAGCCCTTCCAGTCCAGCAAGCATATCTCAAGAGTATCTGCAATACAAACTGACAAAATGACACCGGTATTTATCTATTTCCCTGCAAAACTATGATGTTTTAGAAGACACTTTATCTGCTTAAGTCTGGCAAAATAAATGAGGTGATGCCAGACTCGTGTGACAGTATCATTCTGTCTAAGAGGAAACACAGTGCCAGAACTCCAGTATCAACACCACCTCTACTGAATAGGTGGCAGAGCACTAGAGAATTAAAATCAGGAAGCTTCAGTACAGGTGTGAGCAGGAATGCAAGGCTGAATTGAGAAATTTGAATTTGAGAAAGTAAAATGTAAGCATCGATGTAAAATTCTTCTGAAGTTTTACGTTTAACAGGCAATTTAAAACTGCTGCTTCAAAGAAGAACTGGTCATTTGGCAGATGACCTGCTTAAGGAGAGATATGATTAGAAACAAACTATGAGGAGGAAAAAAATAACCTTAGGATTTACTTTGGAACAGTTCTGCAGGAAGCAATAACGCCGACTCCTTAACTGCAGCAGCAGGGCTTAAAGCCAGCTATTGCTCAGTGAAGGTAACAAAGAGACCACTTACAGAAGTGAAGTGGGCTTTGAAACCACCATGGCCACGTCAGACTCTCAGCTCTGGGTTGTGCAAGAAGCCTTTTCGCCAGAACACCCTCTGGAACAATAGTTCGTCACCTCAAAGAAAAGTCACTCCTACAGAAAAGCAATTAATTTTCCACAGGACAAACTCTAAAAGCAGCCTGTTTCCCTTTCCAGTACCCAAAATCTGATACTTTTTCCTTAAATTTGCAATTCCTTTCCACAGAGGAACCAGCGCTGCAGACAATCTTCGTGCAATTGCTAAGCAGAGCTTGTTACCAGGTCCTTACCTCCAGAAAAGAGAACTTCAAAGCCTGCAATCCCGCCCAAAGTTTGCTCTTCAAAGGGAGAAGTTGGTCCTTAGCTCACACAGGAATGCAGGGCCAGGTTTGTTTTAGTACAGTTCAGCCAGCACTGCAGGGCCCTGGAGGTCACTCAAGACAAGTTGGATGTGTTATATTACTTAATACAGAACCGCGAGTTAACTTGGCTTCCAATTCACCCAAGCAAACATTGATACAGGTGTGATATTAGAAAATAAAAATAATAAAAAAATAATCGGAGGCGGGTGGGGTTGAGATTGCTCTCCTAAAAGCACATCAGTAAACCCTTTGAAACCCTGGCACTATTAGTCATTCCTCCTCTCCGTGAAGACAGTTAGCAATCAGCATCTGCCTGTTCCCTCACAAATGAGAAATGCTTCCTGTTTTTCTTCATTTTTATCACTGTTTTAAGTCTACTTAGTTTTCTCAGCTTCCTCATTAGATACTTTACTTTCACCCTAGTCATCTTTATACAGACTTTTTTCTTTTAATAATTGAAATTCCCCATAAATTTTGCTGAAGACGGGTGACTACGCACACACCAAGTCACTACAATATTTTACATCATGCCATTCTTTGAGTGAGGAAATACCATAAACTTAATAAACACATCCTAATTAAGGACAGCAACACTTTAACTATGCACTATTTTTCCTCTCTAATGAAAGCAGGTCCTCTGTGAATTAAGTTTAGGTATCCAACCACAAAGAAACTGAAAAAAGTTCAGGCTTCAGACATTTTCAAGGATCTCCGGCGTGCTTCCACCACGGCACCAGGATACCAGAAGCAGTAATTTTTTAGCCTTCAGTGATCAGCCCAGAGGACATTTAGGGCGACCCGGTCACACTTTCCTACCCTTGTCCACAGCCAGAGATCATCCTGTTCTCCCACAACAACAAGGCTTTGTTCAGTACAGACACTCTAGGGCATACAGAAAGGGCCAAATGTGCCCTGAATATATCAGCCGTGGTTCCTTTTGGAGATAAAATTAATTGCTAAGTCATATCCAGATGGTACCTCAAGTACTACTTCCATAAATCTTTTACCTTACCAGTACCTTTCCAAGTTGACTGGGACTACGTGACAGGAAGAAGAGTGCTGAAATATTTCAAAATGACAGCTTTTAGAAGCTTGTGTAAAACAGCAGCTGCATGCTGGTAGTCACCACTGTTTGCCACTGAGGAGGGGAAAAAAAGTCAACATGCAGAAATGCAACATTCAGATTCTGAAAAATATAGAGACCAGGCTCCACAAAGAGGAAAAAAAAAAAAAAAAAAAAAAAAAACCAACATTTGAGAGCTGGCAGTTCTTGTTGTCAGAAGCGACCTTTTGTGTCACATGCTTTAAAACTGAGAAATGGTTCTTGCACACATAATGAATAATAGTTGTCTGAACTACTTCACTAAGTTACCTTCTCAGACCAACAGCAAGCACCTAAAGATGGTCTGCCCCAGCAGATACTTGATAAGTGCTTCACATTTAAGGTTGATCTGTCTCATGGTGAAATGAAACCATGCTGTAGTAGATAACTACAAGTAACGCCTGGTTTCTAACACTTCAATTGCCTAGCCTTCACTAGCTATTTGAAAAATTGTAATTCAGGGTAGAAAGTCGAATGGGTAGAATGAAGGATATGGATCTTGTAAAGCGAATAAAGATCTACTATTTCATTTGCTGAAGATCATCTCACATCAGTAACAAGGGACATAAACCTAGGCCCACTCAGACATATTTTTAAATGATTTGTTTCAATATCAGTTCAGGCAGATTCTCAACTGAGAACATACACAATTTATTCGGTTCTAATTTATCCACAAGAAAATCACAATTGCTTCTGCTCATTACCAGCTGCCACCAGCTTTGACTGAGCTGAAGTCTCCCTCACTGGATGCCCTTGGATAGCTGCTGTCTGTCCGAAGCAGGAGGAAGTTCTGGTGACCCGGCGGGCTGTCCTCAGCAAGCACCATGAACAGGAGACTGTGCCAGACATACAGCTGCCTCGAGGATTTAACAGGAGAGGTTTACTGAATTTGGGTAATCGTATCACGGAACACAGCGCTTGGGTTTTCAGAAGATCTGCTGATGAAGATGAAGACGTGGCTTTCAGTTTCCAGCACTTCTTCTCCCTTCCAGTTCCACTTCTTGCTTCTCTGCCTGCACTCTTAAGAGCATGTTTAATATTCACTGTGTAGATGCATTAATTTAAGGATTAAAGAAACAAAAACCACAAAACAGGGATGGTAAAATAAAACTGATCTTGTCTTATTAACACTCCCTAGCCTGGCACAAAAGGAGTACCACTAAGACCTGTAAACAGCTCAGTTCTGAACTCACACACAGCATATGCCACGCAGAGCAATCTGCTTGCACTGTGCAGCATCCATCCATTGAACCTTCATGACACGAGGGGAAGCCACTTACTGAAAGGGAACTGACTGCAGATTTGCATGTGCTACATCCTTTTTTTTTTCCCCTCTAGTCTTAAGAAAGCAATGAGGCAGCAACCCTAGGTCACAAAGTACTGTTCTGCTAGAAGGAAGGCAGCGACTACTCCACTGCCACTGGGCTTCCAAGGTTTAACAAAAAAATAACAGTTGAGAAGGAAAATGTGGAAACATGGAGGGTGCATACAATGCTACACGGGGAAAGGAGATAAGGGAAATAGGAACGTGATACAGACAGCTATCTGTTGTGGGAGGGAAAGCTCACGTCCTAAGGAGAGTCCAAGAGAGTGTTTGTTCCTCCTCATAAAAATAAGCAGCAGGCACACAGGCAGGGACCAGGGAGAGGTGAGCAGTTTGAGCTGTTTTTGGTTTCATGAAACTAAAGATTTATTTTTAAATAAGCAGTCTGTAACAGCTTTTCAGAAAAAAATAAGTAAAAATCAGTCTCATTATACCAGCTATTTTCCAAAACGTGTTCCACGTGTCACCCAAGAGATGTGATGATCCCTTTTACAAAGCTTGGAGGATGATGACTAAATTACATAGGACTCTTGCTTTGTTTGTTTTGTGTTTTTTTTTTTTTAAACCATAAATCACTACAGATATTGTAACTTCCCAATTTTCTGAATAAAACAAAATCCTTTGCTGCCGTTTGCTGTCAGAAACAGCAGAGTAGAAATAAATAATAAACAAACAAGAAACCCTCTGAATAACCCAGAGCCTTATTTCTTTCCAAATAAGGGAGCTAATAAGAGAGTAGCACCAGATTTGTACATCCAGACGACAGACCTCACTATGAAGAACAGAAAACGAACGTTGAGAAGTTTCACGGCATAAAGCACAGAACCGCACTCATTCGCAGCCCCAGCAGTGTCGCAACCTGCGCAGCCAGACAGGGAAGTCAGCCAGCCCAAACCCCTCGGGACATGGGAGGGAAGGGAGCAAGAGCTCACCTGAAGGTCATTTCAGCCAGGGCACACCACCACACGTGTATGTTTTTATACCATTGCAGTTCAGTACATTAGGAACATGAGTGCAAGCAGGTATCCCAAAGTTGGCTGTCTCCATTTAAAGTAGTTGTTATACGGCCAGTGTTCAAAATTTAAGTATTTCTTTTCTTTTAAAGGCTATTCCCATGTACTAACCTTCTACTTTACATTCTTCATAAAGCATATTACACTCACTTACCTTGCCCCACCTCACAAACTGTTTCTTTGAGGTGCCTGGTTTATATATTCTTACAGGAACAACATTTCCCTGAATGCCCAACTAAGCCACCCTTCACTTTATGGATAATGATATAATTAAGAGAAGAATAAAAACTCAAATACTTAAGTCATACAAAATATTCAACCATACACATTTAAGGTTAAGTAGTCATCAGCTACAAATGGTAGAACAAATACACCCTGCTATTTCAGCAGTACTGAAAACCATTATTTTTAAGCAAAGTATACAAGAGCAGTTGGATGGCTGGAAAACATCTTTTTCCTGTATTTCATAAGAATATCCTTAAGTATAAAAACGGTGGTTAGGAATACTAAATATATAATGAATTAAGGGAGAAATGCCATTGGATCAACTGGGGAGAGGACATGCTGTGGGAAGAGGGAGAGGTATCTACGTCAGACACTTAATGGTTACTGAACATAATTGTTTCAATCTTCAATTCATTAACCTGGAGACCAGAAAAACAAGGAAAATGGTATATTCTTTAAACTGAGGATACGAATAGTTATTTTCATGACAGAAAAAAAGCAAAAACAAAATTGAAAGAACTGAAGGGGGTGGAGAGGGCTCAATAATAATAAACAGAAATAACCTGAAAGCACAGAAGCTTTAATTCACAGTAAGGCAATTTGTGACTATAACCTGTTTGAATATTGAAAGTTCTGAATGTCCCTCCTCCTGGAGTCTTGTACATGAAGTGTCCACCATGCTACAAACTAGACTAGGATGTATTTTTGCTCTAATGAGCCAATGTTCAAATTCAGACAAGAAAAAGCCAAAACTCATTTCCTCTGACCACCTCTGCTCTCAGCAGTACCGCTCACGTAAGCTAAGTTTTAATCCATTTCCTAGGCCCGCACATCTTTGGGCACTGCATATGAAGCTATAGTTAATATAACAAAAACAAAACAGGAAAAGTAATATATCACAACTCTGACACCTTTTGATCATATCCCAGAAGGTCCTACCCAACATTCACCCAGAAGAAAGCTAATCAGCCAGACTTGGGAGAGAAAATGATTCTTTTTATTCCATAATTTCTGACATCTCCGAACGTATCCACCACAGTCTCAGTGTCTTTCTTTGTGGAGACCCAAACAAAGGTGACTTGTTTAGATGTTTTGCAATACTACAACGTGACTCGGACAAGGAATTACCAAGTTCACCTTCAGTTCATCCAGAGAAACGCTGCCACAGAAAAAACAAACACTTGGAAGCTCACATGGCAATTGGCTTGAGTGCAAATAATTGTTGTGCACCAAACAATTAAGCTATGATATGTGATCACAGCGTGAAGTTAAGATACTCAAATTAGCCTACGTGTCAGGAGCATACCACTATTTACCCAGCTAGACAGAGGATGATGCAAGGAAAAAAGAGTGTCACGTCCCATTCTGTCCCTGTGTCCTCCCCTCCACCTCCAAATAGTTGAAAGAGTGTTCATAGACAGCTCAGGCACGCATTTGACAGATATTAAGCTCAAAATGAAGAGCGCAACAAGGCATTAATGACTTGCTTTCTTGCACAAAATACCTATTTAAGCCTTCGCACACACCCTACTAGCAGACAAATTTACTGAAGCAAATAATCCAGTCCACGGCCATCCTTCTGAAATTTTCTACAGTTTTTCCCACCTTGCTTCTGATCCACCAGCAAGATGAATTTTCATACATTTGCATTTTTTGTCAGCAACCCTGAAGCAAGTCTACCATTTTGTTTCCACTGTCTGACTAGCCATTTCCCTCTTTTATGCCTCTCTCTCACAAACATTTTGTCAGTGTTGTCATTAAGCAGGCAGTCATCACTTAAACTAACCTTTCAGCTGTCACGTCAATGTTGACAGAGATATCTGGAAAACACACCTCTTCCTTCAGTAAGCAGGGAAGACAGGATGCAATGCCAAAGGCACAAGCTCTTCATTACAGAGATTATCAGTGCTGCTTCAACCTAGGATTTGGGGCTTTAAAACATGGTTTGAAAATAGATATGTTCAGTCAATTCAAGGACTTGTACAAACTCATTCATATCAGCCACAGACACAAAGCAGAGTTTTCACAGGAAGATAAGAACACACATCATGCACCAAAGACTAGACAAACACATCCTTGTTTTCCTTCCCACTAGATGCTCTTGAAAACAGTTAATATTAATCCCTCTCCACTCTTTTACAGTGTGACTCTAAAACTCAGGCCCCACTCCAGGCCAAAATTAAAAAGCAAAGACAACATCGTTTTTCACATAAGTCGAGGTGCTCCTGAGGACTCCAAAGCCACAAACCTTAGCTACGGCTTGATAAACATTAGCGATGTTGTGCCATAACACATTGCCAGCTGTAGCCAGGCGAAAATCCCAGGTTACCGATACAATTTGGAGAGAGTCATATTGAACCTTCAGGTCCCACTCGGGCTGGACTAGCGGAGTCCCTTTGCACATTATTATTGAAGCATGGATTTAACATGGAAGTCTGAACAGAGACATTACCAGAGAGGTCCATACGTGACACTCATCTTGGCCTGTATTAAATACAACAAACAAGTGGCCTACCCTCCCCAACAGCTTGCCTCCTCAAGAGTCAGTACTAAAAAATACACAATAGAAACATAATCCCCCCTCAATAAAGTGAGTTAGCCACAGCTGTATGAAGAAAACGTGTTGATTTTGTCCCCCATGTGTTGTTCACGTTTTTGTTTTCTTCCCCACAGTTCCCTGTGACAAGGTATTTCCAATTTTTTTACTGCCTTTGTGTAAAAAAGCACTTTCTGTCAGCAGCAGTGAATTTGTCACCTTTGACTTTTGCATCTCTATATTCTCAAGTTGTAGGACACAAAAAACAGAAGTTTCTTGAGGACTTTCTCTGTACAATTCATTGTTTCCTCATACTTTTAATCACCTCCCAAGTTACTCTGCTCTTCTCAGAGAAGATTCATTGCAGAAAAATCCCCTAGTGCAATGTTTCACAACAACAAAACTAGGCTTCTGCGGACGTCTGAAAGCAAAACCTTTATTCCTGTTTCTGAGCCTGCTTCATAGGCTTTAGATACAGAGCTCAGTGACAGTGAACTCTCTTCATTGGCTTCCCCAAATACACAGGAGATTTTTCTCAGCAGCTAACCACCCCATCTCTTTGAATCTCCATTCTGACAGCTTCCTTTTCAAGATGTGGGGACTATAACCATACACAAGGAAGCTCTGCGCATGAAGGCGCTGGTCCTCAGCTATCATATGCAGAGGCCAACATCATATTCTGCAGGATAATCTTCCCAGAGGCAAAAAGCAAAAATTCAGACAGCTCAGGGTCCAGTTACCAAGAGTATGACTCACAGGCAACAAACTTAAGACAGGTTATCCTCTGTGGTTTTCATCTCCTACCTTTTTAAGTTCCAGGCTCCTGAGCGCAGCCAGACACACAGACTCACTGAATGAGTCTTCCTGCCCAAGACTCTTGTTGGGGTAATATCCTCTAAACCTCCTCAAACATACCTCATTAAACACTGATCAAGACCCAACGTCAGCTGCTACTCTGTCACTCCTTCACCTGGCTTAGAAAGGCCGTCCCACTTGCCTCGGGGTCCTCTTGGGCTTTGAATAACCCAAGTACCCACCTCATCTGTAGTTTCTTTTCTCCCCCTATAGACCTCCACCTCCAAAAACAAAGTTAAGAGGCTCAAAGACAAAGTCAGCGAGGAACCTAACACCGTTGCAGACTGCTACAGTTAAGCTCTACTTCTTTGAGAGCCGAATACTCACAGAAGATAATCAAATCAGTTCTCCCATTCAGCCACCTAGCTTAAGATGAGAGGAAGGAAGAGAAGGGAAGCTCACTTTCCCAGTTAACCTTTATGTTCATTACCATGCTGCATTACTCACCGCATGGTAAATTCAAAAGCCGGTTTCTTTCTTAAAATGCAGTCACAGCATCACGAAGTGAATTTTGTTAAATACTTGTGATTAACTTACTGGCCTGCTGCTTTGATACCAAGCCAGCAACACAATGGATCCTGACCACTAATAGTTAAAAAGCCTTGCTTCTGGGGGCATCACCTGACAAATGTCCAATTCAAAAGACCAAAAACTAACATACAAACAAGTTTTTCCCTTTTGAAATATTAAGACATAGAAAACACACGTGAAATCCCCAAACACTTCCACTGAATTGTTAAGCAAAAACACCACACGCCTTTAAAGGTAGAGCAGAACCGAGACCCAGAGCTTCAAGGTACATTTGTGCTGCCAGAGAGAAGAGAGAACCTACTAGCATGGTGTTGCACCCCACCAACACCCAGCAGAGAGCTTTGGTTTACCCCAAAGCTGCTGTCAGCACTGCGTAGAAGACAGACACACACACACTTGGACACCCTTGAGCCTCCAGCCTCCGATTCGTTTGCAGAATGTTCTTCTGGCTGATGCTACTGCTTACGTTCCCTGGGTCTGAAAAATACTGCTAGGAAGGTCTCGAGGCATACGCTCAGATGCTTTGGAGACCAAGGCCCTCTAGCAGACTAGTCCTTCAAAAAAAAAAAAAAAAAAACAAACACTAGAATTCGACTGTTTTCCTCTTCTTTTGTATACTTTAAGCACATCGGGGTTTGTTTGTTTAATTCTTTTGAATTAACTGACTCAAACAAAACACGTAAATATAATTTGTATCCAAGGAATATGAGTTAACAAACAATTCTCCACTCCACCACACTGGGTGAAACATGAGGACCATCTAGCCAGGCCTCTGACAATGGAAAAAACAGTCAAAAGTAGGTGGCTAAGAAAAGAAAGAGGACAAAAAAAAAAACAGAGCAAGCACACAGTGCTTCTCCCAAGTATTCTTCCTTGTGTAGCTTATTTGCCTCCTTGGGTTCAATGCAATTTCTAAACAACTTCTTTCATAATCATCAGATTGGAAAACTGGAAACGTCAAGTTCTTTGCTGTGAGCATTTACATTAAAAAAAAAAAAAAAAATCAAGTCTGACAACTTCTTTACACCCATTTTACAAGACTGTGGATAAGAATATCAAAGATGTAGATTAGACTAAGCGGCTGATCTTTCCAGGATAAGGATGGGTGGGAATGCACAGCCAAGAGGGGAGCCCTACCTAGGAGAGCTGATTTGTTATTCAAACTTCCCTTGGTAGATGTGAGGTGTGCATTTCTGTGATTTACTAAGTGATAACACAACAACATGCACCCCGAGCACATCGGCACGCAGATTTAATTATATCTGGAAAACAGGTAAGATATTTCTAGAGCAAGAAGACCAGAACAATGAGTAAAAATGGTATGTTTCAAATAATTCAGAGGATCAGCAACTGAACTGAGGTAGTACTAATATCCACACATAAGTAACTTTTGATCTATCGCCACTGCTGATACTCATCAGTCACTGAAGTCTAATCTTGTAAAAACACAGCAAAAAAAAGTTTCAGTTTATTATTAACATCTACCTTATTACAGGCAGCTGCCTAACCCCTACCAATAACAAACAACATCCAGACTGGACTAAACATAAAATAAAGAGGACTTCTACGGAGAGAGCAGTGCCCAGAAAAATGTTGATAAGCCAAAACAAAAATAAACATACATTCGCTACTGCTGTGCTGGAGCATTTTTCATCTCCAGGCTGATCTTTTCTTTTGGGTTCTCCTACAGAGCTGTGCATACACAGTTACACTGAACAATGTATCTGTATTTGATTACGCTGTAACTGCCTCATAAGAATTCAATAGTAAGCAATGCCAGGTTAATAAACAAACGCAGCACTGAATTTTAAGCTCCTCCTTGCTATAAAAATTCAAAGCTTAGGTGGCACTCCTCTGGTAGAGGTATGACAGTGACACCATGGAGGAGTAATACCCACATACCAAGGACTGCAGACACGTCGTGGCCAACAAAAGCACAAGGACCGTAAAAGCAAAAAGCAAACAATGACAAAACTCACATTTAATCTTATCACCATCAGAGTTGTAGCACCCACAAGGTCCACTACTTCTTCACCAGAAACAAGGCACGTACGTGCCCTGGGAGCTACAAGTTCTCAGAAGACTAACGAGAGGATCAACCACAGCCCACGGGTCCCAGTGCTGCCTAGCCCAGAGCTACTCGCACCGCTCCGCAGGAGCACCAAGCCAACAGGGAGACCCTCCAGGAGCCGTGCCTGCCTCTGAAAGGCTAATTCCCAACCGGGGGGAAGAACGGGGAAGCCACAGCTCCCAGCATGGCACATTTCACCAGCAGACACCCTGCCAGGGCTCAGGAAACCACAGGAGCTCCGGCCACAGCGCTGCGTGGTCAGCAGCACCCGAAGCGGTCCCGCTGTGGGGTGAACCCCAACTACGGGGAAGGAGCCAGGCTTTGAGCCCCCGGGAAGGTGCCTATCGCCTGGGTGCTTTGCCTGGCTTGCTGAGAAGAATCTCTGGAGGCTTTCCAGCTTCCCAGCTCAGCTCGGACCCGATTATTTCGCAGTATATATTTAAAAATAAAAGCAGAGTAGCGTAAGAGAAGTCATCTTGGTGAAGCCAGCCTTTGGCGATACTTCTGCTGAAGCACAGCCCACCGCTAGCCACCCTCGCGGGTCCTGCTTACTAGAAAAAAAAAAAAAAAAAACGCAATAAAACACGTCCCTGCTGAAGCACAAGTCCTTTTTTCTTCGGAAACTCCCGAGAAGTTTTGCTGCCCGGCTCCCCAGCGGTTCCTCTCCCCCCGCTCCTCCTGCTGAGCCCGGCGGTGGAAAAGCCACGTCCCCGCAGCAAGCTCGCTCCCCCCCCAGCCCCAATACCAACCCCACGGACCTGCCGTGTCCCAGATGGAGATGTTGTAGGGCCCCCACTGCTTGAGGTAGAAGGCGCCGCCGACGGTGCTGACGGTGTCCTGGAAGCGCCGCTCCATGTAGCGGTGCAGCAGCGAGGTCTTGCCCACGTTCATGTCCCCCAGCAGCACCACCTTCCCGTCTGGCTTCTTCATCGCACACCGACACGGCGCCGCCGCGGGGCTCCGCCAGCCCCGGGGCCCTGCTCTTCCTCCTCCTCCTCCTCCTCCTCCTCCTCCTCCTGGCCCGGCCCGGCCCCGCTCCGCCCCCGCCGGCGCCAGGGGGAGGGACCCGGGCGGGAGCTGCGCGGCCCCGGGCCTGGAGAAAAGCTCCGGGGAAAGTTTTTTTGTGGGACAGAAACGGGGCAAAGCGGGGCCGGGAGAGGGGAGGCGAATCTGGGGTGTCCCTGGGAGAAGTCACCTTATTGTCGGCTGCCCCCACACACTGGGAAGGGGGGTAAAGGGGCAGGCGTCCTCACAGCCGCCTGGCTCCAGGCAGAACAGCGAGATTTTGTTCAAAGCAAACCTGCTCAAAAAGCAGTATTTCTGTATTACTGAAGCCGTGCCAGTAATCCTGCTTATTCTGCATTTACTGCCCAGATAAGCGGTTTAGGCTTCCTCCGGAGATACCTAATTTCAGTTCAGGTTTACATACCCTCCAGATCGCAAACCTCTGGAGTTACACAAACAGAAAGGTTGCTAAATCCTTTAAAAAAAAAAAAAAATGCAAAAGACTCCAAAATAATAATGCTGAATGCGATTCAGAGCCATGCGAAACCTGTGGGCTTTATTTCACTTTGATCATTGCATTGAGGTAGTTTGCTGTGGCACCTTCACCTTCACCTCTGATTGCCGTTTCCTTCCCAGATTCCCATCGTAATCCGAAAATTGGGGAAAAGAAACCCACCAGCTCAAAGTGCTTCTTCCAGGTGGAGCAAAGCAACTAGTTTGGGGGTGTTTTGTTTTGTTTTTCTTTTCTGGGTCCCCTGTGTATATATATATATATACTTATATATATACTTATATAGTATATATAAGTATATATACTATATATATATATATATATATATATATATATAAGTATATATATATGTGTATATATACTTATATATATATATATATATATGTATATATACTTATATATAGTATATATACTTATATACCATATATGTATTCCGGGGTCCTCAGTATATATACTCCTACCTCACACATGGACTTGCTGTCTGTGTAATAAAAAAAAGTCCTAAATGCTTAAGTATGATTATTGATTTACAGCACTTAAAACAATGATTTCTGTACTTTACCAAGGTTCTGCTGTGCTTGAGTTACTACCGATGTGCTGCTGAAATGCAGCTCTTTTCAGTGTCCGAAACAGGTATGAACAGCTTCTAAAAGTGATGCAGGAAAGTTAGGAAAATTGCAGAAAACATGCAATAACAGGGTGAAAGAGCAACTAGGAATTTAGGTTTTGTTAATTAATGTGCTATAAAAGAGAATGTGATGCCCTTAATGGATGTTTACCACAGTTGCTTGAAAGAGATACCTGTGACCCTCCACTTTTCAGCATGAGCATTTCAGGCTAACAATGGGATGCAAATAGGATCAGAGAGTACTGCATGTTGTTTCAGACACTTGAGAGGATTTTGGAAAAATAGTTGGTAATGTGGCCAGGCTCCTGGTGTGCAGAAGGGCTCCTGAGGTAAGCCGAGGACTGAAGGTTGTGAAGACCTTAGCAGCCTGAGTTTCCAGCGACCTCAGGAGAACAGGTCCACCGGGCACCGTGCAGTGCATGTGGCTGTGACTGCCAACATCGCTTTGTACGAACGCTCTCCAGTCCTCCGCGGGCAATTTATGTCGTATGTTGTTAATGTCAAATAGGTCATGATACACTCTAGTGCAATATAGATAATAACAGAGCATATGTGAAGATATTTGGGAAAACATTAGGAGCCTGTAATTTGCTCTCTGGCCCTCAGATGTGTAGGCCTATTGCAAGATCGTTTCCCCAAATCACTGCATTTTATTGGGAGGTCCCCAAAGTGGTAAGTGTGGGCTTAAAGAAGGTAGGAAGTTGCTTGATAGGAAGGCATATGGAATACGTTACGGTTTGGATAATAGCACGTGTATGCAGGCTGTACACGTTGTCTGGGGTTTGTTTTGTTTTTAATTTTAGAGCACCTGAGGACACCATTTAATTACAGTGAGGTTGCTCATTAGCCTTCCTGACAGAGCGTTGACATGGCCACCGTGGTCAGTCTCCAGATGTCCTGGAATTCGGAAGTTTGGACCAGCTTACAGAGGTGGCTGACACACTGAAGTTTCCCACCAATTTCTGTGCTACAGTAAAATCCCCTCAAGAGCAGGAACGTCAGCCTTGTACGCCAGCCAAAAAAGCTGAGCCAATAATGACGGTACTGGCGTCAGGGTAACTCAACCTTTCTAGTCTCCCGCGGTATGAAAGCTGCCTAATTTTGTAGGAGAAAATTAGAGCCTGTTTAGTTGTTCCCTTGCCAGCCTTCCCTAGGTATTTATATACATTGTCCTGCCCATGGGCCTCATTTAGCCTCGGGGCCGCCACTATTTTTTAAGTTCACATGGGTTGAAATGTTTGTCACAGAACAGGGTTGATTTTTGCTGAGCTGACCTTCTTTTAGGGACAAACCGAGCAAGTGATGTCAGCACCTGTGTCTCTTTTTCCTCCTCTCACAGTGTCTCTGTCTTCTGGGATGTTGAATACCTGCCACCAGAGAGAGTGCCTCGTGGAAACATCACGGGGGGGGGGAACTGAACGGGGCCGTTTTCGATGACAAAAGAGGTACAAACTGCTGACAGAAACACGCTGCTCTTTAAACAGACAAATCCATACAATAGGGGTGTGTACCTCAGTTATCCAGTGTCTTAAGAACACAAGAGAAGGGCAATAAGGAAGGCTTACTCTTCATCTTCAAAACGTGCTGGTTCTCCAGTGGTTTATGAATTGCACATCTTTGAGAGATGTGAGGTCACTGCAAGAGCTGTGAGCAGCTAGCAGTTTTTGAAGCATGGCAATATCTGGCTTTGTTTGTGCTTAATGCCTTCCTTTATGACTTAGTTTTTCAAAAGGAACAAATGAGTGTGCATGCTCATTAAACAGGGACATTCACACTCCTCATCTCCTGGGCAGCCCTAACTACAGCTCTCTCTCAGGGCACTCTCTGCAAAGCCTAAGAGTACTATTCATTGCATTACTCTGCATGTGTATTTATCCTAAATAGACTAGATTCTTGCTCTTCACCTCACAGATCAGCCCACAGCTTAGGTTCCCTAATCAAGGAAAATTGCTCTGCACTTCAAATCAAGAGTCAGTCCCTTTTCCGCCTCCCTCACCTTTTCCCTTTCCCTTCCTTGTGCTGGTTCTGGCTTCCATTTTACCCTTCCCCAGATCAACTGAGCTTGAGGAGCTGATATAAAAAACAACTCAGAAATGAAAGTGAGCATTTTTCTGCTGTTTTCATGATCTGCAGGAGGTTGGCACCGAGGCAGCGTGGAGGAGGCTGATGAGGCAGCCCCAATTCAGGACCAACAAGCTTGAGGTCCCTTCGGCCTGGCAGTTCATAAGGTGGCCCTGTTCTTGGCCCTGCTCCAAACCACGCAGCCCTTAGAGCACGTCAGCTGCAGGACAGTTTTCTGTCACAGCAATGGAACGAGCGTATTGCTGTATTACTTCTGCCTGGTGGGTGTCTGAATCACAGCGCCCTGAAAATGAGGCAGGTGAGTCAACCAGCCTGAGACATCCTCGTCATGGAAAAGCCTGACTTGAATGATGACAATTTGCCTGTGCTACAGGCATATGAAAAGAAAGTCTTGAATAAAAAGCATGAGGCAGCTTCAGCTGTAGATAGAGTCACTGAGATGCAGTAAACTTCCTCGAGGCACAGATGCAAGAGATGAAGACAGAAAGAGGGGCCCAGGAGGAACTCCCCACCCAGGCTTTCTGTGAAAATTAGTTTCACCTTAGTCTCTAGCCTGTGAGCTGAGGACTCAGATCAGGTTCCTTCAGCAAGGAGTATGAGTCTGTGAACAGTCAGCAGCTGGCACAGGGTGAAGGAAGCTGGGCTGCTGTCCCCACTTCACCACCCTGCCAAATTGTCTCTTTACTAATCCTTCTGTCTCACCAAAATCACATAGATACATTGATATGTGCTACCTCGGGAATGAACTACTAGTTTTTCTACACTTTCTGCTATGCATACTATAAAAAGATGTTAATAGCCAGTCTGTAAATGAAAGAGTGGAAGAACCTTTTTCCTGAATTTCAGCAGGCTCACCAAATCAGGGGTGCACCCACCTAACCACATGGCAATAGAGAATCAGGGCCTCAGTCAGAAAGTAAGAAACCATGATTCAAAGTAACCACAAAACAAGCACTTCAGGTAAGTGTACATCATGTAAGTTTGGCATAGAATCACAGAATCATTAAGGTTGGAAAAGACCTCCAAGATCATCTGGTTCAACCATCAGCCCACTACCAAAGTCACCCACTAAACCGTGTCCCTAAGCACCAGGTCCAAACTTTCCTTAGATTTCTGTTTTCTGACTGCAACATTAAAGTCTAATCAGACTCCATCAACACATAACAATCCAAGCCTACCTTATTATATTATTCTTCTAGAATTTAACAAGGCACTGCGTGTGGATGTCCATATGCCGATGAGAAGCTACAGAATTATGGCCTATAAAAAGATTTATTAGGTTTTTACTCTTTCCAGCATCATACAAGCAATCAAGTTTGCTGACAATAAAACAGAATTTGCTCTAGTGGCTATAAAGCCTTGAAGATTATTGTATATTGTTCATGATAAAAAGGTCTAAGTTTTATGTAAAGTCCCATAGGCAGCATGCTGACATGAAGCTGAGTGCAGGCCTGGCAGAATCAGATGGCACAAGCCCAGTGACTAATAGTGACACATGAGCCCAAATGAATACAGCTTGTGGCCTTTGAATGTGAAGTTATTTTCACAATCCAGGTTTGCAGCACTCGGAAAAGCTTTAGTTTTATTTGCAATGCCATCATATTATGCTTATTACACATATTATTGTTTTACCCCAATTTTAATTCATTCCTTTATGTTCTGAGCCACAGCCACCACGCTTCCCTATGAAGAATTCACATGGTGCCAGGCTTGTCAGTACTGCTCTGATCGGGCTGAAAAGACCACTGAAGGCAGTCATGGTCTAAGCCTCAGGGCAAACCCAGCTCCAGTCAGCAGTTAGGCTTTGTCCTGCCTCTAGCCGTGTTGTTAACACTGTTTTTTCACCCCTGGGCTGGAGGAGTCACTGTGATCCCTTTTTTCCTTCCTCTTTGAACCCCTCCCAGCCCAGACGGGCAGTATGTGGCAGTAATTGTGACTTCTCCTCTGGGCACTTGCTAAAGGTCTAAAGGATGTGATTGAATCTGGCAGGAAAGAACAGCCGCCCTCTTTTTACATAGAAAGATAATGTGGTAACCGTCAAAGTGTAAAGAGATCACTGTGAAATTAAATTTGTGGCAATGCTTTCTCCTAAAATCAGGGAAGCCATTCATGGGTTTGTGCCTCATCCACCTAGGTCTGGCCTTTGGGTTAGGAATGCACCAGGTCTTGGCGAATAATAGGATTTTTTTAGAAAGGAAATATGAATGTAGTGAGAAGTATAAAGAGATTAATGATTTAGCTGTATGTGTGAAGAAATAGGAGATTAGGAGACAGAGGAATGATCAAAGTGGGATTTTGAATATGTAAATATAATTGGATTAATACCTAGTTTGTTGGACTTTCACTATACAGACAATATATATTTGCACTAAAGCCTACTGAAACAACTTTAAGGTTTATTAAAATAGTTTCAAACAAGGCATAAGCATATAAACACCATTACCTTTGTAACCCTGTAAAACCCTGTAGAGAACTTTTATAAAGATAAAAGCTCTTTCAGTTTTTCCTAGTCTTCTGTGTCTTTAGCTGTGTATTTATAATTACCATAAAATGCACCACTCCTGAGTGCATCCCTTTACATCCCTTTTTTTTTTTTAATTCCTTTCCGTGTCAGCCTTTAGAGCATTTTCAATTTCAGCGTGTATGAATTTGCTGTTAATGCGTCTTATAAAACTGTAATATTTTGCTTTTGCCCTTTCTTTTCTATAGCCGTATTTTCCATCATCACTCACCTTGAGGACCCCACTGGAAATCTTATTGAGATCAATGGAACTATTCATAGCAAAGATATAAATAAGTGTGATGGAATTAGACCTTCGGCCACCTCAGAAGAAATACCCTCCCATCTAATTATCTAGATATATTCCTGCTCTAAATTCAAGAGCAAAAAAATTTAAAATCTCCTCTGACAAACAGTGCCTACTGTTTGCAGCTGACACAGATTTTTTTTTAAATTTTTTTCTGCTGTTATAATACAATTATCCTCTATGTAGTTCTGCTATGGGAAAATTTGATACAAATGATGATTGCTCATGCAGTGTATTTTTTGGCACTTTGTTTCTGAGCTGCAATGAATTGCATGCTACTGTTTTGACATCTTTCCAGACTGTAGATTCTGCTGTGTTTCTTGGGAGCCTGGGAAATTACCTAGAAATGAAACTTGTTGCTGGCGATTTCATTTATACAAGCAAGTTGCTGAAGCAATTGCTTTGGTACTTCCTCTTCGGGCTTCAGAGCTGAAAGTCTGATTTGAAAAATTGTTTGCTTGCTATTTTTCCATGTGCGAGAAATGCCAATTGGGAAGTAAACATAATTGCACTTTGCTTTTCTTTGGCTCTTTAATTATTAGTAAAACACAGTATTTTCATGACATTTTCATTTTTAGAGCACTGCAGAATTGTGGCCATATGTTCTGTGCTAGTTTACACCTATGCCAACTTCACTGCAATGTTGCTAAAATGGCTTATGGGAGTAAATCAATTCCATATTTCACCTGACGTCATTGATCGGTTCCAGAAGCTTTTGAGTATAAGGTATCCCAACCTCCCTTCACACCCAGGGAAAGTAACTCAACTCAGAGGGAAAAGTTGGGTCCATTGGGACACAAAATTTTGGGTCCAAAAATTGAGTGGAAGAAGGAAGGGAGGGGGGGGATTAAGAAGCAAAATGCTTGAGGAAAAAGTTACACTCCGTTAAGAGATAATTTTTCATAGACAGCGAATTACGTGGATCCTTTTAACTTTTTTTTTTAAGAAAACATCTTTTTCTGTACTTCTACAAGTGAAAGGAAATTGCAGAAATTGTTATGCGTGTTGATATTTAAATTAAATCCCTAATTTAAGCAGAAGTTCTGGGTGGAACTCATTCCAAATTTAATATGATATAATCTAATTGACTTCAAACACCTGCTTGTGTCAAAGCTGGTCTGTTTAAAGAGTAAAAATAACAAAAAGTAAAGAACACTTCTAGCACATATTGGAGATGTTAATGGAAGATATTATTATTGGAGTGAGCCCGTTCCTATTTAATTCCAATAAAGATGCTTGTAATTCTGTAAAGCTCAGAGGAGATTACTATAAAATAGCATAGCAAGATTGCTATTCTTAAATCAGAAAAAGGAGAAAGGAGAAAATTAATTTAATGTAGATAGATGAAACTGAATGGAAGAAATAATTGAAATTAAAAGGTGAAACAAAAGAGGTTTTATCCAAAAGTGAAGAGAGAGGATACACAGCGTAAAATGAAAGCTTCACTGTAGAATATGTGCATGGAAAGTAGGAATGGAAATGGGTAAAAGAAAAATAACTAGGAATATCCACAGTGGATGAAAGACATCAGTGAATATAGAAAAGGATTTCCATTCTCTGTGTCAAGCTGGGACCTGATTTCATAGCATGTTAACAGTCAGCTGGTCAGAAGTATTTTCTCTGCTCTTAAGAATACTGTTAACAGTTAAAAGCATATCTAAGCAAATGCATACAAACATTAAAAGCATATGCTAAAATTACTCACTGAGGAAGGATGTCCCTGATTTCAAATTCTGAGGTTTTTATTAGGGTTATGCATTAGCTAACTCAGACAAGCAGAAAATGGATAGTAACAAAAGGAAAAAAAAACTGCACAAATGGAGAAATCACAAAGAACACTTGTTGGCTGTGTTCTTCAGAGCTGGTAAGAACAAAATCCATCAGTTTCAGCAAGCTTTAGGTCAAAGTCTGTGTTTGGATGGATATGGCGTGCAATTTCATAATGTACTTATATTCATTCTAAGTACATTTTGTGATCATGAAAGATTTGTAATAAACCTTTCTTGTCACAAGAACCATGACAACTTGAAACTCAAGGTCTATTTAAACTGGAAAAAAAGTTAGGCAGTCCAGGGAATGGAAGTGAATTTGTTCTCCAGGTAAAACACTTATCTCACTGCCTCCGCTCTTAAAATTGCCAATATAAAGGGTGAAAAAAAACACTACTTGGGAGTTAGCACTACTGAGGGCATGATGTAGAAGGTTTAAAACAGAAGGAAGTCGTTGTTTTTTCTCAGTGCATAATTACATTGCAGAACTGCTTGCCTTGTGGAAGCCAAAGGTTTAAAAAAGGTTAGACAAAGTAAGTAATGGAAATCAGAAAGTCCCCAAACCCCTGATTCTCAGACATACCAGGCAAGAGAATCTGTACACACATTATATTTTCACCCACATTTGAACTTGAATCATCCTCACCTCTGGGAAAGGAAAGGTTTTATGAAGCAGCCCCTAAACCTCTGCAGTTATATATAAACACAACCTGAAGTTTGGGTCAGCTTGTCTTAAAGCATCAACCTAAAATCTGGCAGGTCAGGAGGTGAAAATGAGCACTGATTGGCCCCTTCTGTGGGACACTGAGATTTAGTGGTGTGATCAGGGTAGGAGGTGACTGTAGAAGGGAGCTACAGAGGGCTCCTGGATTCCGATCTAGCTCATCTCTAGTACAAACTAGAGCCACTTGATTGCTACCAACTGTCCAAAGCTTTATTTTTTTGAGATTTTGAATAGCAATCTGATAACTGAGAAGCTCTTTTGCTTCTCTGAGAAGCAAAGTGAAGCAAAAGAGCTTCTCAGTTATCAGCTGGAAGGGTCATAAAATTTATGATTACTTGATCCCGCTAGGTGAAAGCAAAGAATAAATTAAGCAGTGTAGATTTATGAAAGTAGAATAATATACAGCAGAATTAAGCAAAGAATTGTAGAGATAATATTTAAGAATGATAGAATTGAACAGGTCCTGCAAAAACTTGCATGAGGGTAGATGCCCACTTTCTCTGGGGGAGATAGCTAAAGAAGCAATACCTCCAAGTCTTGTAGCAGGAGGGCCAACAACTGAATCAGTGGAGTACCATTCCAGTTTGGAGAGACCTTAAACTCTTCTAAATCTCCTTTAAAACTAGAAATGAAAATAATAATAATAATAATAATAATAATAATAAAAAACAGTAGGGAACAATGCTAGAATGTCAGAGAGTGAATTAATGCTCTTGGTCTTTTATATCCTAAACTGTGTGATAGCAGTAGTAACTTATTGTTCTGGTCTTTGTAGCTTCCTCCCACCTGATCTTCTATTTCTGAGAGGTTTTTCTGTTCAGCTCTTTTATTAGGTCTCCCTGGCAAGGCAGGTGGCTGCTTGTGCCCCACTTGTTTCACACTGGAAATAAAATCAAATCACAAGAGGCTACAGAAATAAGTGGCTCATATTTTCACTCTGCTAAAATAAACATTAACTCTGAGCCTTCAGATGTTTTCAGGCGTTCTGACCCAGAATTCATCTGGCACTTGAAATGAACTATTAACTATTAACCAGTAGATGGAAGCTGGTATGGTCAGTCTGAGATCAGCTATTGCCTTGAAGCAAAATGACTTGTGACCTTGACAAACTAAGTTTCTGATAGCAGATATATATATATATATACATATATATATATATACATATATAAAATAGCCCCTTCATTATCCATAGACTGTTTGTGCATGTTAACTGCATTAATATAATATAGTCACAAATGTAGTGGTAGAAGTAACTGTTCAACAGTGTGTACTGAGGGAGTAACAGTCTAGCCTTCAGTTTTGATAATGTCTATCCAAATTAACAGAACATCTTTCTAGCCTTCCTCACAATGGAAACTGTCCCACAAAGGGTCCTGTACCATAGGTACCAGCATGAACCAGGCTGCCTAAATTTTTGAATGTTTTTGAATGACTTTAATAAGATTGGCTATATGAGGTTATCAAAAATACAGGATAAATCAGGGGCCAAGCCAGGCGAATATAGTAGGGGTTTTATTAATTTCTGTTGTGCATTTTTTCCTTTGAGAGTGTGTGTTTCACTTCTGAACTCCCAGATGTTTTTGTTTAAAATGCACAGCAAGATATTAATTTGGAATGAGATAAAAATTTGCACATGATACTGTAGTTTCAGGGTTGAATGTTCCAGGTCATTTCCTTGACACCTTTTCCAGTAAGTGAGAAGAAGGAAAAAATGCTTTCCATGTGACCCAAATTATGTCAGAGAGAGGAAAGCTGAGTCAATATATCTTTACCCCTTACTACTGCTAGCAGAAGTCTGTGGGTGGCAATTATGATAGTCTGAACTACTTGGAGCTGCAGTCGTGAATTTGGCTGCAATGTAGGCATACCCATAGAGGCGTTTCTATTTTGGCTAAGAAAGTGAGGATTTCAATGTGTTGCATCAACTTCCTCCCTCTGACTAAGAACATTTTTTTATCAGAAGCTGAAAGCATGAGCTCTCCACTCACACATGCCACCCCTGGTAGATGGCTTACAATTCACACACAGGGTTTTGTCCAAAGTCATGGGAGTCTGGTGACTGTGACCCTTACGTCCTCGGTGATGATGTGAAATGCTCTTTCTGCACTTCTAAGGGATTTGTAGTGGCTGCCCTTTGTGCTAATTTGCAACATAAATTGGTGCATAGTCCCACACATGGGGGACTTTACATGGGGGTTTTGTGAATTTGTCTTGTCATGTCCTGAAACACAAACTGGTCCAAGCACAGGTGGACATTGAGAATATGGCTGCGTTATGGGGCATGGGAGCATCTCGCTATTGCCGAATTTGGATGCTTAAGATTTCTTGTCCTGATTCCAAGCTTGAAACACCATACATGCCCCTTTTCTGTCCTTTTTCCCATGTATAAGAAAACTTGATGTTCAGACAGGAGGACCACAAAGCAAAGGTTTTCCACAGCAAACCTGGACAGGTGCCTTTATCTGGACAAGTAGGGAAATCAAGACTGCAGGTGACACCATGTAGTACAGAAACACCAGCAGTACTGGCACAGCCTACTCTGGGGGAATTACTTCTGAAACAAGCTCCTACAAAGAAAAAAAAGTGATTACCACTTCTCTTAGACATCATTTGTCATCACCTCTGTCAAGCACGTAGTATGTGTTATCTGCTTTACATGTGTATCTGTTTTACAACATAGGATAAAACATGTTGCATGAATACTTGGGGCATGTGTGGTCACAGAGAAGTTTAAAAGATGATTTCTGGAGGTGACTACTGCTGGCCATGAGAGCACCTGGGCAGTTGGTGTCAGGGGAAGCAGCATAAGGACGCGTTGTAATAAAAACCGAAGCCCTGGGTCCCTGCCCTCCGGGGCTGTTGGGATTTCTTTTTGGGGCTTTCCGCAGGAGCAGGAGCGGGGCTGGGCTGCTGTTCCAGCCCAGGCACCGCGAGGTGGCAGCAGGCATTCTCCTATGGGCTCCTGCGCTCCTGCCAAGGCAGTGTTCAGGCTTTTTTCGTTCGTTATCGGTAATTCTTAATTAATAATCGAGGGCTTGCTCCTCCGGCAGCGTCCCGCGGGGGTCGCAGCGCGGGATGCTCTGTTTGATGCTCCGGGGCTCTGCTCTGCTGGACCCTTCCTTCTTTCCAGCCTTGTTTTTATTAATATGAGTGCATGTTTCCTGACTTCAGAGCAGATGTACCAGCGGAATCGAGACAAGTTCCCCTTGAGCCTGGAGCAAATTAGACAGGCCAAAGGGCTGAGTGTGAGTGAATGCAGAGGAGAAGGTCCATAGGTGTGTTCACTGGACATCTATCTGCTCAGCAGCACGATTCATGTGTGTTTTTGCTGGGGTCACCTGGAACAAGTGTTTTATTTATTGCTCACTCATTTGAGTGTGCCAATAAACTGCGTTCAGAATCCCAGTGGTTCTCAGTGGTACAATGGGGGACAGCCAAGCTGCCCACACTTTTCTGATGCTCTTTTTGTAGACTCACTTTTAAGCATGACACCAAATATAAATGGCTTTAGGGAAATTCATGGCGCACCTGTGACCTTGTGCAGGGCCCTCACAATAAGCCCGTTTGTCCCACTTTGATGGAATCCAGCCTGGAGGCTGAAGAGCTTTCCACCACGCCTGCAAGCTTGTGTGCTTGGAGTGCTGAGCTAACAGGAAAGCGAGTGAGGAGAAGTGGGACAGACCCACCGCTGGATGCAAACCTACAGAGTCAGACCTGACCTCTGAAAAGCCCATGACTGCTAGCTAGCCATTCAGTTAAGGGAAAAGCATGTGCCATGACCCAAGAGGAGAGGTGGCTAGCCCCACAGGCACAGGGCTCGAAGCTTGGGAAGCCCCCTGGCTCCAAGGGCCCAGGAGACTGGCTGCCTCTAAGTATTGGGTATTTTAACCCCCCTCATCCAACCCAACAACAGCATCATGGAGCTGCAGAAACACCATGGCAAGTAGGGACCAGCTTTTATCCTATTTGGGTACAGCTCTGCTACCACCACTCTGAATATGAATGACCCCATCCATGAATTAAAGAGAAAGCTTATCACAGCAGGAAATACTTAATGAAGATTTATGATTGAGATTGCTCAGGTTGTCCATCCTCGGTAAAAGCTCTGCTGATAAGACCTTTGAGGGTACCGTGGTGGAGATGGAGAGCTTTTTCCCCTGGATAGTCACAGCAGGAGCCCACAAACCATTTGTATTGCTGTCACACTATGCTGAGATGCTGACATGCTCTGGATATTGCTGCTCTTGTTCCCTGTCACAGGCCAGAGTCGACCACTGTAATAATCACAAATGGCCATGAACTTAGGAAGGAAAAGGTTTAGGGGCCACTGCCAAATTGGGAAACAAAGGAGGGCGTAGGGTTTTTTAGACCATAGATAAAAAGGTCATTTGATTCATTATTTCCCAGAATAGCCTGGTACCATTAATCAGAAAAGTACCATTAAGGCAGCAATAGGAATAACCAGCCCAGTGGAAATGACTTCTCGTGGCCTCTGAACTGGAAGAAGCTCTGTTCAGCTAATGCTAAAGGATCAGTCCCAGACCCCACTGCCAGCAGCTCAGGTGTGTGCACAAGCATCCGGAGGCAGCCACCACAGGCTTGTGGTTGTCATGACAGCACAAGGACTGTTGGTTTTTGGGATTTGGGGACCAGCGTGAGACCCCTCTTTACACCCCTTCTAAATGGATGCCACACTGAAGAGCGCCGAGTGCAAGATCCCTTGGGTTTCATGCAGGATGCCAACAGCCACCTCCGTGCTTATGGCACTGCAATGAGAGGATTTCCATCCTTCAGTCTTTTTTTGCCTTGCTTTTACAGCAAGTTCTCTGTTACGGAGTACTCTTCCCGGGGATACTTTACATAAAAAAGCAATAGAAATGTCATTGCACTCAGAAAATGTTCACATGTGCAGTCAGACACTGTTAAGATCACACTCACTTTTCTGGGAAACCTGTTTGCTATTTGTTTCTGACAAGCATAGAGACTGACAGCATCCCGTAAAGATGTGAAAACGAGTAATTTCCTTTAAAGTACACACTGTTCCTCACTTCTGGCAGTGTTTGTGGCTTTGGGAAGAGGAACTCTGCCCTATTCCTCTGCATTGTTACCCTATGCAGCCTGTGGGAATGGGCAGGCATCCTGAAATAGGCTGCTGGGACCAAAAGGCATGATGAGCTCCCAGATACTCTGCCAGCAATCAGTGTTTTTTATTCACCTCTACATCCCCCATTCCCAAATTGTGATTTATATTCATGCACGCTATCAGTGTATATGGAGTAACAAAATGCCCATACTTTTTGTTTCCTCACCTACCTAGGAAATTACCTTCTGACTGGATCAAGTACTCTGACAGCATGAAAAAAATACTGCCATCTGCATGTTAAGTAAGCATATAAATAATTCTGAGTTAGCCATGGTCGAAATATCCTTGTGTCTTAACCCAAACCAGAATGCGTAACTTGCATGGCAAAAGTCAAAATAAAGAAAGAGCAATTGGAAGCAAAAATAAGCTCCAGATCTCCTTTGACGCAAACTGTGGTGCTGGGAGTTTTAGGTGTTTTTTTTCCCCCCATCTTTAATTAAGTTTAATGGTCATGTGTGGTTTCTCAAACGTATTTTAATGGTGTATGTTACTCTGGCTGAGTAAAAACTTCTCCACAGCTGCTCCAGGGCTCTGCCAGCTCTGGGCATGGGAGCAGCACTTGCAAAGTGAGCATTACTCTGTTATCTGCGGTTAGTTTGAAATGCTTTTCCCAGCAGTGAGGCATCTTCTTTTTGATTTATCAGTGACACTGCATGTAAAGGGGTTATTAAAAAGAAGAGCCACTTTTACTTCTGCTGCTTTAAAGTGCAGGACAGGAAAAATCATTGCTTTCCAAACAGTCTTAAGACATTCAAGGAAATAACTGGAAATATTAGAGAAAGGAGATTCTTAATCAGATACTTTGCTTTACTTGAGGTTCGGATGTAGCCAGAAGGCTGGATTTAACTGAACACAGGCTCAAGACTTCTTTGTAATAGTAATACAGTGCGCTCTTATAAGACATTAGAAATAAAGAAATAAAGTGACTAGCTGAAAAGTTGACTTACTTTCAAGCAGATGGAGTCTGACACCATTTTCAGTACTGTAAATGCTTATACAACCTGAATAATTTCAATGCAACTACAGAAATTCTGAAAGTTAAGTAACTTTTATGTGGGGTGTTTTGAAGCCAGTAGAGTTACATCTATATGACCATCAAAACATCTCTGAAGTCTGGATGAAATTAAATTTTGCATGAGCTTTTGGGAAGTTACAAAACAAGATTTGTTTTTTTTTCCATATTGAAATGGGATAATTGAACTTTTTATAGCCTGGAGCCAGGCTATGTCTTTTAGCAGTGGTGTATATATATTAGCACAATAATATCCCATTGGTTTGTATTCTGACAATCAACTGCACATACTCCAATTGCAATAAGTAAAATAAAATAAAATAAAATAAAATAAAATAAAATAAAATAAAATAAAATAAAATAAAATAAAATAAAATAAAATAAAATAAAATAAAATAAAATAAATCTCAGAATCACAAAATGGTTTGGTTCGGAAGGGACCTTAAAGATCACCTATATCCAAGCCCCTGCCATGGGCAGGGACACCTCCCACCAGACCAGGTTGCCCAAAGCCCCATCCAGCCTGGCCTTGGACACCTCCAGTGTTGGGGCATCCACAGCTTCTCTGGGAAACCTGTGCCAGTGCCTCACCACCCTCACAGTAAAGAATTTACTCCTAAAATCTAATCTAAACCTAGCTTCTTTCAGTTTAAAGCCATTCCCCCTTGTGCTATCACTACAATCCCTCACCAAGAGTCCCTCCCCAGCTTTCCTGTAGCCCCTGTTAGATACTGGAAGGCTGCTGTAAGGCCTCCCTGGAGCCTTCTCTTCTCCAGGCTGAACAACCCCAGCTCCCTCAGCCTGTCTTCATGGGAGAGGTGCTTCAGCCCCTGATCATGCTTGTGGCCCTCCACTACACTCGTTCTAATATATCAATAGCAAGTTCAGGATAAACAAAAAATACGAAATAGTTCAGGATAACTGTTTTTACTTGGATACCTAAAATTAGATCATCAGATTTGTAAGGCTAATGAGACAGACTCTATTAAAAATGTGATCCATCAGGCCAAATTTATAGCTGTCAAGTCAGTATTCTGTAAGAGACTCTGGATAATTATTTCTAGTTATTTGGAGTTTTGGAGTTTTGGTCTTCCTGATCCGTAGACCAATAGAAATTCATATGTTCATTGAAGAATAAAAGTGATGAGCTTCAAAATTATTTTCTTTGAAAACTGTAGAGCAAAGATACAGGGGGGAGGAAAAAAAAAAAAAAAAAAAGGCTGTGTGTGTGTTTCTCTAATAAGGGAATTCTGATCCAGAATAGATAATCTCTTTTTACATAATCATGAGTGGGGCTGTAACAGAAAAAATGACCCCAATGTAAACCATGTACATTAATCAAACTGTGTGCAACCTGAGCTGCTAAAGGAGTAGCAGAGAGCTGCAGCAGGCAAAACGTGTTGTAATTCAGACTGATCAAAAGAAACTGTTGTATGTCTGCTCAGCCAAATCATACATGTCACTTTCTGAAGGCAAAATGAAGTAATGATATTGTAACTAACATATTTAATTTGTTTTTCATTTATCTTATACTTGTCCGTCTTCCAAACAGCTTGTTAAATCTCCCAGAGCTACATATATAACAAATTTTTGATAGCTGAAATTACAGATTCACTTATGCATCTGAGTGGGGTGGGTTCCAGAACATCTCTATTAATTTTAGCAGGAACAGTTCCCTGCAGTATTTTTTTTTTTTTTGCTCTGCTGAACACTCCTAATTTTGATTCATTCAGCTGGCATTTTGAGCTGAAGGCAAAAAAAAAAAAAAAAAAAAAAAAAAAAAAAGAAAGGGTTATTGCAAAGTCTTCATTAACTCATTGGGAATATGCCTGCCTGATCAAAACCTTAGGATTGGCTTTCTTCTTTGTTATTCATATTCCTTCACCGTTTCATCTCTCAGTTCATGTCTCCAATAAGGAGAATAATACAGTCCCGATCTTCAAAATTTTGTTTCACAATCTCTAGTGAAATTTGCTGAAACACACGAACTCGTGATTTGCTGAAACAAACAAATGATGATCATATTCCTTAAATTTTACTTGCAGTTTGTTTCCAAGTTTTTAAGAATGGAAATGTGTAAAAAGAATGGATAAGATAAAGACCCTGTCTTTAATGGGATTGAAGTGAAGCTAAGAGCGTGTCAAACCAAGTTAGACCAACTGCTCTCATCTTTGGGAGCAATGTAGTAGTTCTAGCACAAGTTAGCCCACACTGAGACCTTCTCCACTCAATCCCAGCAGCCAGTTTGGAGGAGAGGTAAATGAAACTGCTTCTGCAGGGTGTGGGAAGATTACTGGTGACAGACTCTCTCCCACCTCTTCGTGGTTTCACAAGGTGTAGAAGGCAACAACGAGTACCCTCAGGTTGTGTCCACATTACAGGAATCGTTCCCCCTTACACTGACCCCTCCAAACACATAATACTGGATTGTCTGTGTTTGGTCATGCTTCTCCACCAAACCGTTTTAGGCATATGTTCTGGAAAACCCGAAGCATTTATTCTGTAGTCCCTCAGCTTTCCAAGGAATGAAGAACAGATTTTTTTCCTGGCTCACTTAATTGCATCCGGACACTTCCTAGAAAGTGTAAAAAGAAGCTTCTGTGTCCCCAGCCAACCTCACAGGACCACCTGGCCAGTGCAACTGTTCAGTGAATAAGATCCCCTGTACAGTTCTGCTGAGCTTCTGTTACCACCAGTCCATTAAAAAAAAAAAAAAAAAAAAAAGCGGATGGTGAACCTATGCAAAAGTCCAGAGAAAGTTTTAAAGCTGGAATAAGATTTTTACCATAGCTTAGTGTTACCTTAAGGGTTATTTTCTTTTTCCTCTGTGGCAGTATTGCAGTATGGTGTGTTTTACTTGCTGTGGTTGCACATTAGGGGTTACATTTTGTATGCCATTGGCCAAATGTTCAAGCCAGCATACCCATGATGGCATGCTCACCGCCTTTTTTCAGGCTCTTATATGTCAAGAGGTATAAAGCATGAGCAACTGTGACCAGCTGCACTCCCATCCTACTCCATGGACACCAAAAAATGCAGAACCTGCAACTTAGCAAATGGATGTATTCCAGGGATTTGAATGAAGAAACTGGATCCTCCTTCACTCTAAGAGACACTTGAACAGCACAACACTGTCAGAAGATTTTGCAGCATAGCTTGGTAAAGTGAAATCCAAGAAAAATAGTTGCTAATCTCCAACCTGAAATAATGTTTCAGAACTATAACATTTTGCTAATTAAATATACACTTTTTTTTAAGGTACTTGGCTAGTTCTTTTTAAATCTGTTTGATGACAGTACACTTGAAACTTTTCCAGGTACTATTCACTGGAACAATTCAGATTTAAACTCATTCCAGACTGATACTATTATCCCTTGCTTCCTTTCTCCTGCAGGTTTTGATTAATGACAGAACTGTTCCTCCCATCCCATGGTTTTCAAGTTTCCTTTACAGACTGTTGTGTGAAAGTTCAGCCAGTAAATTATTTGCGTGGTTTTCTTCATCCCTTCTTTTATTCATTTATTACCAAAAGAAAAGACACAAAATTAGTCAGAACTCATCCTCATGAAAGATGTCCGTTTGCCCTCAAATCATAACCATCTAAAGATTTCATCATTCTCAATATTTGCTAATAATTATTCTCAGTAATAAGAATAGATTGGCTGGTATTTCTCTTGAAATTCTTTAGAGCAAATAGAGTGTCAGTATTTCCGTTCAGGATAATGCCAAGATAAAACATCTATAACTTAACTGGTATTTCTAGGGCTAGAGTTAGGCAGGGCTAGGGTTTCGTCTCAGCATGGCCCATGTGAGATGATCGCTTGCGGGTATTTTATAACAAGTCAGTTGTTACCACTCCTTGATGAGAGCCATCCAGTCCTGATGGTTACTGCAAATGTCTATCCCAAGTCCTTCTGACACTTACTTGTATGCCTTCAGAATCATATTCTACTTCTGTTGCCTGCAAAGAGGTATGTCCAGTACAGCAAACATTAAATTATTGCCACCAACCTTTGAGAGCAAAAGTCTGAGCTAGTACCCTACTGTGCTAGTTCTCTTTAAACATAATGGAAAGAAACAGAGGACTTTTCTCTTAATTGCATAACTTTTCACAGGCCTTCATTCCTTCATTTTAGGATTACACCTATCACCTTTGATGGTACATTTGCTTGGTCATTATTGATTATAAAAGGAGCCTACAATGAAAATCTGAGGTTAAAAACTTTACTTTTTGACACCTAAATTAAAGCAAATGAGTTCTCTTCTTACCTTTAACCATAAGAAATGCACCTCACAAGAGGTTTGGGATATGTACACAAGAAAAGACACTTGATGTAAGTTCAAGTCTGATTGTGTCTACAATCAAAAATGTAGATTGGTGTGTCCATATTTCCTCACAAGGCATCTGTGGAGAACTTGGCGAGGACACTACAGTCAGCAAAAAAATGTCCTGTCCATCCACACCGCCACAGCATAATCAAGCACATACTTGGTGAAGTGTTTCAGTTCAAACTTTATTGTAGCTAAAATGTGGATGAACTGGATTTGCCAACATGACCTATTGATTATAGTAGCCTGGACAAAATAAGAAATTCTATTCTCCTCGGCATAGAGAAGGAGCGGACAGCTGCTGAATGGTTGTAGTCTAAATCACCATGGCTATCTGGTCCGGCGCAGGTGAGTCAAAGACCTAAAAAGCCAACACTTCATGGCACTGTTCATGAACTTTGCTTGGAAAGAGCTTAGGCAATGATCCAATGAACATAGTTCAACAAGGGGTCAAAATGCAAAGCCTCAACAAAGAAGAACAAAAATCTCTCTTGTACAGATCTTTGAAACCCTAAATAACAGTTTCCCTCTTTCCTTAAAAAGCATCAAATCTTCTTACATCTTGACAAAGTTGCAGAAGGTATTGCTTCTTCAGCAATACTACATATGGGTTTGGAGCAAGACCAAAGCTCTTCCTGTGCTGAACACTTGATAGTACTCGATACTTATTCCAGCAAGCTCACCTCACCCACACTCCAGGGAGCTAACTTCAGTCCAGAACATGCACAGACACATTCATGAAGTTTTCATAGCCAGAGCTATTAAGCATAACTGAGAGATCCAAGTGATGTGACACAAAACACGGTTGCAAGAATTTTGGGTAAGAACACGCTGTTGAACATGTATATATGCAGTTGCCTAGGAGGACAACTTTGTGTCTACAAATTCTTAACCTTGAGTTTTGAGCATATCAACACCTTCCCACCCACTCTGGAAATTTATTTGCATGCTTGAAGTTAGACAGGTCATAAAATCACACAGTATCCTAGATTGGAAGGGACCCACAAGGACCATCAAGTCGAACTCCTGGCTCCACACAGGACCAAAAAAAATCAAGCCCTATGTCTAAGAGTGCTGTCCAAATGCTCCTTGAATTCCAGTGGGCTCGGTGCCATGACCACTGCCTTGGGGATCCTGTCCCAGTGCCCGACCACCCTCTTAGTGAATGCATATGCCCATGTAGGTTCTGTCATGGTAAAGTGACTGAGATGGAATGGAAACAAGCAGTGAAATACATCCACGCTTACTTTGGTGTTGATGGTAAATAGAGTTCCTATGTCCCCATTTCTCCCTCTGATGTAAAGGATAGTTTTAGCAAACTGCATGAGCACGTTCACACCAACACAGAATGACATGCATGTACTGTGTGTTGGAAAGAAAGCAATTCACAGAATTAGAAAGCCACCATCTGTACATTTGCATTTTCAATACTTGCAGACTGTCTTATGGCTTTCTGCTTAAAGCCTCCAGCAAGACAGGTACCATTCTGAATGCTGGTTACAGCCCTGGAGAGGTTTCTCCTAGCTGGATGCTCACTTAACTACAATCACAGACCCAGATGCTCTTTAAATTTCTTTATAGTGAGTGTTTTCCAGTGCTGCTGTTTTAACTCAACTGTCTGTCACACTTACTAGTCACAGGCTTTATCTGTTTCCTCTCAGAGACCTCACAGTTCAGCTGCTGTGGAACCAGAGACTCCTCACCCCTACAGAGATTCTTCAGCTGCCCCTTGCCCACAGATCCAAGCCTGTGAAAATTTGGGTGTTTTATTTTCTCAATTCGGCCACCTGTGAGACAAAGAGACACACAGGCTTGCAGGCACTCCAAAAATCATTTCTTTTTGTTTTAACTGAAGAAATATTTGAAGAACCGTGTAAAAGCTAAACACCAAGAGCTGTTCTTCAATCATTATTTTCAGATGATGTGGCACAGATTCAAGAATGGATAAAGAAAGGATGAGGAGAAGCCCTCCCATGAATAAAGACACAAAATCAGTTCATAAACACAAAAACTGGACCATTTTCAAAAAAGTCAGGTGCACAGTAAGTGGAAGCTGTTCCGAGTCTTGTGCTTATACAGCAGCCAGCAGATGTTGTACATCCATGTCTGAGCAACCAGCTGTCTTCTCATCAGTAATAAGTGTTCAGCTGACATTAAAGGGACAGACAGCATTAAAACTGAGAGCTCAGAAACCTGAGCAGCTTTTCTGAAGTTTACCGTGCCTGTAAATTATTGCACACACTGTTATTTTCCTGGGAAAAAAAAAAAAAAAAAAAGATATTGGTGAACATTTTAAAAATGAGAAGAATCGTGAGAAAACCAGACAGACCCATGAACAAGAGACATATAAGTATTCTCAAGAAATAAATGGGGAAAACACATATGAAAACAACATCATAATATTTTAAGAGGTTATTATAAGATACAGGAACTAGACAGAAGTGGCTGCCAAAGGCCGTTGAACACAATCCTATTACCTTCTTCCCCCTCTTGGATTTTCTGACCTGCTTTGTAGAATAGTTGCAGATTTGCATACCATGTCTGACAGCTCAAAAAATACAACCACCTTCACATAACAATCATAAAAAGAGGGTATTTGGTAGGATACGTCACAGATTAAGTTTTTGGTATAATTTGTCATAGATTAAAGAGCATCTGGACCCAGATACACACTCCTTCTCTACCCTGATCGTATACTAGGGGGAAAGCCAGGTGGTTGTGCTCCTTTTCCTCCCCAGAGTCTCTTTTCAATCCGAGGAAAATCTAGATACATGAGAATTGAGGGGGCAATGATGTAGGCCAACAGATCCCTCAATGTGCACAATCAGTGTCTAGCAATCCAGGATATACCTTGGAGTACACATGACCCACCATTTTGATATCAAGGTCAAGAAAAATTGAAGTCTTATCTTAAAGGACTTACAATCTGATCTTAGAAAATGTAAATGTCTATCTATTTTCAAGGGATGAAGTGAACCACTCTCTGGATTCAGTCATCCAGAGCTGAATGAGTAGATTGACTTTTAGATGAATAGGCTATCTTTTAAATTACAAGAGTTAGCTGAAAGGAATTTCACTGTAAGTGATGTTTGTTTCAAAACTTATTTTATTCTATACTGGGGAGAGGGAGAATTTTGCAGCTGGAAAATGATATCTCCAAAAATGATCCAACTGTTTCCAGTATTTCCTTTAGCAGAAAGATTCCAACCCTCAGGTTTTATTCTATTACAAAACAGGAAAAGTTCCAAACTTGCAAAAATACCAAGAGCTCAGCAACTCCACTTCTAACCTGTGCTAAGGATAACACAAATCATTCTCAGATGAACAGACAAAAGGTATTGAGAAAGGCTGAGGTGAAGTGAGCAGCTTCAAAGGCAGAGACCTTCCAGGGATAAAGGGCTATAGTGCAAGAGGTGCTGAGTTTCCTTCACTCTTCTGTCCTGATAGCAAAAATATAGCGTCTATACTGATGACCTTGGTCATTAGGTGTACTTAAGGAAAATAATATATAGACAATTACATTTCAGTGCAGTTTCCAAAATATTTACCTAACTTTACTTGCAAGACCTTTGTCACATTTACCTTATCCCACACTCCTCAAAATCACCTGTGCAGTCCCAGAGATAATCAGCGCACAAGCTAGAGAGCCAGAAATTTAGAGGCTTCCTCTCTTTCTTCCCCCAGTCTGCATCTTAGAGACTTGCTGAGCTAAAGGTTGCATCCTTACAACTTCTGTCGATCATTAGTTTCTTATTTCCTCTCCATCAGCTTATCTTTGAACCCCAATTTATTCTTTGCTCTTTTTTATCGTGAAATATATCCTTGTCTTCATTTTCAAGGACCTTCCTAGCATGCCTGGTGCTTCCTCCTATTCAGCCATCACATATGGGAGAAGAGTGCCATAAATATGTATACAGTGAACACACTTTGCTTTTCAAAACTTTCAAGCAAAGATCTTAAAACAATTCTGCTACAGGTATGTTGTAAGTACTGTCACCCCCATGCTGACCCATAAGGACTTCTTGAGTCTCTGCATCTTCCTGTTTGCTTGTTGCCCGGTATACATGGATTTAACATTTTTCTGGGATCCTGTCCTTTTTACACAGTTCTTAATGCAACAGAGTCTTGATCAGTAAGTAGGGCTTCTAGCACACCAGTAATTCAGTAATTACAGATAAGGATTCTTACAAAAAAAAAAAAAAAAAAATCCAAAAGCAGCAAGTTTTACTGTTTTTCTGGTATTGCTGTATCTGTCTTTAACAAGCTTTTTGCTCGAGTGAGCAGATAGGAAGGCTCACTTCCTCTCAATGTTAGGCAAAAATTACCTGCAAGATTTAAGTGTAGTTTAGATGGAAGGAACTCAAAACGAAGTTCAACCTGGAGGTGATGCCCAAGTTATAAATCTGATCAACAGTCAGAAGAATTGCACTGTCAATAATGATTACAAAGGGCACAGGAGCAAGGAAATCTTTTGTTGGGTGAACAGCAGAGCACAGTGACAGATGTGGGTTACAGGAGAGGAATCACTTCTCTTTCAGTAGTTCTTGCTTAAAAGAGAGAGCAAAGGAAGGAGAAGATTCATAGCACTGCCACTTACTGGGCTGCTCAAAGTTTGCATTAACAGCAGGCTGTCTGTATGTGTCCAGGCCCAGAAAATTCATCTCCGGGGGGGGACTTGATGACAACTAATTGAACAGCGTGCTGCTGCGTGTTGAAGGTGATCCTGCAGTCCCTAAAATCCAGAACCGACAGCTACTGCTTTTGTGAAGAAACGTTTCTGTGGCACGCTGCCAAAGGACAACAAGAGTCTTTCAGAAGCAGATTTTTGCCCAGAGCAGATGGAAGTAACAGCCTTTACTTGCAAACAGAAGCCTAACAACAGCAAGGAAGGACATGACTGTGTAGAAACAGTGGCACAGACAAAGCTGATAATGTTTTTAAAGCCAATGCGCAGCAGGAACACCTTGTGAAGGAAACGGGCAATGACCAGCGGGGGACCAAAAGCTTCTTCATGAAGTGCAAGTCAGTTGTCTGTGTGTATATCCTCTTCTGCATGAACATACAGTATTTCCAGAAATGCTCTGTACTCTTCTTCTACTGTGAAAATCCATTAGCAGTTAAATTGTTGTACTCCTTGTGTAATATATCAAGGAGATTTGTAATCTGTGAGCAAAGGCAGCAAACGAATAGATAAGAATAAGCTGTGATAATGTCACTGTAGGTTTCTTTGGGCTGTTTGTTTGTTTGTTAGATTGAATGATTGTTTTTTACCTTTTAGGCTGAGCAGAGAGTAAGATAAAAGAGAAATACATGAGACTGCCCTTTCTCTCCATACCTATACGGTGCCAGGGTTGTGTGCCACATCTTTTCAGTTAATATTGTTTACTGCAGATTAAAGTGGCTGCATATCTGGCCACCCTTATCAAACAGCCCTGACTCCTACAGCTCCAGCCCATAGCCACATCAGTCAGCCTGGCTGAGAGACTCTGAACAGAAGAAGCCCTTGAGCTTTCCAGGGGCAGCTGATGCCATGTTTACCCCTTCTTGTGTTTGCCATGTAAACCAAGCAAATAAACGAGCAGCTTTTGGGACATGCCCTTTTGGGACATTCAAGGAGGCCTGCGCTGAAGGATGCATTACACTCAGCTGTCCCAACCATCTGGCGTGCTCCTGTGTGGGCAAAAGGGTACATAATTTCCCCTTGCCAACACAGTTACCAGAGGGCTGCATGTGGCTCCTCTGGCTTCAGGGAGCCCAGCATATCCTCAGGTACCCTAGGTATCTGGGTAAGTGCCAAATAGACTTGACAAAGTTTAAGAAGTACCGTAGCAGCAGCAGGAGCGGGTCTTTGACTGACTGGCCTGGAAGATGTCTAATTTAGGATGAGCTCAGTAGCTCTCCAGGCCCCAATAACTCTAAGGACTTGATCTCCATTCCTTGAAATGGAAGTTTAGGTATGTGGCTCACAGGCAGTTACCTACATTTAACAGCTAAATTTAGAGGTCTACAATCTGGAGCTGAATTACACTCCATATTTCCCGTCACAGCTCATGACCTGGCAAAAATACTCAGCCAGAAGCATCTTCTGAAACTATTTGACCTCCTTTATTTCCACTTTTTCCGCTACTCTGAAACAGTCCTCACACACCTCCACAATTAGGTCATCCTTGTCACTTTGACCTCCAATTCTGAGTCTTTTTACTCACACTGAATAGGCTAAGAGGCTTTGTAACAGACTTTGGAAGCCTAGGAAAAAAAAAAAGTCTGTATCTCCAGACTGTGCACACATGAGATGTTCATAGGCTAATGCATCAGTAGGCATCCTTTGTATCTTTGAGATCACAGAATCACTGGAGAGTAGTTAACATTATTCTTAGGGTGGGTAAAAGAGCCTGAGAGGCCTTCTGCCCTCAAGAAAATTACTGGTGAGTTCTGGCTCAACAGGACAAAAACCAGGGAGGGAGAAGGGCACAGAAACAGGGCACCTCTGAAGAGGGTTAGAGGAAGCACATGCAGAAAGCATGCACTTGGCAGAAGAACTAATAACCTCAAGCATCTGTTAAACCTGATAAACAGTATTTTTTCTCCCATCAAATATTTACCAGAATGATAATACTCTTCAGTGGTTTTTATCTGGAAATAACGTGATGCTTTTGAAAGGTGACTGTGTCACTTGTGTCATCACGATGAATTGCAACGGGTCAGCAGCTTTAATTAGCACAGGAATGGGAGGAAAGACCTGAGGTCTCAAACTTGACCCACAGGTATCAGGAAGGGAGTTAGGCCCAAACCGATGGCTCTCCTTTTTTCCTCAGTGAATTTGATAAAGCTGCTTCTGAACCTGATAACCACCGGGTGGATTAAGACTCTGTGTGCACAGCTGCAAATGAAAGGCATCAGATTTTATCTCAAAAGAATAGCATTCAGTTTGCTGATTTTCCTAACTGCAAACTCCCATCTGCTGTGAAGCATTACAAAAGACCTCTCACAGGAAACAAACAAACAAACAAAAAGCAAAACACAAGGGTGATTAATTTTTCTTTCCAGTGCTTTCCCTCCCCACCCCATAGTTTCTTTGTAGAGGCAGTTCTGAATGCCTGAACAGAGCAGGCAGACTGTTAAAGTCCTTTTTAGGTTGTTGCAACCTTATAAAATCAGGCTGTTTCAGTTGCCAGAATAGATGCAGGACCAGTTACCAGAGGCTGCTGGGAGGTGACTTTTTGTCTGAGCAAGGGGAATCTTTCTGCTTCTTATGACAGATGAACTGATAAGTGGCTGGATGGGGAATGCAAGCAGCAACGGTGGAAGGCATAAGCTTGCCATACCAATATATCTCAGAGACCAGATGGAATTTTTACTGAGAAAAATGTGTTTTTTATTGCTCCCTGGGAGTGGATCAAATAAGTTCAGCAATAATCTGCTTTCCGTATAATGGGAGGAAGCCTTCATGGCCACTTGGAAAGCAGTGCCTTAAAAGATTTTTTTTACAGCAGGTAACTCACCATCTGACAACTGGGACGAAGGCAGCTTGCAGACTATTTCTTTGGCCCTCTTCTGTGGCCTGCAGAAACGGGCCACCTGTGGCACATGCAGTGTATTGTATGGAAATCCACATCAGTCCTGTGAAAGTGTGTGAGCCTTGGCGCCCAGCCACAGCACCCGCTGCACTGCAAGGTGTTCCCTCACATTCAGTGTAGTGCTGGGATCCGCTTTCCAAAGGATACATAAATGAAAAAAATATATATATCCAAAAGAAATACAAATGCAGAGCAGGGAACCAATTGTGCACTGCAGTGAGGCAGCAGTACTCAGCAGAAAAA
Organism: Netta rufina; assembly: GCF_964035555.1. Lineage (NCBI taxonomy): Eukaryota > Metazoa > Chordata > Aves > Anseriformes > Anatidae > Netta > Netta rufina. The sequence continues at coordinate 61,430,066 of NC_140123.1, read as the reverse complement.
AAGGAGAGGGTGGGGATGCAAAAGTTAGGGGCTCTAGCCTGAGGAAGTGGGATGTGTAATTAAAGAAGAAAGAAGGTAAGAGGTCTTGGGGGCCTCATTTGCAGAGTGGGGGGACCTAAAAAGGGTTTTTAGTCCTCTTCCTTTTTAAGGAGGAGAGAGTGGGTTTGAAGAGGTGTGTTAAGTGTGATAGGAATTCACCTGACATTGCAGACTGAAGATGATAAATGATGGTATTGGCAATTATTTGAGTTCTGCATCCCTAGCTGAGATCTAGCCTCAGCATCCCAAGACATTCTGACCATTACCACCTGTTTTTTGCTGCATGCACCCCATGTTTTCCTGCCATCAGAGTCCTGCCTGGGTGGATTTTGGTTAAGTGTGGGCTGTTTATGCTGTTCTCCTTGCAGCTGGAGCCATTTCTTCCATGGGGAGTGTCTGAACAGAAGGTCAAAGTGGACAGCCTCAGTGTGTGGCAGGAGAAGCTGGAGCCAGCTGGCAATATGGCCATCGAGGGAAAGGGCTGAGTGGGCAGGCACAGGGGGAGAGGAAAGGCTCTGGAGCTGGGCAACACCATTGGGTGGCCTCAGGCAGCAAGATTTCTGTGTGGGCATGCAGAGACCTCTCCCCTTTACTTACTGAGAGCAAAAATAAAATTAATAATCTTATTTCAACCTGTGATCAAGGCCAATTTTGGTGGAAAGCATTGGAAGACAGTGGGAGAGCACAATGCAGGGAGGGTAGTTGGTAAGGAGTGATGACCCTGGAATGGGGCAGGGGCTTTGTGAGCTGCCCGATCACTTCTAATGTGAACCCAGAGGCAGCAGCAGCAGCTCACGGGCTGAGCAGCTACCCACCTCTCTTAATCTCCAGCCACACATCAGCTTTCTGGACACCTGGTGTTTGTCAGCCCTAGTTCTGGGGAACCATCTTTCAACACTCTCCTTCCCACATTTACACACAAAATTCCTGCCCCTCCTGGTCTTTGCTGCGCTCTCATTAACTACTCTTTGTGCAAATGTACTAGCAGAAGAGCACTGTTCACTGACACAGTACACCTTCCCGGGAAAGGCGTTAATGATAGTGAAGGGCAGAAAATGGAAATGTGTTTTTGAAAAGTTTATTTTACTTCACAGGAAGGGATGTGTGGAAAAGCATTGGCCAAATGAAGTAATTTAAAATTTCCATAGGTTAATTGGGGCTCATCTGTCAGAAACAGGTACTGTTTTAATTATCATGATAGATCTAAAGTAATAAAATTCCCCTCCTATCCCAACTTCCTAATACATCTATGGTCATATTTGTACGAAAGTGCTTTATGCTGGGATAGTTATTCCCATATAGCAAGGAAAATCATCGCTCTGATGTGTTGTCTTTATAGCGACAGTTACATGCACCCTACAACTTTTGCCCTATTTTGGCTTTTATTTTTAAATGACCTTCCCTTCCCCCAGTAGGATTAATTATACCAATAAAACTCGTAGAGCTGGCCTCAGCATTGAGAAAATGATTTTTTGCTAGCCATGCATTTATACAGCTGTGGCAACTAGAGTGAAATAATACACTTCCATATATGCTACCTTTCCAGTAAAGGATGCTGTAATCAAATTCAGGAACACGTGTTAAATTATAATACTTGTATACTGAAGAGAAGACTTACTGAGGACTGGAGTATATTTTTCATGTACGAGATCTCAGGAATATGTAACCTGAAGAGCTTTCATAGGGAGAAAAGAGAACTGCAGCTTTTCCCTTTGAGCAACAAGATTATGCAGAGCTCTAGAAGCAGCTGGAGGCAAAGACATCACCCATGGCATGCAGCAATCTGAGATTGACAACAAATGCAAGGTTTAGGGCATTATGCGGAAAGCTACTACAAAGTCTCCAGAAACACCTGGGGACACCACTAAATTTGATATACTGGATGTGTGAGATGACTAGCAATATATTACAGGGAAAAAAATGGAAAGCAAGGTACCTGAAAGAGGAACCTTTCAGTGTTCAAATCCCTTTGTGAATATAGCTTGTAGTCTTCTCCTAGCAGTTATGTTCAATGTATACTCTGTGTTTCCCAGGCTGAAGTGAAATGTGTCAGTTAAAGTAAAACCAATTTATACTTTACAAATCTGTCCATCATTTTGAGAATCTATGTCTCTCTTAAAGGCCCAGAAAGCTGCGTTTTGTGCAAGGGGTTTACTTTCCTGTATGTACAATATTCAAGCTAAGCTATCAGGCTCAGTCTGAAGAAGAGATGTTAGGAGGAAATTCTTCACTCAGAGGGTGGTGAGGCACTGGCACAGGTTGCCCAGAGAAGCTGTGGATGCCCCATCCTTTGAGGTGTTCAAAAGCAGGTTGGACAGACAAGGCCCTGAGCAACCTGATCTTAGTGGGAGGTGTCCCTGCCCATGGCAGGGGGGTTGGAACTGGGTGATTTTTAAGGTCTCTTCCAACCCAAACCTACCCTCTTTTAGTTTAAAGCCATTCCCCCTTGTCCTATCACTGCACTCCCTGAAAAAGAGTCCCTCCCCAGCTTTTCTGTAGCCCCCTTTAGGTACTGGAAGGCTGCTGTAAGGTCTCCCTGGAGCCTTCTCTTCTCCAGGCTGAACAACCCCAACTCCCTCAGCTTGTCCTCATAGGAGAGGTGCTCCAGGTCGTGACCATCTTCATGGCCCTCCTCTAGACTTGTTCTTACACTCCTGTGCTCTCCTTGTGCTGGGGGCCCCAGAGCTGAACACAGGGCCCCAGGTGGGGTCTCACAAAAAAAAGGCGGGGGGGGGGGAGAATCACCTCCCTTGGCCTGCTGGGCATGCTGCTTTTGATGCAGCCCAGGATACGGTTGGCTTTCTGGGCTGCAGGTGCACATTGACAGCTCCTGCTGAGTCTCCCACTACCCCCAGGTCCTTCTCCTCAGGGCTGCTCTCAATCCGTTCCCTGCCCAGCCTGTATTTGAGTTTGGGATTGTCCCGGCCCCGGTGCAGGACCTTGCACTTGGCCTAGCTGAACTTCATGAGGTTTGCACAGGCCCACATCCTGGCAACAGCAAACACCCAGCAACTTCCATGCCTTAATGGCTGGAGAACAAGCAGTCCAGAGAGCAAGGCATCTCCTGAATCACCCTTCTTTGTTCCTTCTAAACTCTCTAAGTTCCTCATGGCCTCATCATTAAGAGCCTGATGTTATCACCAGCCATGGGGCTTGATCCCCACGGCCACACTCCCACACTGAAGAGCACCACATCGCTGGTCTCCACCTGGACATCAAGCCATTAACCACAGCTCTTTGAGTGGACCATCCAGCCAATTCCTTACCCACTGAGTGGTCCATCCATCAAATCCATGTCTGTCCAATTTAGAGACAAGGATGTGGTGCAGGACAGTGTGAAATGCTTCGCACAAGTCCAGGTAGATTATGTCAGTTGCTCAAACCTTGTCCACCAATGCTGTAACCCCATGATAGAAGGCTACCAAAATAAACCATTTGCTTTAACTTTTTGGATGTTGCTTAAGAGTCGTGCAACTGTATGTATGCTTGTTTGCACCAGGTATCAGGAACTTGTTTGAATCAGTTGGGTAAGCCCCCCAAAAACATCTTCACTTTTACTGCAGTACATAGGTCATTCATATTTACTGCTCTAAGAAGAAGAAAAAACAGAAATACTCTCTTTACAGTTTCCTTGTTACCTGCTTTTTTCACCATTAACACTTAGTAAAATTAAAAGACCTTACTGCCCACTTTGTATAAAACAAAAAATATCTAGTGATGCACAGGATTCAAAATGTTATCATACTCAATATGTCTAAAAGCAGAAATATCTGTACCACTCATAAAAGTATGAAGAATTACAGAAACTGTAGAGACTAAATTATTACAAACTACTTAATCAAGTGTGAGTAAACTTGTTCCCATTTACAGTTTCCTTTCCACTCTTCAGGCCATGTGGTATTCCTGTTCAGTAAATGTTGCAGGCAAACCAAAGTATGTTGTGTTATAGTAAGTGCTTGTCATGAATTCTTTGCTGCTGTCCTCTCTCCTGAATATAAGGACACACAGAAGTATAGTGGCAGGAATAATTATAGCTTCAGGTTGTCTTATTCAACTAAAAACATTTAGTTTCTTCACAGCCTAGAGAGACATCGAAACTAAGAGAATAAAATTAAACGGTATAAAAATCCATTTTGTCCTGTACTAAGAAAACCACAACATTTGTTGTAAAACATGCTCGTTCCACTCACTTTCATGGCAGTAAATTTAACTGATCATAACACCTGCAGAATTGGCTCCTTATTTCTTTATCGTAACACCTACAGCACTGCTGTCTTCTCTATTACTACTGTCAATTCCAACCCCTAATTTAACTAGGTAAACATTCAGATGAAATAAAGACTTTTCAGTTTTTCACCCTTTTCATGATGAAAAATGCTTTCACATTCCCATTCCAACAACAACAACAAAAAATATCTTAGGTCATATTTTATGGGCAGCTCCAAGCTACTTACTACTTCTGAGTTCCTCCATTCCCTCACTCCACACAATTAAACCTTCTGTTGCAATTATTAACATGGATATGCTTTTCTGACCTAAAGCGGTGATTGCAATACAGGTTGACATTTATTTGAATGGAGAATGCAATCAAAGGATGTTGCAAGCTCTGCTGTTGCCACCTGCTGTCCACGTTCACCTTGGATTGGCTTGGGTAGGCAGGATCACAGGATCCAAATAAATGGCAAGGACTGAGTAGGCACAAAGTGACCTGAAAAAGAAAGCAGTTGTGAATGGAGATTCAGCAGGAGCCTGCAGATGAGAACAATGGTCCAGAGTGATCATGATCTGGGGGTCTCTACATCTAGCTTACAGCCCATATTTCACCTCATCTCTGTATATACATTCTGTTCTCAGCAAGCAACTGCTGTCAGCGACCATGGCCACCTACTACTAAGTAAAACTTCCAATTGCTTGTCTGCTTTGGCAGGAGTAGGAAATTTTCAGGTAGGCCAATGATGTCCAGCTTTTCTTTGCAGTAATAATTCCACTAATGAGAAAGCTATGTTGCGGTGACAGTGCAGCTACAAAAGGGATAAAATGCTGGAACTGAAAGCTGACATCAAGAGCTAGGGGCCAGCAACAGAGAAACCAGCAATGAAGCAAGAAGGATTTTAATCCAAAGTATGAAAGGGAAGTTTGCACAGTCATTCCCTTCCTTCATGTGAGAGATGAACAAGCAGACAAATGGACGGACCTGTCAGAAAAGGGAACTCAGTAAAAAAAAAAAAACACACACACAGTATTTACCCAAAGAAATCAGTGCCTCTTGCAGTTGCATTTTCTCTCTGTTGGGCATGTGAACTCTCACCTCATCTACCTTTTATCTTCTGTAGTTCTATAAATGGCTCTTTTTTCCTGCCTCATCCCCCAGTTAAGTAACAGTCCTGATGCTGGGCTCAGAGATAGCACTAGTAATTGTGGATTCACACTGTACAATGTATGGAAATAGCAGCCAGTACAATACGAAAATAATGTAACTAGAGTTAGATGCAGAGCAGTAGAATGTTGGAAGAGTGGCAATACGTTTTGTTCAAAGGTTTTACACTCGTGTTTGCTAATGCACAGATCAAGTATGGTGAGACTAGATTAGTTGATGTTAAGGGTTGTGTATAACAGCATGAACAAGTTTGGCATATGGGAAGCACATAGTACAACCTTTAGGTTTTCTTCTCCACTTTGAGAATTGGGTCCCAGAAACACCACTGATCCCCAAAAAAATAGTAAGGGTTCTAAAACATCAGAACTTACTCTGCTATGAAGGAAACCAGAGAAGACAGTGAAGAACAACATTACAATTCTATCTCTCTTCCTTTTTTTTTTTCTTTTTTTGGGCACAAAACATGTTTTTAGTGGAGCTAGAAATACTTGATGGGATCAAAAAAGACATCTGCATTGTTCGTTTCCCCCTCTTTCCCGGACATTAAATTGGTGCTGGCATTACAGGAAATCTACTTTGCCTTCATTCTTCCAGTTGGAATCAAAATGTGTGTAAGAAACGTGATGTTCAACAGTCTGGTAATTCTTTTGGGGGCTAGAATTCATGTGAAAGCTAAGCATGATCTGCCATTGAACCTACCTTTTAGGTTGTGGTACAGTTAAATAACCAAAGGGTAAAAAGCATTACTTGTGCTGACTGAATACAAGGCAAGTTTCACTGCCCTGGTATTAGTTTTAAAATCATATCAGATACTGGGACCTATAGAAGAGTAACTTTTCAGCAAACAAATTAAAACTTGACAGTGCACTTGTCAGGCATCCAAGTTTCTGCTTCGGTACCTGTGTTACTGTCCGATCTGGATTATTAAAAGCCCAGCTCGTCTGTCTTGCAATTTGCAGACAGCATGGCTTTTTAAAACGATGCGTCCAAAGCTGAAGGGCACAAATCATTTGTTTGGGTTTGGTCCAGGCAAATACAGCAGGTTGTTTGTCCACATCCTGTGTGTAAAGAAAAATTGTAAAAGACAATGTTGTCTGTCTTCATCCTAGCAAAATATTGATCGAGACGTTGACATCTTACTTCTAATTAGGCCAGAAGCTCTTCTGAGCTACTAACAACAGTCTTGCTGGGAATACCCAGAAGCGTAGGGCAGAAATTAGGAATATTTTGAGCTTTAACGTTTCAGGTATCTCGTGCCTAAAAAATTCGGTTTTTCTTGTATTTTGATGTATTGCGCTGACTATGTAGGTGCTGTAGGACCAGAGATGAACACTAGTGGGTATTTCCACCGGCTTGGGCGCGTTTTAAAGAAAATCTTACAAGAACCGTGCTCTAAGATGACGTGTCTGGGATATAGATAGCAACCCCGCCGCGTATCACGCTCCCGAATCGGAGGTTTCCCCGGAAAGCCGGGGGAGATGAGGGTGGCGAGGAGCTTCCCCAGGCTGGCGGCGATGAATAAAAACGGTAATTCCGCTGCGTTTTTCACCGCTGAGGAGACAACCCCGGGCAGCGCCCCGGCCGCCCGCCCTGAGGCAGCCGCCCGCCAGCGGGCCGCGGGCGGCCATTACCGGCGCGGCCACCGCCTCGGCGCGGCCCCGCGCCGCCATTGGCTGCCGCCGGCGGGGGGCAGGATGGCCGCGGGGCGCCGCGGGGAGGCGCGGAGCGGAGCCGGGCAGGGGCGGCCGCGGAGCCCGGCCCTGCCCTGCCCTGCCCGGTGCGGCTCGGCCCCGGCCCCAGCCCCGGCGCGGCGCGGAGGCGGAAGCCGAGCCCATGAGTTGGGTGCGCCGCCTGCCTGCGCGCTCGGCGGTGGGTGGTGGTGGTGGCGGTGGTGGCCCCGCGCTGCGGCGAGGTAAGCGGGGAGCCCCCGGGGGAGGGCGCGGGGCTGCGGTGTCCCCGCAGCGGGTCGGAGCAGGAGGGCACCTGCTGGGATGGGATGGGATGGGGGTGGGCGTAAAATGGGGGTGTGCGTGTGCCCGCGGGCAGCCCGGTGTGCAAGGTGTGCGAGGGGATGGCGTGTGCAAGGGTGGCCGTGCCCGTGCGGGCAGCCGCGCTCCGCTGCGGAGGGAGGGGGAGGAACGGGGGGGAGGAGGAGGAGGAAGGAGGAGGAGGAGGAGGAGGGAGGCGCTGCCATGAGCCGGGCCTCCGAGTGCGGGCAGCGCCGCCGTCCTGCTGCTGCTGCTGCTGCTGCTGCTCCCGGAGGAGCCCGGGGCGGGGGAGCGGCGGCGCTGGGCTGAGCGGGGCGGCGGCGGCTGCGCCTCCTTTCTTCCCTCGTTGTTCTCGGCGGAGGGCGAGCGAGCGAGCGGCGGGGGAAGGGGGTTTTTATTTTATTTTTTTATTTTTGTATCCCACTCCCCCCCCCCCTGGAACCCTCCCTCCCTGTTTGCAGGTGACCGCGGCGGCGGCGCCGGGAAAAGTTTGGCGTGCGGGCGGCGGCCCGGGCTGGGATGCGGGTCCCGGGGCTCGGCTCCCCGCCGCTTGCCGGGCCGGGGCTGGTGCAGGCGCCCCCTGGGCGAGCGGCGAGCGGGCGCTGAGCCCCCTCCCTCCTCCTCCTCCTCCTCCCCTCCGTCCCTCCCTCTCCCTGCCTTCCTCTCCCCGGCGCGCGGCCATTGCGGTGACCCCGGCCGGCCGAGGATGATCACCAACACGCGGGGCTTCCTCTGGTCCGACCTGGAGACGCGGGCGCTGCTGGAGATCTGGGGGGAGGCAGACGTGCAGTCGGCGCTGGACGGCAACTTTCGCAACAGCCATGTGTACCGGGACGTGGCGTGCCGCCTGGCCGAGCTGGGCTTCGAGCGCACCCCGGAGCAGTGCCGCATCCGCATCAAGGGCCTCAAGAGGCAGTACTACCAGGCCCGGGACGGGCTGAAGAAGAACGGGCACGCCCGCAAGATCTGCAAGTACTACGACGAGATGGACCGCATCCTCAGCTGCAGGGGGGGCCCCGACGGAGCCCCCGAGCCCCCCGCCGCCCCGCTGCCCGACGGCCCCCAGCCCCTGGGTCCCCACGGCGGGCCGCCCACGCCGGGCACCCCGCACAACAGCCGCGAGGTCGACACGGAGCTGGACGAGGACGGCGAGCTGGAGTCCCCCCGCGACAACTTCACCGAGGACTCCGGCGAGTGCTCGTCCTACGCCGACCACCCCATCAAGGTGGAGTGTCCCCCCTTCGCCATCCCGGTGCCGCCGGGCGACGGTGAGTAGCGGGCGGCCTCCCCTCCGGCCGCTTCTGTCTCGCTCCCGAACCTGCCGCCTCCTCCAGGCCTCCCAAGGGTGCCCGGGAGGGGAGCAGGTGGGAGACGCCGCTGGGATGGAGGCCCCGAGGAGAGGAGGTTTGGCTGGGGTTGAGCAGGGGGAAGCCGACTGGCAGCGGAGGTGAGGCGAGGCGTCAGGGAGCGCCTCTCGCCGGAGGATTTTCCCCTTCCCTTCGGCTGACGTGCGGTCCCGCTAAGCGGCATTACGATGATGATGAAGATAATGCCTGGAAAAAATCTGCTTATTGTGGCAGAAACGGGCCAGAGAGCTAGGGGTAGCTTTTACGTAATTAACGGCTTGGGTTGTTTCGGAAAGCCTGCCTCCAAGTTCAGCAGGCTGCTGGCAGACAGGAGAAGTCTTCAGATAAAGCCTGCCCCTTCCCCTCTCCTTCTTTCCCCCCGGCTCTGTGTGTGTGTCGTGGAGGTGGGGGGGCAGCGTTATTTGTTTGTTTTGAAGCTAGATTAGAGCCGTGTTTTTAATACAAACGTGAACCTGTCCTCAGCAGTTGACATCACTGAGGAATCAGCCAATTGGTTGACGTTTAACCAACCTTCTTTTTACACATAAACCCCATCAAAGGGTTGTTTACACTAATGTCCTTTTGAAATGCAAATCCAGAATGCCAACAGACTGAAACTCAATTTAGATTAATGTAATTACCTGCAATGCACAAATGAGCCTCTACTGTTTAATAGCCTTCACTTAAACCTTTTTACGAGATCAAAAAGACTCCCATTGTTGAAGTTTAGTACTACAACAATTAAAAGATGTCTGCGTGATTTTTGTGCTACCTTTGCGACTTTGTAGAAGCTTGAGGTTTTTTGCTTTGGTACTCTGAAATACAAATATCTGAAATAATTACAGTTCTCACTGAGAAGAATAACAACTTAGTGACACATTAGGTCCACATCTCGCAGGGAGATTTTTTGGGTGCTTTCTTCTTAGTCCTCCAGAAAGATAATTCTCTCTCCTCTTGTTTTAGGCTTTAAAGAAATAAGTGCTCCTACTGTTACTCCACCTCTCAATCAGCCCAAAAGATCAAAAAAACGCCATGCAAATTTAACGTTGGATAAAATGATGGAAAAATTTCTGCAACAGAGCGTGGATACAGAAGAGAAATTTTACAGATACGAAGAGCAGAGGCTCAAAATTGAGGACAAGCGTCGTGAAGCTGAGCATGCTCGAGAGCTCCAGATGTTACAGATGTTGGGACAGATGTTGGCAGGAATTTCTTCTACGGTATCACAAAGGTCACAATCTATACCAGCGAGTCCACCTCAGAGGGCAAACCATCGCTCATATGGGGATAACTTTAATTATAATGCTGTGACAGCAGCACTTTCTCCACCGATAGGTACTTCCTTCTATAGCATAAATAAAAGCTGTGTTTTTTTAAAGGTTCGATGTGAAAGCCCTGTTAGTAAGCAGCTTTTCAAAATAAAAGGTAGTTGGAATTATTTAATACCGTGGTGAAGGTGTCTGTCTGATGTAAAGCGAAATTGTCACTTGCACCATTGTACTGATTATATAACATAGATGCGTTAGTTATAACAAACTCTAATGAGTGAAGTAACACTTCTGAAACCCTGTAAACATCGGGGAGTTCTTTCCACATTCACGTGTCTGTAAAACAAAGTTAGGAGAAGTTTTATATATAAAAGACAAGTAGTACGTTTGCTGAAAAGGATGTGGAAATGGGTATGTTGTAGCAGAAATTCTGCTGCTGTTGAAATTAGTAGGCCTAATTCAGTGTGTGAAATTAAGGGTATGCATACGTTTTTCCAGGATTGGGAAAAGACTTGAATTTTGCTTACGCTCAAGTAAGCCAAATGTTAAAGTCCAGCTTTAAAATAAATTTCTTTAAATATGTATTCTGAATCCTATCTTTTAATTAAACACCATATTACTGTAGGAGGCGCAGTACAAGATGGAAATACTGGCATGTATTTTTATTCTATACCAGTTCATCTATAAACTCTTGGGGGGCCTGAATTTATTTTAGAGAAGAAGGCAAAGCAAGAACTCTAGACTTGGTGTTTATGCGCAGACCTTTTTCTTCTGTAACTTATGTGTGGGCCAGAAGCTGATAATCAGATATTAGCATTCATTAACAGACTTCTGAGCTCTGTGGTTCTGTGTCACTTATCTTTATCATAGTCTCTTTGTATGTGGAGGTAGACTTCATGGGCAGGAGGAAAACGGGTATTCTGTCAGTGCTGAAACCAGAGTCAGCTTGGGACTCAGTGGTTGTAGCCTGCTGTCTTGGAACAAGTCTCATTGTAATACTGAAATTCACACTGCTGGAAAAAGAAATTGTGGTTTGAAAAGAAAAAAACAACACCCAAATCCACAGCATAGAATAATAATCCTGCACATCAGAACATAAAGGGCATGCTCTGATTCTTGAGAGGACCTTGAAACCTTTTCAGTTCTATGTTAAATATTCTGGCATTTCCCTGTAAAACTGATCAGGAACTGTGTGTTCAGGCCTGTACAGGTTTAGGCTAGGTGACTCAGTTGTGTTTCTTCTTGATCGGCTAGTTGATCAGTAGCAATACTCTATGTCAAAAGACTTATTGATAAATTACAGCGTGTTTATGGATTTTGTGTTTCAAACACTGCTTTTACTTTTAAAGGAAAGGAAACCTAAAGTGCTTTAGAAAATCTCCAAGGAAGTTATTTGAGGTGCTCAGCTGGGGTGATGGTACCTACAAGGCTTTACCATTGCTTCTAAAATGTTTCTTTTTCTTGCCAAAAGTTGAAGGAGTTTTATCATTTGTATGGGATCGAAACTGCAGTCTAGTTTCTCCTGCTGGATTTCACCATACAGGTTGTACAGCTGTAATACACTGTGCAAAAATGCTTTATGTTTAACTGTAGTAATGAGAAACTCAGGTTCCTAACCTTTCAAATGGTGAAGGTGAAAGAAAGTGTTTGTAATGTGAAAAATCACGCTTCAGGCAACACATCTTTGAAGGAGTTAGGATTGCAGTTGTTGATAGCTAAATATGCCTTAGTGTTTATGTAGGTAAGTGGGGCTCCACGAAGAATGTCTTTCAGCATGATTCCCTTTTCTTCTTGTTTATTACATAATCACTTTATATTTACAATCGAACAAAAATCAGCAGCAAAGGAACAGAGGAGTTTCTCAAGTCCTCCTAAGGTGTACGATATGGATGTTTAATGTGAGGTTGAAAACCAGTTAATGTACGAGGTGTGATTTAAAGAAATTAATCTGCCCTATTTCCAGAGGAGATGAGTGTTTTGTTTTACTAGGGGTTGCTGCAATGCTACATTGGCCGTAATCCAACACGTGAATATATATGTGTATATATATATATATAAATATTTTTACCTCAGTGGAAGCAGAATGCCTGTATTATAGGAGGATTTTAGAAGCAAAAGATCAGCAAGGAGTATTTATTATTATTGAATACTAAAGCATTTTATTGCTGATGATTAGGTTTAGGTTTAGATTTTGTGAAGGATGGAGAAAAAGATGCTTTCTGCTGATAGCGTGCAGATAGTTTTCTTGCTTATTACTTTTTTTTTCATTATTATGTCCAAATTTTCTGGCACATCTTTTTCTCTTCTTTCTCCTCCAGTTTTTGGGGTTGAGGGGTGGGATTACTAAATTTTGTGCAAGTGGAAATCAGGACAATTGTGGGAGCTATTTTTTATGTAATTTTCTATAAATATGCAGCAGTTCCTTGAAATATTTTTGGAGATCTGTTAAAAAAAAAAAAGAAACGTGGATAAAGTGAAGAAGTAAAATATAATGTTTAAATAAACCACTCTTCTCAACAAACTTGTACAGTAAATGAGTTTTGTTGAAATACAAGAGTTTATTCTTTATTTACTGCAATTTATAGTTAAACCGTCATTGATGTAAGTACTGGTCTTCTGTTTTGTCCCGTGATAGGTAAACGTTAATTTGCTTTAGTTGTAATTGCTGATACATTATTTTCTGCTAAATTTTCGTAGTCTTTTGAAACAGTAATTTGAGCATACAGCATTTGGAGTGTATAGCTGTTTTAATACATAGTGTCAAATGTAACCTTGCATCAGAGATCAGTAGTTGCGTTACAGCTCAAACTTGTTTGTGTTATTTTTGTAATGCTTGCTGCATCTAGTGCAGTGGATTATAGTTTTGCAGAAAGACTTTGCATTATGCTTCGTAGCCACCTGCCAAAATGAGAGCAGTGAGTTAGGCCCCGATTCTGCTGAGGTGTGGAAGTCTTTAAGGGGAAGTGAAAATAAGGTAGGGTATAAATATAAAATGTGGTTTGAGCTGTTCTGTGCTTGCTCCGTGTCTGGATGTGCTTAGTCCTTACTGAGTGTACCTATTTCAGTTGAGCTTAATTATGGAAGTGATTTCAGATTGACGATAGTTGAGTTGCAAAATGTACATGTAACTATTTTGGGCTGTTGTTTCTCTCTGTACTTGAGCTCTAAGCTAGGACTGTGAGCAGTGAGAATGTTCACCGCCTCTGACGCTAAATTCATTTTAAAAATGATCATCTTCCCTATTTACTTGGTGTTTTAAAGGCTTTGAGGTGGTAACGCTTTTGGTTTTTACAAGTACGTCCATTTGTATATCTTCGAGTGACTTTATTGGTGTTTGAGTACTTAAATGCTCATGTTAGTTTAAAAAAGAACATGTTTTACAGTAAGACTTCTTTCTTTTTCAGTTATAGAGAGAACCTTTTCACTGCACCGAACACACACTCTGAAGGATATGGAGAATATTTTTCAGCTGGTGCGCAACGTTATCCCTCCTCTAACAGGGAAAAGGCATAAAGGTCAAGATGGACGGATAGGCATTGTTGGAGGATGTCAAGAGTAAGTTAAACAGAAATCTGAGCGTTGTTTTCAAGAGGTTGTGGATATCACTGCTGCTTCTGGAAGCCATTCGAGCTCACCTGAGGAGAATTTTCTAGAGGGCTTTACTAGTCCATCATTGTGACCGTGCATGCTTATGAAAGAGCTCGTTGCCCTAAGGTTGTGATGCAAAACTTTGGCAGGGAATATGGTTGAAACTTGTGTTGAAACTTGAGTGCGGTTGGTGTCTGTGTCTACCCTCTCAGTCTTTTTTGACTACCCTAACAGTCTTTACTTTCAGTATTAATGTCTTTTCCCATTGCGTGATGAGGTTGTAGAAGTAAATAGACTAAGACAGTGGCACAGCTGATCTTTGTTGTATTTTGGTATCTTGGGAACTGGATCTCTTAAATGAGGAATAGAATGTTGTGTCACTGTGAGCTTTTTATTTTGATGAACTGTGGTATTTCCTAGAATCTATCAATACCCTGAGGTATGATGTTTTGGAGTGCTAGAAATAGAATGTTTCAAAAAAAAAAAAAAAAAATACAATGTATACCAGTTAAACATTGTACTGACCAAGAAATAAAACCTCTGTTCAGTTTCTTGGTCACTTTCAATAATCTGCACAATACTTTGCACAAACCACTATACCTTCCTGTTTTCCATTTTCCCCTTTTGAAATAGAGGTGGCATCTTCTGTAAAAGAGATCTGCTGCTGGAGATCTGCCATTAATAAACATTCTATAACGAGCAAACGTGCTATATTATAGCTAGGTTGATTAGCCAGGAGTTAGTTTTCCTGTTGGTCTACTGGACTTAGGTTCTTATCTGGTGGTAGAAGCAGACACCTCTGGAGGATGATTCTGCCCATATCCCTCTTTTCAGTCTTCATAAAGAGAATTCAGGACAACTGTAGTCCCAGTTTAGGTACTTCAGTTCAGCATCTAAAACCAGATGGGATTGATCTAGGTCAAGGATCCCAGACTTGGCTCGCAAACAGTGCTCAACTATTGTTTTGTTTGTCTGTCTCCAAACTTTTAAGACGATTGTCTGAGAAGAGTTTGCTTTTTTATGGCATAATCTTTATAAATATTTCTGTGAAAAGATCAGGTGTCCAAGGTGAAATCCTGGCTACTTTCAAATCAAAGCAAGGTTTGAGATTGGCTTCAGTATAGCAGGATTTAGTCTGTCTTTGACAGCAAACAAAAGAGAGAGCTTTGGTTTTTTTTTTGTTTGTTTTTTTTTTTGTTTTGTTTTTTTTTAATTTACCCTTGAATTTGAGATTTCATTATGGCAGAGTGATTTCCAGATTATCTAACCTCATGAATGTGCTTCCTAACCTAAATTGTATTTCATTCTAGATACACGGGAGCACCATATTTTGCTGCAATTACAGCTCTCAAAGCGGTACGTGTTCTACACCAATCCAAAGTGAACTTTTCATCAGTTATGTTGGCTTAGTGCCATTTTTAAAAAGCATTTGCTGTGTGCTGTACTTGAAATTGGAGTTCTAAAAGGTCTTCTATTTAACAAAGAAAATTCTTAGTTCTGGATTTGTAGAAATATTTTGTAAGTGTGTGTCACTTGCTGTTTCTTGGAAGTATTTCCTCTGTATAAGGTAAAATTAGAGCTAAGTCAAAAAAAAAAATGAAGATTTTAGGGGAGAACTGTTTTATCAGAGGCTCAGATAGGAAATCTGAAAAGTTGCTGAAATAGTTTCTCAAATATCTTTAGATGAGTGTTTAAAGTTACATTTTCAGTGTGGCAGTCAGAAATCTTCAGAATTTCTTTCCATACTTGCTAAGTGTGTTGAATGAAGTAACTTTCTTTCAAAACTTAGAGGTTTAAGCTAATAAAATTCTTGGATGCTGTAAGTCTGACCATAGTTGGTTAAATTTAATGTATTTTTTTAGTAGTACATTTTATTTACATTATAAGCTCTAGCAGAAGTATTTCCCAATGTTTTTTCTTCCTAGAAGTGATTTTAGTGACATATTAACTGGCTAAAAATATATTTACAGCATACTACCGAAATACATTTGTGATTATACAAATATAAACAAGTCATGCTTATATAACGTATATCTACTTTTCACATACACATATTCTATTTGTGTACCAGCACTTTCAGTACTTCCTTTTCGTCGCATATGTTTATTCCTTCTGAAGGCATGTTTAGATCTTTTCTCTCCTCTTTCCCCCCAAAAGATGCAGTCCCTCAAGGATTTAAAAAAAATCCTAAAACTGAAATGATATCATTTAATAATCTTATTAAATTGGCATCTTATAAAATGCTAAAGCACTCAGCTTTCTGTTCACTAAGTGCAAATACAGTAGTACACCAGGAGGTCTTCTGCTGAAGTTGCGTGGTCGCAGCTCATTACATCTGCATAGGAGGAACCATAGGATCAAATTTAAGAATTGCATAGAAACCTGAAATATTAAACGTGTAGAAGTAAAGCAGAGGAGACACTTCCTTAACCTTGTGAAATTGCAGCATGGAAGACAAATAGCAGACAAGGCTTTCTGGTCACTGCTTACATAATTTTTAAGTGTACTTTGGATTTTTTGAGTTCATAGTGGAAGTTTGAGGCTAAACTCCTCAGCTTTATTTAACTGAAGGGAAGCTGTTGAAACTGTGCCAGCCTTTATCTGCTGTGGATTTGGCCTGTTGAGTAAAAATGGTAGGACTGGAATAGTACTTGTAGATTGTTACAGCTATATTTTGCAAGTATATTACAGTATTACTTTTCCTCTCTAGTGCAGCTTATCTCTTATTCAATTATGTTCTCCTGCCTTTTTTTCCTATTGTACATGTGCTGTTTTAGTCTTTGGTAATCTGAAATGAGAAACGATGCTCAAGCGAGTAAAAGTTCAAGATCTGTGTTTTTGGCCATCCTTTTGTTGAGAAACAGAAAAAAAAAGAAAAAAAAAAAAACACATTTTGGAAGGTAGATGCAAAAAAATTGTATAAATTTTCTCCAAAACATTGCATGGTGTGATAAGCCAAAATAGAAAAAATACAAAAAGTTTGCTTCAACCACCAAGAAGTAGGAATTTGATAGTAGATGAACTATTTACTGAGTAAGCTTTGGAATGACTAAGTTGTTATTAAGTACAGAATTGATGATTCTATTTGGTTTTTGTTTTTTTTCTTTTTTAGGGTGCAGATTTATCCCACGTGTTTTGTACCAAAGATGCAGCAACAGTAATCAAATCATATAGTCCAGAGCTGATTGTTCATCCTGTCCTGTAAGTGACTTACCTTTTTTTTAATGAGTGTATATATATATATAATGAACAAGTATAGATTACTAGTTTGAACATTTCAGTCTGACAGTTGATTAGTTTATGTCATTTCTTTTTCTTAGTTACAGTATGAGTGAGATGAAGAGTACAAAAAAAAGCCTGTTTTTGTCCTTTCATTAAAAACAGATAGGTATTTGTTGCAGAACAATCAGTTGAATCAGTTGTTAAGTTTTTCATTACTATCAGAGTACTATCAGTACTGTAAAGTAGTATCCGATGTTGCTTTCCACTACTTGCTGACGTGTTTTGTGATCGTAATGCATTTAAATGTGAGCAGTAGCAAAATCCAGAGCTAAGATTCACTACAAGTCAGCATTTTAGAATCTGCATTTGAAAGACAAATAGAGTATGTTCTCCTGCTTCTTCTGTCCAAAAAATATTTAACAGTAGTGTATATTTCCTCTCATTATTTTGTCTATAGTCTTTTGCTTGACATTACTGGGCAAGAGGGGCAGTTGTTTGCATGTTTCTTCGTAAGCATCTTGCATTAGATACGCAGCAATTCTGGGAATAAATGGATGTTCTTACTTAAAATAAAAGGTTTATTAACGTGAAGATGACAGGTTTGATAAGCGGCTGTCCTAATTGGGAAAATCAGCATGCACTTCCCTGAATTTGTATTCTGAAATGTGCTACCAGTTGGTAAATTTTAACAGAATAGATTGTTTCAATGAGGTGTAGCAATGGTATACAGTGAACACTGTAAATGAGATTTAGGATGTGTGCCTTACCTTTATGGCCCTGAGCTTAGCTTGTGTGTGTTAAAGTCCATTGGTGTACATAGCAAAGCTAGAAAAAAAAAAAAAAAAAAATATTTAAAACCATATTTGCCAGATATTTCTGTCAGGAAAGGTTTATGACAGTAGCAATATTTTGGTGTGTGAGAAGTAGAATATCTCCCTTATGGGGATGCCTACAATTGGAAGCTGTAGCAGTTGAAAGAAGTATATTACAGTCTAAAGGTGGTTTTCTTTCCTGTCTGTAGAACAAGGTGCTTAGAAAGAGGTCAGTCAAACAGATGCCAAGGGTTGATTTTTATTTTTATTAGAAAACCCTTGACTTTGTGGATTTTACACAGGGAATTTGAGATCAAGGGGAAGGTAGCAGGGTAGGGTTTTTACAAGTCCAGCTGCTTTAGCCTCTAAAATCCAAAAGGCAGATCTTGAGTTGATGTTTTGTCTGATACCATATCGTAACAAATGGGATGGAAAATCTTAATGGCAGTATATTAGCTTGTAACTTAGGCTGTCTTGGTGAGTGCCACTTGGGATACAGCGTACAGTTGCCTTCTATGGGAATGGTTGACCTTGCCTCGCAAGAAGCATTTTTAGTTTGAGCTATCTGTGGTAAGGGAAAAGTCTTATAGGAAAAACAGAAGCAGCATAATCAAAAGTGGAAGTGACTGTGTAAACAGTAGCATTTCTGCTTGTCGGGACCAAACTGTGCCTGCTAAATATGTGCGTTTTTATATGCAGATTCTCAATCAGTGTCTTCTGTGCAATTCAGATCTCAATGAAAACCCTTATTCTTCTGTTTGCAAAAAGAACTTTTGAGTTTAAACTTCAGCTCTTCTATAAATTCCTGTACAAAGTGTGATGAATCTAAAAATTTTCGTAGCCATTTAGCATTAAGTCTGAAAATCAATGATAATGTCTAACACTTTTGTTATAACTGATTAATTTCACCCAGACAGCTGGCTAATTGCATGAATCAGTGGTTCTGTAAATATTGCTTATATGACATTCAGAGTGAAAAAATGTGAATACCAGAATGTTCAAATTTTGTCAGTTAAATTTCTGTTATTTTTATCTCTTCTGTTTCATCTGAAGAAAGGAGAAAATAGCCTTTTTTAGTTAGAAAGGAAAGAATCCTGCCTGACTGTCTTGAGCCCGTATTTAATTCAAATTTACACAAGCCGCCTATTTTTCTGGTGAAATCCTTTTGTCTTCCGTGTCACGTTTCTCGTATGATCTTTTATAAGTTGAAGAGGAGTTGGAGTTGTGTTCGCATGGCTGGCTGCTCCTGATTCAGAGCCTGATCTCTTACACAGCCTTTGTACTTTCTCCCGGGCCACGCTTCATGCATGGGAGAAACTCCGGGTAAAAACCTCCCAGCTACGTCATTGTTGTCTTTTGTGTCCCTCCCTAAAACTTTGCTTTGTGATAATTTTTCCGTGACCCTTCAGAGTAACAAGGTAGCTGTTGTAGCGCTCTCTTATTATGCTAATCATAATTATGGCCCTGTGGACTTCTCGATTCGCTGTTTGAGCGACTTGGCGCCTTGCCAGGGTTCAACTGCCATTTTGTACAGCCAGGAGTCTGACATTTTATCATCTCCTCGGTGACTTGGCTGCTGCTACCTCTCGGGGGTATCTGCCTTCGCCTCAGGGGGGATCGCCCTAAGGAGAGAGCACCTCTGAACGCAGGGGCTCCTTCGAGCTGCAGTAGCCGGTGTGTGACAACATGACTAGCGGAGGCGTGTGAGAGCTACAAGTTGTGCGGTTGTGTTTCAGGTCCTTGGCATGCGTCTGTCACTTCGAGGATATGAAGAATGTTTTGTGAGGAGGATTGAGTAGGATTGCAGAAGGGTTATGAAAACGGGCATCCAACACTGCAGTGTTACCAGGGCAATTTGGTGTGGCTGCAGCCCCAGATCATTCTGAGATTCATTTGTAGTGTAACATCCCATGCTAGAAACACCCAGAATGCAAGTTTCTGTGTGATTTTTATCTCGTGACTTCATTCTCTGAAGGTAAGAGAGCCAGAACTGCATGTTGCAGCCTGGGATCTGGGAAGAGGAAGCTTTAACACCTGGCTCTGTGTCCTCACTGCCTGAGCTGAAAAATTATAGCTGTATTTCGTGGGACAATGAGTTGTCAATATTATCAATAGCAGCTTTTCCTTCTTAGTCAGGGGTTCTCTCAAAGGCATTATTGTCCCTTCAACAATGACGGTATTAATAAAAGCATTAATTAAAAATTAACCAGCTAGCCAGTTCAGTAATTCTGCTGACTGACTTTTTGCTTTCCAGTGGAGAACTGAGAAATATGTATTGCAGAAGTCGGGGTCTTTCGAATAGTGGAGTATACCAAGGCTTGGTCATGGCTGCCTTGCTCCTGCCACCACCACCTGTGTTTTGTGCTACGTTTCTCCGTTTTCTCTGTTAGCATGCTCCTACCATAACTTCTACACAAATACAGACAAGATAAAACTTATTGAAATGCAAAAGCCAAGGTTTTTTGGCATTTTCTGTGTGGATCTTTGCTGCAGATATGTACAGACTTTCATGCTTTAATGCTTGGAACTTTCTAGAAGACAGTTTTCAGGAGTGTGTTTATATTGCCTTTGTTAATTCCTAGGTTTAGGTCAGGTTGAGTAGCCTACTTGGATACGTTTCTTGGGTTAGCTTATACTGTCTTGATAGGTCAGTGATCACAGAGTTAAATGAGCTATACGAACAGAGCTGGCTATATTTTAAAAGGAGGTAAGAGTAAATCTATGCTGCTAGTTCACCTCTAAGTCCTCTTACGAGGACTTTTGTTGTAATCTTTTCCTTCTTCATAGGCCTAGAAAGAACAAGATACTACTGAGTAACCCACTTATAACCTTCTTGTCAAATGTATTTGTGAAGTCAATAGTTGTATATTCCTTGTTCCGCAGAGTTTTATCAGAGAAGCTGTCTGAGGTGTCAGGTCATACATTTCTTGTGGTCCAGAAGAACTCATGCAGTTTTTCCATTCTCAAAAAAACAAACAAACAAACAAACAAAAAACCTTCCTTAAACAAAATACAGATTTAGGTCTAATACCTTTCTCCCAGCTGGTCATAGCTATGGGTCTATATGGACTGGGAAAGATTGACAGAATTACCAGAAGTCTTACAGATGATTGCAGAGTTCAACTCTTGCTTTGGATTTTGAAAAAGATTTATTTTTTTTTCTCACTTTGAAATAAAAATGATTGAGGATAAAACTCATGAGGCCGGTTACCATTAACGAAGAAGCTTAGCTTAGGCTGTGGTTGCTGGGACGTATTTACTTGTTTTTACCTGATGTTGTCCGTGATCTGATAATTGGAAAAAAACGTGAAAGCGAATCATGGATAGTGAGCTCCTGATAAACTGAGTTTGTTCAAAAAAGCTGCTGTTTCTTTGTTTTGTGCTGCCAAGTGAGTAAAAGAAAGGAGATGTGTTCACCTCATGCTATAGCCCCTCTCCTCCCTGTTGTTGGCAGGGCTCCTTATCCCAGATGAAAACTTACAGATGTTTTATCACCTCAAAATGGAAGATGTAGTAAAACATTTTTGACTGCACTGTGGGGGGTCGCTCTGCTGTTGCTGTATCTTGATATGTCAGAAAAAGAAATATACATGTGTAGGTGCATTGTATTCGGGTTAGGTCCTGGTCAAATTCATCCTTCTTGCTAATTCTTCCTACTTGCTATGCTGCTATGATTTGACACTGCGATTTGATTTCTTTGGTATGTAATTTTTCTTGAGTTTGAGTAAAGAAAGGCATGATGGTATTTGCTTTTCTTTATTATTTGAAGCTGTTAGGATCTCATTCTTTTTTTCCAGCTGACAATCACCAAAACATGTTTGGGCTGAGACTTGTTCTGTCTTTTCAGGTGTAGAGAGCTGACTTGAAGTACTCAAGCCTTCCAGGTACAGATTCAACTATCATCTGTACCTTAAGAGCAGAATGTAAACTAGAGAGTGATACCAATGTAATATAAACTTGTCACTTTGTTTATCAGCCAACATAGTAAAAATAACATGCATTAGTTTTTCCCGGGACATCTTAATTCTGCTTCCTTCTGAGGAAAGTTACATTGTCATCCCAGCTTCATTCTGTCACTTAAAATCACAGGTTTGGGTTGATTGCAGTCTGTTTGGAGGGATTTTTGACAGATTCTACTTACCAAGTCAGTTATAGGGAGTATTAATAGGGCAGGACTGCTTCCATTAACTCTGAAATATGAAAACAGCTGAGTTGAGACATTTGGTTATCATGATACTTTTGGGGTGGATCGCTGCAACGCACGTTGGTGATGTGATGTAATATTACATTGGTAATGTGATTGAGATCGAAATGTACTATAACTGCTTTGAAGGTTTGGATATATCTAAATGAAGGCCATGAAATAATTGTGTTGGTACTTGTGGTGTCTTTACGAGGCCGGATGAGGTTGCCCTTGAGTGCTGTCGTCATGTCTGTGTGAGAAATCTCAGAAAATAGATTGAAGCGATAGCTGCTTCTCCTTTGGGGCTCTTTCTCGCAGGATATGAGGCCCTGCTCTGCGTAAGAGAGGTGACCCCGTTTGTGTAATGTATTTAGGTTTGTTATTAATGAGGCTGTGGTTGGCTCCGATGCCTGTAGTGTGTTGACAATGTACGTGCCCAGTGCCTGGTGAGACAGATATTGTGCCTGAAATGAGGGTCTTTGGTGTCTTTGTAGCAGCTGTGGAATATGTTTGGGGTTTTGTCGTCATTATTACAATGTGAAAGGTATGATAGGGTAACCAAGGCATTTTTTCCAAATACGTACCTTGATAGGTAATCCACGCTCACAGTCTCTTGAAGGTGGAATACAGCAAGTGAAGACTGTGGTGTCTGCACATAAAGGGCAGTCTCTGGCCGTGAACCTGGAATACCACTGCTCCTCCTGGCTGCTGGCTTGCTGTTCTTGCCTGCTGTTAATATGTGAATGAAGCCTATCACATATGCCTGGTTATTCAGTAGCAGAAAAGGAATAATTGGTTTTAATATTATTCAATCCCTCCCTCATTAGGGCCTTTGCTTTTCATTTTTTGTCACTTTCCTCCCTGTCACTTTGTTTTAGGCGTTTTAATCTTACTTCTCTAAATACGTCTTTTTGGTCTCTAATTGCATCCAACCAACTTTACACCACTCTCATCACTGAGATTGACTCTGCCTGGCAGAAGTGCTTGGATCCCATGAGTTGATTATGGGATCAATGAGGTTTCCTAGAACAAGCTGTTATTTCCAGTTCTGTTCAAGGGGCTGAGAGATGCCACGTGAAAAGTTTGGGCTTCTGGAAGCTTGGATTTAATTTACAAGAACGATGATTTAAACATGGAGAAATACAGCTACTCTGGGAATATATGATTATTTTAATTTTATGCTCATTTTTTGCACTGTTTGGTTTTGCTTGTAATTCCTTTGACCTAACCTTTGGAGAATAATCTCTCTCCCTATCTTATTTGCCCATTTTCCAATAATGACTTCACCTGAGGTTTACCACAATAGTTAATAATTAGCTTTCTGAGATAACCACCTAAATTCTAGAGCTACACATTATGTCCCGTCTTTTGCTCTTTTGATGTACTTTATAATATGACAGGATCTAAATGTCAGCAGGTCTAGCATTTGATTCACGTTAATATAATTACCTGCAGTGCTTGGACAAACAAAACCAAAACTCTTTCATCCTCAGATCAGAGACTTTTTCTCATCTTTGAAGATAAGACTCCAGGTTGGCTTTTGAAACTGCCCACTTAAAATGTCTTTGTCTGCATTTACATAACAGACTTTTGCAACGATACATTTTAATGCATTTGGAGTTGGGCTCAATCATTCCCAGTGCACACTGATAATGAGCAGAATTTTAAAAAAATACCTTCTCCTGTGAGGAGCCGTGTGGTTGATCGGGTGACAGCAGTCGTGTCCCTTGACCTTCTCTAGCAGGAGGTCCCACTGGTTGGCATTTTACCAAGCCCAAACCGAAGATTACTCGGATTACCTAGGTGATTCCACCTGCCTAAAACAAATGTGAAAAGCTGCTGTCTTGCTGCCTCCTGTACGCGCTGTCATTTGTGGTTATCTACTATTTCCGTAGCTCCCAGTTATACCCATGCTGACTTTGCTTCAGTTTCTTGTTTCCGTGTAGAATTTGACAAGGCTGCAGCTTTTCATCGTTGTTCCTTTTCCCTCTTCTAGAAAGCAATGACAGTAACTGTCATTCACGGGGAAAGCTGCTGTGTTTAGACCTTTCTGTGATAATTTAAAGCTATTGCCTTGACAGCTTTTGATCACTGGGTGAAAGCCACCCTTTGAATAAGATACAGCATACAGCAAAATTCTTTTTGTTTTGGGGGGCTGGAGAGGGGAGTTATGTTTCAGGCCCTAGCTGTCAAGTGTTCTCCAACTCTGGACAGTGACCAGCTCGAGCAGACTTTCAAGCAGATGGCAACTATCAAATATCTGTTACAAACTGCTCTGGAAGATGTTTAGAAACTGTGGGTGATCTTAGGGCAATAGTCACCATCTATTTTCAGGCTCTTTGTTTTTTTTGGAAAGGTTATTACAGCAAACTTTCACCAAGATAAAGATCTACAGAACTGTCTTATATCATTTTTTACTGTGTGATAGTGAAATACAGAAGAGTCCCGAAGAGCAAAAAGCTTAAAGTTTTTATTTTCCTTATTACCAGTTCAAAACCAAAAGATATAAAAGGCTGTGAGGCTGTGCATTTAGATAAGAGGCAACAATGAGACTTGGCAGTACTGAATCTAGCAATTACTGTCATAAGCACAGTAACGAAACCGGTGCTGTTCTTGTACGTAAAAACAATTTGAGTGGAAAGCCAAGAGAATGTTTTTTTCAGCATGTGCTGATTTTAGTTTGGTAGAAGTTATCTAAAGTTACCAGTAATTCACAAAAATTGTCCTCACCATTTCAGAGACTAGGTGGTGTTTAAATTTGAAGGGAAGCTATTATCTCTTTAGGATTTTCCATGAAAGCTACATTCTGAAGGCAGAAAAAAGAGCAAAAAGATAAACATGTAAGATTCTGAACACCATGCCTTGGCCCTGTCTCCAGAGGGGGTTCAAGGAAGGCAAGTGATAAAGCTGTTGTGTCTCCTTTCCCAAGAGACTGCAGTCCTCTCCTCATGAACTGAGCGAGGCTTTGTCTCCTCAGCCTCTCACTAACAGCCAAGGGAAGATCGATCAGAGAAACATGTGTGGGGCCCTTTTTCATAGTGTGCCCCACTGTGAGACTGTAGGATTGCTTATTTATTTACCTCTGCTTTGACTAATGGACAATGTGTAAAGTTGATTGTTTGACAGGAGGCTATCTTTCTGACACTTGACACTAGCTTTAGACTCTTCCTCGCCTACTGGCCTTCACAGGAATTAGATGGCTTATGCAAGCTTCTTCTGTTTGCCTGAAAAACAATAATTCTGTTGTCTTGCAGATGTTATTTTCGTGTTTATGCTGCAGTAAGTAGTCCTTTTCTGTATGCAGTCAGAGCTTTATCAGTTGCTCTCCAGACAAGCTAAGACTTTGACAAAGCCTTTGGGTTTTGGAAGGGTTTTGGTTAGTTGCTTGCTTGAACAACAGTGAGCTGTCATAATCTAGATTTCCTGCAAAATGGTATCTGACAACATTTCACATAATAGTGGTTAGCTGGAAATTAGATAGCTCTTTAAAGATTTGTTCATTGCCTGCAAATCTGCAACTGTGATCTGTCACCAGAATGTTTTATTGCATGCATCTGCACAATGGTATTGTAGTTCTCTATCCATGTTTACTAGTGTTACGGCTTCGATTCAGCTTCCTAAATTATTCCCATTGTGTTAGATTATTTTGGGAAATAAAAGACAAGAGAAAATTGGGAAATAAATATGACAGGAGTCAATGGGCACAAACTGAAACCCAAGAGGTTCCATCAAGACACCAGGCAGCACCTCTGTGCTGTGTGAGTAACAGAGCCCTGGCACGGGCTGCCCAGGGAGGCTGTGGGGTCTCCTCCTTGGAGGCCTTCAAAAGCCGCCTGGAGATAGGCCTGGGTTCCTTTTGCTTGAGCAGAAGTTGGACCAGATATCCTCCACAGGTCCCATCCAGCCTCGGCTAGTCTGTAGTTCTGTGAAAACACTAACTTTTGGTTAATCAAAGTCTTGATCAGGGAAGATAACAGCTCTTTCTCTCACTCTTTGCAGAAGTTCAGATGCTGTTGTCTTGGGGCCTCCCAATAGATCTTCTGACTTCCTTTAATATTAGTGTTAGCTCTGCTCTTCAGAGTAGGAGTATTGCATTTATGATTCGTGTTCTGGAAAGAATCCATGATTCTTTATCTTATGGCTCTGCACCCCTGAAGACAATAATGATTCTTGTTTACTCGATCCCTCTCTATCTAAGACTAAAGATTACATCTCTTTTGATCAAGGGGACATCATCTTCATACCTCATACTTTTATAGATGCTTAAAAAAACGGTGCTAATCTAAGTTGTATGTGCATGTCTTTGGCAGTGGAGGTGATAATTAAATGGAGTGGTTTGAAATCAGGTTAGGAATCAGAGCAATTGGCATGAAGGGACAAAGGAAGTAACAGTTATTTTTGTGAGTACAGCACCCAGCAAACAGCTGAGGATATGATTTGTGTTTTGTGCTGGTACTTCTGAAATATTCTGTGTTTGTTTTTTAATCCCCAGAGAAACAAGAATACATGTTGGCTTTGTCTGCAGTAGTAAACTAAACAGAGCCAAGGCATATTTATTCTCAGTTACCTGAGCATTATTATCCATGCTGCCAAATGATCCTGGGCAAGGTTTTGGCCCATGCCATGTAGCTTTTCCTAAATGACTTCTCCCACTGCTGAGGAATTACTACAGTCCAGGGGCTGTGCCTGGTAGGCAGCTTGGTTGTTAACCCTGCTCTAAAGCCTTACAGTGGGCTCCTTACAGGGGCTGGTTGACTTCTGCATCAGAAAACCAATCTGGGGATGTTTAAATATTGTGTGTAGACTGTAGCTGTGTTAAGAGCTGAAAGAGTTTCTCTATGCTACATCCTGTGGTCAGGAAAGTTGGAGATGATACCCATTTATCATCTTCCTGAAGAAAGTTACACGGTGGTCATTTTTACTCTGTCAGCTTTAAAATATTGCTGCTTTGATGTCTGTGTGTGGGACTAAGCCATAACCTGATGTGATAAGCCCTTCCACTTCCAGACAAGCAGAGCCAGGAGAGTTTATAAGGTGTCCTTAGGTGCGTAATTGCAGCTGTTGTGAGCATCCGGTACCTTGAAGTGAGGGTGGTGTGGTGCTACGAGGAGGCAGTATTTATTCTGCTTCCTTTTATAAAGAATAAAATTCCATCAGATATTTTTCGGCATGTTTTTAATAGCTGATTTTGCAGTGTAATAGTCATTATCACCATTCTGAATCTCTTGGCCCTTCATGTGCCTTGGGTTGCTTCTCGATGCGGAATTGCGAAGGAGTTATGTGAAACGTAATGTTTGTAAAATGCTTTGAAGATGAAAAGCTCTCCAGTAGGTTTTTATTATTACCAGGGGCAAAGTGAGCAGGAGTGGCTTCATGTTGGACTGCTCATTTCCCGAGAGATGCCTTTGTTTTGAAGAGCGTACATTATCAGTTGGGTTGGAGACCAAATTATCTTATTTGAAGTCTGAATATAAATAAAGTAGTAAACTTTCTACCTTGAGATTATTTGCATGAGAAAGTTTATTATTTGCGGAGGAAGTTTTGGTACAATCCTCGCTCTATTTAAAGTAACGTTTATTTTGAGTACTCGTCTTCCGCTATCCAAAGCTGGTTTGAATCCAGTCCTTTCAAACATCCTCATCAAGGAAGCAGGGCTTTGCTGTAGATCAGCTCTCCTGGTCTTAAAGCTAAAACCAGTTTCTACGTTATACGTTAATACATAAATAAAAGCGTGGTGATTTGTGCAGCGGCCCTTGGTGGTGGCGAGGCCTTTGGGCCGCAGCCAGGCGCGAGCAGGCCGCCTCGCCTGCTGCAGCTGCACGAGCTGCTGGCTCCTGCCTGGCACTTGCAGAAATCGCTGTGGAATTTGCTGATTCTGCCAGAGCCGGGCTAAACACTTGTTCCCGAGTGGTGTGTCCCAGCGGTACAGCTGTCGGTTATGAAAAACATGCAGGGGCTTTTGTCCGCAGTCACAGTGCTCTGTCGAAGTATCACAAGCTGAAAATATCCTGAGGAGTGCTGTCGTCTAGCAGCACCTCCTGGCTTAGCCTGCAGGGAGCTTTTGCCCCCTGTGTTTGGGTGAAAATGTTCATCTGTTATCAGCCACTTGTGCCGGAGGTGGAGAGGGAGGCTAAACTTCCCCTCCGTATTGACAGTGAGGATTTACTTGGCGTTGTCCAGCTGTGCTTTCAAAATGTTCTGACCTATTTACACAACAAAACCAATCAAAACAACATAAACGGTTCTGGTGAGCTGCTGGATTGCAGTGGTTGCATTTGGCAGTGGGTATTCATGTCGTTTTCCCAACACAGGCAAAACCTAAACACTACAGAGATCTTAAACACTACGACCCCATGATACCCGTGGCGAACAGCTTGCTGCTTCTCTTGCCTTTTGGGGAAAGGGGATGGTTTGGCTGCAGTTCAGTTGGAACAAATGCTTGTGAAACAACAGACAAAAAAAGCAAACGACTAGATTTATCATTTTGCTATATAGAATAATAAATAATTGCGTAATTCCCAGCAAGCTGCAGTATACACTTGTGAGATGGTGGATCTCTCTCCCAGGTGTAATCTCTACAGGGAAACATTAAATAGGGAACTGTGACAGACTGTAATAATTGTTGGTTCCCCGCCCTTTTCTTCTAATTTTTTTTTCTTTTAATATTTTGTAATAGCTTTGGGGGATACTTGTAATTATTTCCTCATTTTT
This sequence comes from Netta rufina, assembly GCF_964035555.1. NCBI lineage: Eukaryota > Metazoa > Chordata > Aves > Anseriformes > Anatidae > Netta > Netta rufina. Next base: position 61,401,532 of record NC_140123.1, on the reverse strand, counting down.
ATGTGGTATCCCTTAAGGAATGAATTGAGAGAAATGTTTCATTTTAGCTATTTGGACAACCACGCCACATTTCCTGGGCTACAAATGTTTGGTAATTTGAAGGATAAAATTGCCTGACACTCAGGATATGAGAGAGCTCTTCATGTCTTGCACCTGGAACTCAGATTTTGAGAATACTAAAATGAAGCCTTTTTGAACATGCTTTTTTTTTTCCCCCTAATTTTGTTTAGTGATAGTCCGAATGCTGTCTATGAGGTGGAGAAGTGGTTGCCACGACTGCACTCAGTTGTCATAGGACCTGGCTTAGGTAGAGATGAAGTTCTACTTGAGAACGCAAAGGTAATATGTTTCCTGCTATTTTATTCTATGTCTTCACGTTGAATTTTATTAACCAATTCCATATCTATGTGATCACACTGATGTTTCTGGTTAACAACTAACAGATTAAGTAAAATTGTTGCAATATATTTCCATGATTGAAAGGGGGCTCTGTGGTAAGAATGAACTACAGAAAGTATTTTACTTTTTTTAAGAAGACTTTATTTTTTATGAGTGGTTAGTGTTTATTGTAACAGCTATAATTTAAAGGGAAGAGTTTAATTGGATATTGTTGACAGAAAATTGCAGCTGTTAATTATGGTCTTCATTATTAAAATTAAGAGCGATGCTTTATGTTCAGGCACCCACATAGTTGTTTTGATTTGCTTCTGCTTTGATTGTGAAAGTTGCTCATTAAGAAATAGATGTTGGCACCTCTGAAGGGCTCTGTGTTTTCCTAGGTGCCGAGCACCTGTACTGTAAGAACCTAAATATGAATTTCAGTTTCTAATTTTAGGAGCTGTGTCTGACAGCTTGTGAAAGGAAAGGGACCAAAGAACAGAGACTGTGTCCCCTTGCAATAAGAAATAATAGTCTTAATTATAAAATGTTGCAGATTTCTACTCTGGATAAAGAAGTAATCCTATTTTCTGTCAAGTCTTAGTGGAAAGCTGAAAACAGGAGCTTAGATAGCTCTGTGCTCTAACTAACAGGCACTTACACAGTCTTCCAGATGATGTCTTGTATTACTACCAATAGATCTCTGCACGTTCAAAGTACATATTTCACTTTGCACAAAATTAGAGTGACACTAATGTAAGAAAGAATTCTGAGGACTGTTACTGAATTAATCAGTGTTACTAACAAGTGCAATTAATAGAAGTTACAGAAATGTTAACAGTGGCACAGTGAAATTACAAGTGAGGAGGCAAGAGACTGGAGACCACATTGACATCCAAGACATTCAGAATACTTTGAGGTTGATAAGGGCATTTTTGCTAGGCTTTGGTTAGAGAAAGTTGCTGTTGTAGTTCTTCACTCCTTTAATTCTCCTTCTGCTTTCAAAAAGTGATTGTTTTATGATGTAGAGGTGCAAAACTAAAAAAAAAAAAACAAAAAACATGGCTTTGGAGAGTGGCAATAAATAAAATTATTATAGCTGATGAAGAAATAAAATTTGATGATGAATGTAAACTTTCAGCAAAGACGGTTTTTGAAAACTTTCCTTCGAATTCTTTTTGCAGAAAAAAAAAGATTTGATTTTTCCTTTTTGTTTTATTTTTACTTTTTTTTTCCCCCTAGAGGAAATTAACTTTAAACAAAAGAAAATAAGGCTTTGTTTAGAATATCTACAAGATCTAACATAAGCTTCTTCAGTCCATCTGGGCTTTCTAAGTATCTGTCATGTACTTATCTGTAAGATAGTATGTGGAAGATTCCTTTATTTTTTCCTTCATTGCTAAAAATAATTTTTGCTTTCTTGGTGAATTACAATCATACTTTTACTTCAGCCTGGGTGTCCTGCGTGAGCTTTCATGAAGTTAAAGAAACAAATCCAGTCAGTGAAGACAAGCTGTTTGGGAGCTCTTCCATACTAGGGCCATGTTTATGTGAGCTGTAGATCCGACCTTGTTAATTTCGAGCCACATTAAAGCTCAAGTTCTTTGTCTTCACTATAATTATGTAAATGTTCATTAGTTATTCAGTTGTGTTGTATGTGTGTGTGTGTTGTTTGGGTTTTTTTTAATCCAACAACCATAATCTTCTAAATTCTTCGTTCAACCAAAAGCTTTAAGAAGTCCATGTAATTGGGAAAAGTGAACTCTGGTTACCTGCTTGAGGAGGGCTGGTGTTTCTCTGTGCTCAGGAAAGTCTGAGCCTCCCTCTTGCTTCGACAGTGAATTTTAAGCTTTGTATCACTCTTCACCTTCCAAAAAACAAGAAAGTGGTGATAGCATTGCTATTTTAAACTTTTCTAAGAGGCTGACTGGGTATATAATTTTCTCTCTTTAAGCTAACCTCAGCATGCTGTCATTTGAACACAAGGCTGAGATGTAGATTAGTGTCTGCTTTTGTTTCAGGGTTTTGTATCAGAGCGGTGGTGACAACAGGAGGAGGCTTCTCCTCTTCCTCCTTCTGCCCCATTTAGGTGATGAGGCCTAGTTGTCTGTCACCTCTCTGACGCTGTTCTTGTCTGGGTCTTGTCCAAACTGTGCCAGCACATTGCCAGCAAATATGTTTGTCTAAACAGTCAGGTGTTCAGGCTACTTTTCTCCTCTGAGCATTGCGAAACCAAGGCACTAAGGCAGCAACCTGCAGTTTCTGGTATATGGCCAGAGTGATAGATCGTGTGCTTGCTGACCAGGTGGTGCATCTTCTCACCCAGGACCCTTTGTTCTCTCAGTGTCCTTATGGTATCATCTGCCTCCTTCATGCTTAATGTGCATGCATTGTGGCATTTAAGGGCTTTCCAACAGTCTGATGGAAAAGAAGCACTTTGTGATTGGTTTCCTCCTACTTTTTTTCTTGAGTGGAGTGGTGCTCTGAATATGTCCTTGTTGGCTTCCTGTGATTGTCTGCTTTTGGCTGTAATTCCATCTGCAAGTCTTGTTACAAGAAGCTACTCAACAAGTTTTATTCCCCCTCACATACTGTTCCTCAGTCACCTGGATGAGGTCTGATGCTCTGTCAGAGCTCCCTAGTTACAGGTTTGCAGGACCAGGAGCTACAGGTTCAGAAAAATCTACCAAAGAAAGCTTCTGTTGGGTCCTTTTTTGTTTGGATCCCATGCAGGTGTGGCAGCTCTAGACTTGGCATGAATAGACCTTCCAACTCTGGAGCAAATAAGCATTCCAGGCTATTCTCCAGAAAGAGAAAGCCACAGCCAGCTTCCTTGTAGGCAATACCAGGCCATCTGTTTTTCATTGTCTGTGATTGATCCTGGCCAGCAGTGACACTACCACTGCTTCTTTGTGTTCACCTCAGCTGGTATGCAAGCTGCTGGTGGTTTAGACCCTGAGACAGTTCAGCTGTCTTGTGCAAACAAGGCCAAGGTTCCTGGGATTGACCTCTGTCAGTACTTAGAGGCAGCATATTTCCAAAGCTACTGTCTACTCACCTTTGTATTTCACACAGAAGAGGTGTTGTGCCCATATTATATGTCCCCACTGCAGAGCACTTCCTTCAGCCATTCCAGGGATGATGATTGCACTTCTGGTCTTAGTCTGATCTGATTTTCTTGTAGCCTGAGGTTTGGAACCAGGAGAATCCTCAACTGTACCACCAACCAAGTTCCTGCCCTGCAGGATGATGAGTGCAGTTCCTTAGAAGAATTTGGAAAGGAGTACTGTATTCCTTGCAGAGCCTTTTGGGAGGGTAGATGATACTCCCTAATGCTTCAGGCTGTTCCTGTATTCTGCCTGCTGCCTGGCAATCAGGAAGTTATGGGCTTAGCTGTTCCTGTATCGGTTTCCAGCCTCTTGTCGTCTCCTTTCCCCTTCTCCTCCTGGCATGAATGTGATACTCCTGTCAAATTTTCTGGTTCTGAGTTTGGTGAATCTCCATGGGGTACATTACTGGCCCTGTGGTCAGATGGACCAATACAGAATTGGAATTGTTGTGTAGTGGTTACTATTGGAAGCAGGCAGAGAAAAGCCTTCAGCCTTGTGAAGAGCCTTATCCTTAATCGAAGCATGACTTTGACGTTGAAATCATCTTTTGCTGTCACTGGGTTCATTGCCTCTTCCCCTGAACTGGTAGCAGTGAATCCTGCATTTGGCCACTCCGGTCTTCTTTGTGTTTTGTCTTGCAGCAGCAAAGGAAGATAGCTGTTTTCAGCAGAGCGTGCTTGCTTTCCTCCTGCAGGAGAGGTAATGATTAATAGCAAGATCAACTGGGTTCTCAAAGCACACGCTTGTTCCTCTTACTCAATTCTCAATCTTTGTTTTAGCTCCAAGAAAATGTTCTGGATACCAGCCTGGGTTCTTCTTTTGACTGAGGCCCTGCCTAGCTCCCATTTCTGCCCATTGCTGGTGGTAGATGATATTTCTGTTCCTCTCCCCCCAGCCTCCTTACCCCAAGATGAGGGCTTGAGCTCCTGAGGCTCCTGAGACGGTCATTCAAATATTATTTTCTCCTTGAAGATCTCTGCTATCTGCTAGGACATAAATTTCTGAAAGCTCATCTTCCACCCCTCTTGAATAACTAGCTACTTATGGTTGCATGGAAATTCCTTGCCTTTAATTACTTCCAGCAAGGCATGAGAGAAGTTTGGGTCGTTGTCATGGGTCACCTCCATGGGGTGTGCCCAGAGAGTCCATTTTAGATGGATTCTCAGTCCCACCTCAAACGAGGTTTCAGCCTTTCTGCCTTTGTTTTTTGTTGTTTTGGATTAATTTCCTGCCTTCGGGCCTTCATGCCTTCAGGATTTACTCAACACTTCACAGCCTTAATAAATGGTAAGAAAGGGACCAGGTGCTTCAGTATGCTCTGTCTGCACTGGTTTTTACAAGCTGAAAAGGACTACAGAGTATGGAGCCACTTTTTGTCGTCAGAGCAGTCTGTTAAGGTAAATGTGCTTCCACGGGCTTTGAGAAGCGCTCTCCTCTTGCTATCTGAGCAGATACCTAAACGCACTGGGTTCTGCTTGTATTTATTAAAAGGCATCTGAGAAGCACCCCAGGCTAATGCTGTGGTTGTTAGATCAGCATTGTCTGCGATGCCTACTGCTGTGTGTGAGTGTGAGCAGCAGGATGCGTTCCTCTCTGGGAACACCGCTCGTGGACTCAAATTAGCAGAAAAATTATTTACTTAGTTTTTTACTTATTTACTTAGTTTTTTGCTACGTGTAACATGAGCATGTGCTTCCCGCCCTGTTTATGTCATCTGCAAAATCCTCTGGAGATTCCTGCAGTGGGGATTCAGCAGTTCATAGGGAACATGAGTAGCGCCGAGGACGTGCTGCTTTCTGTCTTCTGCCCTCAGCTAGGAGGAGGTGAGGTGGATGGAGTCTTATGCCTGTGGTACTGCTGAGACAAAAACCAGAGGGCATGTATGTGCATCCACTGTGAAAATACATCTGTAAATCGTTTTCTCAGCCCCCACACAACCCCTAAGATGGATGCATATACTGCAGGTAGTACCCAGTGACAAAATACTTTCTAACTAGCCAGGAGTCATTGCTTTCAGACAGCCTGATGAGAGTCAGAATCCATGGAGATCTTCACCTAAGGTGAGGCAGCTCCTGGGGTCTGACGCAGTTGTTTTTGGTGCAGATCAAGCTTGGGAGCACCAGCTCTAAGCAGAAAAATGCTGTCGGTTACGCTACGAATTACAACTGCTTATGCTCAGAACTATTAGTATTCTGTGGCTTCCTCACAAATGTCTTGATTAGAAGAACAGTGTTTGAAAATATGCTAACGGGACCTTAAATACAGGTTTATGCAGCTTGCAAGCAGAATTTATTTTCTAATATATGTAATGGGTCTTGATGAAAGTCATTCACAGTGAAGTGGGATGTTTATTTGCCTTCTGTGTGCAGGCTTATATTGTTGTTTAACTTGATTTTGATTCTTAAAAGCATTTGTAAGCAAAATGCTGGCACTGAATACCTTTTCAACTTTCTGAGCAGTATTCAGCTAAGAAGGCTAAAAAGAAATTGGCAGTGATAAATTCTGCAGTTCAACTTAAGTTTATTTGTTTCTTTTTAAGACAAAACGCCAGCAGCTCACCATGAATATCCCAAGCCAAATTTAACATTAACATAACCAACCATAAATTGGAAACTGTAAAGAGTTTGCTGTGGGAGTGTGAATGTTCAGTGGATGAAACAGCATGTGGAAACTCAGTGCATTCGTTTATTCTGATTTACAATTCTCACTTTGGATTGGAGTAAGCAGGATTATTGCTTAAACTGGGTTTGGATGGGTTTAGGGGTGGGAATACATAAATACAGCTTCCCAAGTGGTATCTAGTTGTGCATGAATTCGCAAGGGATAACTAAAAAGGAGCGTTCTGTCTTCTGCGTAACTGGGATAGCACTTCAGAGGCTTTTGCTTTGTTTTCTTGTGTTTCTTCTTGTGTTCAGACGTGATGTTCGCTTATGTCACTTCTTTTAAAATTTAACATATGATTGAGGCAGACATTAAGCTGCAGTTTTCTTCCAAGTCAGCAACTGGTCTGCTTTGAATTCAAACAGAGAATCCCGAAGTGGATCACTCTTACCTTTTTTTATTAGTTTTTTTTTTTAATGTGGAACAGAACCATTTTGATTAACCAACATCTTACAGCATTTTCAGCTTTGTTAGTTGCAACAACAGCTTTTAACATCTCCCAAGGTACTGGGGTACTCTTTAGAGTTGGTTTCACCGGCTTAAAAGAAATACTTTCCTGCGCACCTCAAAATTGATTTTGGAAAATGGGGCCTAGCCATATGATAATGCAGGTAAAAGGCAAAAGACACAGTTAAATTGAATTTAGCTTAAATGATGAGATAAAGATGCTATTTGTGTTGACGAAGGGATATTTGTCTCTGTTAAATGAGTCATTCAGGTGGTCTGAGTTGTGGTTAGTAGTTAATCATTTTGTATGTGAGGTTTGAGAGCTTAGAATGATTAATAAGCCAGTGATAGTTACACATACAGAAACCTATTAAGTAAAACTGAAGCAATTAAGCTAACTAAAGGTAATTTATATAGATCTTGGCTACAAAGTTAAATTCTGATTGATGCTGAATTTTGAAAGGAGGAGCAATTCCTGTTTAACTTTGTGGGTGACACTAAGGTAACAAAGGCAAAAACAGGATCATTCAAAGTTACTGAAAAGGTGTCTCCAGTGCAAAGAGCCTCAAGCAGAGAAACTCCAGTTTTAACAATTTTCAAAACCTTCTGTATCAAATCTACTCTATTTAGGGAAGCTTCTTTCCCTGCCTTCCCCCCAGCAACCGTGGCTGTAGCCCTGAACACAGCTTGGACCTGGAATCAGTGCCTACCCCTAGCTGTGCAAGATTACACACTTGTGCTTGCCAAGCCCATTTTGCAAGCCTCTCTGCCACAGAGCTGCATCCTGACCTCTGTGCAGCCGAGGCCATGCTACCTCTGCATTATGGCAGGTTTGAAGCCAGGAACACAGAAATGCTTCCTCGGGTTTTTAGTGCCTCTCTGTAGGAGTTGGTGTGCAGTGTGCTGGGGCGGGACTTGTTTTTAACTCCCGGGCACCTTGGTGAGAGGTGGGGGCTGCGGAAACATTTCCAGCTGCAGTATTTATAGCGAAATTTCTGCCTATTTCTTCCTTTGTATCTCTTTCTCCCGGAAGAAACTATGGATTTAGGCTTGGTGGATGAGAGTTGGGTCCATGTGGAAAACACAAGCAAACAGAGAAGGCATTTCAGCAGCACCTTCCGACCCTTGGAAGACAGTAGCAACTTCCAGTAGTGTTTTATCTGTAAAGGGGGCTGCTATGCCTTTTTGATCATTTGTGGTTGTACAATACATACCCAGGGCAAGATTATGCCCTTTTGCATGTCCCTGCCACTCCAGAAGCTAGGAATTGTTGCTGCCTCGAGTCTGGCTGCTCCAGCTTAGTCGGACAGCCCGGTGTCAGGTCAGCAGCACGTACTGCTGGACTGCAGAACCAGTCACCTCAGTGTTAACCAGTATTTCAGAAGTGGTATTTGAGCTTTTAGAGAATGGGCCTGCCATCTCTCTGAGAAATCTGGTTATTGACAAGTTGTGGGCATGCAAGCTGTTGCTTAAAGGACCTCACCTGCTTAACAGCCCTCCTAATGCATTTTGTCTTTCGTTTGGAGCATCTAGCAGAAAAATTCACAACGTGCTTGGCATTTGCAGATTGCACTAGAATACGTTTTGGTGGGCTGGGAGCAAGATTATTCTGCTTACTGAAGTGTTTGGATGTCGTTGTGGTCAGTGCTATCCAGCATGCTGAGGCTTGAGCTGCTTTTTGAACATGTGGGTAAGGAATTTTGCCAAGAGTGAGCCAAGACGTGACTCTTTAGCAGGGACCTAGGAAGTGCAGCGTTCATTGCTGGTGTTGGTAAAGGAAGCCTTGGCCACAATCTTTCTCCTGTGCAAGGCAGAAAGATGGCTGTGATGTATCCTTAGCGAAAATTAATTACCGCTGTGGGATAGCTGTTGAGTCATATGCTGCTCTTGTGGTTTGCTGCTTATTTCATTAAAATTCAATCTTCTGTTAAAACCATTGGCTCCAATTTCCTGATTCTTCCCTTTGCAGATACCGAATGCCAAGGTTATTGTGTGGCTAAACCAGTTCATCAGGAAAGCCACAAGGAGCGATACGGCTAATAATAAGTCCAAAATCATTGCAGGCATTCTGCTGCCAATCCACGTCTAATTAAAAAAGCTGAAAAACATATTTAAGTCAGGTGTAGGCAAAACAATGCATAATTGTCTTCTCCGAGGAGCCGTGGAGGGCCAGGTTGTATACTGTTGAACACAGGCAGAGTAAACAGGATATGTATGTTGCTGCTGGTTTGTGGGCTTGCAGAGAGGTGTCCAAACTGCAGAGTTCTGCACGAGGCTGTGGAGGCTCACTCAGACTGTGCTTCCTGCTGTCTGCTCCACATGCAGCAGGACTTGAGCCTTGTGCTCTGTGACTTCCTTGGCTGATGGGTTTTCTATTGTACCTGGGAGCTCCAGAGAAATTTATTCCCCCCCAAAAATGTTCCCTCCACTCCCCTCTTAAGTTCATGTTTCTTCTGGAAATAATAATAATTTCTTCAGGAAATAATAATAATAAATATTAATCCATAATAATCAAAAATCCATAATAAAAGTAGTAAAACTGAATTTTTTTGCCCTTACTCTGCAAATTTTTGTGATCACAGTAAAGAGTTACCTTTACCCAGACAGAGCAGTGACTCCTACTATGGCACAACTTCTTTCTCAGTCCTTACTGCGTAGGTTGCTTGCATCCAAGTCCCAGAAGCCCAGTCACAGAACGAAGATTTTTCAGGGAACTACATATTTCAACAGTGCAGTGGGAGTAGGTAAAAAAAAAAAAAAAAAGCTGAACCACTGCTGTTGCAGAATAATAGCTTCTGTGTAAGGAAGTGTAGTCCACTGGAACATCTTGGAGCTCGAATCTCCGAAGTCTTAATGCTCAAAATGCCATTTGAGGGGAAGGGGCAGTGTTGTGGTTTTGTCCTTGATACCTGTATGCGGTGCTGTTTACTTATGTGACTGGCGTTTGGAAACCTGCCTTAACTTGATACCAGGTGCATTCTTAGTAGCATTTCTTAGTAGTTTTAATTAGCAATGTTCTCTTCCATATCCTTCTGCATATAAGTAATTGTTACACAGGATAAAAGTGAACAGATGGCTCCTGCTCATACAAAGAGTCCCATTAGAAACCATTAAATAGATTTTGGTGTGAAAGTAGCTAGTCTGAGCTGTATTAATTATACAATTAGCAGAGAAGATTTTTCTGTATGCCACAAGTATTAACACAGGAAAGTCCGTGCCAGATATGAAGAGACAGATTTGGCTGAAAATTCATTGTGCTTCCATAAATAAAATAGAAGAGGATGTAGCCATTATTGCTCTGTACCCCTCTTACTCAAATAATTACTGTATGCAGTATTTGCAGTAATAGTGTTTAAAAGCGGGGTTCGTTTCACCTAATTCTTGATGTCTAGAAACAGAGCAGTAAGTTTTCTCTCCTCTCTGTGATAACTGAGGAGGGACACGTATGTCTGCTGGTGATGCATCCCACCCTAAATGCAGTGCCTAAGCCAATGGCATTCTCACGGTGAGACATTTCACCCCTAAATGGCAGGAGGTGAGTCCTGTCCCCAGTCAATATGAAGCAGAGGTTCCCCAATGATTGTGGTGTCCTTCAAAAGGTGGTTGTCTTATGGGGGCTTTCTTATCTCCCTTTTTATGGTTACCGCGTTACTCCCTCTCTCCCTAAGGCTTTGTCTTTGAGGTTCCTCGTCTGTCTCCAAGCAGCTTCTGTCCGGGTTTAAGGAACAGGAGGAAAGGAGAACAATTACTTTTGGATTTGTGTTTGTGGAATAATAAATGAGCTTTCTAAACAAGGCAAAGGACTTTGTATCCCCTGATTATTTGGAGAGAAAGAGAAAGCAAAGATCGCTTCAGTAAGTTAGATTAGAAATTGATACCTCAGAGACTCAGTACACAACAAAAGTTGCTTGGCCAGTAGATTTTACTTAACAAGATGAAATTTTTCTTCAGAGTAGAGGTCAGATGTCTCTCACAGACCGTGGAGGGCATGTTAGAGAAGTGAGAGCACAAAACATCATTAGGAAGAAATGCCTTATTTCTCCAGAAGGTACCAGTGACCTCACCTTCCAGAAGCTATTTACCCGTACATATACTTCTGTGCTTTGTGGCTTCCGCTTTTTTTTTTTTTAATTAAGCATACAATCTTCAGGTAGAGAGTGGATCTTCAGAAGTCATTGATTTAGCCTATTGTTAGGTATGTAGAGAAATTGCAACCACTAGGCAAAATGACAATTGTGAGAAAACATGAAAAGGGGCCAGACGATAACAGCAGCAGCCAAACCTTAACTGTTTCAGAAACAGAAAACATTTGGCCAAATTAATTCACTGGATTGATCATAATGAAGTTAGGAGAGTCATTTGGATGGGTATTGACTTCTGAGATCTGTGTCTTGCATCAGGCTTCATTAGGGGAAATCTTTTTTGGTTTTAAAAAAGCAAACTGTCGTGGAAGATTGGCGTACTGAAACCGACACAGTGGAATAAACTGAGGAGTCGTATTAATTGGAAATGGGACAGCAATCATTTAAGTGTACTGAAAGGGTTTGGGGAAGCTGCCAATGAGCAAAAATATTCCGTCTAATTAAAACTGGTTATAAAATAAGGTTGCAGTGAATGGCATTTGTGTCGCCAAAAATTCTGGGGGCTGATCTGAAAGCTTTCTTACAGAGTGTCTTGCTAACCTCTGGGGTTCGGTGCAGTGTGATATCTAATCAGAAGAGCCTAGGACATTTCAAAAGTAATTGGGCTTCTGGATGTATAACATTCATTTATGCAGGAAAAAAAACAGGGTGCCATATCCACAGCCTTATTTTATATAACCAAATGAGTCAAATTAAGTGTAATTGTTAATGAACACAGTAGGGGCAAAGCGGTACAGTTTCTGTGAAGGAAAACTGAGCTGTGCACATCTGTGCTGATTAATATTAACGAATAAAGAAATGACTCCATCTCATAAATTTCTTAAAATCTTTGAAAGGAAGGCTGCCTAGTTTTCAATATGTCACAACTAGTTCTTAGGTACGTTCTAAGATTTCCTCCTTGCACAGCTGTTAAATATGCTTATTTGTAAATTTGAATAATTTAGTAGTAGTTTGATAGTATGAGTTGTGTAAAACTTGCTATTGCTTCAAAATTCTTTAAGTAGCTGAATATAAATGAAGACTTGTGGTGATCCCCTGGAGACCCAAGAAGGATGGACACCTAGTGGGCATTGCCCAAGATGAGACCTGTGCACGTGTGTGCATGTAATGGAAAGGATTATATTCTGTAGTGGCTTCCAATTTAGCTGCAGCTGTGTTTTGAGAGATGTCCTCAGGCTTGTTGCAGTGGGTAGTGTTTCACTCTCACACATAGGACATGAAAGCAAACAAAAGTAATGTTAGGTTAAAGCCTGCTGCTAGACTCTGGTCATCCATTTAAAAACAGAAGGGAAACGTGTCTACTGAAACTGAAGAGAAAAAAACAGTCAGGTAGGAGTGAGGATATGTAGATTCCATCATTAATAATGTACATGAAGCAACATGGGCTGTGTTTTTGACCACAATACAAGAACAAAGGTACATTCAATACCTGGGAAGTTAATTAAATGCTTCTTCCTTCTTCCTTACCTAATTTCTTGATAACCTGTGGAGCTCGGTGCCATATGATAGCTGATCTGAAAAGCCTAATGTACAAAAACTGTTAGACTTCTGGATGGATACCACTCTCTGTTATCTTATACAGGGAAGAGATAAACTCTCCAGCTTCAACAACAGAAGTTGATAATGACCACCATCCAAAAAAGCTTGATTATCACTCACTGCTCATTAAAAATCTTGAGTATCAGTTGTTGCCACTGCTCTGTTAGGAGAGAAAACAAGGGCAGGCAGTCTGCTGGTACATATTGCTTGCTGAAAAACAGTTTTGCAAACAGTCTTTTCTCTTGACCTTTTCTGTTTTGTTTTGAAGGCATAAAACCTCTGGGGTCATGAGTGGAATGACATGTATGATGTACTGCTTGTCTCGGGGTGTTTGTTGTATATGAACTTGAGTACTGCAACGAGGGCATCATCAGACAGACAGCTAAGATTAGTACTAGAGTTATGGGTAGAATTTTATTATGACATTACTTATTTGGATTATTATTTTTTTTTATTTGGAAATATATGTTTGCTATGTATGACTCCAGTTAGCATATAGCCTTCTAGATCAGGGAGAGTGAGTTGGATTGTTGTTTTGTTTGTTTGTTTGCATGTCAACACCAGGGAGTCAGTTGTAGAAACCCTGTTGTCACTGCTTCAGACTGGGAGAGAGCAAAGCAGCTGTAAAATTACCAGTTGATACGAAAATGTCTTCTCTAACTTTGATGACCATAACTGAATGTTTTATTTCACTCTGAAAAAGCAACTTATATGACCAGATTTATTGTACAGCACCTACCTTCTAGACAGGAAGAAAATGCAGAATTTATTTTGGATGTTAAAAGCTTTAAATTAGCAAGCTTCTTAAAGTTATCTACATTTTTTTCTTGCAGGGTATTATAGAAAAATCGAAACTCAAAGGAATTCCTATCATTATTGATGCTGTAAGTACATTTTTGATTCATTCAGTGGCTTGACATTTAAGAATCTATTCAGAAAGTGTACTTCTTACTGTTTTTTTGCAGGATGGACTGTGGCTTATTTCCCAGCAGCCTTCTATTATTCAAGGCTACCAGCGAGCTATTCTTACTCCAAACTATATGGAGTTTAGTAGACTATATGAAGCTATGGTGAGCTATTTTCCTTTTTTTCAATTAAAGTATGTGCAAGTTTAGTCTTGTAGTCTTTATATAAATGAACACATTACTATTGGACTAAACATTATGTGCTGTTCCTCGTATGCAAGATGAGCATTGTCTGGGTTTTTATTCCAGGGGATAATTGCCACAACAATGCATATTCTTCAACAGACCTCTTTTTTTTACAGAAGACCCTTTTTAAGGTATTTTTGGCACTGCAATGGGTATAGAATAAAAATACCTGGGAAGGCTGATGGTGATGCTTTTTCTTTTCCCTACACACGCTGAAGTGACGTGTTAGAATATTTTGTTCTAGTAATAAAATACGTACTGTGTATGGAATTCTTGTGTTGTAGCTTAGAGACCCCGTAGACAGTAGTGATCATCATGGATGTGTATTAAGACTCAGCCAAGCCATGGGGAATTTGACAGTTGTTCAAAAGGGAGAACGAGATCTTATTTCAGATGGAGATAAAGGTAAGTGAAACCTTTTGCTTTTAGCAATGTGATTTTTTTGTTTGCTTTCAGACATAGTCCAGTGGTTGGATTGTATAGTAACTGGTTGACTGTTCCCCTGATGATCGAAGGGGAGGGAAGGCTGTCTAAAAAGCATAAAATATCAACCTTTCGATGCTTTATGTAAGTTGATATTTTAAAAGAGTGCAACTTAGTTGCCGGAAAAGTTAATGATTGTATTTCTCATTTAAATGACTGTAATAATGTTTTACACTAAACACATACTGAGAATCTCACTTCTTATAAGCTGTTTAAAAATCCTTAGCTGAGCTGGTCTAAGTGCAGATGTCACTGCTAAACTAATGAAGAATAATAGTGGTGTTTCACCATATATTGGCGAGTCTGAAAAATGAAGATTTCCTGAGATTCATGGACTGCTTATTGTCCACCGTGGGGTTGTAGATTAGTGTGTGTGTATATATGACTCATATGTTAGCCCTGACAATATTTTTTTTAATTTAGCTCTAGATTGCCATTACAACTTTTTAAAACAGTCACTTACTAATATGGTTAAAGTATACTTAATTAAATTTGCTGCCTATCTGATGCTAAGATCGTTTGCTGTGATAAGTATAAAATTAATTCATGAGTGCCTTCATCCCATTTTGACTACATGGCATTACTTCACGTACATAACAAGCAGCAGCTCTGCCCCTAATTACTTGAAATGCTAATCTCTGATAAATGTTCATGCGTTTTCAGAATCTTTTTGTATTTGCAGTCAATTTTTCATTACTTGGAGCCATGGGAGTCTTTTATAAGAGAAAAAAAAAAACATGTAACATGACAGTTGGTTTGAGCAGAGCCACTTCCAGGTACCCCCCATTAGTACAGACACCGTAGCAGACTGTGAAGCACGCTGGGACTGGAAATGATGTAGTTATGCCTATGTGGTGAAGGGCTTCGATAGGTCATGCAGTTCCCAAGTAGCTCTGCATAAAGTCTGCTGTCGTGTGTGCACCAATGGCAGGCTTGGTTTGTAACCTTGGACATCAGTCCGTGCTGAAGGGAGAATGAACTCTGCCAGAGGAGAAAATAGCCTAGCTCCAGTTTACGTCAGCTAGAGAGCTTTAGAGCACTGTGGCATCTCTTCTTGCTGTGTTTTTGTGTCAACTGGGTTATTTTTATGCAGGTTTGTTGCCTTTGTAATGAATGTCAGGAAAATTGGTGACACCTTAGACCGAGCACATTTGCTAGTATCTCTCTGTTCTTTTGAGTTGCTATTCTTGAGATAAGTGTACCCCCACTGCTTGCAGGAGAAAAGCGACAGTATCCATTGTCTCTTGTCACGCAGGATTCAAAAAGGGGAAGCATCTGAAAGTCTTTGCAATTCCAATTTTGAACGGTCAGGCATGGCACAAATTTGGTGTATGCCTGGTGTGCTTTGGGGGCTTTGCATTGTTACCCCTTCCCTCCTCCTCTTTGTCTTGTGTACTGATTTTTTTTTTTTCTCTTAGTTAAGTGGCTTTTTATTTGAAATAAAAAACAATTTTGTGGCTTTATAGCAATTGTTTGATATAGCTGTAGGCTGTTTTTGTGTTCTTACATTGGCTCTGTGATTGATGCTTTCTCTCTCCTGGATTACAGACATTACAGGTAGCATTACTGAGCAATAAGAAAGCAGTTGTCAGGTTTAATGCATGTTACAGTGTCGACTACAAACACTGTTTTTAGCGTTTGTGTAGCTTGTAAGAAAGTTCCTGAGAATTTTGCAGAAATTAAAGACATCAGCTTCCTTTTAAGAAGAATGTTCCTTGGGTCTGGGAGTTACTGTTGGTCAGTTTTTGAAAGGCTTGAATGCAAAATTACATGGAGAAAGGAGATCCTACTGTCTGCTCTGGGCTGTAACGCAGAACATGTTGTCGTGCCACTGACCTTGAATTCTCTACCAGGTTTTCCGCTCTTAACTTCTGCTTTTTTCATCTGTCTGTTCTTTTGATCTGATGTCATTTTTTTTCAGCTGAGACAACACAAATGATTCCAGTGTGAGCGAAATCCAGATCTTTGGATCAGGCCAATGTCCTCTGAGCACAATGAAACATTATGAAAAGATCTGTGTACTCCTCTTGCCTCTTATTTTTCATATTGTCACCTGTCTATTGTGCTTAAGCCTTACCTATTTTCAGGCATTTCTTGTTTGATCTTATATGCTTAGCACGCTGATACTCCAGTTTCCAGATGTCACTTCTAAACTGTCTCCTTCGGGCATATAATGCATGCATACTTCCTGAAAAATGAAGTCTGAATGCTCTCCAGAAAAAACAAAACTTGCAAACCCAGCTATGTATCTTTGGTGTGCAGTGCTTGGCTGTTGTGGAAAGAAAACTTTCTGAGGATACAGGGTTTGCAGCTGGGAAATCCGTGTCTTGGTGAATACTTCTTGGCTTCGAGTGATTGTAGTGGCTATTGCCATAATACTTTTGTACATGTGTCTGTAGGAAATTGAGTGAGTAGAAGGTTTACTTCTGTTAGTTTAAGACCAGGAAGGTTATCAAGTGATTTGACAGTGGGCTGGAAGTAAAGGTGTTGGTGAAGGATTACTGTTAGCAAACAACTCTAATCTGAGCAAACCGGCACAATAAACTCTGATTGGAAGCTGAGGTATCAACAATTCAGATGACAAGTAAGGCATATTTTATTAAGAGTCAAAGAAATTAGCCTTAGAATAGTGTAACTAGAACCTTGATAAATGCCCAAACTTTTTTTTAAAAAAAAGAAAAAAAAAAAAAAGAAAAAAAAAAGGACACTTCTGAGGTTGTTTTTTACAGATCACATTTTTTACAGGCCACATCCAAGTGGTTCTTTGTGGCCTTAAAATCAGAACCGAATCACATACATAGCCTCTGTGAAATCAGTAACAGCCGTCCACTACAAACAAGGCTTTTCTAAAATGTCTCACTTTCAGTAACGAGCTGCCAACTGCCCTGTAAACGTAATCAGCAAGATTTTAAATTAAGTTTTATATACTCTTTTTCTCTTTCCTTTTGCAATTTCACTATATAGCTTGGTCTACACTTGTTGATTCCCTGCTCTACAAAGATGAGCTTCACCATGCTCTTGGTAGGTGATATCAGTGCCATCACTGACCAGGGTAGGAATGAGTACTCAGCCTGTGGGTAGAAGGTAAGTCAGCTTTTATTCACTACGGCACAGCTCTCTAAGGTTTTCTTTTTATTATTCATTGGAGAACTGGTCAATAATAAAGTGTGGTTATACCAGTCATAGTTCCTAGCATGTTTAAAATTTGGTTAGGTCCTTGAATTAGATCATTTGTTTTATTGGTTGTTTTCTCTTTTTTTATTTATTTTTTAACGTTACAATAAATTTTTTCCTGTACTTTCCCCAGCACCTGTGTTTGTCCTCTGCTCCCTTCCAAAAGGCAGACCTCATGGGTAACCAACCACTTGCTGCCTCTGACTACTTTTACCTGGAGCCAGTAGTCAGTGTTTCCCTCCTGTTGCCCAGCTGCAGCTATGGTCAAGAGAAGCAAAGAAGCATGTGAGAGGGAGTATCGAGTACTGAGTATGGGGTAAAAAGCCATCTCTTGCACTAAATCCCCAAGCAGTACTTAAAATTTCTGCTGTTAATCTGCCATACAGCTGGAAATAAGGCTACTCTGTGCATCAGTCCCCGGTTCCCTTAGCTAAAAGCTCTTACAGTGTCCAGCTGCCCTGCAGATTCTGCCTAGATTTTAGTACCTTGAGCTCAGTACCTTGAGCTCCACTCCTGCTTCTGCAGACTGAACAAAACAGGGAGGTCTTGGTTCCTGTCCGCTATCCCACCCTGTTTGTCACTGCATGTGTGGCCCAGCCTGTTGCCTCCCTGGCAGTACTCATCTGTTATCACGTCCATCCCCTGGCTCCTGCACCTATCCAAGGAGAGGAATATAAAATTCAGATTTTCTTTCGACCTAATTTGCTTGGTGTTTTGCACTCAAGGACCTAGCTAAGTTTTAAAAGTGTGATTAGGGAATACAAAAGTATAAGCACCCTTTATATAAAAGCCAACTTACATTTTCCACATCAGTCGAGTGAGGTTTCTCCAGCCCAGGTCATTAATATTGGTTGCCCTGTCTTTATGCAGTCTGGAACGTGTTTCTGGGAGTCTCCAGTCTCCAGCTACATAGCTTTGTGAACTAACTTGCAAAAGGAAAAAGATAAATTTCTTCTTATTATGGTTTTGTTGGTAAAAGGTTTTACTAAGGATCTGGTAATGGTCTAAACCTGAATCTTGCATTTGATGGAACAAAGTGGTTCTTGATAGCTGGCTACATTATGTTGCATATGTGGGGGCTTTACTCAGGCAGGCAGCCGAGCTCCACCACAGCCACTCTCACTCCCCCTCCTCAAAGGGAAAGGGGGAGAAAATGTGATGGAAAGGCTCAAGGGGTGAGGTAAGGACAGGGAGATCGCTCAACAATTATCATCATGGGCAAAACAGACTCAACATAGGGATGTTAGAGAAATGTATTACCTATTGCTAACTAGCTAAAACACTGAGAAACAACAACAAACCACAAACACCTCCCCCATCCACCCTCTTCTACCTCCTTCCCCTGAGCAGTGCAGGGAAACAGGGAATGGGGGCTGCAGCTGGTCCCTAACGCTTCGTCTCTGCCACTCCTTCATGGTCACACTCTGCCCCTGCTCCACGTGGGGTCCCTCCCACAGGCAGCAGCTCTCCAAGCACTGCTCCCACACGGTTCCGTCCCACGGGGTCCATCCATCCATCCCCCAGGAGCAAACTGCTCCAGCACGGGTCTCCCACGGGTGGCAGCTCCCCCCAGACCCCTGCTCCTGCGTGGGCTCCTCTCCACGGGCTGCAGCTCCGGCCCGGGGCCTGCTCCTGCAGGGGCTCTCCATGGGCCGCAGCCTCCTCCAGGCCACATCCACCTGCTCCACCGGGGGCTCCTCCACCCATGGGGGGGCTGCAGTGTGGAGATCTGCTCCATGTGGGACCCATGGGCTGCAGGGGGACAGCCTGCTCCACCAGGGGCCTCTCCACAGGCCACAGGGGAACTGCTGCTGCCTGCCTGGAGCACCTCCTGCCCTCCCGCTGCATTGACCTGGGGGCTGCAGGGCTGCTTCTCACTCCTCTCTCCCAGCTGCTCTTGTGTAGTAAGTTTTTTTTCCCGTTTCTTAAATCTGCTCTTACAGAGGTACAAACAACGTTTGTTTGGCTCTGGCCAGCGGCAGGTCCCATTGGAGCCAGCTGAAACTGGCCCTTATCTGACAGGGGCAGCTTCTGGATTCTCACAGAGGCCACCCCTTCAGCCCCCCGCTATCAAAACCTTGCCACCCGATACAGCATAGAAAGTAGAAACATAAAACATTCCAATTAAATGAGATTATTTGTTCTGTGAGGTAGCTGATGAGTCATAGAGGAGTCAGAATGGTTGTACCTTTCATTTGCACATCCTTAATTCCTTTAGGATAAGTACAATTCTCTTGCTTTGTAAGAGGAAACAAGTGCAGAGGACTTGTTCAGGATGTCTGAAAATCATGAATAAAATTTTAATCTCCAGGCTGTCTTTTGGTCTGCAGACTCAGTAAATGTGGTGCTTCACGGACTCTTTAGCCTTCATTATCATCAGCAGCAATAAGTGTTGAGCCTTAACTAGCATTCCCATATTTCACAGTCTGTACTCTAAATAAAAACATCAAAAATTAGCTGCCTGTGTTTTTTTCCACTACCGTGAATATTGTGAATCAAGAATATTGCAGACATAGGTTACTTTTTACACTGTACGTGAGCCTTCAGTTTTCTAGCTGCGACCCATTTAGTAGCTAGTATAAATAGGGCTGCCTGTACAGAGCTGTATCAAAATTCATGCTTTCCATTTAATTCACAGCCTTTGATCTCAGCAAAGCTACTACATTCATTTATTTATTTTTTAACTCACAAGACAGCTATTTTCAGTTACATCACAGGCTGTTTTATTAATTAAATGTATAATAGCCATAAATTTGTCATGCTTCTGGGGCTTGACTTGCCAGCACAGTTTGGGCTGTTGGCACTTTTGGCTTGCTGGCAGCGGTGTAGGTAAGCAAGAAGCCATGATCTGAATGCTTGCCCAAATGCTAGTTTTTATCTTATCTTCAAGGTATGTTGAAAAGGGAGTGATGATAACTTACTCTATGTCCTGAAGTACGTTACGTATATATAGAAGCTACTTAATAACTTGCCCATTGTTACCCCTAAAGTTTGGGGCTGAATTTTGATTTTTTTAATACGTAAAACTCTAGAAATTTCTACTTTCCAGTATTCTGTCAGCATGACAGCCTTCATTTTTATTTTTATTTTTTGTTTCTGTGGCACTCATATTTCAGTACAAATTGTTTTAATGGACTTAGGCAAAGCAAGAAATCTGGGTGACTGTATGACCAACATGTTGGGTTTGCTGCACACAGCTCTGGCAATATTTACGTGCTGTTTAATCGCTGAGACTATGTTGAAACTGTTGAAATAGGGCTGTGGTTTTTCTGAGTTCAGCAGACCTTTCTTACCATATTTCATTCAGCGATTTCATCAAGTGATAACAATTTTATTTCAGCTGGCCTTTTCGTACTACAGTCTCTGGATGCTCCATGGATAGGTGGTAGGGAGTTGTTGCTTTGTTGGTTGTGGGTTTTTTTTCAGGAAGTCGCTTGGCATAAATTGGTTTTCATTAAAATTCTACCTATTAGTTATAGTGAGTTTTTCAATTTTTCACCCTTTGAAATAAAGCCTTCATATTTGATTGCCAGGACCTATTAAGAAACAAAAGCAGACTCCCTGCCCCAGCAGCCGGTTTGGCTGGTGTTAGCTGCTTGTTCCTACTGTAAAGGCCTGTCAGTAGGACTATAGGTGAACCTCCCCGTTACTTTGATTGGGACTGATGTTAGACTACTTGACCTTAAGTAGCCCCGATTGCTGTCTTTCAGCATTGACAAGTAGTGGTGATTTCACTCTTCCCAGTGTCCCTGCTGTTCAGCGTTTGGTTGTCTTGGTCTCCTCAGCTCTTCCAGAATTAGATGAACCTTGCTTTCTAGGCCTTCTCATTTACAGTCTTCATCGCTAGCCTCACAGAGCAGTGGGCAGAAAAATGCTTCATCCTCATGCGAACACATCATTCTTCATCTCTCCAGGGAAGAGCTATCTGCCTTCCCTACATCACCGCTGAACATCCCATCATGTCCATCTAACTGAGGTCTTGGAAGGCTGCCACTGGTGGTTGCTGCTTGGGGCAACACATCGGGAGGTCGCCCACGTGGTCGCTGAAGAAATGCTCGATCCAGTGGGCCATGGACCTTTGGTCAGGGATGTTGGATTGGTGCTGAGAATGAGGAAGATAACAGTTCATTTTTATTGCTCGAGGAGAAAGTTGAGAAAAGCATCTCGAAGACTTTGTCCTTTGTGGGTTTGGCAGCACGCCACTGTGTCGTGACGGTAGTGCGGGATTCCTTCTTTTATTTTAAAAGCCCTCAGCAGTGACGATTGTTCAAAGGACTTTTTCATTCCTTTCCACACTGCCTGTCGTTCATCACGCTTTTATTTTGAGGTATTTTTTTGAGGAACTGAGCCTCTGTGCAAGAACTTGCCAAGCATTATACCTTTCCCCCCTCATTCAAGTGAATTTCCTGTAATTCTGCTGCTTTGAAGCTATTGCATGGATTTGTTTTCCAGCATCTCTGTGCGGAGTACAAAGGTCTGCCTTTGTTGCTGCCTGTGAGGTAGTCTGCACATATTTGAGACTTACTTACATAAAAAAAAAAAAAGGGACACAAACAAAAGACCACTTTTTGTAGCAGGGTATTATAATTGGCCTAGTTTGAGGAGATCTTACTTTCCTACACAGCTCAAAACTGGCTGGAAGGTTGCAGGGCTACAGAATAGTGGCAGATGGTGACATACAGCTAATAAGCAGGGGCTTGTGCTCGGCTGTCAGTCAGAAGGCCTCAAAGCTTTTGAACAGAGGATTTCCATCCTGCCTCCTGCCAGGAGTTCAAGACCTCAAAGTGAAAATCCTGTGAGATACCATCTTCAAAGTAGCAGAATTAGAGGTAATTTCTCCAAAGCGCTGTATTAAAAAAAAAAAAAAAATCCACCTAAAAGGGCATACCTTTTTTTCAGATACCTAACTCCGAAGTGTATTACGCTTGTGAAATTTGACATTAACTACTGCTCACCAAGGAACACAGCCAGCATCTTAATTTGGGACGGGGGGAGGGGAGGGGAGAGGAGTGATTGGGAAAATTAGCTGCGGGGAACGCTGCCGGGGTGTCTGCGGTGTGCGGGGTGACTGATGGCTCTTTGCCCTCCCAGTGGCAGCAGAAGTGCACAGCTGCCTGGCCTCGTGAGCCCAGCAATTCCCGCTGGAAGAATGGGTAGGAAATGGAAACGAAGTGCAATTCTCTGGTGCACTGTGTAACAGAAAGCAGAAATGAGCTATGCAGATCAACTGGAAACAGCTTGCTTGTGCTGAGCAGTTTTTTAATGTCTCTCTATTTAAGAAGGCTTTACCTGCAAGGCCTTCAGATTTGTCCCATTATCTCAGAGACATGTTCCCTCTACAAATATGAATAGCATTCCCTCTAAAACGCCTGTGCTGCTCTCTTCATACGTCTTGGAGAAACCCAGCCCAGGTGACTGCAGGAAACTGGGGTAAAGGCTGTTGTCCCAGCAGTGTCTTTCTTTAAGTACTTGCTTGTGTACGTAGCTTGCCCAGGAATGCACAATCCATGATGTGCAGAGCCCATAGCTCCCGAGTACCTGCCTGGAGATCCTAAACATTGCTACATGGCCACTACTGATATTATCAGCTCTTCTGTTCTCCTAGGAGAGGAGAAGAAGGTTCTCTTTTTTCTTTTCTTTTTCTTTTTTTTTTTTTTTCCTTCCAGAGCCTAGCAAGGAGAGCTAAGGGCAGATATACATACCTACAAGAGAGTTTGGAGAAGGGTAGCAGAGTTGGTGGTGGTCTCTTTTTCCGTGCCTTACGGATCCTCCAGGCTTCTTCCTTGGGCTTGCTGAGAGTGGAGAGCAAGGGAGTTACATTCAGTGACAATATTTGCATGTTCTTTGTAGTTAAAGCTCTGCAGAGATCAGTTTGACAAAGGACCTTTGTATATTTAACACAGAAACGGAACATCTGATACTCTGACAGAGCCTGTCCGCGGTGGCACTGCTGACGGAAAGGCATGGGCTCTCAGGGTGCTGTTGGTTGGCAGAAAAAGAGATCCCTTTTTTGGCTGTATTCTTACAAAGCCTCAGGAAAAGACAGCTTTGAGTGGTGTCTTTCTGATGGACATGGAAGGAGGCTTCAGAATGTTGCTCCATTGAGTTCAGAGAGCATTTGCTCTTTGTGAAACACCTTGCCTTAACATTTGGAAACACTGGAGGTCAGAGGCTCTGGAGAGCTGCGTCTGTGCTGTGGCTGGTGGAGGGATGTGGTCCAGCTCGGGTTGTGTGCATGTTGTGGCAGCATCAGTAGTGTACATCAACAGGAATCAGTGACTGAATGTCTGAGATGGAAAACGTAAGGTGTATGCGTTGTGTTGTTACTTAGTAAAGACTGAAAAGCAATTGGAAAAGTATTTTTTAAATGTTAACACTTTTTTTTTTTTGACGAGTGGTGTATTTCAGCATGTACTGCTGCCTGTGAATTTCTTCCGAGATGAGCCCTCGCAGCTACAGCGTTGTTATTGTGAACGGACGAAAAAACGCACGACTGTTTTTGGTTTGTTTGTTCACAGTGCTGGTGTGCAGCCATGAAGGAAGCAGCCGGAGGTGCGGGGGACAGGGAGACCTCCTTTCTGGTTCTCTGGGAGTCTTAGCGCACTGGGCATTCATGGCTGGAGCTGAGAAAACAAATGGGTATGAATATTAATTAATAACTTATTAATTCTCGTTAGTCTGCGTTCCCCTGTGGCAGCTGTTGTAGACCTGCCATAGAACTTTTCAGATAAAATTGGGACTAAAATATCCGTGTACTTTTAAAACTGTAAGTGTGTTTTAGTGCAGTCCCCTGGTTCCTGTTACGGTAAGAAAAACTAACATCTCCCACATTTGAGGCAGAAAAGTGTGATCCTGGCTCAATTCCCAAAGACACTTACGTATGGAGTTATATGTTTTCAAAACAGTTAAATGCAGGCAAAAAATATGAAGAATAAGTGATGGTCACTCAGTAATATTTCTGTAATTCAAAAATAGGTCATTTAGTTTTGTTTTTGTAACTCGGTGAGTTACCTTGCATTGTAAGGCAGAGGGACAGGTAAGTTGAAACTGGGAAACAAAGCACAGTTTCAAAGAGGGTGACTGTCTTAAGGCCAAGGGGCAGGCTGGTTTGCTCGTACATAAAGCAGACACCCACCTGCAGCTGGCTGCTGGCTCTTGTGTTAAATGGTGTCAGTTCCGCTCTGACTAGTTGGTCCCTATAGCTGTGTAGGCTTCCTGTGAAAGTAGCTTCTTTAAATAACACTGAAAGGAACCTTAAGACAAGTAGTGAGGGAGCAGCAGTCCCTTCCCAGTAAGTAATGAGCTATGAACTGTAGACTGCAGTCTGAAGTAACGAAATTTCCCCATACACCTTTCAGATACGTTGTCTCTTGTGACTGCGTGCCCCTCTAGTCCAGTAGCAGTAGTAGCAGTACGCCCTTTGCTACTGTATGAGATCACAGATTATATGAGAAGTCAGTGTGGAGAGCTCCACTTCTTCTGCTGAAAAAATTCGGATATTACTGTCTCATTGTTTGTCTCTGCCAAAGCTTTTCTTTTCAGTGTTTCCTCCTATAGGAGTCCATTGTTTTCTAGGTATCTCTTCAATCCTGTTTGACCTTGTTCAGTCTCAGGGGCATTTGTTTGGAGACAAGATGTCCAGGGCTAAACACAGTGCTGAGCTAAGGCATGTAGCTGACCTCCCTGGTTTTTGTTTGGGCTCTTGGTTTTTGCAGCTTCTGACCATGAGTTTTGCCTTCTTGGGCTGCCCCACTGAGCATGGCTGTCTGCAGTAATCACCAGAGCCTTGCTTCAGGTCCCAGCTTTCTCTAGTTGGTGTCTTAAATTCCAGATGTAGCAATCCTTGTCCTGGTTTTAACAAGTCAACAACTGGTGCCTAGGGCTGGTTGCTAAATTATTCTGCTTTTTTCCTCTGCTCAGGGACTGCAAAGGCAGCAGAAGTGGCTCCCACGGCCTGTAAAAGGTGCTTTGGAGGTGCCAGGTCTGTGCTTCTCCAGGGGAGGTTCAGTGCCTGAGCGATGGGGACGGAGATGCTCTGTCAGGCAGCTCGTAAACGTAGAAAGCATTAAGAGAGTGTGCCTTAATTTCTGGTGTGGCCCACAGCTGTCATCGTACTCTCTGTAAGCTGATTTAATGAAACGTGATGGCTCCCAGTACAGTTGGTGAGGTGTTTACACATCATCTGAGTCCGTGAGGGACCACCTGGTTGTCCGTGGCCATGGAACACGTTCTGACCCACTTCCTGAGCACGTGTGTTTTCCTTTTGCATCCTTCAGCACTGTTGTTTCTTAGTCATGTGCTGAGCCATGGGAAGAGAAGCATGAGTTAAAAAATTCCCAGCCAAGGATGCTCTGCAACACAAGAGTTTAAGAAATGCAGGATTTTTTCTCAAGAGTCTTTCCCAGCAGGGCTGACAAACGTTTATGGGTACAAAGGTTACGCCTGCCACCTTACGAATTACACAAAGCTGCTTTAGAAAAGCAGTGTTCAGATATTGTTTGTAATTGTGTTTGTTTCCTTTTAGTCAAAATCCCTTTCTGGTGGCTGCGTTTGGAGCTTGCTCTCTTACGAGGCAGTGTAACAACCAAGCCTTCCAAAAATTCGGACGTTCAATGACTGCCTCTGACATGGTTTCAGAAGTTGGAACAGCTTTTAACAAACTTTTTGAAACCTGAAGCCAAAGCAGCGCAGAAGAAGAGGAAGAACAATGACTGCAAGAGTAATTGCATTTACAGTAGAATTGAAATAAGTAATGCACCCTTTCAAGTGCTGTAGCAGCATTGGTATGCTAGGTAGATTTTTTTTTTTTATTTTTAAGAATAGAAAAATATGATTAATGTAGATATTTTCTAAGAGTTTGGAATACAGAAATGTTTTGGCTGAAATAAGCTGTAGTTGCAGATCTGTTATAATATAATAAAACTAAACTGAAAGTATTCCTCTGTTCTTTTTGATAGTTATTGAGCAATAACTAAAGTCTGAACAGCAAAAAATAAATAAATAATAAATGCACTTGATACTTAGATAAGAATAAAATTCTTCCACCAGCTCAACTGAATTTCTTGGATTGCACCAAGCTTGTCATGATTTCATCCTTAGGCCGTCTGTCTAGAGTTAACTGTTGCACTTCATTTTTTGCCATGCTAGTATATTTACTTTAAGAAGCAAAACTAAGCCTCGTTGGAAAGGGAACGCATGAAGTTGCTTTAGATTCTGAATGTAACTAGTTGCCTTTTTCCATTCCCAGTCCCAGGGGCAGCACTCCTCCCAGCAGCACACCCCTGCCTGCCACGTCTGGCTTTCTGGGAGAAGATCCCCCCATTGCAGAATAAGGACACGCTGTAGGTATATTAGCAGGGAACAGTGATTGTGTTTGCCTGAAGAAGAACTATTTTGAATTCCTTTAGCTGGTCTCAGCTCACCTGGAGCTCAGCGTGAAGAACTGTGTGAAATTATCCTTGGGAGAGGTGCTAGGTGGGTAAGGAGTGTAGTGCCACCTAACTCAGCTGGTCAGGCTGCGGGGCTAGCGGCAGAGCGAGGTGCTTTTAAAAGTCAGATTGCCTGCTGGACTGGAGCTCAGAGCACGAGTGTACGTGTACAGAGGTGGCTGTTTATTAACCAGCAGGAACTGAAGGAAAAGGCAGACAACAGCACGCATCTGTCTGCTCTTAGTGATACACAGGCAGTCGTAAGTCAAAGACAGGGACAGAAGAATGGTGGCAGGTGCTCAGGCTCTGGGTTTAGAGGCGTTTTGCTCTGCCATTATTGCCAATCTATTACCTCTATCTACTGTTACGAACACATCTGCCTGGCGGGCAGAACAGATGAGTGCTGGATACAAAGGGGAAGTTGGATTTTGCACAATACCGCTTCTGAAGTTTTTGGAAATTCAGTCAAAGCTTGTAAGGACTGAAGCAGTGTGGAGAGAGGGGCGAGCTCACTCGAAGGGCTGTCACAAAACTTTCAGTGAGGTCTGGCAGCGGGTGCTACCGTTGGACCTACGGCCCAGCTCTGAGTGTATATACTCCTTAAAGCGCAGGAACAAGCACACGAAGATGTGTCTAGTTCTTACAGCAGGTGTTATATATTCATTGCAACCACTCTTTTTTCCCAGTGGTCTGACTGTAGGCTGGAACACGGCATCGCTCATAGGTTCTTGTTCTCGTTCCTTGCAATAGCTCCCCACAAGAAGCACCTGAAGTCAGGCTGCTCTCAGTCCTTCCCCTCCCGCCCTTACGGTCAATACTTCTGTATGCACTGTGACTACTACCTCACCCCGATGCATTTTTGGTTTTTCTTTTTAAACCAGTTGCCTATTTTTTAAAATAGGTTTTTAAATGTTTGCTCATTTTGGTCTATGAGGGTTCACGGACTTCTTTTTAGATTAGAGCAACTGTCTGTCTGCTCCTAAGAGATGGATTCTTGGGGTTTATTTTAAGCAATTTTGTAAACTGTCTACATCCCTGGGGAAACCAAGCTACTATTACTTTTCCCCCTGAACCTATTGGGGAAGCCCAACTCCTTTTAAATAAAGTCAGTGCTGGATTTTCTTCCAAATACCGAGCGTTTCTGTATGTAGACCATCACGGTATGCTAGCCCAACGGCGTTTGTAGGCAAAGGCAATCAAGCCCCAGGTATCCGTACAGATTTCAACCTGCCATGTCGGTTTTAAACCTACACAAAAGTTGTAACTTTGTTATTCACTAATGTATGCAAATTGTTACAATTTTTACGCATTCTGGAAATGTAGCGGTTTCTTTCAGTAGGAAATAAAAAACATAGCAAATGAACTGGCTGGAGTTTGGTGTGTTCTGATTACGCTGCCCCCAGAAGCCGAGCTGGGGGACGTGTCTGCCCTTCCTTCTCCTTTGCCACTGGTGGAAGCAATGCAGCCACTAACAGATGTAAAATCCCAGCAGAGGCACTTGAGCCTAAGTGCTAAGGAAGGCTGGTGACTAAAAATGGGTTTAGCTTAATAAATGCCACTTGGTGTAAAAGAAAGCCTTTATCCTTTTGAATAGATCACTTGTGTAATTTCAGATGTATAAGCCCATCTTCTTATTCAGCATCTCACAAAGTGATTTGAACATACAGAAACACAGTGGTAGGCATTTCGTTCACCTCCAAAATGCTCAGGTTACTTACTTCACAGGGGCTTAATGACCACCCAGGTACCACACCACATGTGCTAATTGCATTTTTCCACTTCTGAGAGCTGGATCCTGAGCCTGCCCTAGTCCCAGCACTAGGGAAAGCTCAGGGCAATCTGTGCAAAAACAAACTGGAAGGAGCCCAAGTCTTACAGGTAGGTGCTTGCGTGGTAATGAGGGAGAAGATTTCACGGACCAAGCCAGCAGCACTGTAGTAGGAGTTACTTCAAGGCTTAACATTATCAACTCCTTCTGTGCCTAAGAAAAAAATACCTCTGCTAGGGGTGGTTTGGATGCCCGCATGCCCTGCATCTCATGTGCCCCTTCTTCAAGGCCAGTACTTATTTACCTAGTAGTAGTTCCAATGTTTTTGGTGAGATTACATCACTGTTAGACATTTTGTTCCAAAGATTTTATTTGGATACTACAGGTATTTACAACACTGAGCAGCTGCAACCAAAACCAAGTCCTGTAATGATGGTTCAGCTTTTTTTCTCAGTCTGCTGCTCCACTCGTCCGCCTTCCACAATTTCCCAGGTCGAAACAGCACTTCTGTCCTGCAGGAACAAGGAAACGTGTTACTCTCATCAGCCTGCATCACACAGGGATCACTGGAGCTGGCTGCAGCCCGTTCAGCGCGCCCTGTAATGTACCAGATGGAGCTCAATGAGTGTGCAGATATTATTTTTTTTTTCTGTCTACTCCAACACAAACGTCACGCAGCAAAGCTATCAATCAAGTTAGGAAAAGAGGTGGTGACACCATCTCACAGGAATGCCCTCGCTACCAATGCTCAGTAGTTGTAAAACAAGCCCAGACAATTCTTCACAGTTAAGAAAAAAATAATTTAAAAAATCACTACAAGAAAACAATATATATTTTTTAATGTTAGGCACTCATAATCATATTCTCGTGTTTAAGTGGCTGGCCTACATGGAAAACATCTCTTCTGTGGTCAGTACACAAGAAAATATTGCCTAACGCATTCCTCTCTGTGAATTTTTAGAAGGATAGAAGCCTGTTGCTGTAAAAATCTGTAGTGCAATGTTATATTTTTGGAAGAGTATCATAACCAAACCGATAATTTCAGTTCTGATGTAGTCACTTGACCAGAGCTGTTGAAAATGACAAAAGTTTATCTGAATATTAAATGTTCAACAAGCTAAAATGTTAAAGGAGCTAACATCAGAGAGGCTGGAATACAATGTAGGATTTTCTTTGTATTGAAGTGAAAACTGTGATGCTTAAATAACTATGTCATTTCACTTCATTATATGAGATATCTTGCATTTAGTGCACACTTACTGTGACAAAGTTCTGGGAACAAAGAGCCATGAGGCCATGCCATGAAAGGCCAGGTGAGGCTGGCAGTAGAACTGCTCCAGTGGTAATAAACAGGAATTATGTAAAATATTTCCCTTTATAAAATAAGCACTTTGCTGTATCTCATACAAGCACGCTACAGCAACGCAACTCTGGTGTTCTGCTCGAGTTGTGAGCCGGCCAGAGGAGGTAAAAGGCTGCAAGCTGGGTGCTGCCACATTTAACCTCCAGGTGGGAGCTGTCAGTACCGAAACAGGGAGCTGGCTCCCTCCTGCAGCACGCAGGAAGAATCAGGGGTCAAAACGCCGCCAAGAGCCAGCCTGCACCTGGGGAGTTCCTCCAAAGGGGCACGGCCACAGTGATCGCAGCAGGGAATAAGCAACATGGCCCGGGACCGGGGAGACTCATATAAAAACTAAAATAAATTGGGCTGGATCCCGGCTAAGGCCAATTTCTAGGAGGTTATTAAATATCCGTAAATCCCTTTAAGAACAAAACAAAACAAATCTTCAAAGGGGCTGGGGGGGGGGGGCACAGCTGTTTGGCCAGATGGATCAAACGGGGCCGCTCCTCTCCAAGGCTTGGATTTGCCTTCCTGACAGAGCAGCGAGGCTGAGGATTTAGCGACGTACAAACAAGGAAGCCGATGCTCCAGCTTCCCACGGGCTCCCTTTGCTTTCACAGCTGCAGCTCGCCACCGCCGGGCTCCGGCCCCCAACCCCGCTTGTATCCCTTCCACATGAAATCCCGAGCGCTGCCCACAGCTCGCGCTTGATTTTATTCGGTGCATCGACGAGTGACAGCTCTCACGCTCGGCAATTATAGGGGATGTGTGCTGCTATCCCCTAATGCAATCGTGCTTCACGGCCTCCCGTGGTAAAACGATGCAAGGAGGCTGCGCGAGGCTCAAAACACAAGCGAGGAGCAGCACGAACTGCAGGGAGGGAGAGGGATGCTGAGCAGAAAGTGGAGCGTGATCCTGCACCTGAGGAACAAGATCAAACTAATGCCATGGAGCTGAGATGAAAAGGGCAGCGGAGCAGGAGAAGTGGAAGAAGCAGCGCACACGGAGGAAGTCGTGCAGCATCTTGAGACGGGGAGGAAGCAGTGAGCCAACGAGGGGATTTCTCTTCAGCGGGAGACACAGTCGGGGGAATGAAAAAGAGGAACAGTGGCATTAGGAACGGGCTGAGAGCAGAAAGCACCACAGAAAAAGGAGTGCGACAGGAACCAGGCAAAGCACTTGTGGCTCAGGGACATTTAGGATTGCACCTGCCAAAGACAGAAGAGGCTTTCTTGCACGGACTTATCTTTTTGGTGGGGAAATGTGAGGAGGTAGAGGAAGGTATTATTTTCCTAAGTCATCTCAGTTTATTTTCCAGTTCCTCTGCAGCCTTCTTAAAATAGCACACGTTACTCCTAGCCTTTCTTGTGTGTTAAACTCGGACAATTTAGGGATTTCTGAGCATGAGGGGATTATCAGTGGCAAAATAATACTTCCTTAGTAACTGCAGTAGCTACAGCGTGCACGGAGACACGAGGCTGAGGGGAGCAGAAGAGAAGGCCAGCAGTACCATCAGGAAGAGCTCAGCTTCAGCTCAGCTGCTGCCTCCTGCCACTGCAGCTGTATGGGATGCGGGGTGTAACGAGGAAAGTTGCTGAGGGGGCAGGAAGGGCAGAAATAACACTGCCTTAGAGACCCTAGCAGCCTCACAAGGCAAGTAGCTGTCGTCTACCTTGATGTGGATTCCAAAGGCAGCAAGGTTCCCACGCAGACCATCACAAGCCTCCAGGAGAGGTTTTCTCTCCTGCATTAACTTCTGTCTCTTCTCCTTCTGCTCTTGGTTTGGTCCTTTTGATCCCTGGGCACCTTCTTCTGTTTGCACGGTGTCCGCTGCTTCTGGCACAGCGAGCGCGTAATTACGGACCTTTGTGCGGAAGCCCACGAGCTCGTCCATCACGTTGGAGAGCAGAGCCGCGTTTCCTCCTCCCGCCGCAACCTGTAAATCAAACGCAGGGTTTTAAAAACATCTGAGAACGATTTCCAAAATCCATCACAATTCAGCTGCGTGCACGGAGGCCTTCCTGTCACCTCGCACGGCCGTGCACCTTCCACTGCAGCGGTGTGATTAACACATCCCACCCCCTGCTCGTGCTGGGCAGGAGTTAGGGCCCAGTCGTGCTTTGGAGTAGCTCGGGGGTGTTCCTACACAGGACAGTGTCCACGGGAGGGGGAGCAGACGCTGCAGCAAAATGCAGAGCACAGCAGCACCGCGGGGTGAGGCAGCTGCCAGGGGCACTGGGAGCAGAAGAGGGGCCAAGTAATTAAAGGCAGAGGGGACCGACTGTGTTTAGTCACAGAACAGCGGGGGGGGATGAAAGGGAGCCTTTTCAGAGGTCACTGGCTGAAGCAAACTAAAGAGGAGGAGGAGGAGGAGGAGGAGGAGGAGGCGAGGAGGAAGCTATTTAGGGGCCAGAGCTTGAGATGCTCGGTGCTCTCCAGGACTGTAAGAGGCAGCAAATTCCCCAAACTTTCAAAAGATGTAAACATGCTGAAGAAATGGCTTAGGAGAATGAAGGAGGAAATAAATCTAAACGCCAGGAATGTCCCCTTGTAACCTGGGACAGGAAAAGAGCAGAGTAAATGCTTAAATGCAGAAGGGAGAGAAAAGACAAATGATGAGAGGGGATAAGAGCAAGCCTCTACAGACACCGGCAAAGTTGAAATGAGGCACTTACTTCATGACACAAAGGCAAGATCCTCCAAAAGGAGGGACAGCCTGGGAAATGGGATCAGTTCACCTCCTAAGTAAAGCACTGCATAAAGTCTCCTGATCTCCATTTTCTTCTTCCGTAGTACCATCCAATCCAAAGGGCTTATAACAATTTTATGCAGAAACGTGTCCTTGCCTCTCCCACAGAAGATCAGCTGTCACACCTGGACGACAGCACCTGTAGGCGAGCTAAAGGCCTTACCTGTGCCCCCCAGCTCTAAAGAGGCACGATGGTTTCCACTCGCCAGCTAGAAGCCCCCAGCAGTAGCTGGTAAGGCCAAGAGAAAAATGTTTACAGGACTTCAACCTGGCTAGGAATGTCTTTATCTACTCTCATAGCCCCCAGACCTTTGTGGTGTCTTGAGTAAATCAAGATTTTCATTGATTCGGTTATTTGAGGGCAAAAGGAAAAAGCAGAGAGTCAGGGAAGGAGCTGCAGTGCTGTTCCTTCCTTCCTGCCTACCTCTCACCAGCATCTGCTGCTGACCCCGATACCCCAGAGAAAGTAGCAGCACACAAAAAAAGAAAAGCATTAAGGCACTTATTGCACTACAAATAAATATTCACTTGCATACAGACAACTCAGAATAAGGAGGAATGGCTTCAATATTCAATATACACACAAATGTAAGTGTTGAGTATTTAGTGGGATGCTAAACATGGCAAACGTGTGCGTTATGAGGAGCAGCGAACAGCTGAACTGCATCCAGCAGCTGTTTCAGGAGAAATTTTCTGGGAAAATCCGCAAGGAAGCAAAGTAACTGAATGCACTGATTGCTGTACTGGATGAACAAGGTTATTTGTATTTCCCTATTCCCCTCTTCCCCTCCCTCAAAAGAAATTTCTGTAGAAGGGTTTCTCTGAAGAAAGTTTTTAACTTCTCATTCTTCAGCCCCACACTCCTCATGGAGCTGCAGGAGGTGAGCACAGAAGAGCTCGCTCATCTCCAAACCTTCAAACTGCTCCCCTTCCATATACCAGGATATCACCTGCCTGCTTATTGTCCTCTTCTCTCTGCAGCACTTTGCATTGGGCTCTTCCTCTCTTTTTTCCCTCCCTGTTCCTGCCCTTTTTCAAGCACTGGAAGATAGGTAGGGTATTTCCAGTGAAGGCCCCTCCTGAGGGCAGAGCAGCCCCTTCCTCCTCACCTTGGCTTTCTGCAGAGGAGCCGAGCCCTGGCTCCTGCTGGGCAGAGAAGTATTTGTATGGCTACCAAAGTCAGCCTGGATGCAACCATCAGAAAACGAGGCAGAGCCAGGAAAAAGACAGACAGAGAACAGTACCAACGTAAAGGCCTCCAGCACTAACTTTTTCTCATTTTGTTCCTCCAACTTTCATTCCTACAATGCGATCGCTGCAGAAGTCAAGCAGGAATACCCAGAGGAAGGAGAAAAGCCCCCGTTGTGCTTTACCCTTTTCTGCCTGCTCAGACGCTCTCCTACAACATCACAGCAGAAACCACAAGCAATGCAGGAGGGTTTACTGAAGCCATAGACAGCTCTGTTACACTTCATGCTTTCAGGAAGCGTTGCACAGCACCCAACGCTAGCACCACTACCGTGTACCGGTGCACACAGAAGAGGTGTTTCATACCTGTCGTTCTTCAAAGGACATCCCAAGGGCCTTAAAAACGCCTTCTACGTAGGAAATAATGCTTCCATACACAACAGAGCTTCTGGGAGAGCCGCCATCCTGTTTAAAAAACACTCAAAAGAGATTGTCCAGTCAATACACATCACAGAGCTCGGCATCTCTCCACAGCCGCGGTCGCGAGGGAGAGCTACCGCTAATTCGATAGCTCCACCTCTGCCAGTAAAACCTGCCCCAAACAGGAACTTTTACGTGGCTATAAAAGCACCTCCAGCAATCCCCTTTGTGCCGTGAGGGGGAAAAGATGCAAGTAAATGGGGGAGGGGACGAGCTTATTACCAGGCGAGGAGGGGAGATGCGTGCAAGCACAGCGCGTTGCACGTAAATTGGACCTAAAAATAGCACTGCTGCGCACGGAAACCAAACAGAAGAACAAAATCGCAGCTTCAAGGGCATCCTTAAAATAAAGGTCAAAAAAACAAACACCCTTTTTTGTGTCTTATTGATTTAAACAACGTGAAGTCTGCTTTGAGATTGCTTATGGCGTTTTGTCGTGCCCTAGGAGCAGCAGCAGCCAGCGCAGCAGTGATGGACTAGTGTTTAAGGACACGGGTATTTCTTTCTCTCCTCTACATTTATTGCACTAAAAAAAATAAAATAAATTCAAAATTAAATGACGGACTGAAAAGAGATTTAAGGGACTAACGCTTGACTAAAAACAGAATAATGATATACACAACCAAATTAGCAGCTGGTGCTGGATTTTATCTGGTATCTCCACCAGGGTCTGAGAAAAGCCATAACCTACAACTTCCAAACTGGAAGGAGCTGAAGTGAGCTGTTGAGGAAAGAAACAGGCACGTGCCAACTGAGATAAAAATTTTGAGAAGATAAACATAACTCATTCCTCTTTTTGATGCGAATTCACTCAGTTCTTAAGGAGAAAAAGCACCCACATGTTGACTAGGAGGTAAAACAAAAAGCTGGACTGCACCCAGAGGAGCGTCAAGACACCAAGACCCAGCTGACAAAACGAATTCAGAGAAAACGAGCAGTGACCAGCAATACGTGTATTTACGGAGCAGTAATGCTACTGCAGATTCCTACTGCAAACTGGCTTAAGCCAGGGATCTGTTTGGCGAGTGATTTTGTAACAAAAAGGGGCAGATGGGGCTGAAGAGGGAGTTCAAAATCGGCACCAAAACAAGACCAGGAGGAGGCAGGATGTTTAAAGCAATGAGCAAATTCTCTCTTAAAATTGGTTGTTGCTGTATGCTCGACATCTCCTTCACAGCCCAACAAGGTGGCCGTCGTGAAAACAGCAATTAAGGAGCACAGCAGCAAGGCTGAGCTGTTCGCCTCGAGCGAGAAAGGGAGCTGTGGGTAAAAGAGAACAAGTCTTCAGACCCCCCAGAAGTGACCACCACCCCTTTCCTTACTAAGGCCAACTTCAAGGCATGGATACGAAGCAAAGAAGCAAGATGAGGCCGTAAAACCAGCATTAAAAATTAGCTGCATGTCACAGAGGCTTCGGGCCTTTCGAAAAGCCGAGGTATAAATAATATCGGGCAGCAGCAAAGAGAGATACTTTGGACACAGCGAGGCATAATACAATAGTCGTATATAATTCCTGCGCTACAGCCAGGACAAATGGGGACCATTAAGGTCAACAATTTATGGAGCTTTGTTTCTGCTGGTTTCTCGTGTGAACAATAAACTAATCTGTCTGCATTAAACAGTAGGACAGTGGACAGCTGTCATTTTCTGATCTCTGTATCCTAATGGGTTACCTTAGTAACAGCCTTAAGCTGTCTGTTGCCATGGTGAACGAGGTCCATAATTGCTGCAACAGCCCTGGAGGTGTCAAAGTCATCTGCAAGCGCAGCCTTCACGTTTACTTTTGTGCTGGCTAGCCTTCAAGAAGAAAAAAGGTAACGTTTAAGATAAGACAAACAAGATGCCAGCAGTAGGCTGAAGCCGTCAGCTAGCCGGGAGGAGTCACGGGAAGGACACCCGTTTCCTCCTGAGCTGCTCCAGGAGGGGAGATGCCGCGCCGATCAGGAGGGAACACATTTTTCGGGAAAAAACTTGACGCCTGTCAGACCCCAAAGCGCTAGATCCGTTCAATAAACAC
The DNA here is from genome assembly GCF_964035555.1 of Netta rufina. Classification (NCBI taxonomy): domain Eukaryota; kingdom Metazoa; phylum Chordata; class Aves; order Anseriformes; family Anatidae; genus Netta; species Netta rufina. Next base: position 61,365,475 of record NC_140123.1, on the reverse strand, counting down.
ATCATTAATCACAGCAACCAGCCGCGGAGCGATGCTCGCCTTCATCGTTTAAAAACAGATGGAAAGCTGCCTTGATATGAAGCACATTAGCAGTTTTGCTACGTCCTTTTATTCTGGCAGCCCATTCTTCATGCTGAGGGCACGCTTCTTTCCCAAAGCCATGCCACATGTGTTGCTCCAGCACTTAGCGGGAGAGCTGGGCTGGGTCAGGAGGGAGTCCTGTGGGCAGGATCTGGCTCCGAGGCAGGCTCTGCTTCCCTGTTTCCTAGGGTAGCCAAATTCCAGCTCTATAGGGTGAGATAAAGGTCTATCTATAGGGTGAGATGTAGGGTGAGAGAAAGGTCTGGTGGAAAAGCCAAGCCCGCCTCACACAGCCTGTGAGCGGCCTGCACTCGTCAGGCAGGGCCGCTTGGCAGGGCAGGGTGAGCTGAGCAGGGGGAACAAACAGCAAGCTGCCAACGATTGCTGGGGACTCTCTCTTGTACAAAGCTAGATGAACTGAATATTTACTGCCACTGACAAGGGAATGCTGCTCCACAGTAAAGCCGGAGGAGCAGAGTTACCCAGGGAGCCTCAAGCTACCGTAGTACCTCTGGGGATGGCCTCAACCCCGTTTTGCCTGTTTCTGAGTGGTTTCTCCTGGAGTACCTGCCTCTCTCAGGGATCAAATGACTGCTACCCTAAATCCATTCACCCAAAGCTATTTCCTGAGTTTCTCCTTCTCCATTCAATATCTATCACTTTCCCAAAATAAGCACTTTAGAGATACCCAAGTTTTGCCCTCTCATATGTCCTCCACAGACACTCTATTTTGGCTTCCTTACATGCCTCACACCTCTAAGCCTTATCCCTCACCAGCAAGTCCCCTGGAGCCTCCAGCTGAAGGACAGCTTCAGCTGCCCAGTATCACGAGTAGCTAATTCACCCCCTCTCCTTGTAACATGCTCCGGTGCTCCCTATGAGACACAGTGAGACGCAGTCGGCACAGCCACGAGCTCTTCAATACGACTGTGCACGCACCACCAAGAAACTTGTCTCTCACTTTATCTTCCCCTCTGATCGCACGCCTCAGAGCTGCCTGTACGCGTGGCGCTTCACTGCCTCTCCCACCCTAAATCCAGAGCACCGGGCTCCTCAGGTTTACTCCCACCACCATCCACATCTCTGGATTTGAGCAAGGTGCTCTAGTGGAAGGCGTCCATGCCCATGGCAAGGGGCTGGAATTAGGTGATCCCTAAGGATCCCTTCAAGCCCAAATCACTCTGTGATCCTGTAAGATGACCCAGTTTTTGTAAGGGACTCCAAAAGAGATTCTCCTCATCACTGCCAGGGTCCCAGCAAACAGAACGTCTTCTTTCCCTATGAAATCTCTCCTGACCAGTTTGAGTAACTCTCCCCTCCTTCACATCAGCCTGTCTGCCAGTTTGACTACAAGCTCCTGTACCCAAGGCTTATTGCTTTCCAGTTGTCTTCTTTCTCCTTCAGTCACTAGCACACAGTTCTTCTTATGTCCTGGGTAGCTTTGCAACTTCAGACAGAGCTTTTCCTTCTACATCAGTCAGGAGGTGCAAATGTGCTTGTATGAGGTCAGACACACCAGATAAACAACGTGATTGCACAAATACAATGCACCAAGTATAGCAGACTGTGAGGAAAAACAGCTGGCTAAAAAAAAAATAAGAAAAAAAGCTACCCTTGGTGAGGGTAGCAGGGAAGGCTGCTTCCCAGTTCTTCTTCAGCAGAACTCAGTATGTTGCGAAGTTCAGCCCTCGGAGCCTGCCAGCAATTTGCAAATTACTGCTCACATAATGACAATCTCTATCTAGAGGAAGCACACTTACCTTTCCCACAGTATGTCTTCTCTAACAGGGTCACATACCAGCTGTCCTTTTATATAAGCATTTGCATCTCTAATAAATGAGGAGATTGCCTGGAGAAGGTGCTTTGCATCATTCATGGTCTCGTCACTGAATTCTACTGCTAAGAAGAAAAAAAAACAAGCACTGTGCTATGGAGGACGTTGCTGTCACACATGGGCACGATACCCTGAGCCACGGTAGTTCCAGGAACACAAGTTTGTAGTCACTTGTCAGAGCAAACTTTTCTTAATTGCACATTTAATTAGCAACTCTGCTTTTCAAGTGCACTAGGTGAATTAGATCAACATAAGAGAGAATCATTATATGTGACAACAAGGAACCTACTGGAAAGGCTTCAGACTGGTCTGAAGATTAGAAGCTCTCTGAAGCAACACCTGCTTGAATTCAAGTATTTTTTCAGTATTGAATCTTTCTGCCTGGTTATTAATCTCACGCACTTGGATGGGATGTACTTCTAATTGTCCCTCCAGGTTAAAGCTGGGAGAACCCACCTTTGATCTCCCCCTGAATTTCGTTCCAGTTTTAATTTAGGTAGACACAGTCAGCCTCTGGAGACCTCGGAAGACCCCTAACCCTCACCACTGACTGAGGAATACAGGCACTTACCTCTAAGGGACTGTGTCACCAGCACCTAAACGCCTAGAGGCACCCAGCATGTTGCAATCTAGGTCTGCACCAGGTAACTTCACCGAGGGCAGAAGCCAGATGCGAGCCCTGATCTCGGTGCCATTAGCACAAATCCCGGAGAAGCTGAGCTGTCCAAACAGACTTTCTGCAGGATTTGTCCCCGTGTAACTGAGGCGTTAGTCTGGACTGTACTTGTCGGGTTTTCCACTTGTGTGTAATTAAAAAATCTGCATTCCTGGCTCGTTAACATTGGTTTTAAAATTAAGCTTTACTAAGCTTTTAAAAAGACCGATGTAGTGACTTTTAGGAAACCGCGGGATATCGAAGGAGATCGTTTATATCCACTAAGATTACCCAGCTGATTACGCTGGTTACAGGGGCTCCGAGAGGAATACTTGATGAAAGTTTATTCTGATGAAGCTTTGATTAAAGCCATTCTTCTCCACTGATTCAGGGCATTCTTCTAACCCGCCACGTGCTGCAAACGCACCACGGGGCACACAGGCTGCTCGAGCAGCTCTCCATCTACCCCTTCCCTCCCTGCCACGGAAACCATCGCTGCTAAATGCTGAATAACCGAGTGTTTGCTGCTAGCACCGACAGTTCGAGACCTGAACGAGGAAAGTGTTTCAGTTCCTTCAAGTACAGAGTATCTCTGAGCCTGTTCCAGAGGCAAGCAGAGGGTTTTTGGGGTAAACCTAACACAGGTCACAAAAAGGCACAAGACGAGCACTAGATCTACACAAACTACAGCACCAAAGGACCATCTCTGAAATATCCAGGGAAATCGCGAAGTACTGACCATGTGCTTGATATCCTCAGAGTGAAAAACTCAGTAAGGAGAGCAGAGAGGCCACAAATCAGCGATTACAGCATCAGCAGTGGCAGCAGCAGACCACGCTGCTCTTCTATTGCCCGTCTTATTTTCCCCTAACACCCCGCTCAGCACTTGGCGTGCACAGCAGCAGACACACAGGGCTAAGCTGGAGGCAGAAAGCCACACGTGGCAATGCCACCCAGCATTTGCTACCTGGCTTCTTTAAGCAGAGGAGCAAACTGCAGGCTGTCACTGCCGCAGTACCCAAGCACAGAGGGAGACGACTAGCATCTGTCAGGCCTCATTTCTCAGGCTTTATTTCCAAAGCTGTTTCACTGGTCGTGTCTCCTGGGCTGTTGTGTGCTCCTACTGCTAAGTAGCACCGATGGCTGCAGCCCGTGGTGACCTGCCCCCAGCCCCAGGCAACGCAGCCCCTTCTTCACAGAGGAGCTTTATCCTAGCAGACAGCACCTCCACGCTTCCAGAGGAAGACACCAGCCTCATCTGAGCGCTCCTGAAGGCCTTTTACGGGCTCAATGAACACTGCCCACCTCTCCAAGCTGATATTCCAGCAGGGTAACGTGTTCTCCTTCCAAGGCTGGGATGGCAGGAATCACCACCAACAGGCTCAGGCTGCAGGAAGAGTTTTAGGAACAGAAAGTGCTCGGGATCTCACCTCTAATAAAAATACTGTGGAAGCAGGCAGCAAGAAGAAATGCAGCGGTCATCTTTGAACTGAGCTGACGGCACGGGCACACTCTGACTCACTGCACAGTAAGTGCCTGGCTCTGCCCGTTTGTCTGCCAAGGGGCCTGCCTCATCATGTGGCAGTGCTGCACACCCTCCAGCAACCCGTATCTGTCTGCACAGCGGCTTACTGGCATTATATTGACACAACACCACCGCTTCCTTTCAGCAAAGCCACCTAGATTTGCACAGGCAGCCTGTTTTTTTTATCGTAGGAAGATATTTATCTGAGAAGGACGTGGCGATTCTTTGCCTTACTTCTCAGGTTGGTTCAAAGGCAGCCAGGAGCTCAGGAGCAGTGCAGAGAGGTGTGCAGGCATCCTCAGCTGCAGGGCTGCCCGTGCCATCCCTCACCCCTGAGGCAACTAAGGCAACCCAGCCTCTCAGCTTTTGTTTCTAGAACAAACACGTGTGTGACAATGCTGCGGGTGCCGGCCTTTTTTCCTCATCCTTTGTTTTATTCACTCCAGACTCCCACCACTCACTCTCCTACTATTCCAAACTTCCAAGTATTTCAGGAACACGCAGCCTTCCCGGTGCCTTTGGCTGCCTTAGGAAAAGCAAGGCTCCGCCAGGCAGGTAGCTCCTGCAAGCAGCCAGAGGTATTAATGAGCAGAAAGATCTCCCGGCCCAGTAACTGCCTGTCTGTGGGGATGCACAGCGTGTTAGGCATTAGCAAAGCCACAGAGCCTTCACCACGTCAGTTCTCCCAGTCCTACTGCTAGGTATGCTTTATTTGAGGCATCTGGAGGCTGGATTAATAACACAGCAGGCGTTTCAGCGTGCTCCAGCATCTCAGCACAGTACCAGGAGCGCTGACAAATCACATTATCCGCCAGCAGCCATGGTGCTACCATCCACTTTTGGCAGATATCAATGAACTGGTTTAAAAAAAACCTGGTGCTATCCACACAAAAACCTCCTCTGGTTAAAAGCAGCGCCTGCCTGATGGCAACACTCTGGTGGAGAGAGAGGGAAGCCAGCAAAATTCCCCCACAGCTTTCCCTGCCAGCAGCTCCTGCCAGCTTGCCATGATCATCAGCTCATCAAGTGTTCGCCCAAGTGAGCTGCACCGCCCTGTATGCCAAGCAACTCCACGGGACAAAAATAAAATAAAAATAAAAAATTATTAGTAAACCCTTGCCGTACCCTAGAGGAACAGGAGGTAAAGCTCTACCTACACGTCTCTAAAAGCAGTTGGTTGTGACTGAAATGTAACTGGCTGCAACAGATGCAAATCAGAGGTGCAGGTAATTCATTAATTGAAAGCGTAATTAATTCCGAGTTGTAATTAACCTCAGTTTCAGGAAGGTATTTAGACAAACAGTTAAGTGCTGCCCTCGGTAAAGATGCCTTCCTAAATGTCAGCCTAAGAGCAACCCCACAGAGCACAGCGAACCTGCCCACTTATGGTGGGAGCTGCGGGGCACGGCAGCAGGAGCCCCCTCCTCTGCACCACCAGGTCTCCGCTCGGGGAGCTGTGTGTGAAAAGCCAGGCGTAGCTTTTCCTTACCTGAGCTGTACCTGCTGCGCAGACAAAACATCCGGAATTGATCCGATGAAGACTTCTCCAGAAAATCCTAAACTCCACCCAGAAAAAGACAGCTTTAGTATCGCGTCAGATCATTTCTTAATCTGTTGTTAATTCTCTTACGCGGGTTTTACAGCATATTTCAGACAAATTGGCATTACAAAGAAACCCTGTCCTTTAAATTAGGTTTAAAACTTTAAATGAGAAAACTTGTTCAGAGTCTGAACTAAATAAAATCGAATTCCATCGACATATAATGTGATATATACACAGAATATATAAGTATACATGTAATGTCCATCACAAATATAAAACACTGAAAAATACTTTGTTAGGATGATCAAATGTTTATGCATTGAATAAAGACCTGTGCACAAAAACAAACTAAAATTACTAGACTAAGAGGTGGATACAATCCTACAGGAAAGGACAACTCCTAAGTTTTTGCAAAGTTTCTGACAAAGAAAAACTTCCTGAAGAAGAAAATGAGCGTACCTTTTCTGGAGGAGTAGCTTATGAAGGAAAATGGGGGAGTGAACAAAAAGCTTTTTTAAAAAAAAATATCACAGAAATTTATCTATGCTAGTTGTGAAGCCTCATTAATTTCACCCTGCTACTTATCTAGCTTTAAAAATAATTTACTATCCTGACAAAGAACTATTTCAGTGCTTGGAAGGGACGCGGATAAAACATTCAATCCCTTGACAGCTCTGCTCTCAGCAAGCCGGTTGAACAAGGTGGCAGATTAACTGAACATCGCACACCTGCCTCTTTTTTTTTTTTTACCCCCAATTTGCAAATTGGTGCTAGTAAGTTTGTAACACTGAAGTACCACTGAAATAGAAAATCGTAAGGTGAAGTCAGTACAAGAAGAAAAAAACACGGGAAGTGTCATTTGCTTAAAGATGCACATTTTGGAATTTAGCTTCTGCTGCCAGACTAAACCAGCCTGAACACTGAAGGTAGCAAAATGTCAGCAATGTGCAGTCTCTCAAGTGAAAATAGAAATAATTGAAGCAATCAGTGCAAGCTAAATCAAGAAATAGATTGTGAAACTAAGTGGTCTTTTTTCTTTTTTTTTGGGGGGGGGGGAAATAAACTTAACCCATAACTTTATGTACTCAGTGTTCCCAGAAGCTTTATGCGAATACACAGAAGGAAAACAAAGTCACTAAAGTAAGGAAATAAATTCCACTGAGGAAAACTTTGAATCTGGGAAGGGGTCATCCAAATTGCAGAAATCAGTTCTGCGTTTCATTAAAAACAGAGCACGGAGGAAGAAAGTACCCGTAAATCTTTCCAAGCGCGTTGCTTGGCCGTGCATTATCGCCACGCACTTGATTTTGGAGGTCAGAATTAATAGCCTTTATATAAAAAAGAAAAAAAAACACGAACAAGGGGGAAGAAAAATAGCGCAGCTGGACTGAGAGCATCCAGCACGGCTGCAGGAAAGGAGAGCCATGCCTCAGTGGCTGCCAGGAATGCGCTCCGCGCTCCTCTGCCACCCGAGACAAAGGAAAAGCCGCCAGCACCATCCGAGGCCGTGAATTTTTCAGAGCACAGGCACGGAGCTCCACACAGGGCTTAGCGCCCAGGCTGCAGAAAGACTGTATGGGAAGAAATCTGGCTCACTGGACTGAAAGTTACTTGCCGGAGAGGATTAATACTTGCTCACCATGTCTAATCGCAGAAATTAAAAGAAGAAACCCACAAGGAAAGGGAGAAGGCCCTGAATGTTTTGTTGCTGAGCACATCGCTGCTGGCTACAAAGAAATTTCTGCGTGCCTCCTGCACAACACTTTGCTCCATACAAAGAAGTGCCACTGCACAGATGCAGGGGAGCATTTCTATACATTTTTTTTCGTTGTGTGCATTGCATTCACAGCTAATCCTCCACCCTGCATCTGTTTGGACTCAGGAAAGTGCTGTGAAAATGGTGAGGGATGGATAATTTTCCTAGGGGAGGAGAGGCTTAGCTGTACACACACGAGACGAGATGGGAGAATTCAGAATAAAGCAGAACTCCCTTTCAAAGGACTGTAATTAGTCTTCCGAGAGGGCAGAGGGGAACGTGTGTGCTGAAACAGCCTCTCAAGCTTTGTCTAAAGGAGGAAAATTACCCGCTTCGAACAATAGGTGTCAGCCATCGCTGGAGCTGAGATGGTGTTAAGTACAGCGTATCACCAACATGCTGACACAAACCCTGCCCTGCGCTGTGCCACAAACTTTGGCTCAACCCCTTTGTGGGCCTTCGGGGAGGAAAGGAGAGGATCCACAAGTGACTGACTCACTGAACTGCTTCTGGTGAATGGCTCCTTCTCTCTGACACGGTAAAACAGGACGTATTTGTGCAGCTTGGAGGTATGAAAAGACAAAGGTTTCTGTACATCATCAAAAAGGTGAAAGTAAAGAAAAAAAAAAAAAGAAATAAAATAAAGGAGAAGACAAGAGCCCATTGTGATAGTGTAGTTGCAGAATACCTGATAAATTACTAAGAAAATGCTGAGACTATGTCACTTCTCACCTAAAGCAGGACAAGGAAAAATATCCACCCTTGCCTAAATCCCAAACTCATACATGATAGATAAGTGTACAGCATTATTGCAACGCAGATTTCTGGTACTAGGCACAAATGCTGCTCCTACAAACACTCTCCACTCAGTGAGACCCAAGTTATGAACAATCCCTGAGTCACAGCAGGTTTCCTGCGTCCCAACAGAGTAACAGGTACATCTGCATTAGAAAAACACCCTGCCTCACTTCTTCCACTGCACTATAAGCAAACGCTCATGTGTTTTCTCAAAAGAAAGCTGTGATTAATACTTACGTGTTACATACATACATCTCTTCAGCTCACAAAAATAGATTACCTTAATTGTTATGTAGTTTTTTAATGACTTGGACATTTTTTCTTGACTTCCTTTAACGTGCAAATGCCCTAGGAAAAAAAAAAAAAAAAAAAAAAAGAATTGGGATAAGTTAGTATTCTTCTCAATGGGCAGCGAATGAGGAAAAAACTCTGGAGTCTCAGGAGGCATACGCTGAGATGGACGTGTGCCAACCATCTCAATGCAACATGTAAATTATTGTTCAAAAGCTTGGCCATGCCACCCTCAACATGGGCTGGGTGAATTTTAAAACAGAAGAAAATGTTACTCAAACAAGAACCACCCTAGGAGCAGAGACATGAGGGAAAAATAAAAGAAAAAAAAAGTCTTCCTTAACCAAATTGATGATGAATTGATAAAAAACAAACAATCAAGCACTTTTCAGTCTTCACAGAAAAGTACTTTACCTGTTACCTTGGACTTCCCAGAAATGTTTTAAGACTTGTAAAGATCATCCAATTATCCTGCAATACGATGTTCTTGAAACCCAACTTTCTGTATGTACTACTAACTACTATTTTTTTTAATCCAAAAGTGTATCGTGTTAATCCAAAATACCTCAAGTGTAAAGTTTTCTGTGCATCTCCTGTTCTGAAACTCAATCTACCAAAAATTTGGAAGGATTTGGTTGCCAGAATGGATTAGAGGGGATAAGGAAGACACTCATATCTGAGGATCTGTTTTCTGAAGTTTGATTTTAAGAGATACCATAAAGCAAGTCAAAGCTTTTGAAAGGCAACTGGTAGATTTTGCTGCTCAGAAGTAACTTTCTGAAAAAGCCGTCTGTGTTTCTTCTGGATACTTATGCCAAAAAATCTGACAGGAGCTTATAGTCACAGAGAAGAGTTAGTGAGGAGTACTGTACTTGGGAAATGAAGTCATGGGCACTATCCGGGAGCATGTTTCCTCAAAGTGGGGCTAGTGAAGGCAGTGGGGAGCATCCAAGGTGGCCATCCAGACCTTCTCCCCACGTGCTGAGTCCCCCTGCACAGCTCTCAGCTGTGTCACACCAAGCACACGTGCCTGTTAACCACAGCCCCTGTGGTGTGGCAGCCCTGGAGCACTCCAGGCACAAGGAGTGTGTCTGCGTGGCACCAGGAGCTGCATGCTAATGCTGCTCACAGTGCAGGTTTTTCACACAGGCTTGGCATGTGCAGGGTCCCTGCAGGTCCTCCACCAGGACTCATTGCCTTCTTGCTGCCTTGGGGAGCTGGTGAGGTAGAAGGAAAATAACAGGGGGATTTAGCTGGTAAGGAAACTCGTCAGGCTGCTCAGCTGAACCCTGCTCCTAGCAGGGCTAACTTCAAAGCCAGATCATGCTCAAAATTGCCCAAGTTCTGCCTGAAGAAAGGGATTCATTTGTCTGCTCACTGCTGGGATGTAGTGTAAAGAAAGAGGGGAAAAGTTATAGCTGCGATGCCTAATTGGAATTAATTTTAAAATGTAATCTCTAAGCACTAATACAGCTTTCAATAGCTGCACAGACCCTCCATTTGCAGGGCTGTGATGCAAGAAAAAGGAAGTAATGATCTCCATCACACTTAGAGTAAGCAGAGCTTGGCTTCAGGATAAAATTCTGTCAAAGCAATGCGGGAGATGAGGCTGTATGCTCCTGGACCTTGTCTGCACTAGCCACACCACCAGCACTGATAGAAGACATCAATTATTTACAGAGCCAGAGGGATGCTGAACACAGAGCCAATAAAATGCTACTCAGCACCATTTCAGAAATGCAGTTAAAAGCTTTAATTGGCTTCTCTTACTAATAGAGTAATCCTGGAAGTTACCAAGCTCCCACAACTAACAGTTTTCAGATGCTGTTAACTGCAGAACCCAGCACTTAACCCTACTCAGATGCAGATTTTTAAGCGTGAACTTTCCTCACTCTTTAACAGCACACCAGCAACCTTGCATTCCTTCAGATACCTGCTGCCTCCGGGTGCTCCTCGGGGTGGACACACTACATACAATTACGGCTCCGTTTTCACAGATCACAGAATCACAGAATTTTCTAGGTTGGAAGAGACCTCAAGATCATCGAGTCCAACCTCTGACCTAACGCTAACAGTCCCCACTAAACCATTTCCCTAAGCTCTACATCTAAACGTCTGGTGGAAGAGGTTTCACATCTTGTGAAGCAGCCCAGTCTGATGCTTGAATTTTGCATCACTCTGCACAGCGCTGCTCTGCCGCCCTGACTGGAGCCCTCTCCCTTCTCCAAGGGGACAAAATTCCCAGCAACTCTTCCAAAGAGAAAAGCAACCTTCTTGGGCCTGGTGAACGGGCATGAGAAGTGTCTGGATTCCTAGCTCCTTCGACAGTGGTTCAAGTCAGTGGGGATTCTCCTGGGGAAAGCCACCTCCAGTCCTACCTCCACCACCTGCACAGCTAAATTTGCACAGCACCCTTTCAAGGATAGCAAAGAATCAAGAGTTGTATGGATCCAGGACCAGCTACAACAAAAACTTACAATTCAATAAAAACCTCATTTTCATGATGTTTAGTCCTGACTGCTATCAGGTGAGGCCATTCCCATTGCCTTGTAGCTAAATTCAGGGCCCTGAATGAAAACATGCAGACTGCCAGAAACACTGGACACTTGTAGCTCTAACAACTAAAACAAACCCCCCATACACAAACTTTCACCAGTGGAAAATGAATAGCCTGGGTATGATTACTTATTGATTTATTTAGCTTTTGTGAAGCTGCCTAAATATTGACTGACTTAACTGTAGGCAGCCCAATTTCGAGCAATTTGGCCATGTTGTCTTAATAAGGCACAGGTAACACCTGAATTTGAAGTAATACTCCTCTTCAGGAGCCTCAGCGCTTGGAATGGTTTCATTAAAGAATCACAGAATATAAGGATTTTCATAACTTTGGCTTGGCGCTCTTCCCAGAGCACAAGTAGTCTAAAAATAAAGTCCTTATAAGAAGATTTATCCCCAGTGCAGGGATTTTCTTCCTCTAATGGGGATTGCTTCTCCAATTCTGAGCCTGCTAAAATTCTGAAGTCTGTTACCAGAATAAATTGTTTCTGAAGCTGATTCATTTGCCCTAAATAATTCACGTTATCGTCCTCCAGCAACATTTTTTGAATTAATGAATGTAATCTGTCAGCTCCTGGAGAAGCTCAGCACTCAAACTGCCCTTGGAATCAAGCTTTTATTTTTTTTTTCTTCATTTTCTTGAGAAAAGAAATCTTGAATCCTCTTTATTTGCTTAGTTTCAAAGGATATTTCCCCTATAGTTTTGACTCCAAGCTAGAGAACTCAGATTAACTGTATTTTATTTTTTTTTTGGCAGAGGGCTCCAGCTGGCAGTAGCCAGTGTATTGTCTATCTCATTGGAAGCACAGACAATTTCCCAACACTTCAGGAGTGAAGCGTACCCTGGAGGATGCACCAGCCTCTGGACAGCATCTGGTAACTTCTAACAGCCTCTACATTGAGAACTGAAACTAGAATTCGGTATTAACCCCAAACAGCACAAATATATAAAGGCTTCAGTAATTCCCAGGGTGTACCACAGCTCCACAGCTCTTGCTCAAACAAGCAGCAAGAGATTTTACACAAAGTGTTGTTCAGCAAGAAGAAAGGCAGGTTCAATCTGCAGTCTGTTGCTTTTGGTCCTTTGGAGACCACCCAGAACCACTACAACTGCAATAGGAAGAAGAAACTTCACAGTTTCTCCCAGAAGGACGCTGCCAGCCCCATCACATAACAGCGTTGTTCAGAGCATTGCGCAGCACAATCTTCACTGAAGCATTACTGTATAAGGCAGCAGCTCTACACAGCAGCAATATCATAATGCTGAAGACCAAGTGAATAAAAGACACTTTGCTATCATTTAGTCAGGCACAGGCAGCAAGGTCACTTCTAGGGGAACGAGACGCAGAGGTCTGTGGCATCGATGGGCTACCCCAAGACCAAGTCACTCACCCAGCAGCAACCTCTTTGGTCACGCCTGAGCAGACTAGACCAAAGTGTCTGACTCAGTCTTCGGCATTAACCTTGCACCTCTTACTCATCACTCATCACACTGCTACCGGAGGATTTAAAAAACAAAACAAAACAAACAACAAAAACCCACAAGCTTCTCAGAAGAATTTAAATAGTTACAGGTGCGTGAATCATGCATCAGAGCTTCCAGTTCATTGCAGCAGAGCATCTGCTTGTTAGGTTTCTCCCACATTTCAAAACATCCCAGCTCGGATGTTTCTCTACAGAGTCACAACTGTGAGCTTTGTTGGCTCATCGGTTCAGGCATCTCAGCCTTCTCTCCATTCTTATCCTTCAGGAGTACGGAGTCTTTGTAAGAGAAGAGCCTGTTCCCTGTATCCATAATTACAGGCTATTTTACTCAGCACTCCACTGAAAACTGTCTTTTAAGCTCACAGGCAACTGGTGCTGAGAGATGATGGAGAGCTAGACTGGTTTATTCCAGTTTCAAAGCTTCTAAAACACTATGATCAGCTACCTGTCACCTTCCCTCACCTGCCTCCAGATACCGAGGGTTCTATCTCAAAGACAGCAGGAATTTCTATTTTTAGGAGGCCATATAGAAAAGATCAATTCTTTTCACCCTCTTCCAGCAGGACTGTCACAGCCAAAGTAAAATTGGAAAAGAAACTGTTATCATACCCAGTGCCCTCAAATTTTGCAGAAATCAAGTGAAAGGAGATGAGATTCTGCCGGAAGAACTTTTCTTTCCACATTTTTAATTAGGAATAAACGCTGTACAGATGATACTTAGTATTTCAGTGTAACCACTTAATAAAGGCATTCGTTCTACAGTTTCAAGATTCACTCATTTATGTTTCTTCTTTTAGTGAGGACAGAACTTGGCCACTGCAGTACAGTATCTGTTTCTAAGGTTTTCTTCCCATTTCATGCCATACGATGTCAAACCTTAAAAAAAAAAAAAATAAAAAAAAAAAACCTTATACTTGTACAGGCCTCTCAGGTGATTGATATTTCACTTACCAGAATGCAGAAAATAATTCCCCCACTGCTCACACTGATGATACACCTCGCACTGCGCGATCTCATTTTCATGATGAGGAAACGCGAGATCTATTCCCCCAGAATGGATGTCCAGCTGCTTTCCAAACACTGCGCTGTAACAATAATTTCCTGGTCAGCAAGGGGAACGCTACAAAAGGTTTTTGTAAAAGAAATGCAGAAAATGGTAAGGTGAAACATCATAAATATAAACACATTATTGACTGATTACAGTTTCAGGTGAGGATTTTACACAGATCTTAATACCAAAATTGCAGTAGAACCTGTGTGGACAGGACCACAACTGCCTGCTATTAATCTTCCTGCCTGTATGAGCAATTATTTTTCTAATTTAGATCAAAGAACGGCAAGCAGGACATCTCCCTTCCTTGTTCTGCTACGGTATCAGCATCAGACAGCTTCCTTCATCTACAGACTAAACAACTTCAGAGATGAACGTTTCTTGAAATTTGGTGTTCCTATGCTTTATCTTGTACCTTTCCTGTTAGAATACAGGCAATACTGTACACAGTTATGACAGAAAATGCTTAGTCCTACACTGTTATAAAGTCAAAAGAAAATGCCTAATTCTGGACGCATGAGAATGAGACTGAAGAAACAAATTCACTGAAAAGCCAGAAACCAAAGGAGAAACAACACTGCCATGCATATTATCTATCTCTAAGTGACCTGTTGGAAATGCAAACCTCTCATTCAGTCGCAGCCTGAATTACACACGCACATGGGTTAATGACAAGGGAATTATCTGAGCCCCTTGCCTCTGATTCTCCCAAGCCCACTTCTCTAATTCCAACAGCAATGACGACTCCGTGTGGGTTACCCAAGGGCTTGCATGGCACAGACATCTCTAAAATACTGGTGGTTGGAATGAAGGTATTCACGTGGCAGTATGACAAACCTCTTTCTGGTTAAGCCTCACAAGTCAAGGCTCATCAAATGTATCCACTGCTTCATTAAGTCCCTGCTAGGTCATGCTGGGCAAGCTGGTCACTTTATTTTGCCTGCCTCTTCCATAGAGGATACTTAACCAGCTCACAGCAAAACAAACCAATGCTAACTGCACAGGAACTGCAGACACTCAAGTTGGGGAAGACACAATGTCTATGCAAGCAGAAAATGAAAGACAAGCCACACATGTGCACTTTGGATACACACAGTCTCTCCTTATGTCCCACTAACAAGTTGGTCCTGGTTAGATGTCAAAATTTTTGTCCCTTCTTGGGACAAAACACCCTGGCTCGTGATGGCACTGCAGTTCTAGTTCACAGAGCCACAGAGTGGTTGAGGCTGGAAAGGCCCCCTGGAGGCCACCTGCTCCAGCAGGGCCACCCAGCGCAGGCTGCCCAGGCCCATCCCCAGGTGGCTTTTGAGGATCTCCTAGGAGGAGACCCCACAGCCTCTCTGGGCAGCCTGTGCCAGTGCCCCGTCACTTGCACAGTGAGAATGTGTTTCCTGATGTTCACAGGGAGCCTCCAGTGTTCTAGTTTGTGCCCACTGCCTCTTGTCCTGGCACCAGGCACCTCTGAAAGGAGCCTGGCTCCATCTTTTTGGACCCTCCCTTCAGGTATTTGTAGGCATATATCTTTATAGGTTTTTACATTTATAGACCCTCTCAGTTTGGGGCAGAGAAACAGGAGAAAACTAAAAGAGAGAATGGAAGACAGACTGTCTGTGGCTATGTCTAAAGCTCATACCCCACTGCTTCTTCCTGCCTGCTTCAAAACCAGATTAAGTGTGGACCTTCAGAGAGAGACCCCAGCTTGTCCCTTCCCTCTTGCCACCTGGAGGCAAACACTGTCCATTGGCAGTTTCCTCCGACAACACAAATAAGAGCTGAGGAGAGGGAAAAAGATCGACAAAATGCTCAGGGACAGGAGCTGCAGCCCATCTCTGACTGTAAGTGAAGCTCCAGATCAGACCTGAGTCACACCAGATGGTTCCCTCCTTCTCCAGGACTAAACTAGAGACCGATGCCCTTCACCTTCTCTCTTTCTCTCTCACACACACACTTCAAAGATATTTCAAAATTAATTCACCTAACTTAAAGAGTTTTGAGATCTTTGGCAAAACAGACAAGTAGTTATTACATAAAACGGGTACTTGAGAGCTGACTGTGACAGTACAACACCTCAGGTAACTTACAAAAATAAGCTCCCTGTTTCTCACAGTCCCAGATTACCACACTTCCGCTCTCCACGGGTAAACTCCTATTTACATGGCAGGAGTCTCATCACAGTGCAGTGTACAGAAAATACATACATCCTCTAAATAGCATCACATTAGCACATAGGCCACTTTGTAACCAGTTGTCCTTTCTTACCTAGAGTGCACTTCTGTCATAGGTTGCACTTCAAATGCAACATGCCTTTGTGCACTTGGGTTGCTTTAAGAACTGCTCCACAGCACTGAAACTATTTAGTGACATAAAATCACCTTTATAATGCTTTTTGCTAGCAGGTAGTAATGACTAACGTCCCTACATGCACCAGCACGGCCTATGAAAGAGAAACCTGAAGCAGTTGTTCCACCTACTTTCAGCTTGGGTTCAAAACTCTCAAGTTACACAAGGTCAGAACTCAGTAATTTCTTATTAGCTTTGAAAAAAAGATATGAAACTAATGCAAAACTAAGTACCTCTACCAGTGTTTCACAAAGGAAGAGTTAAAGCCTCTTTTTTCCAAACACAAATTAATAGGTCATAAATTGACACTTCATGGGACAAAGTATTCCTGTCCTGTAGAAAAAATAAAACAAAACTCTAAATTCTGAGCAAATTCTAGACACCTCTAAGCAAACTACTACTGTACACAATTCACATCATGCCCACAGAATATACTGCCACGTAGAAATCTGAATATTTAGTAGTGTGGCTGGCTTTTAAAGAAATCTGAATAATGATAGATGATTAGCAGACACATCCACAAGTGCCATCAAGATAATGTCAGCAAAACTTCCTGTGTCCTGATACAGCACTACAGGCTTGACTAGGTCCGC
Source organism: Netta rufina (assembly GCF_964035555.1). NCBI lineage: Eukaryota > Metazoa > Chordata > Aves > Anseriformes > Anatidae > Netta > Netta rufina. The sequence continues at coordinate 61,348,967 of NC_140123.1, read as the reverse complement.
TGGAGATTACATGACGTGGAAGGGAGGAAGATGAAAGAGGTCTTTCTTAACTTTCACAAAAACTTCAGTTACTCAATTCAAGTTAAAAGAGTCCCTAATCAGCTACGTGATCTTGCATGGCTTATTTTAAATGCACGCTTTTCTCTCTAAGGAGAGAAAGTGCCAAAATATAACAAGGCAGCTATGGAAAGTATTCAGATTAGAACTGGTGCTTTCTACTGATCATAAAAAAAAAAAAAAAAGACCAGTACTGCTTCTACTACTGTAGTGCGACTGATGACAAAAACCAGCGATGGATTTAAAATACCAGAAATCTGACCTTGATATCGTGGAGCACTCGATGTGCCATCCAGGCCTTCCTTTTCCCCAGGGAGAAGTCCAGAATAACTCTTGAGGTTTGGCAGCTTTCCACAGCGCAAAATCTTTACTGTAGCGTTTATCAGTATCAACTACCATGGAAAAGGGATTTGTTAATGGGACATGTCTCAGAAAAATAAATAATGAACAAATGAAAGAAAGCAGAAATGTGCGCTTAGTGAACCATTCAGTTTTTATTTTCTGCCCAACTCCTTTTTCTGTGCCCTTCCTCCTTTCCTGCTTACCTTGGGCTTCCAGTTCCTTGATCAAGCTTTTGAAAAAATAGTATGTGGAATTTGATTTCTGCAGGCTAAAAAGATGGATTCAAGATTCTTTAATACATCTCATCTTTTCTGTTCTTTTGGCTTTCTCTGGTTTTATCTCATTCGCTTAGTTACTTATCATCTAGTTTCCTAGGATATACAGGTTGGACTGCAGCAGCAGAAGAAAAAAATCCTTAATTATTTAACATTGCTCATCTGTTTTTATCAGCAGTGACGTTAGATTTACTTCTTTTCTCTACTTATTCCAGATCATTAACAGAAACACCATGTATGACTGGGTCTAAACCTACCCCTGCAGCATTCCACTACCAACACATTTTAATGATGATTCACAGCTATTTTCAGGGCTCTATCAGGTGGTCATTTTTCTTGATCCACTCCACTTGTCCTTTATTGATATTATATAGAGGCTGTTTTTATTCAGAGCGTCATGCAATATTAAGCGGAGCACATTACCGAAATCCATTACACCTGCTTCATCATTCAAAATTGATAAGAAATAAAGGGACAGAAATATAACCTGAGCTCTACCAACTGAATCTTCATCTCAGCTTTCACTGTCTTGCCAAGCTCTGTTTGACCTGCATCTGTTGATTCCATCCCTCTCTTGCCTTTTTGGAGTATATTACTGCGAAAACAGCACTCTTCATCTTCTCGGTTATAAACTAAGGAACGGTCACTGAATCTTTAGAGATCAGAGTAAGTTCAGTAGTAAGTGAATTTGAATTGAGGGGAAGCAGGGTAAAATATGAATGATTGCAGCCATGAGACGCCTCTGGAAACATCTTTTCCAAACCCTAACCAGAGCCGGCTCACCTACAGCAGGCTCCCCAGGGCCTCTGTTAACCCTAGGGCAGCCCACAGAGTTAACAGAGCTCTACAACCAAGTGCTTATTCGTGTCAGAGAGCAGCAAGAGGGATCTGTTCAGGAGATGCTGGTTATGACACTGTGCCCTGCAGCCACCACAGTTTGCTTTGGCGATGAGTGTGCTGTCTGGGACATTTAGGACTGGAAACGTTCTGGATTCGCAGAGAATGAGAGTGACCTACAATTCTCTGGTTTTTAATTTCAGAAGAGAGGAGACAGCAGGCAAAGCCCTGTTTTGGCACCTGTCTGCTTCCAATTGTCACTAAAAACACCCCAAGGCCCCAAGAAACTGGGGACCTGGTAAAGCAGAGCACACACCACAGGACGCCAGTTCTGAGTGCAGTTCTCCAGCAGCAAACAGGAGGGCACAGCTCTTCAAAATGCCTCCTGTGCAAACTCAAGAAAGGTAACACAACACAATACAATGCAGGACATCCTCGCCTATATTCAGCTGGGGACCCTTATGCTACTATGTGCCTAGGATTAATCAGGAGGATGGTTGCAGCCTGTCAGTTACTGCCCCTACAGAACGTTCCCTTTGTGGGCTGTAATGAAACAACTCCAGAGCGGAGCTGTGAGAAGCTTCTGGCTGCAATTCACCTGAGTATCACCTCCTAGACATTTCCAGTAATTGCAAACACAATTTTTTTCAATGAAGAGGTAGTGAACTTCAGCATGAAAAGCACACGGGAGACCTGCATCGATCTCTCCTATGCAGAGACCTGGTCAGAGCCAACTTACGGAAACTACTGCGAGGATCAGCAGCCCTGCTCAGCAAAACAGCAGCAAAAACAGAAGAACACAGCCAAGTGCACATTACCACAGCCCATCAAAAGGGCTCACACAACCACTCTGCTTAGCAGTAGTCCGGTGGTAAATAATGAAAGAAGTAAATGCATCTGGTTAGCACACACCAGAAGGGTGCAACTGCCCAACAATAATGTGGCAGGTGACGTTTCCCAGCATTTCCCCTCACCCACCTCACTGCTGGCTAGTGCAAGGGCTGACAGCACCACCTCATCACTCAGCTTGTATACAACGCTCCCAAGGATTTAAATAAAATTGATTAAGAATCATGATTGTTCTAAAGTACCAGAACAACGGCATAGAGAAAACCAAGCATGAAAAAAGACAGTTTCCACTTGCACTGCCTCAATAAGCAATCACTAAAACACAATGTCTTAGTTAACTAAAAACGCTGGCTATGTACAAGTTACAAAACTGCTTTAAACTGTTGAATGAAGGTTTATGCGTAGATACATCATGAGTTCAGACGAAGCATTAACACAAACAAGTTGCTGCCATGAGCTTACCTGCTTCATCTTGTGTGTCAGGACTAATAGCAGTTAGCACTCCGTATCTTTCTCCCCAGGATTTAACATCGAAATAAACATTGCCTAATAGAAAAGAAATATTTAGTTTTAGAGCAAGGATGGGGCACATTCACTCTGCTGATATGATGGAGAGATAGTATTTCCCTGAAAGCAAAACAAAACAAAGTACCTTTGAACTTCCATTTGAAATTCTGATTTAGAAAACCAGAAATGCTGCAGAAGTAGCAGCCCATGTTACTAAGCTTTACAGTAACCCCATGGCATTTTCTTGATTTGCACCTAAGACAACACTGTTTTCTGGACATCTGCCTGGGTTTTTCCCCTGCTAACTAGCAATCCCCTCCCATGACTGAATTATTACCTACTAGTGTTCCAGTTAAAACACACTCGCATCCTTCTACAGCCACTAGTGCTACTAAAAAATTTTCCACATATTGTGTTTTGCAGGCATGTCTTTTACAGTACATGGCAGATATCCAGCTCCTGCTACAGCTATAAGCTTCCCCCAGCTCCCTTGCAGAACCCAGGCCAGGACTTCCCCACAGGAGCTGAGACAGCAGCTCATTACAGCAAACAATTATGTTAAATAATGAACTACTTTTAACTTAAAAATAGGATAAGAGTTGTTTGGCACACTCGTATCATCACAAACGAGTTGCTCAAGCAGTAGTAATCAACAAAACCCGGTACAGCATATCTCACCTGATCCCTAAGCAGGATCACTAAGAGGAGGTGCCTTACTGCAAATCTTACCTCGCGAGGTTGCATAAGCCTGTCCATTAGCAATTATCGTTTTTATAAAGGAAATTATCTGAGGAATGTTTTCGGTAACTCTCATATACACTGTAGGAGGAAGGACCTTAAACAAAGAAATGGTGACAGTTCATTAGACTGTGTGAAATACACTACTGACAAGCCACTCCAACGTCAGAAACAAATTTTAATGACCACTCTTCTTAATTTTATCTTACAAAAAACAATGTTGCAAATATCATAGAAAGATTGCAAGCACTATTTAAGATGCAGATAATATTAAAAAAGTAAAAAAGAGGGACAGAAAAAGAAATCTACTAGTTTTCCCCAGTGGCTTACTGCCTGCTTCTGACAGTACTCTGGAAAAGAAGCAAAGTCACCTGAACTCAGTGACAGAATATTTGATGTTTTATATGCTTTAGATCAGGATATTTCTGCATGACAGTAACTAAGTATTATCTGTGAACCAAGGCTTTACTGTATGGGGCAGGAAGTCTGTGTTCTTAAATAAATTTAACTTCTTCATTCCTCTTCCAGAATAGCCATGCTTCCTCTCCCCCTCCTTCAGATGGTGTGCAACATAAAGCCTGTTTCTCCCCAGAAGAATGAGAAAGTAAATCACTACTCAGTTTCTGAACAACACTTCATCAGACAAGCAATCAATTGTGTTTTGTTGTGTCCTTCCCCAACCCCCCACATCAAACTGTCAAAAAAGGATTCCTTACTAGAAAAATTGCATTAAAATACTCTAAAATTTAGAAGCTCAATTATCTATACCTTCAAGGCAGCCATATCTTGCTTAAAGTCTTCTTCATAAATGCGAGCAAGAGCTACTGGCGATATATTCATCTGAAAGAAAAAAAGATCAGTAAATCAAAGCGATAACATAAAATACTGCAATCTTTTATCAGGCAGTTAGTAGCTAATTGGAAGACTTACAGAACCCCCAAGGTACAGAGTCAGAAAGGCTTATTAATCTAGCATTCACGGGAAGGGGATGCAAGTTATTTATAACTTAAAAGTAGTATTTCATTTAGGCTCCTGAACTACCAAAATATTAATAGATAACTTTTAAGAGAAAGCAACAGAAGATTAAAATAATGAACTCCTTCCCTCCCCCATTATTTTCCTCTTGAGAGGGTCATCTTCCATTTGTACCTACAAGATACACTACAGTGCACGGATGTAAAATTCATTCAACTTATTGGCAGGGGACACCGATACCACCTCCTTGTCAGAGACTTGCAGGATGAGACAGGATATTAATTTCCAGTGATTAAGAAAAATGAGATATTTCAGCTGATTGTACTGAAATATGAGTAACAGTCAGGGAAAATTAACTGAAAGTCAGTTCCGTGTTTTGCCAAGTGCAGGAGTTCTCAAACATCTTCTCCACATTTCTCATACACAAGCTGACTGACAGGAACTGGGATCCTCGCAGAAGTGCACTCCAAAAGGAAAGAGGCAATTTAATCACGTTAAGAAGGCAAAACCTGCCCTGTCAGGCAAAAGCATGGTATCAGTGTATCTCAAATTCAAGTTTTACATCTTCTCTGAGGAAAACCTACTGGGGAAGAGCCAGCAGACTGCCACCCTCTCCAGCTTGCAGATTACTGAATTGTTAACAAAAATCAATCCAGTTTCATTGCTTTGAGTTCATTACTGGAGTACCTTCAAGGGGTGGGTACCTCTATTCAGACAAGTTAGTGGACTAGGCAGGAGTTCTGGTGAAGACCAGATGCTCATCTGGCAACGGAAGGAGGAAGATGCTCAGTGCTAAGGCATGCTTCTGCCTGCAGACCAGAGTGAGAGCTCTTCCAGCAATGGGATTCACCTCAACACGCAGCTCAGCTGCTTCTTTGATCAACAGAAAGACAAAAGCACCTAAAGGAAGATGGGAAAATTTCCAAGCACAGACAGACTCATCTCTTTTTCAAAGGACCACTCAGGGAATGTAGCATGCTTCTCACAGACCAGATGCCCAACTTTCAGAATCCCTCTATATGAGTCCCACCAGAGGATGAAAAACAACGTCAGGCACGTTGATCCTAACACTAATACTTCAGCTACAAATGTTGGCAACAACAGAAGCCAAAAGCAAAAAAGAGATCTTAGAAGCAGAGACTTTGATTGTACAACCAAAGCGTGCAGAGCAGGGCATTCAAAAATACACAAAAATGCTACATAAAATAGATCTTCTTAGAACCAAAGAATGGAGTAAATAAGCACACGTTCTTTTAAAACACCTTCCCCACACAAAATAAAATCTCCTTGATGTTCTGATGATAAAGAAAAAATGTGAAACGCAGCCTTCTTTTTTTGGTTAAAGAGAACTGGTCTTAAAAAAAAATGCAAATAAAAGGACTATCAAAATGCAGAATAAATTCTTGGTATTTTGGGGACCAAAAACATTTTTTAAAAATGACATTAAACATTCACCAAGCACAGTTGTTTAAAAAGGTCTGATTAAAATCCATCTGAGAACTACTTACAGCCATAAAACATTTAATCATGCCAACAACCCTGAGAATTCAGTGAAAAGTTTGGTTGTGTTGATTTATTTTTTTCCCTTCTGTATTTTTGTACTGATCCAACCACCAGGCCCCTGTCTTACCAAGCCTTACCCAAAAGTGTCAACTTTCAAGGAGGCCATGAACTCAGACAAGACTAAGGACACGTCTCAAGGTGCTGACTTTTCAGCTAGAGAGTGCTTGGCACCTTTCAGGAACTGCCCTCAACCCTGTATATCATCATTTACTGTCTTTAAAGCTCAACAACATAAAACATTTCTTCAGAAAACAGCCAGAAGCTACTGGCTTCGGTTTGCTTTTGGAAAAAGATATGCTTCAACTCTGCTGATGGGTTGCCATGGCTTTTTCTTTTCCATTGGCCTTCCAGACAAGGCATAAGGCCACCTTTCAACTTAGCTGCACCTGCCCCAGGAGCAGCTAGAGGGCTAAAAATCTCAAAATGTATTACCTATTGAAAAATAAATAAATTAAAAAACAACAACAACAAAAACAAACTTAGGTTATTTCCCTACATAACTATATCTAGGAAATACCAAAAGTTTGGATCAAAGACTGTAGCAAATACCCACCTCATTGGCTCTTTTTATGATCTTGTCATCTATGTCTGTAATCCCCATCACCATGATAACTTCAGTTTCAAAAAAATGAGTCAGTATCCTTCGGATTATATCAAACCTAACATAGGAGCTGGAAGAGAGAAAAAAAAAAGAGTTTTTAAACATGCAGCAACAGGAATAAACTTTGATAAAAATGTCAAAGAGCGCTGACAGCCACAGAGATATTCTCAATACCCTAATACTTGGGGGAAAAAAAAAAAAAAAAAAGGTGGTCTTGAGTGCATAAAATGCTTTTACAAAATTAGTTCCAATCTGCACAAAAGTCAAGCAAATTTCAGTTGAACTGCTCTACCCTCTTCTGGCATTAGTGACACATTACAGCAAATTTTCTCCGCTTTCTTTTCTTGCATCTCTTTATGGTAACACTGAGCTGTGTTTCAAGCTGCCTCTCACCCAGAAGACTTTTCCCAAGCAAACAGTACAGAAGAGAGACACGGATCAGTTATTTTTAAAATAAAAGGCCCTCAGTCTGTGTATGCCAGCAGGCTTTCAAAGTCCACCACACAGAGTGATAGAGCTCGTGTTAACTTTGCTTGGGGTCGAGTAACAGGTAGAGCTACAAGCAAGCTATTTCATTAACACACCACAGATCTTTTCTGACAGCAAAGAAGAGCTGCTCTGGGGGGGTTACTTTATTTTATTTACAGCTGAGAATAAATCTTCAATATCATCCAGGCTGTACGTGACAAAGCTGAACATTTGGCGCGGCCAGACGGATCCACCTGCACGTGGTGCAGGCCTGCGGCAGCCTGCTGACCCTCACAGGCCCCCCGCTCTTCCTTCTCAGAACATGCTTTGACTCGGTAAAACCCAATTACTGTGTGAAATAACAAAAGGTGACTCCAGGCTCGCACTCTGTCCTGCAAGATGAGGAGAAACCTCAGCCTCCACTGGCTGTGAAGAAACCCAAGCGCACTGCGTCTGCACAATAGAGCAAAGAAAAGCCCCAGGAGCTGCAGCTTTCCATGGCACCCACACCACTGGATGGGCTGCACCCACCGTGTCCGTCAAAGAAAATGAGTGTAAGCAAACACTGCCAAGGGGTTTGCATCCTTCCCCTCAGCTGTGGGGACCAGGCAACCTTAAGATTCAGACTCTATGTAACAAGGACATGGGCTTGGAGCCCTGCATTCAGCTCTGGGGCCACCAGCACAAGGAGGACATGCAAGTGTTAGCACAAGTCCAGAGGGCCACAAAGATGATCAGGGGCTGGAGCACCTCCTGTAAAAACAGGCTGAGGGAGTTGGGGTTGTTCAGCCTGGAGAAGAGAAGGCTCTGGGGAGACCTTACAGCAGCCTTCCAGTACCTAAAGGGGGTTACAGGAAAGCTGGGGAGGTAGGGACTCCTTGTCAGGGGGTGGAGTGATAGGACAAGGGGGAATGACATAAACAAAAAAAAGGGCAGACTTAAATTAGATATAAGAAGTTATTTCCTATGAGGCACTGGAGCAAGATGCCCAGAGAAGCTGTGGCTGCCCCATCCCTGGAGGTGCTCAAGGCCAGGCTGGATGGGGCTTTGGGCAACCTGGGCTGGTGGAAGGTGTCCCTGCTCATGGCAGGGGGAGGGGTTAAATAATCGTTAAGGTCCCTTCCAACCCAAACCATTTTGTGATTCTGTGATGATTTTAGTATCTTGATGAAGGAAAATACTTTACTTTTGTTGTTTGCACTGTGTCCGTATTAAAAAGGCCTTTTGGAAGGTAGCACATGCTGCCAAGAAAAGAGATATTAATGAACAGCAGCTCACTGGGAGCAATGTGCATCTCATGTTGTGACACAATTCCAGTAGATTAAATTCTTCTTTGGACCTCTTTCAAAGGGACAATGCCAGCACCAAAAGCTTAAAACTGTATTTAACAGTTCTGCAGCTTTAGTTCCCAAATGATATACAAATTTTGTGTTGTTCCCAGGCAAAATGGCATGAAGGAACTCCCTCCTATTTGGGCTTATTCTTACCATGGCCCTAACCAGGCTGTAGCCCACATCAGTAAAATCCAAGCCAGTCTCAGCACTGAGGGAAAAGGTGGCATTTTCTGCATCTTTTTTTTTTTTTTTTTTTTTTTTAATATATAGAATAAATTATGGATACTGTCTGAAAACACACAGGGTGCCTGTTTTGAAGTCTGGAAGCACAACATGCTAGAGAAAGTTGGATTATCTAGAGAAGTAGGAAGTCTTAGTGGGGAAAAGAAAAATAGTAATGCAATTCTTTCCAAATTCCTCTTGAGGATCTCAAGCTCATTTCCATTATTCATGATCTGCTGTTCTTGTTACGCTCACTGCAAATGAAATGGAAAAAGGATGGAAAAAAGGAATTCCAGTGATAAGATCAGATGCTGCAACAGTGCAACACCATGAGGGTATTTTATAGGAGTGACCCTGTAGCAACATGCATCATTCCATGTGACTTTGTGCTATTTTCCAGAGCATTTCCTGATCTGTAGCCTCCCATTCATTTCAGCTGTGCCAACAAAAGCAATGTTCTTGTAGCTCTGCAAGTAGGCCTAGATACTGGGAAAAAATAAAAATTAAAACATTCTGAACAGGGCAGCTGAGATGTCACTACTGAGATCTGCAAGACCACAGACACTGGGAGGGAACAGTTAATTCCTTGCCCCCTGAAGGGTTCACCTGTTCAGAAGAGAGAGAGGAAGATCTTTAGCACAGGCATCCTGCTGTACTACAGAAAACACGTGAAGGCATTAAAGAGGCGGCAGAAGGATGATAACATAGCTCCTTATCTGCGTGACACACCACCGTGAATGTGATATACAGCCCTAACTGTTCTTTCTTATACTATAAGTGAAAAGGTCAGGAATAGGTGGCACAGAAATATGGCAAACTTTCAGACCAGGGAAGCTTGAAATTGTTAGTTTGGACATAGGCTAAAAATGAATGGAAAAAATAGCAGATCTCTTTTAATCTACTCTTTTAATCAGGAGAACGTGGAGAACCACTGACTGAGACACTCAAAAGACACATAATGATCCAAGTTGAAGCTGAAGTCCTCTGGCTTTATAAATGCTGTACTCCAGACCCACTATACATACCACTTTGTATCTGTTCTAGCAGAGAAACATGGGCAGCACTTATAGAAGCGGTATAAGTTCTACTCCACAGGCCAGCTGTGCAAGGCAATGCCTGCACCTCTCCTTCCTTGGTACAGTTTGATTACTGAAACTTTATGTTAAAAGAGCATCACGCACACACACACTGAGGAAAGATGCTGAAAGAAAGACGTGAATAAGATCAAGAAAAGAATAGCTGTGATAACAGGAATATTATTACATGTAATAATATAGCGTTATTGTATCTTAGAATAGTTCACTGTGCCAAAGCTATGTGGAATATCACCAGAGAGGAAAGTTTTTGAAGAGCCTGCACCTGCAGCACCATGCACAGCAGAGCTGCACCCAGCCTCCTGGAAATGCAGCACGCGTGCTGTTGCCCCTGCTGACTGTCCTGGTGAACCTACAGGGGTAATGGGTATAGAAGTTACCCACGGATATGGAATATTTTTATATATATATATATATATATATATATATATATATATATACACATATATGCCCTGCTGGTGTGCCAGCAGCCAGCAGAGCTCACTCCTCTCCCTCCCCACGACCCCCAGGCACCCTCTGCCTGCAGGGTTAGGAGCCGGGGGCTCAGAGGCAGCCCGGATCTCCGCGAGCAGCCGCAGCAGAACCCCCGTCCCTCCCCTCCCCGCTCACTCACCAGGCGTGCCCGAGGTGCGCCCGGTCGTACACGGTGGGCCCGCAGCTGTACCTGCGGAGACACAGGGAGGCAAACGGCGCCCGTCAGCCCCCTGCGGGCAGGGACCGGCGGCCGAGCCCCGGGGCTCCCCGCCCCCGCCGCTACCAGGTGGCCACTCGCTCCCGGGCCAGCACCAGCGGCTCCTTGCTGCGGCTGCGGCTGTTGTACGCCACCACCCCGCTGGGGCTGCCCGCCGGGGGCACCCAGCGCTGCCTCCTCCGCCCCGCCTGCCCGCAGCAGCAGCGGCGGCAGCACCGCCGCCATGTCGCCGGCGCGGCCCCGCGCCAGCCCCGCCGGGCGGCCGCCGCCATTCCGCGCAGCATGGCCGCGGCACCCGGCACCCCCCCACCGCTCCCTGCTCCGCTCCTCGCCCGAGGCGGGGAGGCAGGAGGGAAGAGGAGGGGTCGGGGCGGCTGTCACCGCCCCCGCCGTGCCGCCCCGGCAGCCCGGAGGTGGCCGGGATGTGCTGCTGCTGCTGCTGCTGCTGCTGCTCGGGCTGCTGCAGCTGCGGGGTTTGGGTTTGGGTTCGGGTTTGGGTTTGGTGACTCAGAGCACGGGGAGGAAGCGGGGCTGAACCGGCTGGAGTGCCCGGACCTGCTCTGGGAGCTCCGAGCTGCTCACCTGGGGTGATTAAAGCTGCATGGAGCAGGCGCACGGTATTTGTAAGCTGCTGTTTGCTCTCCTAAGTAACCCCTAAGCAACTATGGCTCTCTGCAGCTACCTGAGAGGAAGGTGTGGGGAGCTGGGGTCGGCCTCTTCTCACAGGTAACCAGTGATAGGACCAGAGGGAATGGCCTCAGGTTGCACCAGGGGAGGTTCAGGTTGGCAATGAGGAGCCATTTCTGCTCAGAAAGAGCAGCCAGGCACTGGGACGGGTTGCCCAGGGAGGTGGTGGAGTCACCGTCACTAGGGGTGTGCAAGGAGAGGTTGGGCCTGGTGCTTGGGGACATGGTTTGGTGGTGACATTGGTGGTAGGGGGGTTGTTGGACCAGGTGGTCTTGGAGGGCTCTTCCAAACCTAATGGTTCTGAGAGCAGCTACCAAGAAAACAAGTGACAACTGAACAAGCATATATAATATTTTCCCCCCTAGTTTCCCAGCTTCTGACTGGGTGACTTCCTGAGCCGGACACTACTTTTTTTCCCCATGTATATTTTTTTAACCTATTCCCAGTGAGTTAACTTCTGTTAACTTCCCCAGCCACCAGGGAAAACCCACATCAGCTCCAGCCTCTGGCAAGGAGCACCACAGGCCCGCTGTCAGTTTTAGAAGCAGTCCTCATGGCCTATTTTGAAGATGCCCTCCACCTGCCGCAGCCCTTAGCCCTGCGTGGTAGGAGGGAACCACCAGCTCCAGCACGCTCTGGCTGTGCCGCTCCCTGCTGCCTCTCTCCCCACAAACCTCTGGTTTGGGGCAGAGCCTTTTCTCCTTTCCCACAGCACTGCAGTGGCCACCAGCTAAAGCATCTTGCTGGCCTCTGCGTGGAAGGTAATAGTGTGTGACTGCAGCCTTTCTTGACCGCACTCTGCAGAGAATAGGGTTGGCTGTGGTGAACTGCCTTGCAGAAATCCTGATGCTGTGTTCTCCTGAATCTGCCAGGGATAGGTTTCTTAGAATTTTTTTTCTCATCTTGAATATGAGCATTTAAATCACCGCTTTTACATAATAACAGAAACCTCTCTTCATCCAAGCAGTCTGTCTGTATCTGGCTTAGCTGTAGAGAGTATCAGATATACAGCCCTACTACTGACAGATGTTTTCTGCTCTTCATAATATACAGTTGTGTTCCACAATGTTTTTCATTTATCAATGAACTTTTGATTAGATAAGAAACCTATTTTATGGGCTTGCTATTTCAAGACCAGCTAGGATAAAACTAAAGATACCATCCAGTAACCTTGTAAGTGTTTGCTTTAGACGTTTCTCAGGAAGCTAATTATTCCAGTTTCCATAGTCGGCTGGTTTTGATGTCTTCACTATTCAACACACATCCTGTTAAGAGTTGTCTTTAACTCTGTTGTCTTCTTTGTTCTGTACAGTGCCAAGCACTTTGAGAGAGGCCGAATCAATACTAAGTAACAATGGATGTTTTTTTAGCTGTAATTCCAGGTTTAGCTGTCATGGATGAAACTGCCAGCAGATCAGAAGAATGGAGAAACTTTTTCTTTCCTTGATGGTTTCAGAAGGCTTAGTGCCGCTGGTATTCCAACTAGCTTTAATTTAGCATTTAGTCTAGAAATGTCTATGTCCTGAAAAAAAAAAAAATAAATAAATCTGAGGGTAGTAAAGGCTATACAGTCATTATTAATAATAATAATAATTTAATGCCTGAAATAAACAGTTAACATTGTTAACACTTTAGATTTGGTTTAATGCAGCAGAATAAATTCATTGGAACTGTGGAAAGTGTCCTGCAAGCAATATATTATAACCATAGCTGATATATTATAACCATAAATTATGTACCTTAGAAAAAACTAATAGATGTTCTCAGAAACAGCCTGTGGCTGTAAGCACACCTCAACTTACGACACCTATAACCACCTCCCTTCCTGATACCCTTATTCCTATCTTGGAGCACGTAGAATGAGGTCCTCATCTACCAGAGGAGCAGAATAATATCAGGAAAGGATTTTCTGCCTCCATTGGGAGACTTGTCTTCTTTGCCATCTGGAGTGGAAGAAGATGCCTTCAGACATTGCCAGCAGCTGGAGCCAGGGGACCGGATTGATACCTGTTACTTCTGTATTTTCTGCTGACTAGTTAGTAGGAGATGCAGTATGCGGGGGGGGGGGGGGGGGGGGGGCGGGGGGGGGGGTAAAACGCTTAGTCAAAATCCCAATGAGGTGTGTCTATCAGAGCTTCAGGTAGGCTGTTGTTTCAAGGGGGCACACACATATTTAGTATTGTCAGCTCATGTTTTCACCTTTTTCATAGGAGCCATCAAGGCTAAAACTTCCTTCTCTTGAATACAGGCTGAAACTCAAAGGTAAGGCTGTGACTCCAGAATTCCTTAGAATGAGTTGATCTATTTTCTGTACCTGCACATGCAGGAAGGCAATGTTTCCCTTCTAGGCTTGACTGAAAGGGAAAAAATGGTAGAAACACACACGTGTTGCAGGTCTGCAATGTTTCTGTGGTGGGCAGGGATGATCTCTGAGTGTTCTGGCTCACCTGGTTCCTCGTGTGATTTCCAGTTTCCAGTCTCGGGTATTCAGACCAGGACCGCATGCAAGACTGGTCCCCAAGAGGTATGTAGTATCAGCAGGCAAATCCCAGAGCATGCCTTGTATCACAAGTAAAGAGCAAATAAAGCTTATGCTACAAAATTGTTCTTTTCTGTTTATTACTAGGGGATACATGATTTGTAACATTTACAGTTTCCCAATGTATTGCTTGGGGTGCTACATTTATCTTAAGAATGAAACCAGGCTGTTTTAGAATTGCCGACAGAGGAGAAAAGCAGCGTGTGTTGGGTTAACAAGAGCACATTTCTAATATCAATGGCCCATCTAGTCTGATTCTACTTCAGGAACCTGCAACGGGATCTGAACCTGAGAAGGTAAGGGGGGAAGAAATGCTGTGAAGAAACACTACAAACCAAAAGAAAAGACGAGCTAAATCCCCTGCAGTGGACTGAATTTATTCTTAGAACTCTGGAGGATTCTGTAATAGACACACTCCAACTTACATTTTATAGTGCTTTTTTATTTTTACAAAATGTACAAATTCTTTTTGTCTAAGAATCCAATTTAGTTTTTAAAATGAGAATAAAAGTTGTCTCATGCTTATTACAAATGCTTGACTCAGAAATGTTGTGAATGTTGAGCAGCCATTCCCCCAAAGTTCAAGAAGAGTATGTTTTATAAAGATAATAAATCATCTTGAGATACCTATTCTAGAAGAGTAATTCTGGGGAAATGAAATAAAACTGAAAAGAAATTTCAGGATTGGTGGACATAAAGAACAGTTAATGTAATAAACTTTCTTGCTCTTACTACGAGCCATTAGGCCTGGACCCTGAGTTTTCAGCACCACTGCTGTTCAGTCAACCTATCCATCAGCTGCTCTAGCAGATGCTACAAGTTTAACATCAGAGGTATTTGGTTCCTGTGCTGCAGTTTACAGAAATAAGCCGGGGATTTTGCATGAATTTGGTCAGAGGTTGGTTGGAGGTTTGGTCTGTTGGTTGTTTCCAGCTGTTGAGGTGCATCTCCTCTGAACTCTTTCTAGATTGTGGAGCCCATGGAATAAGCTCCCCTTGCTCTGTGTCATCTCCAGCTGTACTTCTGCCTTGGCCTTGTACTGCAATGCACAATTACCGGTTCCAATCAGCATTTTTAGGGCACTTGTAGTGCCAGTGCTTATTAGGCGCATGAAGTGCAACAGGTGCAAATGGCAGCAGCCAGAAAACACGTGTGAAAGAAGTAGTGAGGTTAGCAGTCTCAAGGCAAGCAGGCAAAGAGATGGGGAGCTGTAGCCAGTGAAATGCTTGCTTTTTAAAGTAGGACTTAAAACTTTTTTTTTTTTTTTAAAAAAAAAAAAAAAGAGTGGAAGGCTTAGGTTAGATGTTTGAGAAGTTCTTGAGCCTTTCCTGGGAAGCAGCAGAAGGACAAACTCAGCTAGATTTTTTATTATTTTTTTTTTCCAGATTTTAGAACAATTAATCCTGTATAATTTATGATACAAGCAGGTATTTCTGGCCCAAATACCTGTAAATGGTATACGCTGTCTAGTGATGCCTGTTGCATGAAAGTACAAACTATGACTTGTCTCCTGGCCTTAATACTTGCAAAATTCAACTCTGCTCATCTTTCCTGCTAAACTTCTGTAGTTTTGTTTCAAAACTTTCAACCATAAGCAAGATTAATAGACTTGTAAAATACTATTATCATCTCCCATGTAAGTATGAATGTAGCCTCGTAAAGAACAAACAGACAAGAAAAACAAATGTGACTGTAGAAGAAAGGGATTAAGCTATTAAATGGTGAAGAAACAGTACTTTATTAGAAGGAATAACTCATCCAAGTTGTCTGTACCTATAAAGTATAATGACTAGTGATGAGAAGACGCTATCTTTTCTAATAAAGGGGAACACCGCTGTAGTAATTACAGAGTATTTCATACAGCAACATTCAGCTAAGCTAGAGAAAGAGAAGGGGGGCAGTGTTTCTTATACGTATATATATGTAAGTTGTTATATCCTTAGTATCTGCATTTATGGAATGTGTCTGAAGGTTTTGAAATGGATGCTGCTCATATTAAGAATTCTGAACGTTATGCTGATAAAAACATAGCTACTGGAGTATTTATGTTACATAAATGATGTGGTAGATCTACAAAATAAGTTACAGAGCAGTTGCACGGTTTGTCGCTCTGGTTGCAGGTTCCCTTGGTTCTCACTGCTGTAAATTTAGATCTTCACTATCTACTTTTAGATCTACTTTTGGGCAAATTACTGAAGCCTGGCAAGCCACTACTATACTTAGAAGATGCACCTTCCTATTTTTTTTCTTCTGTGATGATGGACAAAAGTTCTTGCTCAGCAAATCAGTGGGGATAATTTGAACTGGTTTATGAAGTGTTATCTTATTTGTATGTGTAATTACTGCCCCGTGTGTGGCACGGTGGTTAACTTTTTTGCAGGAACAACTCTTCCTGGGTCTCGCTTGAACTCCCTCTGGATGCCTTTCCTCTGCTGAGCCGTAATTACCGGCTCACAGCCCTGTTAGCTGCCTTTAATCGCCGACAGCGCCTCAGCGCCGGCCAGGCGTGAGGGAACCGGGCTGCCCCCGAGCCGGTGACGCTCCGAGAACACACGAGGCAGAGAGCGGCCTTCCTCGGGGCGGAGGCAGCAGAGTTTTATTTTTATTTTTTTTATTTTTTTTTTTAAAAAACAAAACCACGCCCCCACCACCACCACCACGCCGCTGCATTTCCAAGGGCGGGAGCCGAGCAGCACCGCCCCCCTCGAGCCGGAGCCGCCCCTTTCGGGCTGGGGCCGCCCCCTTCGGGCCAGGGCCGTCCCCCTCGGGCCGGGGCCGCCTCCGGGGAGCGGGGCTGGGGGCGGTCGCCCCGCGCCGGCCCCTCAGCCCCGAGCAGGCCGCCCGTTGCTAAGGGCCGCGCCGCGCCGCCCCGGGGGCTGCCGGGAAATGTAGTTCGGGGCCGCCCCCCGCACGCCTCCATTTTCTCCCCGCGCCGCTAGCAGCGCGCATGCGCACCCCCCCCCCCCCCTTCCTCGGTGTCCCCGCCCCCTGTGCCCAGGCCGGTATCCTGGGCAGCGCTGTCGCCGCGGCGCCCTCCCCCCCCCCCACGGCTGCCTGTGATTGGCTGAGCGAGCCGCGGGGCGGGCGGCGAGCCGCGCGGCGATTGGCTGGCGGGGCTGCCAGGCGCCGCGGGGCTGATGGCTGCGGCTGCCCGCTGAGGACAGAAGGAGGGAGGGCGGGGAGGAGGCAGGAGGGGGGCCGCGCTTCTCCTCAGCGCCCGGCCCCACTGGTAGGGCGGGGGGGGGGGGGCACGGCTCCCGGTGCCCCCTCAGCGCCGCGCTGGTCCCGTGAAAGCAAAGCACCCAACTCGTGGCAGGAGGAGGAGGAGGAGGAGGAGGAGGAGGAGAGGAGGAAGGCTCCGGGCGGGGGAGGGGAGCCCGTGTGTCCGTCTGTCCGTGTGTACACACGGCGGCGGGCGGGGTGCGCATGCGCCGTGCGCGGCGGGGCCCGAATGTTTCCCAAGTGTTTGAAACTGGGCTGCGGGCAGCGCGCCTCCGGCACGGCGGCACCGGCAGGGGAGGAGGAGGAGGAGGAGGAGGAGGAGGAGGAGGAGGAGGAGGAGGAGGAGGAGCAGCCGCGGCGGGGCTGCCCCTGACAGGCACTTCGCAGGGCGCGTTTTGTTTGCGGAGTGTTTCGGAGGGGCTGGCTCGAGCCCCCCGCCTCCCTCCTCCTCCTCCTCCTCCTCCTCCTCCTCCTCCCCCCCCCCCTCCACGCACACTCACTCACACACACACACACACACACACGGAGCCCTCCGATTGTTCCCGTGCCGCCTCCTCCGTGAATTACCCACGACGACAGCCATTCAATCAGCTGCTGCTGGCTGGAGGGGGACTGGCGGAGGGTGTGTGTGTGTGTGTGTGTCTCTGTGTGTGTGGTGTGTGTGTGTGTGCGTGCGGCTCCCTCTGCCTCACACGCGAGCACTCCGATGTAGCTGCTCTCGGCTCCTGGGGGGCGAGCCCATCTCCCCCTCCTGCCTCCTTCAAGGGGGGGAGCAGCACCCGCTGGGCCAGGGGGACGGAGACAGAGAGAGAGAGAGAAGCGCGTGGAGAAGGATCTATTTTTTTATTATTTTTTTTATTATTTTTTTTTTTTACCCCCCCCCCCCCCTCCTTCCTTCTCGCCGGATGAAAATGTTGAGTCCTGCGAACGGCGAGCAGCTGCACCTCGTGAACTATGTGGAGGATTACCTGGACTCCATCGAGTCGATGCCCTTCGATCTGCAGCGAAATGTCTCCTTGATGAGGGAAATTGACGCCAAATATCAAGGTAAGTGCTCGCCCGGTGCGTGTGTGCCGTGTGGGGCCGGGGGGAGGGCGGCTTTGCTCCTCGCCCCGGCTCCCCTCGCCCCCCTGCCCCCCGCGGGGTCGGTACTTGGGTTTTGGGGAGCCGGGAGCAGGGGGAGAGCCGGGCGAGGAGAGCCGGGGAGGGAGAGGGGCTGATCTGCAGCGTTAGCTCTTGTCATGGGGCGGAACAAAAGGTCTCCGGCTTCTCTC
This sequence comes from Netta rufina, assembly GCF_964035555.1. Taxonomy (NCBI): domain Eukaryota; kingdom Metazoa; phylum Chordata; class Aves; order Anseriformes; family Anatidae; genus Netta; species Netta rufina. The sequence continues at coordinate 61,330,692 of NC_140123.1, read as the reverse complement.
ATGAAGCAAGGACTCTGCTTTTTCTGTGTAAATCGCCGGCCGACAAGGCGGGGGGCAGGGAAGCGGGGTGCGCGCTGCACAAAGCAGGGGAAGGGGGGGGGGGGGGGCCGCGATGGAAGAGGGGCTGCGGGGCGGGGGGGGGGGGGGTACGGCACAAAGTGCCGTGCGGACGGGGAGATCACAGCACAACATTTAGGAATGTACAGTATTCATTATGGCTGTAGTAGGGGAGAGAGGCAGCGAGCGAGGGAGGGAGGGAGAGAGGGAGGGAGGGGAGGGGAAGAGAGGAGAGGGGAGGGGAGGGGGGCAGGGAGCGCTCTCCCCGCTCCCTCCCCGGTGGGTTTCGCTTCACCCCCTGAAGCAGAGGGCGGGGGGGAGCTCTGTGTGTGTGTGTTTGTGCGTGTGTGTAAGGGGGGGGCACACGGCCGGCCCCGCGGATGTGCCCAGCGCCCAGCTGCCTCCCTGCCGGGCCGAGGGAAGGAGAAGGGGCAGGGGCAGGGCCGGCCGGCGCGGGGCAGCCCTGTGGCAGCTCTGTGGCAGCTTTGTCACTCGCTGTCCGCTGGGGAAGGGGAAGGGGGAGGGGAGGGCTCTCCCCGGCGCCGCTGACAGCCGGGCGGGGAGGGGGCGCCCGGAGCCCCCTGCCCTCCCTCGCTGTCCGCGGCTGCCCATGAGAAGAGGGGAAAAAAAAGGGGCCGGGGGAAAACTTCCTTGGGCGGGGAGGCGGCGATGGCGGGGCAGGGCGGGCTGAGGCACGCCGCCGCCGCTCCCGCGTCCCAGCACCGCGCGGCCAGCGGGCGCCTCCGCGCTGTGCGGGGCGCTCGGCGTCGGCGCGGCTTTTATAACCGCCCCTCGTTAGCATAGCGCCGCTCGCCCCGCCCCCCGGCGGCGCTGATAGGGCGGCGCGCTCCGCGGGGGGCGGGGCCGGCCCGCCTTCGCTCGCCCATTGGCTCGGAGGGCGGGCCGTCCCGCCCGGCGCCCCGCCCCCTCCCCCCGTGACGTTTCGAGAAGCAACTTTTCGGTGGCGTTGATTTGAATATCTCGGCCTGCCCCGGCCGCCGGGCGCTGATTGGCTGCGGCGCCGGCAGTGGGCGGGCCAACCTTGGCCTCCCCTTTTTCACTCTCCCGGCTCTGATTGGACGGCGCGAGGGGGCGGGCTCTGCCCGCCGCGTCCTCTGATAGGCGCGGCGCCTCCCGGGGCCCCGCCCCCTCCCCGCGCCCCTCCTCCCCCGCCTCGGCCGTTGCGCTGCCAACCGGGGGCCCGCCGCCGGCTTCCGGCCGGAGAACAATAGCCGCTGCGTCACTTCCGGGGCGCGGCCGGTTGCTAGGCAGGGGCCGGGCCTGGCGGCGCGGCGCTTCCGGGGCGCGGGGCGGGCCGTTGGGGCCGTTGGGAGCGCGGTTATAAAGCTCGCTCCCGGTTAATAAACAATTAACGAACCGATTAACGCAGCTCCTGTCGTTACTGGGCGCGGGCGGGGGGCTGCAGGCGGCATCCCCCAAAGCAAAACTCGGAAACTGGTGCTTCCAATGGGCTCGTAAACGGCTCCCTGGAACTTTGAGCACCTGAGGAATGTTTCACTTTAAACTCTTTAAGCTCTCTTCAGGTGTCACTCACGGCCCAACGGCCTTTCACTGTTAGCGTTTTAAATCATCAAGGAGCTTCATCTGTTCCCCTCGCCATAAATCATCTTTAACGCTGCTCCTTAATTTTAACTCCTTCCTTGCAGCAAATATTTAGTGAAAAATTACATAAAAAGTAAGCCACAGGTGTTGTACAGAGCCCGCAGGGAGAAAGCAGCCCCCACGCCTCCCATACAGCAGCGGCAGTTCTGTACCCGCAGGGAATTCATCGCCCGCGGCAGTGCCGGGCGAATCTCACCATAACTTAGCTCTGGCCCTGTGTGTTTGGGGTCGTGTCTCAGCTGCCAGGCACGATAGCAATTATTAAGTAATTTATTGTCTGATTCCTGCACCAATTTGTGCTTTCTTTCTCTTCTCCCACTCTCCGTCATTGACCACAAGCATCAGCCTTATCGGACAGAAAATGCCCTAGAAAACAATCCATTAACTCCCCTTTTAATTCCACAGCTGATGCTGGAACTTGTGGCGATCCGTGTATTTTCTGTTCTCTTTAATTACTGATAAAGGGAAGAGCTGTCACCGTGCGTGAGATTATATTTAGTCCCGTTTTTTTCTAAATCAGCACTTGCGTTCTGTTCCTGAGGGACCTCCTGGGACAAAAATATTCCGCTGGAGTCATGAGCCACTTGTCAGATTTCAGCTTCAGGGAGCCTGCCTTTGATCAGCCTCGTGCATTACAAAAAGGTGTTGCTGTGTGGAAGGAAAAATGCGGGATTTCTCTATCTGAAATACTTACAGTTTTTACTTCTTCCCTGCAGAGATTCTGAAGGACCTGGATGATTACTATGAAAAATTCAAACGAGAGACAGATGCCGTGCAGAAGAGAAGAATGTTGCACTGCATACAGAGAGCGCTGATTCGGAGTCAGGAGCTGGGCGATGAGAAGATCCAAATCGTCAGTCAGATGGTAGAGCTTGTTGAGAACAGAACCAGGCAAGTGGACAGCCACGTGGAACTGTTTGAGACGTGCCAAGAGACTAACGACACCACTGGGAACAGCGGCAAAGCCAGCCAAGATAAGTCAAAGAACGAGACAATCGCCCAGGCTGAGAAGCCCAACAATAAGAGGTCAAGGCGGCAAAGGAATAACGAGAATCGAGAAAATGCTTCAAATAATCATGATCACGATGACATCACCTCAGGAACTCCAAAGGAGAAGAAAGCAAAAACATCCAAGAAGAAGAAGCGATCCAAGGCTAAGGCAGAGAGGGAAGCTTCTCCTCCAGACCTTCCTATTGATCCCAATGAGCCAACATACTGCTTATGCAACCAAGTCTCCTATGGAGAAATGATAGGATGCGATAATGACGAGTGCCCCATCGAGTGGTTTCACTTTTCCTGTGTGGGACTCAACCATAAACCAAAGGGCAAATGGTACTGCCCCAAATGTCGAGGAGAAAATGAGAAAACTATGGACAAGGCATTGGAGAAGTCTAAAAAAGAAAGGGCCTACAACAGGTAGTTTGTAGACTTTTCACGGCAAAGAAAAATAAAACCACCAAACCAGTGTATTTATTGTCAGTGTCACCTTTGTTGAGGTGAATGGATTGTAAAATGTATATTTTTAAAGGAGGTTTAAAACTGAACCATTCCTGTTATAGGGACGGCAATAAGAGCAATTTTTGTTTTTCATTTGGTAAGCTGTAACAAGAATATGGTCTGTGGACCAATGTATTCCAAAAGTAAAGTTATAAGAGTTTAAACCGAATATTCAGGTGGGTCTTAAAAGATAAATTAATGCTTTTTTTTTTTTTTTTTTTCTCCTCCCAGTGCTGGTAGCACTCTACCCATTAAAATTTTGATGACAAATATTTCCGAAATGTAATTTCTTTTTCTTTAATGAAGAATGTTATTTACATTTGAACGGAATTGTTAAATAGCTTAGCCATCTGGTTGTATCTGAATAAAGCTGCAGTACATTACAAATGTAACTTCTTTCCGCGATGAGCAGTGGGAGATCAAACAAAAGGAGGGCAAAAATTTGGTTCCTGCTACAAAGTGTCAGTATAACAGTTCAATAGCAAATGTTTAAATAGGCTTAGAGGATTATTTTTAAAAGAAAAGAAAAAGTTAATGGTTAAATTTTACACAACAAATATTTTATATGCTGGCCAAGTACCACGAGGGCCGTTTTAAAATAATTGAATATGTTTTATATTTAACCAGGAAGTGGTTTAGTAACGAGAACTTAACATAAATGAAGCTTTATACTGTCACAGATAGTAGTGTAGCGATCCTTAATTTGTTTAAGTTGTATAAATGTACATTCTTAAGTGGAGTTGCACTTACTGTATTATACTTGGAAATGCAGCCAAATGCCATTGTGTAACCAATGCGCATTTCCTGCTGTATGTATGAAAATTGTACAGCTGTGATATTAAGAAATAAATGAAACAACTTTGACAGTTTGCTCCTTTAGCAATCATGTTTAATGACCACTCAAAGAGTTTAAAAAGGAAATTTGCCTTGAACCTTAGCAGCTCCAGCAAGCTGCTGCTAGGAAGCCTGAAACTGTTGTAGTGGTAACCAAATTGCAGTTCTGATAACCAATCTCCACAGACCGTGTGACAAACAAGCGTGTAGAAGAGCCAAAGTAGCATTTAACTTTCCGTCCAGCTACACTTCTCGTGTTTGCAGTCGCTTCCAGACTTGGCTGTTTGTCTAAAAATCAATAGTGTAGAGCTGGTCTCGTTCAGTTGTTTTCATGCCTTTACACGGTGGATATAAATTATTCCATGCTTGTTATCAGCAGAAAGTGCTTTTGCGTGACAGCATTTTCAGACTATTGCTGCAGCCGCTCCGGGGCGGGCGTTTTCATGCTTTTTGGTCACCTCATGCCAAAATCCTGTAGCTGCAATGAAGGTGGTGCGGTGCTGGAGGTTGGCTGTCCAGATCCTCCGCCACAGCTTCGTGGTGAAGCTTGGTCAGCCGGGCTGGTGGCTGGAGGGGTGCCGTGCTGCTGGCTGAGCTTGATCCCGGCTCCTCGTCCCCCTGCGGGCCTCAGCTGTAAGTGCAGAAGGGGCCGGGGCCGCGAACACTGAGGGAGAGGTCACAAAATCCACCGGGTCGGGCAGGGGACTCGTAAGAGTGTGGGAGGCTGGGGCTGGGAATTGTTGGAGCACAAAGCTTTCTTAAAATCTGTAATTGCCTCGTTTTGCTTCCTGGGCACTCAGACGATGCCACTGAAGTAACGCTGTTCTGTTCCGATGTACTCCAGCAGGTCTCCCTGTTGGAGGGAGGAGAAACAAAGCTCTGGATCCGGTTGAAGGGACTAAGTGTTTTCTAAAGGGGTACTGAAAAGCCACAAGGTAACACCACTTCACCACGCACAGACGCTCCCTGCCAGGCAGGTAAACCCACAGTGACGAGCAGAAGCTGGGTTTTACCTCTAAATAGGCACACTGTGTGCATGTGTGTTGTTATAAGCTGCCAGGTTAAACCAGGTCGCCTCTGCCTTCACCAAACGACCACTCGATCATTTCTCCTGCTCCTGGCGTGGCTCAGTGTTGGTCTTATCTGCTGAGAACCTTCTCCAGTTCTTCATGCACGCTTACCAGTCTTATCTGCTCCTCTACTCGCAGCTGTTACCTCTAGTCCCCAGGTTTGTGGTCTATTCTGCCCCTACCATTCTGTTGCCCTCCCAGCAGCTTCTGGGAGGCTGAGAAGATGGAGACCTTGTACTGGTGGAGTCCCAGTGAGACGTTACCTAGGAGCTGGTGCAGACAGTTTCAGACTTTAGCCTTTTCCATGAAATGTCTGCATTGGCTCTGTGGGGCATTTTGAGTGTGAATAGCTAGAAGAAATTATTTTCACAACTCACCGTATTCTAGGCTGCCACTTTGTTTTGCTGCTTGGCCCCGACAGCTGGCTGGACCCGCGCTGTACCCTTTGACAGGTCTAGTTTCAGCCTGTGAGCACAGTTGCTTACTTCAGTTAAATTCAAGGTACTCTGCCGTGGAGTTAAACTCTCTGTTGGTGGAAGTAAAGCCATCTCGTGTTGTACCGACACACTGCCAAATGCTTCATACCATGCAGACTTTGTCCTGGCTTTGGTACCTTGTCTAAAATGCCGTCCTTACAGAAGTAGTAATTCTATTTTTTTTTGTAGCTATTTGGAGTTTATTTAATGGTCATGAGAAAATGCCATCCTTCGAGCCAATCTGTGTTGCCTCTATGGGATAGGTGCAGCTAATTTGCAAGCTTCCTTATACAGCCAGCAGGCTGACACAGTGCTGTGATTTGGGGACATCACCTGCAGCTGTGAGATCAGATCCGAATCTCTCGATGACCATTTCCCACCGTGAGTGCCAGCAACAGGATTGACTAAGAGGGAGGCTCTCTTCTAGGAGCTGAGCTGAGGCTTCTGACTCACTTCCCACAGGCTAATAAGCATCTATCCAGTATTACGGGATTAATTTAATATATAAAATTCAGCAGATGTTTGTTGAGGAAGTCACAGCGGTAGGAATCACAAACTTTTCATTGAAAGCATTCAGGCGGCTGTAACCACCACTGGTCTGTGACACATGTCACAGGAAGTCCTTATTGTGTTACTGAGCACTTGAACTGGTGATAAAACCCTTCCAACTAATGAAAAACAGAGTTTCAGCACCCAAGTCAAGGGAGCTGGTAGCAGTCCTTACACTTGAGTCGTCCCCGTCCCCAGGCAGCAGATTTGTTCTGCAGTAGGGCAGCTACGAGTTGGTGCTGAGGACACAAGTCAGAAGGTAAGAGCAGGCAGGGAGGGAGCCCTCAAAGCGCAATGTCAGCTGCAGCTGCAAAATGTTCCTAGTGGGACAGCTAGAGAGAGCCACCACGAGACTGAAACAGCAGAGCAAAGCATCGCTTCCAACCATTATGTCACCTGAAAGCATCCCAATTAAGCAGAACTACTGTCTCCATTAAGCAGCAGCAACCCTGGCCATGTGTATCATTAGGTTTAAATAGGTTTCTTACTAATTAAGCACAGCCGCTGATTAACTGTGTCCTAATTTCGTGGAACATGCAGAATAAATACAATTGAATTGGACTGCTCCACTAGTCTTACTTTTCATAGGGTATTTTTAGTTAATCTTTTAAATTTGTAATGAGATGCAAGAGCTAGGTGAATTACTGTAAATAGTATTTTAATAGAATATAATAAAAAAAAAAAGTTCTCAGTAGCAGAAGTGCTTCAAAGCAAATTAGAGTATTGCTGGGATTCATTCTGTTGCTTTAGTTAAACTTAGCATCATCTTTGAAGCCAATTCAATCCTTAGACATAAACCTCCTTGTGCTAGCTCCCAAAGATGTAAAGATTTCCTGCTTCCAAATGTCAAATGTAGTGCGAGCGTTCAATGTGGTGTCAAAACCAGGTGAGCTAGGAATGCTACACACAGCTTCTTATTTTCCCAGGTATCACCAAATTCCCAGGTCTGATGAGTTAAAGGAACAACACAGTGAGGAAGAGCGCAGGAGTAAAGGAAGTATCTCTCTGAAGTGCTGAGAGGCAGCACTGAGATTTTCTCATGAGTTCGGGGTGGCTAGATTACTTTTCCCAGTAAGCATTTACTGTTGGTAGTAGCCAAAAACAAGGTACCGTACCTCTGCTTCCCCCTCAGAACCAGGAGCTGGGTTAGTGGCCAGGTTAGCAAGGTGGAGGCTCTTGCAGTCTTGGTCTTCTACTTGTTATGGTGAGGCCTGAACTTGTTCCTGCAGCCCATGGCCATGGTCACCACCCCTGGTGGGTGCCACCAGCCCCTCTGCAAGACTTACTGCTCTTGCAGCGGAGCTGCAATGGTATTTTGCATTTGGCTGGCTGGTAAGTCCCTCAGAGTTCAACACACCTAGGGCTGCTAACTCAGCATATGTAAAAACTTACGTACTTAAAATAAACCTGGATGTTTCAAGTGTATCTCGTAAAAGCTTGGTGAAGACAGATGGAGTCACCTTTTGTACTCTCACTTTGTGGAAGAATTAATGCAATTCAAATGACTGCTGTCCCCTCAACACTACCCATCCTGAACTCCCTCATCTCCATCATCATACAATTCACTTCACGAGTTTGATTTTTTTTTTCTTCAAAATAAATCAGACTTGCAAGGAAATGGTTTTTAGAGATAAGGATGAGAAACTCAAGTGAATTGTGCATAAATGATTTACCTGCATACAGGAAGGGATGTTCTGCTGTGTTAATTATAAGATACATATCAGGGGACTTTTCATTTTGCCAGCCTCCTCTCTCCTTGAGATTTGCATGGTCTCATCTGAAATAAAATGCTCCTTTCTCATAATAACTTCTTCAGTCTTATAACTTTGGGAACAGACAATATATTGAAAGCCGTATCAGTAAGAGATGAATTGTTAGATGCATGTTCCACACGGTGATTTTATTCAACAACTAAAAGATTAAGGGCAACTCTTTCTGAAAAGTCCCCCGAGCTTTAATGCTTCAGTTTGTAGGTGCCCCCTGAGGATGTTGAAAGTAGAAGGAAATTAATGTAACGTGCCTTGAACTTTAATCAATTCTAATCTATGGTCACAATTACTTAAAAAGTTTGATCACAACCGTATCATTTTGGCATATTGTTCCTGCAGGACAGAAGCAGGATTGTTTGGATGCACTGATTTCCATGCTTTATCGGGGTTTGATCCATTTTGTAATTTGTCTCAGTTCCTTATCTGCCGAGCCTATCCTGCTTGGGTTGGAGACAGCTTCAAGAAGACAAAAGCAGTATTAAAATTAAAGTTGCTGATATTACTCTCGATCTTTGTTGTCCACACACACACATACACACACATATAGATATTTCTGGGAATACAGATGATGTCAGGAGAGCTCTGTTGTGCCTGAGCTCTTTGAATCAGCACAAAGAAACCTTCACAAAAGGAAGAGAGGGACTTATGAAGAGTAGAAGTAAGAGTACAATAGCGAGGTGAACAGCTGGACTTCTGTATCAGAAGCAATCCTTCCTGGTCCATAAAAGATTTAAAGGAGTTATATCTAATCAGGTTCAAGGGAAATAGAACATCAAATTTCCTGAAAAGATAAATACAAAGTATGTGACACTTGTGCATTTCTGCTAGTTTTGATAAAAGGACTGGAGGCTATTATGTGCAGAGGCGGTAGTAAAATCTTGCAAAGCCAGAACTGTGTCATGCTATGCAGGAGAGTATTGAAGAGCTGTTTCAAGTGGATTACCAAGATGTCATATCATCCACAGATTTTATTTTACAGGAAGCTCTGCTGACCAGGAGATATCACCTGTGTCTGCAGAGGTGTCAAGGGAAGCCTTAGAGCCTTGTTTGTGCAGGTCAAAGGCTGAGGATTCACCTACCGTGTCAGAGCAGAAGCAGACAAAATTATGTTTGCCTTCGACTCACTGTCAGGCCATAGCTAAGCAAGTTTGTCAAAAAATGGTGGGCCACCATCCAGAGGGACAGGCCAGAGTGGGGCACCAACACAACCATGTGCAGTTCAGCAAGGACAAGTAGAGAGCGCTGCAGCATGGAAGGATGAGCCTCGTGCAAGAGCAGAGGCTGGGCTGGTGGGGCTCGTTTCAAAAGAGCAAATTTTATAATTCAAAATATATCAAGTATATATCGCTGTGAGTTGGTGGGACTGCTGGCACTTGGGTTGGACCAGATCCCATCCAATGGTCCCTTCCATGCCAGGTTATTCTGTGATCTTGTTATCAGGGAATATTCTCAATAGTGATGGCAAGCAAAGTGCTAAGATCAGAGTGAGATTTCAGCATGCAAAATCTGCATTTTACTATTGCTAGAAGAATGCTCTTCTGCCAGAGAATGAGACCAGGGCTGAGACTGAATTTGTCAAAGTATTACATAGAGCTGGTGTGCCTTTACAGGACAGGGTATGCAAGAAGAGCTCTGAAAACCTGAAAAACTCCTCCCTGTCCTCTGTCTCTTACACAGCTCTCCAGAAGTTCCCAGGGAAGCACCCACCAAATCCTGGTTCGGGTGTAAGGACCCCTTGAGGCATTGGATAGGAGCCTGGTGCTTCACTCCTCACAATCAGTGCTATAAAATAGAGGCAAATAAGCAGAGGAGCCCTATTAACCCTCCCTTAACTGATCCTGACATCAGCTTACAGCCCTTGGGTCTAGCAGGATGACTTTTTTTTTTTTTTTTTTTTTAAAAAAAAAAAAAAAAAAAAGGTATTCCATGGTGATTTCTGTCAGATACAAACGGATGAGAATATATCACTGGTTTTCCTAGCCCTTTTCCTAACCGAGTGCAGGAGAAGGGAGTCCCTGGGTTGTATAATTTATCTGAAGATTTATGTTTTATGTTTGCTGTGCCTCAGCAAAATTCCCAGCTCCCCACATCTCATTTCTGGTTGAATTTAGACAAATCCAAAACCTGACATCTATTTTTGGCTGCTGTCTTATGTTACTACTTGTATATGATCAGAGCTGTTTGAAATGCTTGCAGTGGTAGGAAAAGTTTGATGCCAAAACACTCTACAACACTGAGTTTCCTAAATAAGCTTTGATAGCAGAGGGATTTTTTGATCTTAGCTGTGCTTGTGACCGGAACAACACAGAGCTTGTCTTCTTTGTGATGTGTTCTCATAACCTCAGTTTTCTTTCTGTAAATCCTGAACCTCGGGAAGAGGGAGATTTGCAATGAAGATGCAAAGAACATTTAGTGGACTGGAAGATGAAGTTTTTTATGAAAAGGATGAGAGAAAACAGCATGAAACTGTCCATAGGCATGGACCTGAGTGTCAGGAGCAGGTGCCTCTGGCACCTTGCCCTCTGTGCAAGACTTGAGCTCCCAAGCCTGTAGGAGGCAGGGCAAGGGAGGTGATTCTCCCCCTCTGCTCTGCTCTTGTGAGACCCCACCTGGAGCCCTGTGTTCAGCTCTGGGGTCCTCAGCACAAGAAGGACATGGGTGTATTAGAGCAACTCCAGAGGAGGGCCATGAGGATGATCACAGGGCTGGAGCACCTCTCCTATGAAGAGAGGCTGAGGGAGTTGGGGTTGTTCAGCCTGGAGAGGAGAAGGCTCCAGGGAGACCTTACAGCGGCCTTCCAGTGCCTAAGGGGGGCTACAGGAAGCTGGGGAGGGACTCCTTGTCAGGGAGTGGAGTGACAGGACAAGGGGGAATGGCTTTAAACTGAAAGAGGGTAGGTTGAGATTAGATCTCTGGAAGACATTCTTTTACTAGGAGGGTGGTGAGGCCCTGGCACAGGCACAGAGAAGCTGTGGCTGCCCCATCCCTGGAGGTGTTCAAGGCCAGGCTGGATGGGGCTTTGGGCAGCCTGCTCTGGTGGGAGGTGTCCCTGCCCATGGCAGGGGGATGGAACTGGGTGATCTTTAAGGTCCCTTCCAACCCAAACATTTCTATCGTTCTATGACCCTATGTCGTTAGCCTCAGTGCACAGACTTCATATCCTGGGCTTTGTCACTAAAGACTCAATCACTGACCATGCAGTGTGCCCAAACATATACAAGAAGCAGGATCACCCCACACGGCTGTGTGGGACTGTTTTGGGAGAAGGTCCTCTGTATCAAGCTGCTGCTGGACATGATGTGTCTTTCTTGCTCCAGGACCCCGGAGGGGCAGTACAAGTGGGTGGCAAAGCAGTGCAGCAGGAGAGAGGCGTTCTGACCAGAAACACTGCAGAAATAGGAGCTGTGAGCCTGGTGGTAGGGTGGCGTGAGCCAAGGATCGAGTGAGTGAGTCCCTCTTTCTCTGCGTGTCCCGAGGGGTCTTGTTCCTCCCCAGGGGAGCACAGACTGGCAGCTGGCATTAGTCTTGATTGTGGTAGCGTGCCTGTGAAACCGCAGTTTGTTGATTTCCTGAAATTTATCTGTTTTGCAGATGCTGTTGTTGTTAATAGAGAGCTGTTTCTGCAACTTTTGAATGTATTTAGCCCAAAGCAAAACCAACCTTGCATTTACTGGAAGCAAGAAGGAAGATGAACACAAATGAGCCCAAGGAACAGGTGCTGCTGTAGGAGACTGGGAATTGGGACGAACCAGCTGTTTATGTGCATAAGCACAATTTCTACTGATTTCACATCTCTGACTATCAGCATGCGTCTTATCACCCAGTCCATACCATCCTTCCCATCCTTTTGTGCCCATTTCATGTCTGAGGAACTCCTATAGCTTTTATTAAAGCAAACTGGAATTTCAAATATGTTTTACAAGATATTTTAAGCCATAATTCTCATTTTCACAAGATCCAGTGCAACCGCAGATTCTTTTCTTTTTTTTGCGATAGTGGGTCCTGATTTTTCCTAAGCTTCCCATGATGCGAATGTAACCAGGTTTTTATGGGATTGGATGCATTAAATGATTCTGTATGATTCCCTCTGTTACAATCGAATGCCTTACCCACTTACCTTAGTGGGTAAGTGCAGATTTGCTAATCACAACATTGGGAAAAAGTATCATAAAGCGTAAGAAGTTGCTAAATTTACCAAGAAGGAAAATAAATTTGTGTCTGTAAGATGGAATTGCTAGTTAAAATGTTAAACATATGAATATAATAGGATGGTAGCAATTAAAAACTTTAACTATTCAGAAAAAAATGCAGAACCAAAGCCTGAAGTCAAGGCAGATAGATATCTTGATATATTCATATCAAAAAAACCCTTTCTCTGTTGCTCTCTCTTTAAGTCCTGTTACACATTGGAACAAAGATCCTTCTACGCTGACCTGCTTTACACCAGGTTGATTCTGAGTATCAGATTCAGAATATTTTCACTTGTTGCTGGTTTGCGGCTGAGACCAAGGTGTCTGGCCGGGATCACCAGATACTTTCTCCCTGAACCTCTGTGCTCAGGGGTCCCCGTCTCTTTTCGTGTCCAAGGAATCACAGCTGCTGTTCAGCCCTGCACTTTGCAGCACCAGGATGGACCTTCATCAAACCTAAATTTTCTGTAATCCGTACTGGGTGCACGGGAGTCCCCATTCACACAAAAAGTAAGGACAGGGTCTGGAAACACCTGAAGGGAAAAGCTTTTGGCCTCCTGCAGCGCCTTCCCATGGGGCCAGCCACACTCTCCTTTGCAGGAGCTGAATGAGATAGTGTAGGTGAGGCACCCTGACACAGAGTAGATATCTTTTACACATATCCTTGCCACTGCCCCAGCAGTCCTTGCATACAATGAGCTGATCTCTAGCAGGAGAGTGAAGGAATTGTGTGAGAGGTAGGGTAACACTATTAGTAGCTAGGGCTGTCTCGCTCCCTGTTATAAGGAACGAGATCGGCAATGGTTACATCTCAGTCAGGCTGAGGAAGGCTATGAAATGAAAGAGACAACTAGCAGCTAATCGAAGAGAAAGAGAGGGAAAGAAAGGGAGATTGAAAAATAAAGGTCTCTATTAGTGGGAAGTTGTAGCCCTGCAGCAGGGCTGTGAGAATCCAGCCTCTCATGCCTCGTCCTCTTTCGTCCTCTGCAATGTACTGGGAAAATAAAGTTTAAAAAATAGTGGTGGTGTGAGGACAAATGAAATCCACCGTTTTTGGAACAGCTGATAAATATCAGTACTTGTTTTTAAAAAACATCAACTTGTTACCTGAGAATTTCTGAGAAGTCTGGAAAAAATGCATCATCCCACCTCTATTTTGAAGAGAAGTACATGGCTAGCACCCATGCGTTCAGGGCAATGCAGCACGTCGATGGAGGGCTGTGTAAGCCAGCTCCTGCCTTCCCCGTGCAGCACACAACACTTTGGGAAACCCACGAGCTGCTCCCCACTACCTTCAGGTATTTAGTGCCTTGCCACAAGCTTGATCCATCAGCCCTTACACAGAAACTGTTATTACTGCTCCTCTGAAGCCTTTTATTTACCTCATTCATATTCTTGGGTAAGTTGCTAAATTAAAATAAATTCTGTAAATTCTATGGATAATATATAGCTTCAGTGACACTGCCTGAAGCTTTTATTGGCAACTGTTATCTCTAACTACAGACATATATTTTTTTGGCGTGACTTCTTCCCACCAGCTTGGTTATATGAGAGGCTATTGCCGAAGCAATGATTTTCTCATATACCTGTTTATGATTTTGTTCCGTCAGCCAGTAGGAGAATGAAAGTCACTGCCTGAAAAGGTTGTTCAAAGACGGGTGGCTGCCTTGAAAGTATGCAGTAATTTTGGTGCGGGAATAGCTTGAGGCAGAATCTGCTGGATAAAATTCCCCAATTTGTGCTGTGCAGAAGTCACGGCCTGTGGGATTTGTCCCAGCGCTACCTGCAATCAGCAGCATTTTTTTCAGTCCCCTGCTTTCTGCCGTAGCAGCAAATGGGCAGGTGCCTGGTGTTTGACACCGAGCACCCTAAATGCCTGTGACTGCAAACTGAATTCCAGATGCAGTTCTGCAGTTTGCTGCTGTTGAAGAGGCAGAACAGTGAGCCTGATTCTCACCTCCACCACTAATGTCTTCACTTCTCTGACCTGAGACATGCTGAGTCTGTTTTGCCCGTGACAATACCTGTTGAGTGATCTCCCTGTCCTTATCCCAACCCTTGAGCCCTTTTCATCACTGTGTTTTCTACCCCTTTCCCTTTGAGGAGGGGGAATGAGAGAGCAGTTGTGGTGGAGCTCAGCTGCCCAGCTGAGTAAAACCACCGCAGTGGGTGAAGAACCTGTGAGGGTTTCCTATTCCTCAGGCCATATTTCTTATCCAGGTGTTTCAGCATTGCCTGAGGAGCTCTGGTTGCTGGAAGGGTTGGGCATAGCTGGAGCCCCTCACCTCCCAGGCAAAGAAAGAGCTGAGGGCAGGAGGGAAACCATTTTTCTCTGGAAATGCAAACCATGGTGCTATTTAATGCATATTAATGTTCTAGGTACAACAAAATAAATTACCTAATGTATTCATCTATTCTCTGATGAAAACTTGCTGGTTTGGACTGGCCTCATTTCTCTTTGTCTGAAGCTCTCTGATGGCATCCTATTTAATTTTCCCTTTCATTGAGAAACCGTGCTTCCAAATGTGAGCATTGTTAGCATGCTCTGCCTAATTAGCGATAATAATCTTTGTTGAGGCATGCTGAATTCAGAGACATCCAGTAAAAAGTGATTTATTTATTTATTTTTTCCCCCATCAGCCTTGTCTGTCAGGCTGCTTTTTGTTGTTCCAGTGCCAGCCACGTCTGGTTACGTGGTGGCTGAGCCCAAGAGCACGTGGGCAGCAGCAGGGCCTCCAGTGGAGATGTGTCCTATGGATCTGTGCTGATCTTGGAGATGGACCCACCAAGGATTTATCCCCTCATATCCTGCTGTGCCAGCAAGCCTGGTGTCCTTCTGACAGGTAGGCCAGGGAGTAGGGGACTGGCAGCCTGGGGTGCCTGGGCCCAAGGCTTCACAGAGTCCTGGCCGTGTGATCCTGCAAATCTTGCAGAAGCAGTGAGGTGTCTGATCTGTAACTGCACCCCTGAGCCTTCCATGGCTGGTAAATAACTGTGCCCTGGACTGGACCCAGCAGGTGACCCAGCTCTGTGTGGATCTGGCACTGCCAGCCACGAAGCCACGTTGAGGCCAGTGCCCATATTTCTGAGGCTTTTGACATTTGAGGAGCATCAGACCTGCAGGACAAGCCAACAGCAGCTCTGCTGGCAAAAAGATTTTATAAAACAAACCATAGAGAAAAACTGCTGCAGTTTTACAGAGCTCCCTGTATATGAAGAGGGAATTTGCCCAGAGAAGCGCTGTCTCTACAGCGTGCAGAGATCTCGAGTGCACTGCTAGATTGATCCCTTGTAGCTGAAAATTACCATCGCTGTTCAATCGCATACAGACATCTTAAATTATTAATGGGATTCCTGCCTGAGGGTGAACGTTGTAGATTCGCATTCTGAGATTTTTAAGAGCTCTTTGCTCACAACTAGGGCTGTTAAATACAGTTATTTGCTTTATACGTCTCATATAGATCGATATCAGCTGAAGAAATACCAGGGGGATAGAGAGCAAAAGTGTAAAGAGAAAATCTATGACCAGTGTGCCTCAGATCATCAGGGATTTCTGGCTCTGACCAAGGTATTCTCCCCTAACCTAACTAATCTTGTCGCTGGCCAGCCCTTGAATCGCGGGTGAAATTCATGCAGCTGCACTCAGCACATAAGCTTTAAGCGAAAGCCAAGCGGTCGCTTTTAATCTAGCCTTTTCCAGCTGCTTAACCTGTTTTGGAGAAGATACTGTAAGGTGGTTCTCTTTCTGATGTGAAGCACTTCATCAAAGGCTACTTTGAGAGCCCCTTTCCTCTTGTCTCTTGAGAAACAAGATGTTGTGGACTAAAATTTCCATGGCAAAGCAGCAGCAGGCTCTGATGCTCTCCCTTGGGCAGGAGGCTCCACCTTTAAGGCATCCCTCACTACCGAAAGCAGCTCCCATGCGCTGCATGCAAGCAATGTTACTTCCCGTGGGGCAGTTTGGGAACCTGCCCCAAAACTGCACAGCCCTTTGTCCTTGCAGCTGTTGTGGATATCCTGTGGGCTGTTTTCCTGAGGAACAAAAGACCACAGCTTACGAACTGGGAAGGGGACAGCCAAGCAGCAACACTGCCCCTGCAGCAGTCAGCTCCCGAAGCCAGCAGAGATACTGCCCAGGCAGTCCCATGAGTTCCTGGTGGCCCAGAGGGCTTGTTTTGTGCTTCATTCTCTGTATAGGAAGCTGTATTTTGTTTCTGGATCCCATTTTTTTTTTTCTTGAAAAGACACCCCACTAGAGATACCATGTGGGTCTTCACTCTGCCTCTTCATCTTTGTGCTCTGCCTTGAACCAACACCTGCATGCAGTGCTGCTGCTCTTCCACTCTCCTCTCACCGGTGGTAGCTTCCCAGAGCCGCTGAACATCAGAAAAGTCACAGTGAGGTAGAAGCTGCTTTGCCTTTTCCTTTCCAGGTTCCCGTCTGTGCTGTTCCTCCTTTTGCAGCTGTCTTAGGGTAAGGTTTCACACGATGGCGTGATCCAACGTAACAGCCCGCCGCTGCCAAACAGGGACGGTTCCCAGCCCGTCTCCTGGCCAAGGTTCCTCCCACCACCTCTGCTTGGTATGCCACATGCCAGGCTCCTTTGCAAGCAAAACCAGAGGAGAGGTTTTGCCATTTCAGTAAGTAAATAGGCCTGGGAGAGCGTCTGTAAGATGCTAACCATGCAAGGCAGGCAGTAGGACAGCATAGCCAGCAACAAGAGACAGGGGATCAGCTCCTTTTAGCCAACCTCAGATAACTCTGCTGGCTCAGCTGCGTGTAAAACTCCAGCCACAGCCCCCAGGTCATCTTTCTGGCTTTTGCAAGTGCTTCTTAGGTGCCCACCTCTCCTTGTACAGAACTAGAACGTCGTTGGAGCAGTGGGCCCTCCTGCATGTTACAAGCTCAGTCATGCAAAATGAAAAGCTGTTCTCCAAACAAACGGGGCAAGCAAACAGTTGTGCAGCTTTAAAAAGCACTTGTCCCTGTGCCCACACTCTGAAGGATGGCTCATTCGTGTGAGTAAAACAACTTTCTGCTCAGGGATTCCATTGAAAAGAGAGAGACCAACCCCAGCTACTTTATTTTTTAATCCAAGTTAAACCTGTGCAGGCACTGGCATATCCTTTCTTATATGAAGAGTCATTCTAGCTGAATTAACTCATTCCGTTACGATCCGTGCCATTCAGCCTACACGTCTCCTTATGCAACCCTGTCGAACTCCTACTTTCCAACAATGCCAGGAAACTTTGGTGCTGAAGCAGTGGTGATTTAGCAGGCCATGTAGGAAAAGAAAACAGATTAACTTTCTAATGTTGTGGAGAGAAGTGTTGCTATGCTTGGTACCTTATTTGCCACAAATGGTATCTTAATACAAGCATGTTTCACAATATGTTAATCTTAAATCAAGCATCTAATTATTAATACTGATGCAACACACTTGGAATCACAGCACAGTAATTAGTCTTCCCAGTGCCACTAGTTCAGAGCATTTAGAAATGAGCAGTAATATAGAGAAATGTGATAGAATATGTTCACAATTCCCAGTGAGTAAATCAGATAATGCCATCCATCCCAATGTCACCTAAAAAGTGGTCAAATATGCTGTAATATATCCAAATGTATTCAGGATTTGCAAATGAGAATGAATTAATAAGACATGCTAGTCTGAATAGGCTGGACAGATTTTCAAAGTTAGCGTTTGAACTGGATATTAAATGGGTTTTTCAGTACTTTGTGGTGTGATCCATACCTGGCGAACTAGCACAGCATGAGATTCAAAGGTCCTCAACTCCCCCCCCCAAAAAAAACAAAAACAAAAACAAAAACAAAAACAAAAACAAACAACAATGTTGGTTTGGAGCTGCCTCTTCAGAAACTTTCAGGAGGCAAATGATCACAATAGCAAAGCATGATTGTTCAGAAATATCCAGAAAATGAAATTGTAAGGGATGTTGATACTAGAACAAGTGTTTGAAGACTGAAAACTCAACTGATCCCTGGAGACGTTTTTAGCTAGACTTGACATTCAGGCCCATAAGGCTGTGCCAAGTCATGTAAAAGTCCAGGACTTCATTTTTAGTCAGCCATTCCTACACTACAAGTGCACAAATGCCATTCAAAGCTGACCTAGAAAGAATTACGTGACACTAATATCGTAACACGAGTCCATCTTCAGGAGTGGTTACACAGCCCTGGCTTTGTCTAATTTGTCACATTTGTAAAGCTGAGGTCGAGAAGTCATGGTGTGGTAATTTGTTAGCACTCCGGTGCAAAAGCTATCTAACATAAGGCAGGAAAATCCAAAGCTGTGGTATTTCAGCCATCCCCAAGGCTTCAAAACCAGCTACGAACAACAAAAACAAGGGAAAATGCTGGAGGAAAATACTTTGAAAGCATCCCAGTCAATAGTGGGGATATCCAGGTCGGAAAGGTCAGACCATTAACCATCACCAAACCAGCATTTTACAAACACCTCTCAGACATGTACACGGTCCAAATCCTTCAGTGGTACAAACCAACCTGTTTACATTCAAGGAGATGATAAATGATCCCTGTAAATCACAAAACCCTCCCTGGCACATCACTCTTCATCAGAGACTTCTGCAGGGACCACGGGCCAGGCTCCATCACTCCTTTGCTAGCAGTGGCTGTGAAGTACCTGGACACCAAGCCACCCATCCAGCAGTTTGCTCCTGGCTCCTTATAACATCACTTCTTCACCAGACCAGACTCAAAATGGAAGACAAACAGGTTTACTTGATGAAAGCAAAATGTTAAGCAAGTATAAAATGTCAGCCTGCTTACAAAGGAAAGGCAGCAAGCAGATTGTTTTAGCTGTTGTATTCTCTTTAGCTGTTCTCCCGGCTTCGTGGGGTTTTACTTCAAACAACGTCTTTTTAGTAAGGGATCCCGTTCTCACCTTTTTTGTTTCGCTTTGCACTTGGGAATGTTATAGTTGCCCTACAAATGTAAGCACCTCTGTACTGGGCTGGTGCTTAGCCATTCCCTACATCACTTTTTTGACTATGCGAGAATACTAATGAAGTATTTTTAAATGTGAGCTGTTTGAGCAAAAAGACCTTAATGTGCTCGTTTTCTCTCATCTATTTATCCCTTCTCTCGAGACCCAAGCAATTCGCAGCCGTCAGCTGACTTCCCAACATTTCACAAATCACACACACAAAAGGAGCCCTCGGGGACGGCACTTTTTGGTTTCTCTTCCTAGGGACAATAGCTTGCAGCAGAAACCTTTTCCTGAGCTGCATAAAAATTTGCAACTTATCCACTCTAAAATGCCTGACCTTTGATATGTTTCTATTTCCGAAGTTCATGTGATGCCCTCAGTATCTGCAGGGGCTGCACATGACTGTCGGTAGCATGGATGCCTGACCGGACACACCGAGTGCCAGGAGGTGCTCACAAAGCACCGGTGTTCAAGTTTCGTGGGAGATGCACGCTTTGGGAGGAAGTGGAAAAAGTAATAAAGTCACCATGGCAATCAGCCTCACTTTTTTTTTTTTTTTCACATCAGACCGTTCTTGATCTCCCTCGGCAATTTTTCCAGATTTCTCCTTCTGAAATTGGTGCAATAATGGGTAGCAAAGGCATCAGTGGTGAGTTGTATTAACCCAGCCTTGGCCTCTAAAATTCAATTCTAATGTAATTTGAGGCAAGTAAACAAAAGAAGTAAAGCTATTTTTCATTTGTTTAATTTTTGTCCCTTTTGCACACTAATCATTCCTGGTGAAAGGATCAAAATTGAAAAAAAGAGGAGATCTCTGTATTATGTTGAGTACCAAGACTGCAGTTTGGAGTCAAGTTCTGCAGCCCTTAGATTAGGCTGTGGGAGAAGCAGCAGATGAGAAAAGAAAGGAGAGGATGAGCTGATCTGTCTGTGCAGGGAAAGGATGGGTCTAACAGCAGTTTCCATATTCTCTTGGTTGCTTCATCCAAGTGGAGAGCAGCCCGAGAAGTCCCTGATGCTCCACGTGCTCCCCCTGATGCTGGGCAGGGATGGACCTCGGCTGCCTTTGCTGGATCACTGCACACCAGCCAGGTCCAGGAGCAAACAGCACGTGAGGTGCATGGGACAAGGATGCTGTGTTTGCTCTGGGATGGAAACATCTGGAGCTGCTGCTTAATGAAGAGCTGGTCTTCATTACGAAGAGCTGGCATGGGGAAAGCCAATGATTAGAAGGCTGATGTAGACCAGGTCTACAACTGGAGAGGTGCCCTGGTTCTCACAGCTCTGACTCCCACCCTGGAGGCCTGGCCTCAATCCCATGTGCCCGCCTTTCCCTCTGCCATGTCCCCACAGAGCTGTAACAGCACATTTTGGATGCAGGAGGTGTCAGTGAACAGCTCACCACCCACCTCTGCTCCGGGTGGCTTCAGAGCTGTCCTCAGTGAATTACCTGGGCAACTTTCAATTAAAAAACACAACTTGTTCCTGTTAAAATGATATTTTGCCTTGTATATAGAATAATTTCTCAAATGTTACAGTGGAAGGCAAACAAGTGACAGATTTACAACAGGTCCGTCTTCATTTCACGTAGGTTACAGGAAAATATGGGCTTTGTTGCAGCCAGAGGTTGCCCCCTCTCTTCCCTGATGAAGCCATAGGTTTCAATCTCTTGCTGAAAGGAATGCAATAAGACTCCCCGTGGTGCTTTTCAGTACAGAATTGCAGACTGGTGTCTCCACAGAGCAGCATGAGTCCTCCTCCCTCTCGCAGGATCAGATCATTTTCCTTATGGATCTGGTGAGTAAGCACCCTCTCTTTCCCATGAGAGACTTCACAGTGTCGAGGCCACTTCTCATCTTCTAATGTAGCCCTCCAAAAAACAACCTGGTACTAAGCATTTCTTAAGAGCCTTTTTTTTTTTTTTTTTTTTTTTTTTTTTTTTTTAAGGAAGTTAATCCATGTAGTTTCCTAATAACAGATGAAGTTTCATACCATGGGTATCTTGTGGTGTGGATTGGCCATCTTCTGGTGGTCAGCCTGCATCCATTAAGATTTTCCCCTAGGTAGCACACTTTACCTATGGGAGAGCTTTTAAAGACTACTGATGTGTCAGTGAAGGAGCTTTTGCCCCAGTAGCAGTGCAGTCAGACTATCACATCGGTAATGAAGCAGCTGAGAGGGAGCACTCTTGTAGGAAACCAGCAGCTTTGCTCTGTGGGAAGCAGCACCTCTTTTTTCCTGGTGTGTAGAAACTCCGCATTGACACTGCAGAACAGGTTGTGATAGACCACTTGTTGTATTAGTGACAGAAAGAAGGAGAGAAAGAGAGAGAGAGAGAGAGAGAGAGAGAGAGAGAGAGAAGAAAGAAAGAAAGAAAGAAAGAAAGAAAGAAAGAAAGGAAGGAAGGAAGGAAGGAAGGAAGGAAGGAAGGAAGGAAGGAAGGAAGGAAGGAAGGAAGGAAGGAAGGAAGGAAGGAAGGAAGGAAGGAAGATAGAAAGGAAGGAAGGAAGGAAGGAAGGAAGGAAGGAAGGAAGGAAGGAAGGAAGGAAGGAAGGAAGGAAGGAAGGAAGGAAGGAAGGAAGGAAGGAAGGAAGGAAGGAAGAAAGGAAGAAAGGAGAGAGAGAATAAAGTAACCCCCATTGCAATGCCCATTCCCAGCTGTTAGCTTAATGGTGCAGTGTTTCTGCCTGAAGGATACACGTGAAACAGATGCTCCTGTGTCCTGAGCCAGATAATGACCACAAATACAATTTGTAGGGGATGTACGGGAGGGACTCAAGCCTATCGGCCCTAACAAGTGCTGTAGGTTGCTCTTTAAAGTGCTTCCAGAGGGTGCCCGTGCTTTGGTCTGATGAGCTTTAAATAGTCAGGAGACCTTCCACCCCAGAAAACTGTCCCACAGAGCTGTCAGTGGGCTCTGCTGTGCTCCAGACACTGCTGCTGAAGGTGCACGAGCAACGGGTTTGGGCTCAGTCAGTGGTCATTTGGGGTACAGAGCATTCAGGAATGACTCGGCAGGACCTTGCTCCAACTGGGGAATGGTGCTGGAAATACCAGGAAATATCCTAGAGTGCAACCAGGTGGCAGTGTCTCAGCTGGCTGCCAGGGCTCCTGTGAATACGAGTTTCGTATCTGCCTAACGCTACAGTGTTGGGGCTTTGCTAGCTGCCATCTGGCCAAGATGGTGATAGGGATTCTGAAAAGCTAAGGGAGGTTAGAGAGGCTGAGAGGAGAGAGAACACAATATATTTCTGTGATTCCCACGCAGGCAAGGAGCCATCATGACAGAGCATGGTACAGAGACTAAATAGTTAGACAAAAAAAAAAAAAACAAACAACAAAAACACCACATGCAGAGTTGGTCACAGCAAGTCACCAGGAACCTCAGAAGATACAATCCTCAGTGTAATCCTGAACAGTGCGCTAAGCCTGGGTCATATTCAATATAAACACCCTTACAGGAGTGGAAAGACTAAAAAAAAAGTCTTTACAACAATGTTTAACTTCAAAGAGACAGACCACGTGTAAATAAGTACACATATTAAAAAGTAAATCCGAAAGGATCAAGTGATTGCTGGTGGGACAGAGATGCTTTATGGACACTGCATCAGAGGATGAAAGGAAAAGGTATACATTAAAAGATTCAAAAAGGAGCCCCCAAAAGGTACACTTGCCTGTTTTTAAACAGTAAAGATAACCACTATAAGGTAAGTAAATAAATTCCTTCAGAAAATGGATGACATCTCCTGGTGAGAGTGATTCAAAAAAAGATGAACTCTGGCAGACTGAAAGGGAAAACCACAGCCATGGCAGACTTAAAGAAAAATCCTCAGAACTGGAGGGCATAAAACCTACAGACGCTTTTGCTGGAGTTTGCGTGTACACAAAAAATACCCCTTTCTTTGCAGAAGACAAGGCCATGGCTCTGTCTCAAAAGAAGGTGCCGGTAGAAGGAAATCTGGACCTACCTGATAGGAACAAACAGTGAGAATAGCTGATGCTCTGGCTGGGAAAATGAGGGATTTCAGATGTGGAGCTGCCAAATCCCTGGGCAGGTAACCTGCTGTTGAAGTGAGGCCTCAGTGCACTGGGGTGGTAAGCAGTGATAGGACCAGAGGGAATGGCCTCAGGTTGCACCAGGGGAGGCTCAGGCTGGCAATGAGGAGACATTTCTGCTCAGAAAGAGCAGCCAGGCACTGGGACGGGTTGCCCAGGGAGGTGGTGGAGTCACCGTCCCTGGGGGTGTGCAAGGAGAGGTTGGGCCTGGTGCTTGGGGACATGGTTTGGTGGTGACATTGGTGGTAGGGGGGTGGTTGGACCAGGTGGTCTTGGAGCTCTCTTCCAACCTTAGTGATTCTGTGATCTATGCCCCAAAGCCCTTCTGGCAGCTTTGTTGTCCTCCTCTGGATGCTTTCAATAATCTTGATATCATTTTTATATTGTGGAGCCCAGAACTGCACACAATATTCAAGGTAAGGCCGCACCAATGCTAGATATAGTGGGAGAATCTTAGAATCATAGAATTACCTCTGTGTGGTGGGAGAATCACCTCTGTGCATGTTGTGACCTACACCATTCAAAATACCAGTAAGTGATGTAGGAAAAAAAACATACATAGAGAAGCCAGAGGATTTTCTGGCCCTACAAAACTATCAGAGTTATTTGAACTAAAACCAACTGCAGAGACTTGCAGAAGGATCTCATGGTACTGAGTAACTGGAAAATAAAATCAGAGATGAAAGTTGGTCTTATTACATGCAGGGTAATCCACATGCGGAAAACAATCTTAACTACACACATACATGTAACAAGGGGATCTCCATGTCCCCTCACACCTAAGGAAGATCTTGCAGTGCTTGCAAATAGCTCTTTGAAAACATTGGTTCAATGTTAAGTAGTAAAGAGACTGTTGGTAATTACCAGGAAGGGAACAGACAACAAAATAGGCTACATCATTATACGGTGAATTTATGATGTGTCCTCTTTTTATATACCGTCTTCTCATCTCAAAAGGTTATGGAAGAAAAAGATACAAAGAATAACTAGAATTTGCTCTATAGATCTGTTTCATAAAAAGTGCTGAACAGAATATGATTCCTCTGCTTGGAAAATAGATGACTGAGGAGAAATATGATATAGCTCTACAAAATTGTGTGCTGCATAAGAAAATCTGTTCACTGTGTTTCACAGTACTAAGGGTCACCAAATGAAACAGTCAGAGAATGAGATTAAAATAAACAAAACCAAGCACTTTTTCACACAGTGTGTGCTGCAGCTGTGGAATTGCTCATTGTCAAAAGATGTCGTAGAAGTAAAAGTCCTAATTCCTCCAGCTAGAAGTTGTCAAAGGTCAGAAAGCTGTATCAGGGAACATATGATATTGGATAAAAACATCCCTGAGCTAGACTCAGTGCATCTGTTTCTTTTTCATTGTGTTCTTAAAAAAAAAAAAAAAAATGGAGACAAAGATGGAAAGAGCCCCCTCTATGATGAGCATCCTCGGCAGGTTCCTTTGGCAGGTTCCTATTAAGGGGACAATGCCTGTAGCTGTGTCGCAGGGCTGCAGAGGTGCCAGTAAAAGCTTCCAGTGCCCCGCATGGTCTTTAGTGCACTCGCCACGTGTGAGGGCTGCAGGAGCACCAGTGAGCTCCCAGTGTGACCATGGCACCGAGAGGAGATCTCAAACCAGTAACTACTTGAGCTACATGTTGGGCAGGGCACGAAGGACATTTCCAACTCTTTTGGTTACAGCGAAGTCCCTGTGGTGCTGTGAGACTCCTCTCTTTTTGGCGTCTACTGGTATAAGAAGGACAAGCCATCTTTTCTGCCAAGTCCTAGCAAACAGCATTGTTTGCTCACGTAATGGGGCTTTCAGAGATGAGTCTGTTTTCATGACTCATTTCAGGATGATGCAAATTCAGTTTTATCCCCACGTAGCTTTTAGGAATAACTGGGCCTTTAGGCAGAGGAAAAACACTGGTAACGTTGCACCTGAAATCTGGACCTAGGGCTGCCATCAGCTGTTTTCCAGTCAATGCCTTGTTCCACCTTGTGTAAGAGCCAAGGAACAAGCTTAAAGCATCTTATTTCTCTATCCCTACATGGTAAGGCCTGACTCCCTAGGGAAAGCCTTACACTTTCAAGTTAATTGGTATAGATGTTTCCAAAGTTTGGTACTACAAATCAAGCAAGAAATTCATTTCAGAGAGCAGGAGCCCCATACTTTCTCTCCCTCTCCAGTCAATTTCAAATGCTCCGCTCTACAAGTTTCTCTTCTTTTCAATTACAGTTCTCCCATGGTAGTAAATAAATTTGTTTCGAGCACACACGTTTCTCTTCTTTTCAATTACAGTACCCTCTCAAGTAATCTAATTTCTTTCAAGTCTTCAGTTCACATCCAACTTTACCTCCAACAAATATATACATCAGGTAGCAGAAATACATCCCAGGTGCTGTCTTTATGCTGAGGTTTTAGAAGGTGTTTTTTGTCTCCATTACCTCCAAATTGACTAAAAACTCTTCGCAGGTTCAGCGAGGTGTACATAGACCAAGTAACATGCATGAGAGCTGCACAAGCAGGCTTTTGTTTGGGCATCTCCTTTCGTCCCAGTAGCTGCCCTACTCCAACTGCAGGAGTGATGGGAGTGCTGAGTGTCAGAACTCCAGCCCTATTTTGATATAAATACACTAATTTTAATTTCCATCAACAGCTGACATGATAGTGAAACCTTAGGAAGGTTTCATCATTGTCTGTTGCAGGTTGATACCTTTTATCTTCACAGAGCTTCAGAAGATGTGCAGAGGACAGGGCTTTAAATACATGTGAGGGATGGATGGAGGACTGGAGGTTGAGGACAGCCTCAGAGCTGAGGCTAGGACGATCTGTACAGCCACAGGAAATGTTGCTCCATTATGTTGCCTTATCATGTCCATAATGTTGCCTTATCATGAAAGACTAGAGGGCAGAGCAATCTGCCAGTAAACGTGCTCTATTCATCCTGTGAACAAACACAGGGCTTCAGACTGAAGTGGCCGTTTGGGTAACCCTCCACATGTGCAATACTGAATATTCAGAAACTGAAATGTGGGAAAAAATGCACAAACTTTGTCATAATAGGTGCCTCACCTAAACTGCCCACATAACAATAGGGGTTCAGACAGCGAAATGATGTGTGGTTCACACTTTGCATCCCAAGTAAGCATGTGGTTGGACTCTGGTGTATGTGTGAATTAAACCAGTTGTGTTAGCAGCTTGATGAACAGGTAAAAATATTTTTCTGATGCTTTGCTACAGCCACCTGTCAGCAGATGAGTACAGCAGCTGGTAATCCATGAAGATCCCCAAGGAGCTTTCTTTTGGTTTTGTTCATTTAATCATGGCAGCAAGAAAGGATAATTCAGCCTTTCGTGAGGCCCATAGAAGGGTTATCAAAGTGAGGGATGGGCCTCTTCAGTCGGCAGTCTGAGGTGCTGGTATGTGATCACTACTGCTTGTGTCTGGGGGACTGAGGTGTGTTGGCCATTCCCGTGGCAGATGGCTGAGCCTGCAGCCCCTCTGCTTTCCCACAGCACCGGGCAGGTTGACTTCAGCTCCTCTGACGGAGAGCCATTACCTGCCCCTGGTGGCTGTGGGAAATGGATGTTCACACTCGCGCTCATTTCGTCATTAAAATAGGAAGCGCATTTCTAGCTTCAGCCTCCTCAGCTAACTGCAGCTAATTTCTCCAGGGATTTGGCTTTTATGCACACCCCAACTAACACCCGCTGTTTTTATTTAGCGAGTCGGAATTTGATGAGATCCTGCCTTCCTCTTTCTTTACTCCCCATTTCACTGTAGTTGTAGTTCAATCAGTAGCTCCCTAATTCGATAGCTCTGTTCTGGGATCTGGCCACAGCATTCAGCCCGTCTCTCTGCTGATACAGTACTATCTCTTTCCTTACGAAGAGTTGTTTGCCTAGCATCCAAATTGTGCAGAGAGGCCCATATGTTCCCATAGTCCATGTGCTCTAAAGCATAGCAAATTACTGTTTAGAAAAAGCACTCTGCAAGTCCCTGCGCAAGCCAAAGCAAGCTCCTTGGCACGATGCCATTCCCACTGACAACAAAAAGTGGTCTCGTGGAGAAGGTTCTCAAGAGGGCTCCGGAGCTGCTGTGCGCAGCGGCAGCGCAGGTGCAAGCAGAGACCAACTCGACCAGCACGCTCAACGTGCAGCGCTCGGCAAGACAAAAACCTCCTGCTGTTTAAATGCTACACTGGGCACATGCTGAGCAGCGTTCCCCTTCCACTACGAGCAATGATTTCAATCCTTCAAAGATTCCCGAACGCACCAAAACCCACCTTTAGCATGCGGAGCAGGCGAGGCGGTGCGTAGGAGTGTGCAGCCCTTTCCCCTCTAGCAAAGCGTTTGCTGGGGCCTCATTAAATCCCTTCCCCACTTTGCTTTTGTCTCTTCTCAGTTTTCTCCTGCGTCAAACCTTCCTCCTCGCAACCTTTTCCCAATTTAATCCCTTCACCATTTTGAGGAGGCTGAAGTTACAAAGCATTTTGAGTTTATTGTACCAGCACAGCTCCTTGTAAGCCTCAGGAGTGGAGATCACGGGAGTGACTGGAGATTACTTCTGAAGTGGCTTCTGGTTTTATTTCTTATATGCCCTATTTATTTCTTATTCTTTTTCCCCACATTTCCCCAGAAAGTGCGGAATAATCAGTTTTGGTTTTTATGTCTCTGTTCGTGTCTCTTCCCTTCAGTTTTAGGGCATTGCCCATGCCTTACACACCCTCACGGAGTGATGTAACGGAGAATCAGGAGGAAGGGGAGAGCAGAGCTGGAGTCCTGCCTGCAGGCAAGAAATAGTGTACCTACAGATAACCCAACCTGTTCATGTTGACTGGAAATCAGAAGGGGATCTGAAAATAAGACCTCAGGTGAGGTTAAAAAAAGGAGATTTTGAGCCTGACATACTATAGGGGTAGGATGTGGACAAAGGCTTTTCTTAAACACATAATAAATCAGCCTCTTCTTACAAATAGTCACAATGGGACACAATTAATAACACTTGTATTAATTGATATTTTCAGAAACATTTCTACGGAGAGCATGTAAACAAGGAGGAGGAAAAAAATACATCACAGTATTACTGTCACCAGATATTGGAATTGCTGCTGTGTGCTGTGGCATCCTGTCCCATCGTACCGTGGAGTAGATGAGTCCCTGGTTATTTTCTTAACTTATTAGTGTTGTTGCTGCTGTTGTCATTATTGCTATCACTCCTGGAAGACTTACCATTAGATTAGATTTCACTATGCTAGACGCCATCGAAACACAGAATTTAAACAACATCTAGGGCAAGAGATGACTGGTGCACACAGGCAGGCAGTGTAAGATATCAGAGAGGTGGTGAAGTCCAACATGACAACCAGAGACACCAAAGTTAGTGAAAAATGACTGAATCCTGACCAGATGATTTCAGTTGTGTGGGCTGGCAGGAAAGAGCAGCGGTGTTTCCACAGGCAAGGCCGAAGAACAGCATGGATGGAGAGCCCACAGAGAAAGGAGGAGACCTGAAGGAGCTGGTCAGGCTGGCTGGGGATGGCCAAGGCAGGCAGCACAGGTCAACTTCCAACATGCAAGTTGAGCTGGGGCTGAGCTGTGGGCCAGAAGGCCACAACTGAAGGAAGTTCATGCTGACTGTCTTCCTCCTGGGGGCAGGCACGGTGGGACACGTGGGGATGAAGAGGTGGGGGTGCGGGAGAGGGCCTGAGCGAAGCCTTGCCTGCCCTGACACCCCGAGCCAGCACCCCAAGCAGGCCCTGGCTGCCCTTTACATCTTGCAGGAGACACTTGCCCGAGACCTGAGGACATGGAGGGCCTTCCTGTCCTTCCTTACAGCAGTCGGCCTTGCTGTGCGTGCAGTATTTGTGCATCTTTCGGGCACTTTAATGCTGCCCCAGGCACGGTGGCAGGAGACTGTGCTGATCGCTTGGTTTGGAGACATCCTGATGCCCACCAGCCCCCACAAACTTCTGCTGCTGATCATCAGTAAGAAGCATTTTACAGTTCCTCAAGCCCGTGCTGGGCTTAGATTGGGCAAGTTTATTTGCTCTTTCACCAAAGGGAAACTCAACACTATCAGGCAATAGGAGCATTGTGTGTCCTTTGTGCCAGGTGCGGGCTTTGTCCTTTTGAAAACATACAGCTGTGAAATATGTAACTCTGCTCTAAGTCTGGACAGGTTTTATCTTGCTGGTCATAGCAGACTTTGGTCTTCAAGTTTCCTGTTACTTTATTTTTTTTTTCCCTGTGCTGCTCCTTCTGCTGCTCCCAGAAGTAGTACACCTGAAGCTACAGGTTTGAGAGTATAGCATAAGTTGGTGTCAAGCATTGCCCTGGAGTGCCATTAACTGAATACCATTTCTGGTAGCATTTATCTTTATTCAAAAGTAGTTTTGCTTTATGTAGATTTCAGCCTTTGTAATTTTAAGTGGTTTTCCTATCAGAGCCAGGCTATGATCTAAAACGTCCAAATGCCTGTGCCTGCATAAATTGCTCAGATTTGGTACAAATAAATTTTGAGTCTAGCATCTGAATTTACACAATGTGGGAGCACATCTATACTGAAATCCTCCAATGGTTTGCATAGTATGGTCTCTATAGGACAGCTATATATAAAAAGGGCAGATATAGAACAACTCGTTTTATTCATAATTTGAAAATTCGCTAGCAATAATAAAGTTGTTGATACCATTTGTGGCAAAGAGGTAACTACTTTGCTCTCAGACCCGTAGAACAAGCTGAGTATTTTCATCACCTCATTTTGCTTGGCCTGTGTTCCTTTTCTGGTTCCCGAAATCTCTGCTGCCTCCAGTCATACTGTATTTTCAGATATGTCCTTCTACACTGGAAAAGCTTTGGTGAATCCTTGAGGATCTCTTTCTCAAACACCAGCCATATTCAGGAGGCCACCTTTGTGCTCCTTTTGTTTCACTGCATGGTGAGTTCAGTGGCCATTTCCTCGAAGTCTTTCAGTATGAGGAGATCATGTTCATATTTGCTCTCCTTAGTCCTACTGCTCAGTTGTCTTGTGCAAGAGGTCACCCGTGTGAATATCAGTTCTTTCATTGAGCAAGTTTAGTCTGAGGGAAGATCTTATTCTCCTGGCTTTGGGTTCAGCAGGATTATTCCCTCAGCTGCTCTGCCTTTTACTATTGAGGCCACGGCAGGCTTAACCTCAGACAGAGTACTGCCAGACCTAACAAACAGGGCGTATTATTTTGGGCTTGGTGCCACACTGACCTGGTTACAGAGCTCCCAGCTGGCACTTGTCCCTCTGGGGTTGTGCAGTGCTGGTCTGAGCAGCACCCTGACACCCTGAGAAACACAACAAAGCTGGAAATCAGCATTTCAGATTAAAACCAGTTCTGCACAACAACTTCCAGGAGCATTTCTGCAGCTCCTTGGTCCAGGCATGTGTCACGTTGGTGTCCCAGGTTCAGGCCACCACAAGCAGTGCCCAGGTGCCCATCAGCTCCCCTGGCCCTCGCTGTTTTTGGGAAGCCGTCTGGTCCAGATCCACAACGTCACCGGGGCACTGAGCTCCACTACGCTGGCTGGAGGATTTCTGCCTCCTGCATAAGTGCCGTCTACCAGAAGGCACAGGACAGTGATGTTTATTGATGGAGGCAGCACTGCTTGTGCACACAACAAAAGAACCGCTATGCATTCAAAAAAGCCATCATCCCCTCCACCTCTGTGACAATAAATTCTTTACACAAATGTTGCACTTGGCTACTGTCAGCAAAGCCAATCTGTACCTTTGCAGGATGATGCTCCAAGACGGAGAGTGAAAATCCATCTGGCAAATGGTGACAGTCTCTAGCATGACAGTGCTCAATCTGTCAGGGAATGGAAGACACTTCCATGATTTATCCCTACTAGAATTTCAGCTGAAAATGCAGATTTGAAACATTAATTATGAATGCAGTCCAATAAATAAATCCCTAGGCATTTTATCAGCTGCATTATATGTAAAAAAAATCCTGAAGGTTTTACATTTACTTTAATTTACAGAACTTTCTAGTTGGCTATCTTATTGTTTGTGTTGCTGTTGTGTTGATATTTTGTTGTTTGGAGTGTTGCTTGAACTACCCAGGAGCTACCATTGAAAGAAATGTTTTTCTGCATCATGCTTATACTTTAGTTTGTTTCTTCTTACATTAAGTACCTACCCGATCTTTATATTTTGTCTTTTTGGTACTGATTTTTATAAAATATACAATGTGTCAAATACAAAAAAGAGAAGATGGGGATGCCAAGCTATGTACCAAATGTTGCCGAGGATCCAGTCCAGCTCCGAACACCTTCTAGAAATAATGAGAATTAAATAAAGACAAACCCCAGCCTCTCTCCCCAGAATGAAACCTGGCAAAAACTGCGGGTACCATTAATTTTGCAGCCGTCACAGGAAAGCCCATGTGTGTTTGGTGTGACCGAGCTGCCAGCTAGCACCTGCAAACAATGCTTGACCTTTCAGTAGTGTCGAGAGAAGAGCGATGTTAACGTGTTCTTTCCTTTGTAGTAAGATTACATCCTGCCTGTGCAGGGCGAGACACTCACACTAATGTGTTTTCCTTCTTTAACTTACAATTGTAGCCCAGCAAGAAGAAACATGACTGATGCTACGCAACTTAATATTTTGCTCAGCGTTCAGCATCCAGTCATTTTCCTTGTGTAGCACTGGTCAGGGTAGTGATGGGCCCAGGGACCAACCATCGTGCCGAACGTGTGGCCCTGCCGCTGGCACTATGGACAGCAGGACGGCTCCTGATGACCTGGGCATGGCCACAAAGCCCAGCGCGTGCAGCTGAGTCCCACGGCACCAAAACAAAGCTACTCGTTACAACTGGGGCTTCCTGGAGAGAGAGGATGGCTACTTCTACTGTCATCCTACAGGTAGCATTCATTATGCTTTTTGGGCCAGGTGCTATATATAGAAAACATGTGATTTTCATTGGGGCAAAACTTCTGGATACATTCTCCAAGTGTCAGGAGTCATAACTGTTGTAATTCTTTTCCTTTCCTTTCCTTTCCTTTCCTTTCCTTTCCTTTCCTTTCCTTTCCTTTCCTTTCCTTTCCTTTCCTTTCCTTTCCTTTCCTTTCCTTTCCTTTCCTTTCCTTTCCTTTCCTTTCCTTTCCTTTCCTTTCCTTTCCTTTCCTTTCCTTTCCTTTCCTTTCCTTTCCTTTCCTTTCCTTTCCTTTCCCTCTTCGCTTTGCTCTTTTTTTTCTTTTTCTTTTTCTTTTTCTTTTTCTTTTTCTTTTTCTTTTTCTTTTTCTTTTTCTTTTTCTTTTTCTTTTTCTTTTTCTTTTTCTTTTTCTTTTTCTTTTTCTTTTCTTCCTTTTCCTTTTCCGTTTCCTTTTCTTTTTCTTTTTCTTTTTCTTTTTCTTTTTCTTTTTCTTTTTCTTTTTCTTTTTTCTTTTTCTTTTTCTTTTTCTTTTTCTTTTTTTTCTTTTTCTTTCTTTTTCCTTTTCCGTTTCCTTTTCCTTTTCCTTTTCCTTTTCCTTTTCCTTTTCCTTTTCCTTTTCCTTTTCCTTTTCCTTTTCCTTTTCCTTTTCCTTTTCCTTTTCCTTTTCCTTTTCCTTTTCCTTTTCCTTTTCTTCTTCTTTCTCTTTCTCTTTTTCTTTCTCCTTTTCTTTTTCTTTCTCTTTTTCTTTTTCTTTTTCTTTTTTTTTTCTTTTTCTTTTTCTTTTTCTTTTTCTTTTTCTTTTTCTTTTTCTTTTTCTTTTTTTTCTTTTTCTTTTTCTTTTTCTTTTTCTTTTTCTTTTTCTTTTTCTTTTTCTTTTTCTTTTTCTTTTTCTTTTTCTTTTTCTTTTTCTTTTTCTTCTTCTTCTTCTTCTTCTTCTTCTTCTTCTTCTTCTTCTTCTTCTTCTTCTTCTTCTTCTTCTTCTTTTTCTCTTTCTTTTTCTTTTTCTTTTTCTTTTTCTTTTTCTTTTTCTTTTTCTTTTTCTTTTTCTTTTTCTTTTTCTTTTTCTTTTTCTTTTTCTTTTCTTTTTCTTTTCTTTTTCTTCTTTGACTTTTCCCCCTTTCCCTTTTCCTTTTCCCCTTTCCTTTTCCCTTTTCCTTTTCCCTTTTCTTTTCCCCTTTTCTTTTCCATTGTGAAGCCAGCAGTGTGTGTCTGGTCACTGTTTTGAGACAGAAAGCTCAGGGAATGGAAGGTGTGAAATATCTGGGAGTCATTAAGCAGCATGGCAGAAATATAGTTCCCATTTGCCAGGAAAAGCAAACCCTACTCACACAAGTCTCTTTTTCTTTTCTTGGTTGGGCTGGGACTCAAAGCTTTCCTGCCCTGTGGATCTGTGTTTGCCAGGCCAGTGGCAGCAAGCAGGTATAGTGCTCCTGGGGTGCCTTCTTCCACCACCATCTCTTCTGTCACATACCTGAGAGTTAGAGCCAAATAAGAACAAAATTCATATACAAGAATGCTACGTAAGTTGTTGTTGTTGTTGTTGTTGTTGTTGTTATTATTATTATTATTATTATTATTATTATTATAGTACTTTTAAATTTATTACTATTTTTCTTCCAGCTGCCTCACTCACTGCTGCTGATTGCCCAGTGTCCAGGGGATGAGGGACTTAGAGGACTTAATGCCCTGGAGGTGCTGGCGTGAACAGCACCGTGCTGGAGAAGGAGTGCTAGAAAAAGGTTGGGGGATGTGTTTTTGTTTTTGTTTTTGTTTTTTTCTTTTTTTCTTCTTCCATTTCTAACTATGTAGTAAGTATTTCACAGGCTGGAAGAAATTGGCTGGACAAAAAGTGTAGAGATGTGTGAGGCTGTACTTCAAAATGTGTGCATTACCAATAAAAACTTGTACTGCACATAGGACAGCAAGGATTATTTTTTAATTCTAGGTCTGTTTTGTGCTCAGGACTTATGATGATAGGACTTTGATATTTATATGATAAGACTTTGATGTTTATGAGGTAGCTCTTTCAGATGTGTTACATTTATGATCTGAATGATAGAAACTCCTTACTGATTTATCACTTGACTATAAATATTAAACTGGGGTACAATTTCAGATTGCAGAAGGATAGTTTGTTAAATAATAAAACAGACTTATAATTGTTTGCTAGCTCAAGGAATGTGAATCTGAACAGGGATCAAGATCCTACTACAATCAGGTGCAAGAACAACATTTAGAAAACTTCACAGGGTCTGAAATCCTTTCCCGATTGTCATCTAATCTGATAGATGTATTTCAAGTTATAGTCTTCTTTCACAATTTTTAGAACTCCAGGCTAATATTTTATCTGTAAGCATGGGCTAAATCTTTAAAAATATTAAAGACTGCAACAGTATTTAAAGATGTCTAAAACTCCCCCAAAACAAATGTTTTTCCCTTCCAACATCACCAAGCTAAATTTTCCATATCAAACTATTGCCTGAATGTGTAATTATTTATATTTCTGCCCAAACTTTGCAGATAGTTTTGAAAAACAAAAGAGGAGAGCAGTTACATTTGGGGAGAATTAGGGCAAAAACATCTATATAAACTGGAAAAAATCCAACTGAAATTTCACACAAAATCAATCAATCAAGGGGGCAACCAAGAGGATGCTGACAGTAACTGGGCAGCGCATTCCATATGACATGCATGGAAGGGCAATGGCGTTAAATCTAGGTGAAAGCGGAAATCTAGAAAGTAAATTTAGTTTCAGAGAACCATTCCCAGAACCAAAACAATGCTAAGACAAAGCATCCCATAAACCAATGTTCTGTTGATAAAAGCCTTGAAAGGGTCTGGATGGGAAGATGTACAAGGAGCAGCTGAGGCCCCTTGGTTTGCTCAGCCCGAGCAGAGCAGGCTGAGGGGAGGCCTCATGGCGGCCTGCAGCTCCCTCACGAGGGGAGCGGAGGGGCAGGCGCTGAGCTCTGCTCTCTGGGGACAGTGACAGGACCCGAGGGGACGGCATGGAGCTGGGACAGGGGAGGGTCAGGCTGGGGGTTAGGGAAAGGGTCTGCACCCAGAGGGTGGTCGGGCACTGGGACAGGCTGCCCAGGGCAGGGGTCACAGCACCAAGCCTGACGGAGTTCAAGGAGCATTTGGACAATGCTCTCAGATACACGGTCTGATTTTTGGGTGGTCCTGTGTGAAGCCGGGAGTTGGCCTCAATGGCCCTTGTAGGTCCCTTCCAATGCAGGATACCCCATGATTCTGTTAACAGCATCTGAAACTTCATTATGCAGGCCTGAAGACGGCTTGTGAGCCCTACCAGGCTTTTAGAACTTTTCTACTGGTTTAATGATGCAAAACCAGAAAAGTCCTCAGTATTTTGCTTTACTTTGTTCAACATCTTCATCGACGACCTTGATGAGGGAACAGGGTCCACCCTCAGCAAGTATGCCAGTGATACAAAGCCGACATGCCAGAGGGCTGTGCTGCCATTCAGAGTGACCTCAACAGGCTGGAGAGTTGGGCCAAGAGGAACCTCACGAAGTTCAACAAGGGCAAGTGCAAAGTCCTGCACCTGGGAAGGAGCAACCAGATGTATCAGTACAGGCTGTGGGATGACCTGCTGGAGAGGAGCTCTGAGGAGAAGGACCTGGGGGTCCTGGTGGACGACAGGTTGACCATGAGCCAGCACTGTGCCCTTGTGGCCAAGAGGGCCAATGGGATCCTGGCGTGCATTAAAAGAAGCGTGGCCAGCAGGTCAAGGGAGGTGATCCTCCCCCTCTACTCTGCCCTGGTCAGGCCTCACCTGGAGTACTGTGTCCAGTTCTGGGCTCCCTGGTACAAAAAAGACAGGGATCTCCTGGAAAGAGTCCAGCGGAGGGCCACAAAGATGATACGGGGCCTGGAGCATCTTCCCTATGAGGAAAGGCTGAGAGACCTGGGTCTGTTCAGGCTGGAGAAGAGAAGACTGAGAGGGGATCTTATTGATGTTTATAAATACCTGAGGTCTGGGAGACAAGAAGGATTTGGCCAACCTCTTTTCAGTGGTGTGTGGGGACAGGACAAGGGGCAATGGCCACAAGATGGAGCACAGGAGGTTCCGCACCAACATGCAAAAGAACTTCTTCACAGTGACGGTGACAGAGCACTGGGACAGGCTGCCCAGGGAGGTTGTGGAGTCTCCTTCTCTGGAGATATTCAAGGCCCGTCTGGATGCCTACATGGGCAGCCTGCTCTAGGGAACCTGCTTTGGCAGGGGGGTTGGACCTGATGATCTCTCGAGGTCCCCTCCAACCCCTACACTTCTGTGATTCTGTGATTTTAATAGTAAGATATTTTAAAATAATGCATCTGCGTCATCAGTGATTCCGTGTAGAAAGGCATGACTATACCTGCTACAACTAGGTCCACACTTGACAGTATAAATTCTTAATCTAGTAACTCCTCTCCTGCCAGTGTCATATGGCCGTATGTCATACAGTCTTCACTGGTCTTCTGCATTTAATTAGAACTTAATACTTAGCTTCCATTGTGCCTGGCAACAGATCCACACCTTGAAATCATGTGTCTACTAGCATGTGGCTGAACACACACACACACAGATGAACTCACAAGAAGTGCTTTTTAAAGTAAAGCTGCAAGCCCTCTCTTCAAATTTGAAACACAGCCATCTTCCAAAGTATTTTAAGGTGAAGATGTGAAAAGCAAGTAAAATAAACCCGAGTGTACACTGTTTTAAAGATCGTGTCTTACAGAGTACAAATCTTGTCATGTTAGAGTCATGTATCTAAAATTTTAACGTGAACAGACACATGCAAACTTAGTTGATACCCGAAGAAAGTTCTTGAAGATTCAGTTTATAGCTAAGTACTCAAGATGACAGTGATTATTATTAGTACAAGATGCTTTGATTTATTTGAAAACAATGAAGCACATGCAGCAAGCTCTGGAAATACTAAAAAAATCCCCAAGCCAAGCACAACAAATTTAAGCTAATGTCTTGTGTGAGCATGATGGCAACGGCACGTGCTTCCAGGCACCACATCAGCAAATTCAATCTAAGAACACAGCCCAGATGCAGTTCTTCAAGCACATGCATGCCAGAAATAGCTTGTCTCAGGTGGGATTCACCTTTCTTTAATCATCTTGTTTGTCTCCAGGAGGCACCGTGGAGTTTTGCTGGTCTGGCCAACAATCTGCAAAATGCCTGGTCAATTTTCCTACCAGTGCAGCTCAGCCAGAATGCAGCTCTCCATCTGAATACACCGCAGGTATCGGGCAGTGAACCGCACAGAGTGTAAAGTGTATTTAAAACATTGACTCCTCTGCAGTCGGTACCATTTTATGTGAAAATGTTCAAGGGAGAGTACAGTTTCCAGGAAAATCAGACAGCCAATGTTTTTAAGCTATTTTTGCAGTTCAGGGCTGATACAACCTTTACAGTCAGAATATCTACTGTGTGTTTCTGTGATTCAGTCAAGGACAACTTACTCAGTTGTTCACATTTGCTTCCACACACTGACAAAACTAAGCAGTTCTACAGTTATACTGAGAAAGATCACAGAGAAACATGATTTAAAACCTATTAAGGACTTGCTCAAACTGCCAACAAAATATAATATCTAAACACGGTCTTCAGATACAATGTAATATGTTTATTTTTTTTTTAAATCCAAATTGTAAAGGTCCCTTTTTAAACAAAACAAAAAAATCAACACAATTCAGAGGGCTTATCTCATTTACCATATTCTTCCCACCCACTCTCCATTTATCATATCACAAAGCAGCAACTTATATTATTAGTGCTCGTATAGTGCACTTATATGAATTCTGATTTGTGTATTAAGCTTTAAATACAATGTATATCCATGAGCATAGCCCAGAGTACACAACATTACATTTTCAAAGCATGTTAAAAAAAGGACAATAAATGTATATCCAAGATAGTCAAACTCAAATATTTTGACCTGGCAAATTCTCTAACAAGTAACAGTAATTTTAAACTGCATACAAAGCAGAACAGTGCCAACATGCCTCCAGTCTGTGAGCTATGGTAAAATATCAAGCATACACGTAAAGAGGAGAAGCAAAAGGAAGATGCCACAAATTCAGAACTAACCTGAGGCACACCCAACTGCGACTGAACATAGGCAACCCACCTTCCCACTCTATAATGCAAAGAGCCCAACAACAACAAAAAGCACTCCTATGCTACGGAAAAAGTTAATGCTTAACTTTTTCCAAAATTTGTCTCCGCGTTTTTAAACAACTCGCTCAAAAAATGTAAAGATGAACATCTAATTATACTGAACAAATGTACAAAACCGTAAAGTCAGAGAAGCTCCGTAAGATTGCCACTTTTCAACCTTGCATAGTGATAGCTGGCATTGATATTGCTACCATAGCTTCAGCAGAAGATAGGGAAAAGGAAAATCTTTACTTCTAAGTATGCACATATGTAACATTTTCTTCACAAAATTCATTTAAACGTTGTTTTAATAAAAGGGGAAACAGCTCTAAAAAGGGAAAGATAGTGTTCACAAGCTGAGAAATAAAAAAATACAAAACCAGAACATTCCATAAAAAATGAAAATAATAACCATTCCATCGTAACAGCACCTATTTTATCACTAAATAAGCCCCATACATGCAACAAACTACAACTATTGTATAAGGCTGTCAAATTAAAGGTTTACTTCTCATATAAACAAAGTGTAAAAATAGCAATAAGTTGCAATCTTCAAATTTAATGCTATGTGAGGATTTCGTCCCCCCAGATTCATTTGGTAGCAATTTCAATATGCGTTTGATACAAAGGTCATCGATCTAGGAACCGTGGTACAAATACATTGTGCCTAAGACAGTGTTGTCATACCTCTGTTCGACTTTAACAGAATTGGAATGCTCAACAACACTACTAAGCTCGGGAATGCTTTCAGCAGTATCCCCAAAACCATGGTAGTGTCCATAGTGCAAAGTATCTCCAGGGTCTTCCACCCACGAGGGCCGGTTGGAAACGCAGCTGCTCGGGCTTCCATTCAGGTGAAGGGACCCACACATATCAGTGGGGTTATTCATGGCCTTTTCCGGCTCCTCGGTGCCGTTAGTGGTATGAATTCGATGCCTGCCGGGAGAAGTTATCCCAGGAATGATGCCGTTAGGTGTTATTGTTACACACTCCTCATGCCTGGTATCCATCCCACTGAGCTGCTGTGCGGCGGTGAAATCCAAATGTCCATTGATGGCACATCCATTTGTCAGTGCATTCAATATGGAGCTACTGCTATTCATATCTGCATTAAGAAATACACCTGTCACCAAAAATTAAGAATAAATCGAAATACATCAAAATGTCTCCACTATACTCCACTGATCTTAAAAACGTTTCCATACACAGCTTCGAAAATAAATCTGCCCTTTCTTTATTTGTACCAACATCGGTAGTTCAAAGCAAGGAGAGCTGAGCACTAAGCTTTAGTCATGGATTGTGATGTCGAAATATCTATCTACGTTCAATGTGCAAATATACTGGTATTAATCTTTCAAAGACAAGGTGAATTGCTCAGAAATGATTTCATTTAACTCTATGAAACAAGTGTAGCAGGCAGCATTCCAGACAGCATTTTGAAAGGTGGAATAAAAGGCTTGTTTCCATCCTAAATGTAATGCCCTCTTGGGATAAAAGATCATATATGTACAAGAACTGAGTATCTCTGAGAGGGTGATGAGTTGTTTTTTATTATTTTTTATTTTCAGTAATAATCTGTGTTTATTTATTTATTTATTTTTCTTTTCATCTCTCACAGCATGGTATACTCTGAAGTAGGCCAAAAAAAAGAAATACTATGTTGGGAGGCTAATATAAAATGTTTCAAAGTTCCTTTATTCAGAAAGTACTTCAGTTTATCTAGCAGCCTGCTAGATAAGATCGTGAGCAGGTTTATATTTAATGAGTTTATAATAACATCTGTACAATCCACATGCAAAAGGCCATACAATAGCAACAGCAGAGTGCACAGAAGACTAAAAAAGGTTAATGGCAGGAAACAAAATTCTAAAAACGTGCATGCAAAAAAAAAAAAAGAGACAACTGTTTTAGAGCAATTTCTCTTTTGAATTTAGTAATTAGTACAATAATTATTATTTCCATTAACAGATTTCAGCAGCGCGGCTGAAATGTATTTTTTTGCAGTGGTACTCAAAAGTACTAGCTCGAAAGCTGCATGATATATTCTGCCTTAAAAATGCCTACTAGCAAAGGATGTTTAAAAGTTACATCTATATTGGTAAAGATTAGCAAGGCAAATGTAGAAATGCAGACCCATAAGGTGACATTTAAAGATTTTACATTGTTCTTGTGCTCGGATACATGCACATGTGTTTGTGTATACATGAATGCATAAACCTATGTGCAAAACAGGGTTGTATTTACTCTGTATTTGCAAATCAAGCCCATAATTAGTCTGCGGGTAACTATCCACACTTATAAAACATCGGGTTTTTGTTAAAGTGATGTATTATGAGTACCACTGTTTGACAAGGAAGAACCAGAAGCTTTGGTTCCCTATTAGTCCTTCGCATGGACATGATTTGAAATATGGATTACGATACTGATACTTCACATACAGCACTGCACAATGCCAAGAAATGTATTAGCTTTGTAACTCGGTGGATATACTAACCGGAATTTCCTGTATCATCCCTACATGAGTTAAAATAACCACATCAACTGAACTGGCTAACCACAAATTCTCACTGAAAGTGAAAAAAAAAAAAAAAAGCACCCAAACCCATCACGACATCAAGGCTAATACTTCAGTGATGAAAACGCACAGAAGGAATTTCAGATAGTGTTTATTAACTGAAAAGTGCAAAATGTTAACTGGTTAAAAATAAACCCTTATAGGCTGGCTTTGCCAAATCAAATTTAATAAAAATGGCACTACTGTTAGTTAAGATGCAAAAGTAGGTAATGAATAATTCTAGTGATAATTATAGAATGTTACTACTTGTTAAAAATTAGCACCTATAGCAAGAGAGAATATTTATGAAAGACAATCATTTTTCCATAAATAAGAACACTTGGTAATTATCACTGGAAAATATCATAATCTACTTTTTAAGTACTGACTGTATATATATGTATATATATTACTTCTAATATATTAAAATATCTATCCGTCATCATTCCCTTTGGCGAATCTGATCTGTGGTACAAAGCATAAGCATTTTTATCACAGAACACGCTAAGAAATTCATTTCTCAATAATAATGATAAAGCACTATAATAGTAACTCTATGAACACCCCGGGGTTACCAAAAGCATCTTGATTCAGCAGCCCTGAAAAAAATCTTAGACCATTAATATTCACTAGTACTACTGACATGATGACTGTTTCATGAAGATCAACGTACAAAGTCCAAACAATTTTCCAAGGTACTTTAGTTCCAAATACCAGTTTAAGCCCAGCAATATGAAGCTTTTTATTTGCATTAAAAACCACAGATTTGCTCATAGCAGGATCCTGCACTTATATTGCTGTCTGAATAAATTTTAAACACACTACGTATGTCTAGACTACCCTATATAGCATTTTTTGAACTATTTTGAATATAGCTTAGTTGTTGTATTATTTTCAAAGCTATATATAAGTGCTACAATGTTTCCCTATCAAGTCTTATTAGCAATGAAATCTATTTAATGGAAATGAAATGAATCACTTAAATTGTTTCTGAATCTTCTATAACCTGAAATCATGGCAATTAAAAGCAAGGCACAACATAATACAAGCCTTAAGTTAAAAGTGAAACAGCCACTGTCGAGTTCGGTTTATCTGAGAACTACTAACAAACCTTCTCTTTCACCATTACAATATTTGTCATGAAACAGCTAATTTTAGATACCCACTAAAACCCCAGAATAGTGGGCGTTACAGCAATACAATGGTTTTCGAGACTCTAGATGACAATGTGCAAAAGTAAAGGATTAAGTCTGATACTTAAAAATAAAATGCGTATTGGTTCTTGCAACGACAAGGCGTTTGCATTGCAGAAACAGTGTATATTTCAATTTCTTTTGGTCCAACAGAACTACTCTCCTGTTGTTTGGTGTCTTCAACCATTTGAATGTTGTTGTAGTTAACAGGAAACTGTCCACTCCCACCTGATACAACAGCAAACTCTCTGTCAACGTGCATATTGTCAGCATCGTCCTCAACTCCTCCGTTCATCATTGGTATTAAGCCATCAAAGCTGTAAGCTGATGGAAAAAAAGAGGCAAGCTTAGTCACTGGTGCACACTTCAACATTCAGCCAACAGTATTTTGATTATTAAAACAAAAACTTTCTACATAGAAATCTTGGAATCAGAGAAAGGTTTGGGTTGGAAGGGACCTTACAGCCCACCCGGTTCCACCCCCCTGCCATGGGCAGGGACACCTCCCACCAGCCCAGGTTGCCCAAAGCCCCATCCAGCCTGGCCTTACATCTTAATTGTTTGCTTTTTAAAGCTTCTGATGTGTTTTGAGATTCCAGATGGGAAATAAGCAAATGCTCAGTAGTTACACTGTCATTTCCATCCCTCAAAATGGAGAATTACCAGAGTACCTGTCAGACTTTGCACCTGTGTATCAGTTGCTAGACTGATGTACTAACAGGTTGACTAAAGAGGAATTTAGGTTACCCACATTTAGGCTTTACAGCATGCCCGATGGATATAAAGCAGTCTCTATCCCAGAGGATGTCCGCCTGGCCAGCCGGGACCGCTCCCTCCTTGGCTCCCAGTTCCCAAAAACCCTGTCCCAGCCCTACGAGACTGCTCGAGGGCTCCCTTCAAGAGCTGAACAAACCAATCTCTTTTCTGATAAAGCCAAAAAGTGGGTACTCTGCTGTGGGAAATGCTTTAACAAGCCAGACAGGCTTGACTGCAGTGTCTCTTCCAGCTACCAGCTGAGGTACTCCTCCGGTATTAGCCCAGCAGACCCCGCACTGCTCTCACACCGACACTAACACGCCTTTTTGTACCCTGCATACACTCAGCATTATGTTTTAAAGGGCTACATCAGTCGACTGGGAGTCAGCTCGCATTACCTTGTGCACAACAGAAATTTTGGTAAATTCTTTGTTTGTAAGGAGCCTCCAGCAATCACTAACGTGTTTCAGGGCCAAAGAGCTTGCATGGGGGCTTAAAGGAGATGAGGGCCTCGGATCAGTGAACCTCACATCATCCTAAACTAGGAAGGGAAAGGCATATTCTGCAGCGAACCAGAGGAATGTGACGTGCAGTTCCACACTGGCACATCCAATGGTACAGACAGCATCGTTCCCTGTCCCCATCCCACAAAGGGCAGGCAGCAGCCACGGTGCTGATACAGCCGGTCACCTCTTGCTCACAGCGAGCCAGCGTTGTGTGGAGCACGCAGGGCAGCCTGCCAAGGGCCAGGAGCTAGGTGGACGGGGATGGGACTGTGACAAATGCACCCGTAAGATGGGTTGGCCCGGCGTGCATCACCTGTGCATTTGACCCCGTGCACCAAGCAGCCTGGGAAGCCGGGAGAAGAAGGTGCTGGATCCGATTTCACAAAAATGGACATAAAACATAAAACCCTGCTAATGTTTCTAAGCCCAAACTACCTGGTGTACGTTCTGAATGCTGTCTTGCAACAGGAGTAGTTACAGATGTATATTTGTTACATTCAGCTTATGGTGCTCATTTTTATATTCCAATAGCAGAG
Organism: Netta rufina; assembly: GCF_964035555.1. Lineage (NCBI taxonomy): Eukaryota > Metazoa > Chordata > Aves > Anseriformes > Anatidae > Netta > Netta rufina. Next base: position 61,286,975 of record NC_140123.1, on the reverse strand, counting down.
AGTAATTCATTTCCATCGCAGTGTATCATGTACCAGCGTTGCGTAATTTTGAGGCCAAAGGGTTTTAATACTGTGTGCCTGGCAGCAGGTATACATGTGTGCATATGAACAAAATTATGTGTACGTAACTCATGCCTCCTGCCCAGTTTAGCTATTTCAGGACAGCTCAAGTATTTCTCCCAACCCTGCTGCTTACAGTCCCACGTTAAGGCACGATGTATAGGTTTTCCAAAGGAGGGATTGTTCTAACTCAGGGTATGGCCATCAAAACCCTACCCCTTCCAGCAAACACAGGGCGTCTGCACGCTCTGAAATCTAGAATCTGCCACGCAAACAGCTTTAAAGGAAAGGACAAGAGGACAGTGTGCCTGTGATAAGGGCAAAATTGCCCCAAAATTGGTAGTGCTTTGGAAAAAGGCTAGCTAAGCACGAAAATACATTGATGACTTCTTATTACTCACCTTCACTGTTTACAAAGTGCCTCAAGACCAGTGACTCATTCCCACCCCAACAGGCTTCCTGCATTAATATGACAGACATTACTGATGCCGATGCCTTTGAAGGCAAACACATCTGATCAGAAACTTCAGCTTCAACAGTCTGGATGCACCTCTTAATTACTCTGAAAACCCTCAAGCACATGCAGCAAAGCATCTCCCTTTGCTCGCAAAGGTCTTAAAGAATTATACTTGTAAAAAAATTCAAGAATTACTCACACTGCTTCCCTACTCTAATGTCTCCATTTTTGGTTAGGAGACCTCATTCACTTAAACATATTTTGTTTGCCCCATCCACAGCTGCAGCTGTTTATGCTGAAAGGAAATGCAGATACTGCTATTTCTTGGCAACATACATCATAAAAATAGCTAGCCCAGTGCCACTCCTGCACATTTTGGGGGAAACACAACCTCGTGACTAGATTGGAGGAATTTTCTGGAACTAAGAGATTGCTGATTATGAACAGTCAGAAGGAACAACTCTTAAATACTATGGAGAGACAATACTGATGTCATTTACATTGTCCGTATCAATTTTAAAGCATTGTTTTGGCCTCATTTCCACTCTTGTTCACTGGAATTAAGCACCAGCTGAGCCCATTTTATTTGGCTTGCTGGAGGCCGCATCTGTTAGAGCAACATAAACTTTAACTGATGAAAGTGGCTTCAGTGACGACCTGCAAAGTCCCTCTCCCAGTGCTGGATGCAGGAATAACACAGGAGGTTTGAATACCGAATGCTGGATTCCCTTTAATAAGAGCTTAATGGAGTTAAAGACCAGAACCATCAAGGTACTATCCCATCACGGCTGGCAGGGGAAGCAGCGATATCCTCATCGTACAAGGCCGAAAATGAATCCTCAAGACTCATTCTAGTCTGACACCCTCCTGTAACTTATCCGTTCCCCTTTCCTTGGAACAAAATCCTGGGGATTTAATGTACGCTCACTTAATGTCACTGATATAATCTGTATCAACTGAGAAACTTTTTTTTGTATCACATTTATTTCATCCATCTTGCCTAGTAAACAGTTTCTGAAGTGTGAATGAATCCCGAAATGGAAAATTACCATCAGAACACCCGGGCTTCTTTGTGAATTAAGGCAATATTATGTTGCTCTCCAAAACAAGAAGAAATTGAGGAAGGAGCAGAAGCTAATTTCAGCTGCTGCTCTTCTGCATGTTATTCTTGGCATCGTGTAACTGCAGAACTCTCCGGAAATAGAAATTTCTGAACATGCCAAGATGCTAACAGGGATCTTATGGCATATGTATATACTTCAAAGGATGGAAAGCTTTATTTACCTACCTCTTGTATTCACATGTATTTTAAGTATGTCGGTGAGTTTGTGAATAATACTCAACATCCAGTCTGAAAGGCTTTAAAATGTTTATTTTCCTTTCTTGGCAACAATGTCACCCCATCCCTTTTACCTCTAGTGTCTCACCTTCCGTTCTAGCTTTCTTTACTCCAGCAGACTCCGTGTCTTCAAAGGATCTCTTTCGACTTGTCCCACCACTGAATGGGTTGGGACCTGCGTTCTGATGAACCCCATTTAAGGTGCCATTGCTATAGTAACGATTCAGGTGACAGTTCTGGAGGTTCAAGAGAAACTGGGCACATTCTTGGAAGCCCTGGGTATGTGCAAGGTCTGCTGCTGTCAGGCCACTGGCATTTCTCAAGCTGTACAATACAAAGAAACTGAATTACACTCATTCATCAACCTAGCTGGCTGCTGCTGCTGCCCTTACTGACTATCTATCTGTTGGCGATGAGAGAAAGCATACACTTAGCAAATTTCCATTAAGAAATTAGTTATCAATCTTAGTATTATAACTAACTTAACTTTTCTCACATATATCTGGCTTCTAAGCAAAATTTGGGAGACAAAACACTTTAAAATAAAATCAATATACTATATGCCTTAAAAAAGCATCTTCCTATTTAAACTTCTCAAAACGCTTTATTCTAAAATAGTCTGAAGACCTGATCTTTACGTAAACTTCAGACTAATTTAAGCCTTGAACGTTACCATCTTCTGCAGTTTATTTTGCAATCTCTATCTTGAGTAAAAGATCAAATACTCAAAACAAACTTAACATGACTTGGCAATTGTCCATGGCATTCTGGTTTCTAAGGTAACAACAACATCACTGTTCCTCCTAACAATAAAATATACACATACATAGAAAAAAAAAAAAAGATAAGATGCTATACTTAGTTATGCTTTGCTTATAGTTTCTTTTTTTTTTTTTTTCTGGTTTGTTTCTCATTTCAAAGTGTGTGACATCATAAGTGTTGGGACTTGCTTTGTTATTTGAACCAAGACTTTTTCCACGTACAAGAGAAATGGCACTGGATTTTGAACATCCTAATATACCAAGGAGCTTATAAATGAAACCAGATTAAGACATGTAGACTTGTGGAGGTTTAATTTGCAAGAATGCTGTAGGCCATGTATTTACACAAACATACAGTATGTCTGCACTTAGACATACCGGATCCTGTCAGAAGGAAGCACAGAGAACTGGCAACAAGAAGGCTAGAAGTGACACAACTAGACTGTGAAGCAAAAGATATGCCAATGAATCTTTCCTACTTTTTCCCCTCCTTTCAAACCACAGCTAACTAGTCAGAAAAATGGAGTTTTGTTTCTTGGCTTCAGTAGTTTATACACAGTATTTATACTGTAGTAGTTGAAGTCTAAGACTTAAAAGTCCAGAAAGAGTTTAGCCACAGAATGAGAATTCAGAAGATGAACAGACCTGACTCCTCTGTTGTAACTTGTATCAAGGAGAAGACAACTCAATCCAGCTCACGCAAAGAACACAGGGCACAAAGCTCAGCTTTACTTCCTAGAACACTGCAATTTATTTGCTGTAACAATGAAAGACCAGACAGATCTTCAGAAACTATTGCAGCAAGGCTAATTCCATAAATAGATACAGCTACATTATGTAAGGTTTGGAAGGGTACTTTGAAACACTACAGAACTAGAAAGGTTATTAACTAGGAAGATCAGGGTAATCTCATTCAATTCTAGACTATTTTAAGTGGTCACTTACTTGGACTATTAGTGAAAATCCAGAAGCGCAGCAAAGAGCATCCCAAAAAGCAAGACTTTAGGAGACTGAAAAAGCTATTCGGTCAAAAGAAATGAAGTCTCAAGGTGGAGATATCAGCTTCAAACACCTAACAGACAGCTGCAAAGAGACTAACGTGTTCTGTGCATCCAGCGCTGGCAGTGTATGAATGGGATTAACAAGAGCTAAGTATATTTTAAATAAGGCACTAGGAGAAAGTTTCAGAGTATAAAGTTGGTTAGGGCTGTTGAATCTCCAAAGTGTTTTTTCACCTGCTTCTTTTTAAGAACAGACTATGAGGCCAGAAATTCTGTGAAACGTAGTCGATCCTTTCCAGGGCTACACCAGATGGCCTGCTGCGGATCCTGCTAACCAGTATTCAGTGCTCTTCTGGCAGTTCTCATTTACTTGTGTTGTAATACAGATGTAATATTTCAATATTGATTTTGAACAAAGCGACTAACTCCATTCTGTCTAAATTGTTTTAAATTTGCTGGCCCAAAAAGGAAAATAAAAGAAATCTAAATGAGCACATTAAAGATATGCAAAGGTAGAAGCATGACCAAAACAATACGGTGTTAACACCTGATTTCATGAAACACCAATGAATAATAATTCTCCCATTTAGCAGGTGTTGTTGAACAGTATAGCTCTGCTTTGAAAAAATGGACTGTAAGACAAAAAAAATAGACCGTAAGATGTAACTGTCAGACAGACTAAGTCACCATTTCCCAAAGTAATGGTGATATAAGCTGCGAGAGGCATTTGGAGATGTACGAACTAAGACCCAAGAGTGTAAGGCTATATGTACTAAATTTTGAGAAAGTTTGTTTCCCAGAAACAAAAAAAAATGAGATCTAAATTAATGTCTGACAGATTTCAATATGTAATCAGCTTTGTAAGATTTTATAGATCTCTCCCCTCCCCACTTCTTAAACGCCTTATTCCTAACAGGCAAACAAAAAAAAGTACTTGTCCTAAGGAAGTATTTTAGCAATACTGCATAGATTTTCTAGGGGCTCAAGCAGACTGGATGTAATATTCTTGATTCTAAGAGTTTAGAAATTTCTCTCTTAAAAATCTGAGTCTGAATTTAACAATTTCACAAGAACTCACTTTGTCAGGAAGTTAGCAAAAAAACAAAAAAAAAAAAAAAAAGAAAAAATATAAAGTCAAATAAAAGGGGATGTAGATGACTCCAAAAACTCGCTGGCCAACTGCTACTCAAGAGAAAACAACTGCAAAATTCTCTCTGCTCTCTCTCAGTGGGAATAATAATATGAGGAATTCTTCTACATTCGGTTGTCAAGTTCCGTGAATTCAATAGGAACTTGATTATTCTAGGACTTTCAAATCCTTTCACATTTCACTTAAACGTGCTTGTATTCCAGTATTTTCAGGAAGGAGAAAAGCAGAAGTCAACAGAAACGGCACAAACTTTTTTTTTTTTTTTTTTGAGAAAAATGAAACCTAATCTAGAAAAATAACTCTCTACTTCTTTAGCAGCTTTTTTTTTAAGCCTTCTCTAGGAAAAAACGAAACAAAAAACAAAACCAAAAACAACCTGTCACTGGCAACACAAATGGCTAAAAGAACTAGCCATGCTACACTAGCTCATCATAACTGCAAGAAATATGGCAAACTCAATTAGCCCACGCATAAATCAGAAAGATATCACGGTTTTACCAGATTGGAATAGCTTTATGACATGAATTCATCAAGAAGTGTTTCCAAAATATGTAATTGAGTAAGAAGTAATGCCGTAACTGTGAGGATTTTGAGTGCATAACGGCAAAATCCAGTCCAATACAGCCTTTCCAGAAACCCTGAAGTGAAATACTAGAAAGAATTAAAAAGCTCAGCCATCTACTCCACCACTCTTTAAAAGCACTGATCCGAGTAGTACTCCTCCGTCGCAGCAGCAGTTACAAGGAACTGGGAACACTTCTCCTGAATCTCAAATTACCTCAAATGATGCCAGCGTTTGGAAATGAAGCAGCTAGCTCTGCTAGGTCCATAAGCTAATATAAAAGCTGTTAATGTAAACAGACTTTATTCTGGAAAGGAAAATAGAAATGGCTCACTGCACTGACCACGTATAAGATGCATAAGGAGTTCAATCTCTTACGTGCAATCTATCTCTATGTCAGTCCTTGCTTATGAACTGCAGTGATGCAAACTATCAGGTGAAAAGGGAGAAGAAACAATTGAAGATTCTTTTGGATATTAAGCCGACTATGTATGACATAGACTGCATTGTTAAAAAAAAAAAAAAAAGGAAACTCAGAGAGCTAATCACTGTATTTAAGTAAATTGTCAACTGCCTCAGTTATTAGAGATGTCCCATGAAAGGCACATTCCTTAATTTCTCACAGCTGCTTATAAGAACAATTTGACTACATAAAGGGTACTTTAACTAAAACCAACTTCAAGACTTTGGCTGTGAAAGAAAAGTAGTGAAAAAAATGCAATCCTTTGGACAAGATGGATGGAAATACCTCAAAGTTTCATATTTCTTGAAAAACTTTTTCCACCCATCCTTGATTATTTATTTTTTTTTTTTTTAAGTTAAAAATCCTTTTAGTACTAGTTATGAGCTGACTTTAACCCTAACCTTGAAATAGCCAAAGAAACTGAGAACATACTATCAGATATTAAATCTTCAGGTAAGTGGCCCTTTTATTCCTTCTCATAATGTGTCAAATATGACAGCACTATTTCTCCAACTATTACTCAGAACGTACAACTTATCAAGGAACTTTTCTGCAGGTTCTCTCTCTCCCCCCTTCTCTCTTTCTCTTTTCTTTTCCCTTAAGATACTACACTTGAAAACAAGCTCGTATTTCCTCTCAGGCGTTTTCTCAAAACTAGGCTACCTAGCTGAAAGAAGACCAAGCATGTAACAAGCTAGACAGACAGGTATTTTCCAAAGATGCTTTTATGAAGTAGCTATCAGATGTGAAAGGATGGAAGAAAGTCATACTAAAGAAAAGAAAATCAGGCTAAGCCTTGAAAAGTTACATGCAAGTTACAATTAGACAGTCTTTTATTAAATAGCACATTCATTGACTCAGTACAGTATTTTCTATTTACCATCAAACCTCCTCTCTTCTCCAAATCAAGTCCAAAAAAGTAGATGTCTCTGAAGGAGGTCAGTCCAGCTACAGAAACAGGTGGAGAAGCTCAGGAAAGCAGACTGAAAACTATACCTCTTAAAAGACGATTCTGGTGTCCTGTTCTTTTTTTGGCACCTACTCCAGACAGGAATATGTATAAATGGTTGAATTGAAAAAAGTGAGAAACATATCTGACTTAACCTTACCCAGAACTAAGTGCAGTTTTCGTTGTCAGGAAATTGATTCGCTCTACGCTTAGAAAGCACGAACCTTGCATCATTTCCATTTGATTTTCCATTCATATTTGAAAAACAAATGAGTCCTCTTAAGATAACTTGGCAGTATTTCATTTTGCTTTATAGTTTATTCATTGTATTTATGTAACTCTTATTACTGCAGATAAATCAGAATCACAAAAGCATGATGTTATTTACCCTCAGCCTTCTTTGTAGACAAAAATCCAGGAGCTGGGAATGATAAAGATGTATTATTTTCCTTGAAGAATGGAAGTGTGGGATGCTAACTCCAAAGCAAAAGAAAAAAAATACAATTGGAAAGATACATTTTCATACTATGAAGTTATTATAAATAGAAAAGGTCCATGAGAATAGTTGACGGAAATCTGGATATGGAGAAGTAGAAGTAGGTGATCTTGAGGTTTCTTGACAGATTACATTTAACACTTGAATTCTGTAGTGACAAGTGTTTTATAAATGAACTGAAAACACGCACTGTTTATTAAGAGTTAGAACTCTGACTTTCGTATATACATTTATTCACATACCTTCTATAGTGCTTAAACAACACTCTTACAACCCAGTATTTCTTCATCCATCAAGAGATGTCCACAGGCAGTCTTCAAAACTGACTAATCTTGGCATGAAGAGAACTTTTTTTTTTTTAATTTTTTTTTTCTCCCTCCAGTTGACATTACAACTCCCATTTTAAAGTCCCAGTTCATCTGAGAGTCTTGGTATCAAATTAAAGCAACTATAAAGAGGATACTCTTGAAGCTTATGCTTAGTTATTCCCTACTTCTGAAATGCTTTTAAAAAGGCTGTGTGCATAACTCAATCATTGTTCATAAATAAATAAATATCCTGACCAAACAGGATTTGCATATAGAAACACAAAGGTAACTTTCAATTTAGCCTTATTTTAGGGAGATTTTTATTATCTCAATCTAACCACAATTTGTTGTTTTGACAAGTTCCCTAAAGGAAGGAAAAATCTGAGACAAGCTCTCAGAAAATATGGAAGATAATTCTACTGTGATTAAGGTACAGAGAGTACAAAAAAAAATAACTTAAAATTGTTTAAATGTACCTTCTTGTAAGGAAGATTTACTTCAAGATAACTCAAAAAAATTACTCTTAGAAGGATCTGTAGAAAGAAAGACTTGTGTTTCTTGCATTGACTTATAAATTATACTGAATTTACTTAGACAAACTTGATTCTAAGTTGCTTTAGTTGTTCATATTTTTATACTCACAGAAAGAAAAAAATCAAGTACATTTCTGTGTCTTTGATATGTACTACTTGAAATACTCTATCTTCCACTTATAATGTCACATACCTTGAAAAACAAAACAAACATTTGCTACAAAAATTCAACATTCAATCTTTCTGAAAAAACAGTCATATGCAAAAAATTCCTCTAATTTTAAATAGTGATTACATCACCTACAGCTCACTGTGCTTTTGTTAATGCCATGCGACAATCTAAGAAAATAAACCACAGTTTTTGTATATCAATGTAATATCTGTTAAAAAATACTGATCTCAACTTATCTATTGTTAGTTTACAAATAAAAAAAAGTAGATAATTGTAAATTAGGGTAAGCAAAGCATGCAAATCTATAGATTCTATATCTGAATTCCTAGATTAGCATTAAAACCAATCACCGCAACAAATACCTCAACAGTATGCCTTGTGTGCAGAAAGGAAGCGATACTGAACATTCAATGCCACAACTGTAAGGTTTTCGGAGAAGCACCTGTGGCAGTTTCAGCAGTTTCTATATGGAATGCTCCCCCTTTCTAGGATTACTTGAAAAAATCAAGTCAATTCGAATTACGTAGCTGTAAAACATTGACATGTGTAGTTTTCACAGTTTCAGAATCTTCTGTTTGATTTAAACGGGCAATGGTGCATAAACAGGAAACTTATAATCATAAGGGATCACATATTTGCAGGCAACATTAAGCTTAAAAGTTACATTAACAAACATAAAGTGCTGTAGCACATTATTCATTATGTAAGCCATTCTCATGTGACCACCTTAACAACAAGATACTAAGCCTTTTATGCCTTTAAAGCATCATTACGTTCATCCTGAAACCAATTTGTCAGTTCTTCACCGAAATTTATATAGAATGGATTAAAATTACCAGTCAACTCATGGCTTCAATTACTTTAAATTTAGTAGGCTGTATCTCAAGAGAATTAGTAACTATTCCTATACAAAAATTAGCAGATACAAGGATTAAAACAAAAGGAGAAAGAAAAAAAGAGATCAGAACACGAAAACGCCCACAGTGAGAAAAGAATTCCTATAAACATCAGTATACTAATCTAAAATTTCTACAGCAAAGTGATTTTAAAATACTAAACTTTAAGTGTTTTAACCCTTTGGTGTCCAAATACAAAAGTCACAAAATAGTTTTGATTTTTTTTAAGATACCAAGAGAAAAAATTTTCTTAACTAAACAGATGCGTGCCACTGCTGGGGACAGCTACAAAAAAATCACGCTAGAATTACAAACTGGGCATCTACAAAGGCGCAAGTTGGTGCCAAGTTTTTATTTCACAACAAAACATGTGGCAGCTGAAATTATTTTAGACCTTTTAAAACAAAGGTAGAGATTTTCAGAACATCCTCTAAAATCGTAACAAGGTGAGCATATTGGAAAGAAGGAAGCTCTTCTTTGTGAAGAAGATGATTTTTCATCATCAGAAGGTGATGTTTCATCATCAGTATTATGGTCCATGAAGAACTACGCAGCTGTAATGAGCTCTCATGTGTATATAAGACACATTTGCTCACAACTGAGCAAATGCTGGCACAAGGAAGAATTCATTAACCACGGTATGCAAATTAGAAATCCTACATTCATCACCATCAGATGTTGGTTTATTGATTTGGTTTCCAATTTAAATTCTTTAAGAAAGACCTCGAACAGTGGACTCAGATTTTCAGAGCATCTTGTAGAAATGATCCACATTTCCAAGTAAACTTTTATCTGAAGAAATGTGTGACTTTGCCTGCTAGCAGCAATCAACATTTTTGAGTTTATACTCGATTACATAAGAAATTATTCCTAAACAACTCACAAAGGTATTAAGGAACATGTTAACTCTTAAAATGACAGCATGCTTGCAACACTGCATAACAGAAAAGACCTGCACTATGCAAATGAAAGTAGAAATTTCCTAGATCACTAGCAACAATGAATTCCAAAGCAGCTTCTTCTTTTTAGTATTGCAGCCACTTTAAGTCCAAAGACAATAGAGGAGTTATTTAGCCAGCCAACTACGAAAATCAGAACCATCACCGCTGCTACTAGTATGTTTCTAGGCACAGACCAGGAACTCCACAAAAAGTTGCTTACAATGAGGAAAGCATTATGGAAGACTTCTAAGGAAAAGTTCAGAGTAAGCTCTGAACTGAAAAGATGAACAGTGTTGTAATGCAGAGTCCTCAAAGATGCCTCTGGTAGCGAATACAATTACCTTATTTCTCTTGAATGTATAAATTGAAAAGCAATGACAAGAGAACTTGACCTAGAACTTGAAAAATTAAGGAAGCAAGCTTTTTTTCAAGTCTGCCAAATTCAGAAAAAGGTTCAAGAGATTTAGTATAAAAATCATAGACAGTAAGACCTTGGGAAAACTAAAGAAAAAAGGTAAGTTAATTTTAAACAGGTATTTTTGTGCCAAAAGAGGGGAAAAAAAAGAATGAATGAAAGGACTAAAGGTATCGGATGGAATTGTAATTTTCCAGTAATATGTGTGACAAGGGAGAATAGGATGCCTTTCAAGCTACATAATTATTTTTTTTTGTCCTCTTACTCAAGCAGACAGAAGATATTTTGGATTAAGAAACTACTGACATGTACAAAACCACTTTAAAGGAGCTTCACAGAGCATTTTCAACTTAGACTTTCTTCAAAAACAAAACAAAACAAAACTATCTACCAGGTATTGAAAACATCTCATTAAACAGAAAGAAGGAATCGATCTCAAACAGAGTAGTAACGTTCTCCCTAAGTGCTAGCTTCCAAAGCTTTTCCACGACTTGCTAAGCTCCATGCAATGAAATACAACTCATATAACCTGTAGCACAAGTCACACAATTTAAGAAAACTGTTTCTGACCAACCTGAACATGTTGTGGGCCATGCTACAATTGACTTTTTTTTTTTTTGTCCAGATTCAAAGACACTTGTTAAACTATGATCAAGTCAACTGAAAACATCCAAACTAGAATAGCAAATGACACCCCAATCAACGTATCTACCACCAGAAGTTAATTGCAACTTCTTTGCTTTAACAATTCTGCAGGCAACACGTACCAGCAGATCAAGCACAGCATCCATGCAGATCACTACCACTGTCTATGTCAGGACTAACCATCAGATCTACGCAGACTATTGTATTTGGGAATACACTGCACCCTCGCTTCTTCCATTGTACCTAACATGTACAATGTTAGATCACTCGCCCCTGAAAAAACCCTAACATTCCTGTCAGAAATCTGAGTTATCAAGACTTCAAAGTCTTGGTAACACCTCATTTTTCCTTATCCGTCTCTTTTTGGACCGAAGAAAAGCCAAGAAACCAGTGTTATAAATCACAAAGGCTTGTCACTAATGACTAAGCTCCTCTATCAATCTGGACCATATCCTGTGTCCTTTTTATGTTCCAGAAAGGTCACAAAATATCATGGCTTTAATGAAGAATTTAACTTTACTCATAAGAAGTACCACCTCTCACATTTTTTTTTTCCTATTTCTGAACTTACGTCAACAACTACTATTGTTATTCCACCTCCACCAAGAATAATCCACTCTCAAACTGAACAGCAACTACTGAGTTTGCCACAGCTTCCTGTAATTACTCAAAACAGCTTTAACTGTGAAAACTACACTTTTCCATCCTGATTTACTCTAAAACTGAGCCTCTCCCACTTTCTGATTTATTAGCTATCCGTACACATATGAGCTGCTTCAGTATTCCCAAATCCTTTCTCGAAACTAACCCAAACTACTTCCTTATTTCATGGTCACAGATCATATTAAGTTCTTCTACAACAACAATCAAGTATGAAACCAAACGTGGAAGAAATTAACAAGCTTTATTTGTAATTATTGTGCAGAATTAGTTTCACCACTGCAATGTACAAAACACTTTGACTCTGCCTCTCTATATGAATTTATATAAGAAGGGAAAGGAAGAAAGAGACCCCAAGCCTGCAGCCTCCATACTGCAGAACAGTAACTACGTGAATACTGTGGTTAAGGCCCTAAAAATGTTTCTGATATATAATGAAAACAGAACAGCCACATTTTTCTTAGCTATACCATACTGCCTAGTAATGCAGCAGTAGTTAATCCAAAAGTTTGACAGCTGAATTGGGAGCTGGCAATCAGATTTGTAAAAGGAGTACTGTATGAAGCAGTTTGAAAAGTACCAAAAAGATCATGTAAGTATTAATATACTAATTAACAGGTAAGAACAATTCTGTTGAAACAGTACCTAACTGCTATTCCTAAACAAAAAAATAGTGAGAATCAGAAGCTCTATTCTCAAGACGGGGTTATGGACTGTAAGACAGTAGGATGTTGCTTTTTCTACGCTGAATCAGTATAGCAGCACAGCTTTGGAAGTTAGGAGATGTCACTGTAATGGCATTGCAGCCATACTCAGAAGTATTCAAACACCACACAGGCTGCAGTTCTGTATTCATAGTTGGGTAGCTAAGTTAGTAAGTTAGCTAGCTAACAAAAACAAGCACACGCTAAAAAGAATTGCAAGTCTCTGCTAAGTTTTTAAGAAAGCAGGAAGAAAACCAGAAAGATGAAACATTACCTACTTCCACGTAGTAAGTACAACTCAGCTAACAGAGGAGATGTCAAAACCCTGAGACAGTTTCAGGGAACAAGTCACACAAGTTTCCCTAAAAGGGGAACTGATAGAAGTAGCAAAGGAATAGCTGATTTCTGCTGTTAATGCTCATGAAATCTACACAAAATTCTTCTGTCTGTTCACTAAAGTGGACTGAGTTTCAGAATGTAAAGTTGCAAAAGTGCAAACAAGAAGAACGAAAGCTGAGATGTTACAGGAGTGGTCATAATTAAAATGTGAAAGATGTCACTTCAAAGAGAAAAGTACGACAAGAACTTCACAATTGGCTAATCGAAAGGAACTAAGAAGAATCTGTTAGATTTCTGCTGTGAAGGATGAAGAGCCGTTGTGAAAAAGTAAAATGAAGTTAAGGATGCTTTTTTACAAGCATCACAATGCAGCTCATGACACATGAACTTTTGCAAAGAAGAATTAAAATTAAGCCACTGTCAAAGAATGGTAGTAAAGTTCTTGCTGCAGATCTACATACGGGAGATAGGATGCTTCTGGCACTATAGGAGGCAGGAATTTACATATTTAAACAAATGCAAGACAGCTTTAATAAGAAAGTGGCTGAAGTATCTGCCTCAGCTAGAATTATAACATCATGGTAAGTCTGTCATCTGGTAGAAACAGATGCATGGGTATTATTTGTTCCAGCACGTCAGTTACTCTCCCCAGACCTGACAAGCAGAGCATGAGAAACCAGAATGGAAAAGTAACTCTTCAGGGTCTTGCAGCATCCCATCACGGTATACAAAGTGATTTCTCCAAAAACTGTAAGATTTGTGGTAAGGAGATAAGAAGATTTCCTATCCCAATATTCAAGTATTTTGACCAAAAAAACCTCTGAAGTGATGAGCCACTACTCGTGCTCAATTGGATGGATGCATAGCGAGCCACATCCTGACCCTTAGGGTGCATCTCAATCCCAAGAGAATATTGCATTTGAAACTTCTCTCCTAGCTCTAAATCAACTCACTAAGAAATAAGCAACTGTTCGAGTGACAGTTGCAGAAGACTTTTTAGACAAAAAGAGGTGAACATGATGATGCACAAGTGAAATGCATTGAAACAGCCAAGGAATGAGAGAATTAAGTTCAAATTAGTATAATTAACAGCTGCATCTGCTTCCTGTTTTTTTGATTCAATAGTATCCTGTGTTTAGAGGTCAATTTTACATTTATATACATGCTGTGATATGATCTTTGAAACTGTACGATATCCAGCATTTCAAAAATAGTTTAAAAGAGCAAAACAAAACATGGCACCAAGAAGGCTTTTCCCTGTAAAGAGCTGTGGACACTTGTTCGTCACCATTATAAATAATACACAATTAACCATACATAAATTGCATTAATTATGCCGTTTCAGTGAAAATCCAGCAGTTATTATGGATACTTTAAAAGGTACTATCCACATTAAAAAGTCAGTTACACAGCAAACCTTTTCACTCATATGAGGACATTGTGACCACCTGCTTCCCCCTCTTCAAGGGTCCATGAATACCATAGTTAGTGGAGCAACCATTTTTATGGCTGTAGGACATACTGTGCACAGAATATGCTTCAGCTAAAATGAGAAGGTAAATACCACAAAAAAAATCAAAATATTTTCACTAGGGTACAGTTATTATTTTTTAATATTACTAAAAAATTTACACAGGAATAGAGTCCCAAATTCTCTCTCATCAATTAGAAAAACAATGCAACAACTTCATGAAATTTAGAGACTGCAACATATTGTATTTCTCTGCAAAAGCAATACACTAACAAACCTGAAATAAAGTGAACTAGAACAATTCAAGTCAGGCGATTACTTTTATCCTTACTGGACCACTGTCAATATTCTTTGGCTTCCAACATAAACAAACAAGTGAAGTAGGCAGGAACAGGGCAGACATTGATATTGAATATTACACTAGTCCAACTTACTTTAACAGCAGTATTTGAATAATCACTCATAAATAGAAAATAGTTTTCTTGCAATATTACACTATTGATTATTATTAGTGTAATAATGAAATCTTAGCATCCCTATTCTACTTTCTGCATAGAACTATATAAGGGATGGTGCAATACTTGATGTGTACTATAAATATCAGGGATAAGTGGCATATTTGACTATTTGCAGTCAAAAGGGACATTGCATCTTCACATAACTAGATTTTGATACCATAACTGTATGAAGAAATAAAGACAAAATTGCATTAGAAAATCTAACCTCCACAAAAAGGGCATGCTCACCATCAGCAGAGATCAGCACTGTAGTCTTAAGTTAGTGCTTAGTTCTCTATTTAGTAAAACTCTTGCCTTTGTCCTATACAGTCAATGATCATTTCAGTTAAAATATCTTAATTAGAACTATAATATATGGAAATGGCCCTCTCCTTTTCTTCTTTTCTTCTAATTGAAGCCACAAAACAAAATTTTCAGAGCACCTACATTTTCAAGATGCTACAAAAATCAGGAAATCAGCATAACCATTAGAGATATGGGTCCAGTTTTCAAGCCCAGATGAGCCAAAGTTAATCAATGTCAGAACTGTACCTATGGATTTAGCCTAATTTAACATCCTGAGCCTGCGCACTACGTTCTACAGAATAAAACCTTCACCCTAATCAGTCAATTAACTCTCTCTCAGATGGCAGGGGCAGACTTTTATCCAATTCCTCCAAATGAGGAACATTTACGCTGCTCCATTTATGGGTTAGGACCTATAGAAACTGAGACCAGTCTATCCTACTCTAACACAGATGCAATTCAAAGTTAGAAAATTGCAAATTCAAGTGATTTCCTGTTCCTAAAACTGATAAAAAAAAGTCAAAAGGCTGGAAACACATACCAAGTTTTTTGACTAGAGCTTGCAAATACAACATTAAAAAAGCCAAATTTCCAGTATGTAAATTAAAGTTGCAGCCACATCTCCAACCTCAGCCATTCCGCTCCTAATTTTGAATCTCTATGGATGTAACACTTTCTCTTCATTTACATCAGACTCAAGTCACTCATTTCATGCTGTTTATGCACTTCTGCAACTTCTCTTTTGATTGGAAGCTTTCTGAAAAATCACAAGATTACATACTAATTGATGATGATAATTAAGGTTTGCTCAATTCCACAGTAAATTTAAATCCAAGTTTATCTTAACACATCTGGAAGTGAGTGCAAAATGGGAATTTATGAATTTACAACTGCTTTCATGAACTTGTCAATAACTGGCCTTGCCAGCTGCATGAGTTACCTCACTGTAAGTTTTCTATGAAGTAATCTCTCATCTAAAGCAATTTGTTCATTACTATTAACTTTAAAGGTTCTCTATTTCCTGACTACTCTATGATACCATTGAAAAAGTTAAATTTTATGGTAGATTAATCAGGGCAGCATTACAAAAACAGTAAGATGGAAACCAAAGGGTAAAACAGGAAATTAACTACACGATTCTTATTTGACTTACAACTCAATAGTTTCATCACATTGCAGGTTAAAATACAGTAACTAGTTACCATTTAAGATAAAAAAGGCTAGTTCTAATTAAAACAAAGTTCTAAAGTATTTACATTATTATAAGCCATAGAGCTTATACTCAACATTTCTAGGTGAAAACTGCATCCATTTTGTCCATGCTGTAAGTTGCAAAAGTTTGTGAGATTTTCTGAATGTGTTTGCAGTACATAAACCTTTAAAGAAAAAAGTTAAGAGGGCAAATATACACAATACACTAACAAACAGCATTAAACTAACTGCAAAGAGTGTGTGAGAGAGATGCTATTTTGCACATAATGTTGCTTTTGCATTGTTTTCTGTATTTATTCACCAGTGTAAGGTGTAAATTAATTGTACAAGTAACTACATACTAGATAAGGTGTATAATTTGGGGCCATCTCACAGAAGCGAGATCCCTTTTTTAATATATCACATATAAATGCAATACTAATGTAGCACACTGGTACAACTTCAGTTAAATAAACTTTACTAGACATGCAAAACATCTTGGGCCTTATTACAGTTGAACATGTCTAGCTGTCTTTTAATCATGTGTCTGCTGTTTTGATTTTTCTTTCTAGTATTAGTATCTATGTTTACCGGTCTAAGTTAGTCAGCTAAACACACAACAATCAACAACGACAAAAAAAAAAACACCTCACTTACTCTATTTGCGCACCGTGAGCCACAAGGGCACTTATGGAATCCACACTACCAGACCGTGCTGCTTTATGAATAGGAGTTTCACCAACATAATCCTGTAAAGACAAACTACATTTTGTCAAGCATAATCTTTCAAAAGATCTTATTTTTACACTACTCATTTTAATTAAGAAAGCAGATATATATATATAAATAAAGCAGCATTTATTAGCTAGCAAATACATCAGGTACTTAATCAGTATTTTAAATTTTGCAGTAGGCTTTCACATACTTTTAGGAACAACGATAAGGGCATCTGACTTGCATATACCTTTAGCTAATAACTAGGTAATCAGCAAAATCACACGAAGGAAGACTTGTTAAAAAAGAGATCTGTACGTCCTAGTGGAACAAGTTACTCTAATATTTATTTCCTAGCATCTTCATTCCCCAGCACCTTGCCCTAAGCAAGCCATCTCAAATTCAGAAGCACTATGGCCACGATTGTGGGACTCTATTGCTTTCAAACCCCGCTGTCACACTTACCCAGTACTGCACTGCACAATAAACACCCTCCAGGTGAGATGTATCTGTGAATAACTCTACTGTAACATAAGCATGCCCAGTGCTCACAGGCCAGGCCAGATCTCTCCTGAGACATGCACGTTTGACTTATGTGTCCTAAATACTTTCCTGTCTACTTTTATTCATTTAAATTCCATTAGTGTTAACCATTAAAAGCATTTTGTTTTTCAGGCAACCCCTCTCTACAAGCTAGTTAGGTAACAGGGAAAAATCTACACAATTTTACGAATGCAATTGGTAAGCAGCAGGTGAATTCCATGCATCACGACCTCAGGATGCAGATGAAATTCAGGATTTGCGATTAAACAACTATTATTAATTAAATTAATACTTAATTTTAATCATTATTAATTGATATTAATAGTAAGGTATTAGGAATCACAGAGAAGAATTCATAATGAAACATGGTCTTGGGGTAGCAAGTAGATGTTCAGTTAGTTTGGTTATGTTTTTTTCCATCCTCAACACTTCCAGTGCACAGCAAGCTTTTCCTTCCTCCCCATCCTCCTCCTTTCCTTCCCAAATTTTGAACAGACTTCACCGCCTGTTCCACTGACATTAAATATCGTCTGTGAGTGTGTACCTCATTCTGCTTCCCTCTTGTTTCTTTTATTAAAACATCACACTAGCTATTAAAGTAACGTAACACCTTTACCGACTTGACAGCCTTTACACACAATGGTGTTGTTCAACGCTTAGCTCTGCAGCTCTGGCTACGCTTCAGCTCTATCTGAAACACGAACACATTCACAATATGATCCTACCACCATCCTGACTGAAGGTAATGTGCTTTAAATTGTCTGCCAAGCTTCTGAAAAATTCAGTCCCATTTTCTAGACCATGTAAATGTAACTCGAAGATTAATTTTGGATTATGTTTCATACACTCTCAATTTGCTATTTGCCAATTTTATTTTACAGTAAAGTATTTTTATAACGCTACAAATTCACTAAGGGTAAGCAAGTTTCCCATTGCTTAAGACATACGTAGCCAAACAGTGATACACCTAGCATCCCCAGCAGGGAACAGCAATGGTACCAGACAAATTTTACCTTATAAAACTAAGGCAAATTGCTGAGGCTGACAGAGTTTGGAGACAGAAAAAAGCAGAAAACTCCTTGGGGTCCTTAGCGATTATGAAAGAGCCATACACTCCTTCCAAAATGGCTGTCTGGAGCTGATGGATAGAAGACTGCTTTTCAATGAACTTTATATAATTCCTCCTATTTATAACTTTTCTAGAAATTACAGGAAGACAGACACGTTGAATGGAGGACACAATTTTATTAACTGTCTACACGGAAACTCATCCGGCACTAATTAATCCAGGATTTTCCTAATAGTGTAATACATTTCTCATCGTAGCAGCTGTCTTCGATTCATCATTTTGTTATTATTTCCATTCCCCTTCTGTTAGAGAGATGAACGTGTAGAAAAGAAGTGATTGGCCTCTCAATTTTGTTCAGCGTTAGTATTTACAGCCCTACCCCTAACTGGAAAGATAATCATCAAAACACAGCTCAGCCTAGGACAAGTTAGCTCATCTTGCCAATGCACGTGACACAGATGACAAAAATCTTTACTAGACCCACAAATCTAGCGTGCTGCCCAGTTAAGATCTAGATAGCTGAATTACGAAGTACTGCTGAGGGAAATGTTAGAAAGATAAGAAAGGACCTTTGCAAAAGAGCTCCTCACCACGGCGTTATAAAAATAAGCTGAGCTTGTAGCAGTTAATAGATGTGTCACCAATAACCAGAAAAGGGTTAGTATCTCAGAAAGAGAATGTATGTCTTGAGAAGGGCTTTTCTCAGTCACTGGCACAGAAAAGCATGCACCTCTTTTCTAAAGCTAAAGATTTTAGAAAATACTTTCAGATCAGAATATATGAATTTAGATTCTTAGAGCACTCCTTTTAATTACGGCACCTCATCTTCCATCTTCACTAGCATTCATTGCCATCTTTTGAAGTTCTACTACAGGACCAAAACTATTTGCTCTCCCTTTTATCTGAAATAGGTTCCTAGTTCTGCAAACAAAGAAATTCTCTTCAGGTTATGATCTAGATTGAATGGAAATATATATTAGTTCCACTGAAAATGGCTTGGAAATTTATGCGTTTTTCAACACATCCAAAGTTACCTGTAGAGGTAAATAAAGTGCTCTGAGACTGAGCACAGTTCTGTTTAGATTTAACAATTGGGATGGATGGTACTAAAAAGAAAAAACAATGTAAGTTTTTTCTAAGAACAGTGCCTAGGTTGCTTGGCTCAATTTGCACATTACCACATTTTCATGTTTCTTTTCATTCTCATCTCTTCCATATGCCTTTTTTCCTTTTCTGAAGACAAAAGCAGGTTTTTTGTTGTTGTTGATTAATTTTCTTTAGCTTGGGGTCATGGCTGGATTACATTTGACTATTTCACTTTACTGAATAGGTATCTTGCTCTTCCTTCCTTACTCTTTTTATTTACATGCCTGGGTCTTTCATATCTTTGGCTTAAATTCTCTTCAGTAAATCTCAGCTTGTATTTCATCACTATGCTGCTTAGCCTCAGACATTTCCTCTACGAATTAAATCTCTCTCAAACTCTTTGCTTATTCCAATTCCCCTTTTAGATATTTGTATTTACCCAGTTCAGTCTAAAGAATTTTTCCTCAATTTTGAGATCTACATTTCTGTTGGCTTTAAGATCTTCCAGTTCAACTTTGAGCAAACTTCCTATTTTCTTCTCCCAGTGCCTGGATACGATTCAATTAATCTCACTCACTGGTACTTTTATTCCTCTTTCATCTAAAAGTTACTTACCTGTAAATTTTTATTCTTAAAATGTTCCCATGACCATTTACACCGAAGGCTTTTACCCATGTATACACTTGTACAATACTTCTAGTATTGATGTCCAAACACAGCATTATTTTACCTGACAAGAAATAAAAGCCAACTCCATTCCTTACTCAGCTGATCGAATGTCAAAGTCTATCAACTGATCACACTTCCAGAAAGTGTTCAGACTTCTTAGACCTAGGGCTCTGTCCTTTCTGAAGCTAGAAAGTAGAAGCTGGAGGAGATGGAACATTTTTCCTCTTTCTTCACTAAAAATTTGCTTTGAATTCATGATGGTTTCTCCTTCTGGACACAAAAGGAATGAGTCTTTTTTCCTCCCCACCAAGGGTATTAGTGTGTTTACAGTTCTTGAGAGTTTGGGTAGTCTAACCCCTCCTAAATCTGGTTGCCATCACTACCAAATTACGGTAACTGGTGGGATGAAAAGTAAGTTAACATCACCTGTAAGGATGCAATATTTCTTATCATTCCCCTTCAAGGCAGGCAACATGATTTTTTTTGTTTGTTTGTTTGTTTCTTGGCCAATCAACGAAGACAACATACAGTAGAAATATTTGATATGCTGAGGTCAGATGGAAAATATGTTTAAATGAAGCAACAGGCTTTTTATCAGGAAGAATTCATGATTATCTGAAGCTAATACGCAAAGCAGCACAGAATCAGTCTGCATTGTGACAAGGATAAAACTTCATGGAAGTAGCAGTGTAATTGCTTTGCACTGTCAGAGTGAACTAAAGCAGGCAGGAAGCTAAATGCAGGTCTTGTCTCACAATATTAAAAACTATTAGCAGGCGCTGCTCACTGAATATAAAAAGAAATAAGACTTTCTCTTGCACCCAGTGGCAGGTAGAAACAGGCAGGAATATTGCTTGGCACTTTGGCTTTCTCTGAATGTTTACGGTGACCCTTGTGGGGGGAAGGACTAGGGGTAAGTACTGCCTGCCAATCAGGAGAAAAAAAAAAGACATGATTCTAGCCAGCACATACAGTTATACAAGAAGGCTGGACATCACGGGATATACTCACAGAATTTATTTTGGAGAGCAAGGTACAGTTGGGACAAGCAGCTTTCAGCGTTTGTCGTTCATTGCTGCTGCCTGAGAAAGGTCCCAGGCAACTGTCACCAGCACTGAGATAATCATTTTAATGTTTTCCTAAACTTCAGGGCAGGCAGCAGGGGCTACAATACCTCAGGGCAGATACGAGAAAGCACGTATGCAAGTTCTACTGAGTACCAGAGGTTTACATTAGGATTGAGAGACTCGAGGAGATTCCTTTTCAGAAGCTATCCTTTTCTTTTTCCAGAGGTGATTGGTTAGTCTGTAGCCAGTGACCAGGAGTCAGTTTGGAAGGAAAGCTTTACTAGTTTAAATATCAAGTATTCCCAGATCTTTCTCAGCATGTGTTTTGTATCCAGTGTCCATGGAACACTTGTCCTCACACAAGCATTAGCCAGTGACTATGTCTGTCTGAAGTACAGCATCAGTCAGCGAGCTGGAAGGAATAAACAAAATACACATCAGGAAATAGTGCTCCAAAAGCTCCAAAGTGTGGGTGGAAGCCCTAGATAATCACCTGGAAGAGCTTGGAAATTAAATAAGAAACTAGAATCACTTATAAAGCAGTGCAAATCAAACGAGAATAGTAGATTTTGACTGCAATTCAATAAACAACTGGAAGGAACTGGGGAGAGCAAAGCATGCACTGTGCTTTACATACTCGTGTGTGAAACATTCCAAGCTATCTGTGGGTTGCTTTGCTGTAGGTGTCACAAAGGTACGCTGCCTAGCTTTCAGTGCTCGTGCACGTGAAACCAGTGTGACTGACCAGCTGCATCTTAACAAAGAGCTATTCTTGCTTCCACTGTCATTCTGAATTAACCAGAGATTTCTTCTTTTATCAAACCAGATCTAAAATACCTCCTTCTTGTATGCTTAATTCCTATTTTGTGGGGTCAAAAAAGTTTTTTTTTTTTTTTTTTTTTTAAAAAAAGTGTAGTTTGATACTACTGTTATTAACAACATACAAGGGTTCCACATCATCAGCTCTCAGTACTGTCTATGTTGGCACCCTTTGCCTGTCAGTATCTAAATCTGCCTTCTGAAGTCTTCCTAGGTCTTCCTATTATTTAGATTTGCTCTCATGACAGGCCATAGATTTATAAAGACTCCTGAGTCACTGGCTAGTCACTACGACTAGCCCTCTCTAGGACGGGATGGGTTACCAGTCTACTTTTAACTGCATGTCATGCTGCCTTCTGCTTTCCCTTACAGTCATCTGCACGTTGCCCTCAGCCCATGGAGAGTTCTCTCTGTACTCCTCTCCTCTTCTGCTGGGGGCTAGCTACCACTTTCTTCTGCGTTACAACCTCACCCACTAGATGTTCCAGGAGAGTAAGCTTGTTCTTCAACTCCATTTCAACCTCACTGGTCAGTTCTTCTCTTTATCCTCTTAGCAGGAAACTTTCATTCTTCTCATTCATTCATTTTCATTCATTCTTCTCTTCTCATTTAGCAGATATCTGTACATCTTTATTCTGTGCATGCCATGTTTCCTCTCTAATCACAGTTTCTTTACGTTCTTACCTGGGCTCCAGATGCATTTCTAGTTCTTGTATTTTCTCTTCTGATGATTCTACCACTAGGCAGCAATAACTTAGTGTGTAAGTTACTTTTGTCAGGTATCAAGGAGAAGATGCGATCTATAGCCTCTGCATCCAGCCACCTTCATTGTTTCTATAATTCTCCTGGTGTCTCACAGCTGTTCTCAATGCACCAGCCTTCTTGTCTGAAAACTCAACACAAACTTCCCCATTTCTTATTTTTTGCATAACTTAAAAAAAAATATATAAAAACAACTCTAGAAAGGCAAAAGTTCAAGTTCTTCAGCAGTCTTAGCTTAACTCTACTGCATTTAAAACACTCTGGCCATTAAATATTTTAGGAAAAGTATGATGTAAGTTTAGCAAAACAGATTTTACAGATGCTGTGCTGTACTACAGCTCTAGTAAATGCATATGCTCCAGTAATAATTACTCTTAGAGGACATCATAAATCATATTTTGAAGTACTGTTGTAAGGGAATAAATCATGTATGCACAGCACACATAATAGATCCGTTCAGTACTGGAAACATTTTCTCCAAATGCATGTTTTTAAGCACTTGATTCTGTTACCATACCAGAGTGTAACAGTCCTTTACGTGCTTTTTTACTGTATTAATATACTCTATATTACAAAATAAATTGATATCTATACCCATGGTAACAGTAAGGGGAAATTATCAATTAAAAAAACAAATACCCCCCATTCTCTCTTTGTTAGTCAAGTACATGTTTCTGATCTACTTGTAGGAAATTACTAGAAAAGCTTTGGAAATAATCTAAGAAAGAAAAAAGGATGCAACCAAATGCATCTTAAAATAAATCACGTCTTACTAGATTTTACTAGTTAGACGTATGACTAAATCAAGGACCACAAAGGTCTCGTGGTTCTGTAGGCAGTGGCAAATTCACTGGCTCATTTTCCAATTCTTACATATTAAGTAAGATGTTTCTCACTACTCTCTTTTTCCTTCCCCTAAAGATGCATTAAAATACCAGAGCATTTGGTAATGCTGCCAGCATCAGAGCAGCGTGGTACCATTTTGTTCAGGGAGAAAGATGTCAGCTCCTCAACCAAACGTTCTCCAAACCTTTAGTGGCCTAAAGTAATTATTAGCCCTACCTCTGCAATAATCACAAAGCCCTGTACCCAACAATTAAGTTATTTGACTTCAGGGGATGTTAAAAGTGTTTTACCTGTATGTGAACGTAAGGATCATACACACTGTAAAACAGGACCAAGACACTTCTTCCAAAATTATATGCAGACATGAAATACACATTAAACCATACCTGTTTGTTTATGTTGGCCCCCACTTGAATCAACCAATTCAGGCACTGTGGATGTCCTCCAAAAGCAGCAATGTGGGCTGGTGTTTGAGCAAAACGTGTTGTACTGGCATTTACAGAAGCTCCGGCTCTTACTAACTGTATTAGGCACTCCAGCTTTAAAGACATGAGGGAATAAAACCCAAAAAATGTTACACAGGTATGCTATGACACGGTTAGCACATGCTAAATAAATAAAACCCCAAAAAGTTAAGCTTACTAGCAAAATTTAAGTGGACACAAAACAAGAGAGAACATGAACACTGGATTTTCCCCTTCCTCCTTATTCCTGCTACCCCCAGCCACAGATCGTACCTGAAAAATATTAAATTCTCATCCCCAGCACTGAATTCTGACATTTATTTTTGGGATTGTGACATTTATTTTTGGGATGGGGAAGAGAGTACAAATAATACCTCAGTGTCAACCAGAAGAGCTACTTGGCTCACTTTTGTTAGGCAGAAAGTTTCTGATCTGGCAAAGCAGCAAACATGATACTAAACAGACATTATTAGCTAATGTTTGCCAAAACAAAAGTGTTGTTAGGAGATACGCAGACCTATTTTCAGGAGAGTTCAGAGGGAAGAAAACCAGAATACGCAAGAAAGATTTTAAAATTTCTTTAGTATCTTCTGAAAGTGACAGAAGAACCTGATTATTAATAACCAGTATCATTACTACTATGCTAAATCTATACATGAAGTACGTTATGTTGACTGTTTTCCTGCTATTATAGCTGAAGGATTGTTAAAAGCAGCATGCATTTCTGTGGCTATACCAAAACCAGCTATACTCTTTCCTTTTTTAAAAGGAAAAAGAGTATTTTGTCACACTATATTCCGATTTATTTTCCTACCCTGCTAACCAGAAGTATCCGATACCCAGCTACTATATTTAAGTGTTTGCACCATAACATTTGTAGAAGCTGAGCGAACCGCAGCCGTGATGAGCTCAACTTTCAAAAATAGCCAAAAACACAAAGCTCCCTTCCTGTCCCACAGCACCATTGCCCTTTTGTTGACAGGAAAAGGAACGCACTATGCTAAAAAACAAACAGTTTAGTCTAGGCTTCCATTTATTGTGGGCAAAAAACAAACACCCCCCCGCCCCCCTCCCGCACACACATGCGGCAGTGAAAACAAAGAAGCTCCACACTGACTCCGGGCACTGCTTTCGTGAAATGAAAATCTCCTGGTCAGCCTCGCATGGTTAATTAAAGGAAAGGTTTGTTAGCTATAGGACTGCAAGGGAATAATCTGTTCATGAAGAAGTGATGACAAAGCATCAAAAAGCAAGCTGGCAGCTTGATTATGGGTAGAGGCACGAACATCACCATTTCAGCGTTCTTCTCTGCCTCTGTACAATGTCCTTTTTTTTTTTTTAACCTGTAACTTCCTGACGCTGATGAGTTACATGCACAGGACCAACCACAGCAGTATTTTCTGATAGTTTTTCAGCTACATTGTGCACCTCAGCTGTATTTTTTTCCCCTGTATAGTTCAAACACACAGATATGAACTCTATCCTGCAGCATATACAAAACCACTTTTTTTTTGGACAGTAACGGACCTGATGTAAAAGTACCATTAACATACCATTGATTAAGTGTCCAAGGGGGAGGGGAACTGAGATTTCACAATGCTAACAGCTCTGGCTCCATAAATCTCAACATTACCAAAGAAAAAAGTATCTTTTCAAAAGCAAACAAGTAAGTTTGCTGAAAAAAAGAGAAAAAAATGTATATATATACACACATAAAAGAATACAGTAAAAATGGTGCAAGATAATTTGTAATTCCAATGCTAAATTACCCAAATAAACTTCGTATTTGATACCCGTAAGGCTTCATGCTTACAAGTTAGCACCCTAATATTGCTGTTAACCCTTAATAATTACTAATAATTGTAATCATTAATAAGTGATGTGATAAAAAAGTACCTTCTATACCAAAGTGTTTCTCTACTATAACTGCAAGCAAAAGTAAAATTCAGACAGTTTTCTAAAAAAATAATCTTTCAATATAATTCATTTGCAAACGCTTTCAGGAAAGCGCTGCAGCTTGAGGGAAGAATACATCCTCTACAGAAACTGGGCTGCATCAGCTTCCCTAATTACACGGACATCACGGCTTGCCAGTTACGAGGGGAAAAATATTGGAACTGGTGCCCCTGTCTCATCTTGCACTGTTTGAAGCTGCTTTATGAAACGCCTATGCGTCACCATGGACTTGGAGTTTAAATTTTTAACTTCACGTTTAATTTCTTTTTTTCCGTTGTATCTCCACCTCTCCACCTCCTACGGGGTTTTAACACTGAAGATAAGGCTTCCTCCCATTAAAAGCCGAAGCAGGGTTCTTCTGCACAGTGGCTGTCAGAAACGCCTGCTTCTTTCTACGCTACTGAAAAACGAGGCAAATTACAAATTACTCTGTGGACAGAAAAAGGCAACATACCTAAGGGCAATGCCCCGCCAGAATACTTATGCTTCAGATTAGGACACGCAAGTCCGTTCTCATTGAATAACGTTTCAGAAGATTTTTTCCACTGTATTGTTTTACCTAAATTGGAGGTTAAGCTGATTGAACGGAGACAACGGACGGGCCTCCATATAGGCCACAATGCTGGCACAGTACCAAGGAAGAAACGTGTGCTTTATCTGCGCTACTTTTGTTCCACAAGAAACAGAATGTACTTACTACTGTTTTGCTTCCTTTAATGTAAACAGTCAAACGGCAAAAATAAGAGTAGGAGAAGAGCACGAGCCAGAAGATATAATCAAAGGAAGCAAAAATTACACGTGCGAGCAGTTAATGAGAAAAATGAAATGAAAATAAGCATAAAACAAAGTGAATCAGCAGTGACTTTTTTTTTTCTTTAAACACAAGCCCTTTATTTTCTACCTCCCTGGTAGCTTTTTAACCATTTTACATTCTGACCCATCTTCTCGAAAATCTGCATAACATCAGGGTAATTTAGGGCGCTATATAATTAACTCTAATTTGAACACAGCAGCTCTAATGGGAATTAATTTACTTCTCAGGATATAAGCACTTCTCTGCAGTGAGGAAAAACCCTGAAAATGTAAACTCCACCACAGATACTCAACTCGGCAAGTACATTTGGACGTGCTACCATCTATGATCCGTACTATCTTCCAGAAGGAGGGGATGGACAGAGGTCCACACTGTCACCATAACATCAGATATTGCAACCAGGAATTCTTACCTACTATTTTTAATGGACACTGATGGTATTTTAATTATTACTTGTAAGGTCTACAGGTCTGTTTCACAGTAAGCTATATAATTATTGAAAAATACTGTCTTTTTTTAGTCTTAAGATACCATGTTTTTGTTGACTAGTATTAGATCAGTATTTCCCCAATAAAAAGCTGTATTATCTTTTGCATATTCATCTCCAATGGAACTTTTGTTGTTACTTCCCTATCTGCACATCTGCAACCGTGTGCAGGAGGGCAGTTCTACAGCTTTGTTTATAAGTGATTTTGCGTTGTCCTTTGATGTAAGGGGGGCTTTCCTCTACATACAGCTTGTGAAAGAAGTGAAGAAACATCCACAGATTGCTAAAGGTCACCAACCCTAGACTGATGCTCTGTGTGCATGCACGTCTATGCGTAGGAATTGTTTTAGACTTGCTTGAGGCAAGTTGTTCCACAAGTACTTCTTCCCAAAAATAGCTAAATTAGTTTTGTCATTTCAGTCTCTTACAGAGATGCAGTTAGAAACATTCGTGTCTGATGGACCATGCTGCTGAAGTGTCCTAAACCAGAGCAGCAATGAAGTTCTGGTGCCATTTAATTTCTTGCAGGCAAAGAAAACCAAGTGCAAACCCCAAAAAATCTAGCACAACAAAGAACCACTACTGCAGCAAAAGAATCTTGTTCAGTAATTTTTGAAACGTTCATTAGGAGTTAAAGTTGTAAGACCCTGATATTTGAAGAGGCAGGAAAACTTTCTGTTTGCAATTATGATCAATCTTAATTTGAAAAAAAAAAAAAAAACAAAAAAACAATGAATAAGAACATAAAGACATGCATATGGATGTCCACTAAAAGCAGCTATTGTTTCACTTTTGGCAATCGCCCCTTAGCTTGTGAAAGGTTGATTTATGACTACGCCAAACGAACACAAAGTAAGTCAAGTCTGAGATCCAATTACAACCCTGGAACTTTTCAAGTGTGTCGAAACACTGGCGGTTCCGCCCAAACATCGGCAAACACATTTTTCACTGGGAGGGTGACTGAGAACTGGAACAGCGTGGGGTCTCCTCCTCGGAGACCTTCCAAAGCCACCTGGAGGTGGGCCTGGGCAGCCCGCGCTGGGTGGCCCTGCTGGAGCAGGCGGCCTCCAGAGGTGCCTGCCCACCTCGGCCGCTCTGGGGTTCTGTTGCACAGTCCCTGCCTCAAAGGAAAACATTACCTAACAAGACTGTAAAACGTGCAGATGACTTTCGTACGTTGAAGCTGCTCAGCCACAAAGCTTTTTAAAAATACGTATATGCAAAGTGATATCGAAACGTTTGTAGCCGGTGTCGTCTTTACAAGTTTCATTTCACTTGAAAAACGCTCCCGCCCATTTCACATGCGACAGCAACAAAACAACATCACAGATCAAATTTGATGAGGATACCTAAGAACAAACACAAGCTTGCAAAACGACTCGCTCCCTTCAGCAGCTTTTTCTGCAAGAGTCTCTTTGACGGGAAGAGAACGTGCACAAGCGCTCACGTATCCTAGCACGGCTGGCAGAAAGCTAAAAATACTCGAGGAAAACAAAACAAAACAAGGCACATGCTTGAAGGACAAAAGCAAGACTCCCACGTGCATGCAAAAAAAAAATAATCCTATGATAATGGTTAAAGGAAACCGGAACCATAAATGCACGACAGGCAGAAAGCTTTGATGCCAATTCAATATCTGCACGTTTTGTATCAGCTTACTTCAGGTCAAAATTTATGGCACCCCATTTCTGAACACAGAAGATTAGCTTCTGATAGAGAGAAAGGTGTTTTTTGTTTGTTGCTGTGGTGGTGTTTAAGACCAGAGGATTGCTCGGCCGTGCTTCTAAAATGTTCGCTGGGTACCGCAGATCAAATCACTCAGGGTACAAAATGCATCTCTTAATGTACTTGCATTATGTCCGCCTAAGTAACCCTCATTTTCCTTCCCTGGCAGACAATCAATACATAAATAGAAATATATTGTGACCGGGAGGGAGAACGAGAACAAAAGGCCCTCAAAAATCAGAAATGAGACATCGCCGAGGAAGAAAAAAAACACCCTCCAGGCCTGAATCCTGCACGGGCTGGCACGCTCACAGCGTTATAAATAGACAAAGCATATGTAAAGCGAAGAAATTAAGACACCACTCAGATTTGAAGGCGAAGATAATTCAAAGAAAGGTGGTTAGGAAAAAATCTGGTAGCCGGCTCCTCGCGCGTGCCCCTTCCTGCAGACGGCGATTCGCAGCTATTTGAGCGCGTCAATCCCACGAGGGCTATTTATAAACCCGTTTATTTTCGTAAAGGCACCAGCAGCCTCCTCCAGCAGCCCGCAGCCCCTGCTCGGAGGCTTGGGGGGCTCACGCAGGGCTCTCGGGGGGCTGCAGGGCGATGCCCCAGGGCAGGCGGCGGCCGCCCCTGTGAGGGGAGCGGGGCGGCGGCGGCGCCTCCCGGCCGGGCGCGCAAGGGGCTAAGATGGCGCCGCGATGCGCTGCGCGCCAGCCGGGCTGCCGCCATCCCTCTCCTCCTCCTCCTCCTCCTCCTCCATCCCTCCCGTCCCTTCCTTCCCCCCCGCCGGGCCCCACCTTGCCGAAGTGCGCGGCCCAGTGGATGGGCGTCCATCCGTAGAAGGAGTCCTCGGCGGCCAGGTCGGAGCGGGGCGAGCTCTGGAGCAGGGCGCACAAGGCGGGCAGGTCCCCATCGCGGCAGGCGCGGTGCAGGGGGAAGCGCAGGGTCAGCAGCTCCTCGCTGGAGAAACCCGCCTCGGGGCCGGCGCCCAGCGACATGGCGGGCAGGGCGAGGAGAAGCCGGGCGAGGCAGGGCAGGGGGAAGCGGCGCCGGGGGGCGAGGGGAGGGGGGGAGCGGGATGGAGGGGGAGAGAGAGAGGAGGAAGGAGCGGGCGGGGAGCGGCGCCGGCGGCCGGCAGACACCGAGCACAAAGGCGGCGGGGCGGGCACCCGCGGCCAGCACCGCCCCTGGAGGGCGGGGACGGGCAGGAGCCAGGCGGGCAGGAGTCCCCTCCTTCTCCCCTCATCCCTTCACCCCCCTCTTTGTGCCCCCGATTTCCCTTCCCTTTCAGAATTGCCCCCCAAAATGCCCCCCCCCCCCGAGTACTCACTGAAGCAGGTTGCGGCAAAGCCGTGCCTCATCGACCCCTAGCGGGGCTGCTGGTGTGGGCGCTGGGCTGCCAGGACAATGTATAGGAATATATACGGAATGGTTTGGGTTGGAAGGGGCCTTAAAGATCACCTAGTCGCAGATATACAGGACCACAAAACACCTCGAGTTGGAAGGGACCTTAAAGACCAGCTAGTCCCACCCCCCTGCCATGGGTATATATATACAGGGTATATAGGTATGGTGTATATAACCTGTATACAGGATATATAGGTATGGTGGTGTTTTCACGCCACATCCCCAGCAGAAAGCGCGTTCTGGCTGATTTCAGTGCTCTCCAGCGCTCGGAGATGGCTGTGGATCTGTGCTACGTAATGGGTTGCAAAACAAAGGATAATTTCGTTAGGGGCCGAGTCGAGGGATGGTGCCAAATTTTTACTTGCAACTTGAAACCAGTCCTTGAGTAACTGACGCCACAGAAGCCTTAGGAAACTTTTGTTTGTTGCTCCCAATTATTTTCTGTCAAAAGTATTTGCAAGACACTTTTCAGGCAGTAGTAAACTCAAATTGATGGTAATTTGTTTGTGTAAATCCAAGTAGATTCATTTATCCCCCCAAAATCGACGGATACTTCTCTTTCAGTACACACTATTAAACGATGCAAGCCAGGAATCATGTCCTGAGGCAAACGAACTGCAAATCAATTTTTGTTAAAAGTACCAGGAGGCCTATACAATTTTAAAGGGTTTTCTTTAATATCAAGTGAAATTGATCATCAAACACCTTTTAGCTATTCTGTGTGTACCTCACCAAAATAAAATACTATATTTCTACAAGGCTGTCAAGTTATAAATGTCAGAATAATGTGTAGAGGAGGATGAATTACAAACGAGCCCTTTTGTAGCTGGTTACACTGAAGCACAAAAAGCTCAGTGCTTTGTCCAGGGGAGGGAGTACTTCCAGCTACAGCAATTTTCAGTTCAGTCCCTCACCTTTTGCCTTTCAAAAACGTTCAGCTGAAGCTCTAAGAGTTTACCATCCTATAGACACTTCTGTTTCTGGGTTATGTGGATTTTTATTTCCCATATCAAACTTCTCTAGGCAGATGCTAACCATTTGACTTGTTTTGGGACTAAATAACAAAGGTTCCATAGGATAGCACAGTTGAAAGAAGGAAGCAAAAAACCAACAGCTTACGTTATAAAAATGGTCGTTACCAGAATGGCTGGTATTAAAGAAAACAGTTTCTTAGTTTGAAAACAGGCAAGCTGTTTTTCACTGCGCTGTGTACAAGCACTGACATTTATAGTCACTCGTGTATTGTTTGTAACTGTCATAAAAACTGATGAATATTTAAAACTTGGGTTATGGGGAAGATGAGCAAAAATTAAATATTGCGTTACTGAAGATTCATATTCAAGATTTGCATGTGGTTTTTGTTTCTTACTGTCATGTGGAAACTGCCATACCAAATAAAGACAGCGGTCTGTCTAATTTCCTTATAGACACTGTCATTAACGTATTTACTTTCCAGCACTGCCTGCAAGATAGTCGTGTGCTGTTATATCTCTTACAAATGGGGAAGTGTAACACTGTGAGGGGAAGTGGCTTTAACAGCGACATGCAGAAATCCTGCTGGTGGAACTGAGCTCTGGCATCTTTGCTCACCAGAGGGCCTTGTGGCTGTCCAGAGGGACCCCGACAGGCTGACAGGAATCTCATGAAGTTAACAAGGAGAAGGGCCACCCAGCTGGAAAGCAGCTCTGCAGAAAAGAAGCTAGAGGTCCTGGTGGACAAGAAGTTGAACGTGAGCCAGCTATGTGCCCTTGCTGCTAAGAAGGCTAACTGTATTCTTGGTCACATTAGGCAAAATGTTGCCAGCAGGTCAAGAGAGGTGATCCTTCCCCTCCACTTAGCATTGGTGAGGCCACTTCTGGAGCACTGTGTCCACTTCTGGGTCCTCCAGTACAAGAGTGACATGGACATGCTGAACAGAGTCCAAGGGAGGCCACCAAGATGATGGAGGGGCTGGAGCACCTCTCTTGTGAGGAGAGGCTGAGAGCTGGGACTGCCCAGCCTGGAGAAGGGGAGGCTCAGGGGTATCTCATCCATGTCTGAGGGGAGGGTGCTGAGAGGACGGAGCCAGGCTCTTTTCAGAGGTGCTCAGTGCCAGGACCATTGGCCCTGGGCACAACGTGGCCCCCAGGAGGCTCCCCCTGAGCCCCAGGAGCACTTCTGTGCTGTGCGGGTGAGGAGCCCTGGCACAGGCTGCCCAGAGAGGCTGTGGGGTCTCCTCCTTGGAGGCCTTCCAAAGCTGCCTGGAGATGGGCCTGGGCAGCCTGCGCTGGGTGGCCCTGCTGGAGCAGGGCTGGGGCCTCCAGAGGGCCCTGACAGCCTCAACAGTTCTGGGATTCTCTGATCTCAAGTTTCATGAGTAGATTCCTTGTTATGAGGTCAACCTTTTTTATCTCCTTGCTAGTCATCTACACCAGATATTCCAAAATAGACAACTGTAGTAATCACCATATGATACTGGTTCCTTAATCAGTTTGTAGTTTGCATATAACTTGGAGACTCATAGCTGTCTGTTTTTTTATTGTGATTAATTATCCATTAAAATATAAAAATAGGTCATTTTTAATATTCTGCTTTCCTCTTGACTTCTGTAATATATTTTGGCAATGGGCTTCATAGGATAATTAATTTTAAATGAAATTTAATTAAATTGTAATTAAAAATGTTTTCTTTAACTGCTGTCATATGTTGTGAAATGGGACATGGGAATTCTGGTTTTAACTTTTTTTTTTTTTTTTTACTCTTCATTACAGTTACATTCTAATTCATTCTTTTCTCTATCATTACCCTAGTTACCCTCTGTACTGAACAGTACAAGTCTTAAACATATTTTTGACAATCTTTCCGTGCAAAAGTTCAGGTAAAGAGAATATGAATCTGTATGTAGTTCCAACTTCTTTCCAGATGATGGGTGTGGTTTCCCTGACATATATAGCTGCTGTTACTGTCTGTGTGCATGTAGAGTGAGTCAGGAAATCGATGGTCGTGGGTTAAACTGTAATTTACACTCCTTTACAAAAAAAAAGGAAGCATTAATATATAAAAATGTGTCAGGTTCATTGCATATTCTGGTTTGTCTGAGGACAGATTTTAGCATTTAGTGTGTTTTATAAACTAGAATTCTTTAACGGAATACAATAGCTAGTATGCTTACTGTATTATATACACAACAAAATATGTTCCTAATTGTTATGACTTGGAAGTGTTCATCCACTATGTTTAGTCACCCATATTTTTGTGTATTTCAGAAAAAAAAAAAAAAAAAGAAAAGAAAAGAAAAAAAGACACACCTTATTTGCAGGCCTATTTGCATTAATTTTGTCCTCAGTTCTATTCCTGGTCTTTTAAGGGAAGTGAGAAGCTTTATTTCAGTTTCTGTCAGTCCAAGGGTCTTATGTTTTGCTGAGGAATGAAACAGAACTAAATTTCCCTTAAGAAAGAAACTGAAAAAGACACGGAAGAGCTTATAGGCAAAGCAGGGTGGAGGAAGAGATTGGTTTTAATTTAGGTAAGCTTGCTTTTCTGTTCTCTTTTGGCTAAAGGTTAAGAAAGAAAATAGTCTGTAAATGAGGACTTCTTGAATTTTCAATAGAGTCTAGTAAGTATACATTCAGACACTAAATAAATTATTTTAAAGTGTTGTGTGAAAAATGATTTGCTGTTTTACACAACTGTGTAATGTACTCAGTGTCCTCTCTTTGCCATTCTGATACAAATAAATTATATTTGCCCATTTTTCTTTGCAGAAAGGTTGAAGATGGAGCATTTTATGACAACTCATGCAGAATGATGTCAGGTATTTTTCTTAAAAACAAACAAACAAACAAAAAAGCCACCACCACAGCAAAGCCACACAACCCTCTCCCCCAGCTTTAGAATTTCATTGAATACATAGTACCATTCAAATCCCTCCTTCCTTGCTATGGCAAACTTGCCTTGGTTAACATTTAGGGCTTTATTTACATGCTCGTGCATGTGAGTCTAGTTCCATTTGAGATGCCCAAGAGTGTTCTTCTGTGTTCAGCTGCTGCTGCAGCAAAAAGTGATCAGTTTACACAGGTCCCTTGCCGTGCCTGTACAGACCTAATCTATCCTGGAAGTCCACAGGCTTCTTAGGCTACATTAGGCACGTATTTTCTGACAAGCAGATCCTCCATAAATATAATTTGCTTTGACCGTCCTAGTTGCACGAGGAGTTCCTCACGTTTTATCTGGTCCCAAACCCCTTAAAATAGCCTGTCTTTGCAGGAGGTTGTTGGGCAATGAATTCCTTGCTGCCCAAGTCCAGTTTTGGGTCAGTGGGGCATTACACTAGCTAATTATGTTTCCTTCTGTTCACCTAACGGGAATCTAAGAGGGGGATTTTGCAAAAGGACAAACTAATTCAGACATTACTCATTATTCATTCTATTTTGGATCTCTGTCAACCGTGATGAAAATGTGACATTTCTTTGGATGCCATGAATTTGTTTTAGCAACGGTGAGAAGCTTTCCATCATTTTCCTAGTGTAAATAGAGTCTGATTCATCATCTTCAGGGACTAGTTCAAAGATTAGCTTTACTTCCTGTTTCTGCCTGCACGGGAAACCACAGCTGAGTGGTGTACCACTTGAAATGTTTTCTTATGTGGATTTTTTTGCTATTTTCACCTTTCTTCCATGAAGACCAACTGTTTTGTTGGGATCATTCCTAAAATAGAATAGGAAATAAACATTATTCTTTCAGATGGAAGTTAATGGTAGAAACAGCTGGAATGTTTTGTAAAAGTTAATTTAATAAACATAAAAGCATTAGTGCTCAAGTGCTAAAACTAAGTTTGCATAGTATGTGAGGCCTCTCAGGGCACAAAGACCAGAAAATTAATAGCAGCAGTAGCTGCTAACATGGAAAAAAAAGCCATGAGTGGAAAAACAGTAAACTGAAAGTCCTTTATCCTCCTTTCCAGTCTTCAGTTCTCAGAGTTTTGTCTGGCAAGGAAAGCAGGGAATCTGTCTGACTTTCAAATAATTACTGATGTATTACTCCATTGCAGGCAAGTAGCAAGAGCAGCTGCTCGTTGTAGCCAGAGCCAATTTCTCCCTTTCCCATCCCCCATTTCTTACTGCTTTCCCTGGAGAAAAGCTATCTCACTATTAAACAAACTAGGGTTGGGTTGCAAGACATATCAAGATTTCATTAGAAAAACATTTACTCATGCATAAAGAAGCCTTTTTTAAAAAAAAAGTTCACTACTTAGGAAACGATGTGATTTTGTTGGTAATAAATAAAAACAGATTTGTTATGCTACAGTTGTAAAGTTGCCATCTTTTATGAGCCTGGGAAGAGTGACCTTATTCATCATAAGGCTTTGTCAATTCTGCCTCCACGCAACTATTCTCTTCCTGATACGTGTGACTCATCTGGGCCATGCTTAACAGAGGTCTAGTGCCTAACAAGTGAAGGATTTAATTATGTTTTTTGGCTTGTTGACAAACTGTCCTTCATTTTTCCACATTCCTTATGAGATTTAACTGAAAGTTAAGGTTTCTTGAGAGACCAAATACCAGCACTGTAGTAAAAAACAAAACAAAACAAAACATAATTCTGTAAGAAATCAGCATCAAACCATTTCCATTTATAATGAGCATAAACGACAGAAATAGAAAGGTCCTTCAATGTCCTTGTCTTAAAAATAAATAAATAATAATAATAGTAATAAAAAGATCACGATGTCTCTATTTATCTTTACATTTAGGATGAATATAAAAGTGAAT
The DNA here is from genome assembly GCF_964035555.1 of Netta rufina. Classification (NCBI taxonomy): domain Eukaryota; kingdom Metazoa; phylum Chordata; class Aves; order Anseriformes; family Anatidae; genus Netta; species Netta rufina. The sequence goes on along the minus strand of NC_140123.1, from coordinate 61,250,478 downwards.
TCCTGAGTACTTACATGCAGGAATGATCTTTCATCTGAAAAAAAATGCATGTCTGTGTGGAGGAGTGTTGCTCAAGTTGCTCTTTAAGTAATTCACATGATGACTCCCTGAATTCCTCCTGGTATTTCATTAGAGATGCTGTCTTCCTCCCTTGCAATGGTGAGTAGCTTCCTGTGGTTCAGAGATGGGGGAAGCAACCTGTACACGTTACCTGAGTTGTGCTCTGCAGCATTTTGAGATTGAAGAATGCTAAGGACTGCACGAAAATTTCATCTCTTGCATCCAGAGGAAGGATACCATGGAGCATTGCACATTACACTCCTGGAATTCATCATTGCTGGCATGGAGTCTGTGCAATTAGGCATAATAAACCTCTCACACCAAACAAACTTTCCTACGTCAAGAACAACATTTTCTTAATTACTCTACGTACTGTTTTGATTTGTACTTGGATGGAAGCTTGAAGCGTTTACCTGATTTTTATTTAAATGTTAAATGAAACAAACAAACCCGTGAACTGACTGCTTTTACCCAGATGTGGAGGTAATAAACCAATTTATAATTTTACAATTCAATAATCTGGAAATCTTTCCATGGTAATAAATAAATAAATAAATAAATAAATAAATAAATAAATAAATAAAGGGAAAAAATGTCATTTGCTCTTACAAAGAGAACAAACAAAAATCTTGAGAAAGGTGAAGTGTGTGAAATGTCTGTTTCTGAGCCTGGCAAGTGTTCTTGAAACCCTCAACCTGCTCAGTGAGATTAGGTGCTGCATTTGAGGGTTTTGGTCCTTACTCATTCAAGAAAGAGCGTGCTCCTCTCTAAACCGTGATTTAATCATGCAGTTGTAGCACCGGCTTTTTGTAAGAGAGGATGGTGCCTGGCATTTAAATTCTTCGTGAAAGAGTGAAAAGACGAAGCAGCCTACGTTATCAGGATAGGTTTCTGTTCCAGCTGGCATAACATGAAAGGAGCCATCTTGTGGTTGTCTCTTCTGCAAATAAAATCTTGCAACAATATTGCCCTGAAAAGCTGAAGTTGCATCCATACTTCTGTGATACTTTTTCTTCTACTTATTCAGAAATGTTACATTTTGAGTAATTTCAAGAAGAATCTTTTTCCTTCTATCAGGTATTTCATTCTACCAAATATTCTGAATTAAAGTAACACACGTTACTACTCATACAGAATCAAACGATACATTCAGTCTATGTCCCATACTAGTCAATCCACCCCAATATTTGGCAGTCCTCAGACCTCTCGCATCCTTTAACCTGTACTCTAAATTCTGGTTTAAACTGCAGTCAGCATCATACCCTCTGAAATAGGACGATTGTGGTAAAACTACTTTCTAAATAAATGCTAAGTGATGTATGTATGTATGTATTTATTTAATAAACTCTGTTAAAGTGTAATCCTTGGGAACTACATGCATTCCAGGCGTGAAAAAGCAAAGTATCCTTTGCTCCTGGACTTCAGCCTTGACTTGGAGAGACAACGTTTTGGCAGTAAATCAGTGTGATTTCTTGCTCTCTTTGCCTCTGTACAACGACACTTATCAGTTTTAGAGTCTGATTAATCCTTACAGTCCTGAGCACGTACAAGCAAGTTTGTGTTACATAGATTAGCTATCTGATGTTTGTATTAGTTTAATTAAATATATTTAAAAAAAAATCACTTAGTTAACCCAAAAGTTATGTATAAGCACAAGCCTCTGCCATAGTTCCTGAAGTTCTATATCCTTAATAATACTGAGTAATGTTCTGTATGATCCAACTTAGATAGCAATTTATCTAGTGCAGTTGTTAACAACTAAGTGTAACTTCACACCTGAGGGTAACCATCTGCTGAAAGTACAGAAAAATGTTACAAATATTATTTGACTGCCCTCTCAAACTGAAGGCAAAGATATATGAAATCTATACTTTCAGGTAAATTTATTCATTTATTTCAACTAGCAGGTAAGCAATGTCTTACTTCAAAATGTGGAATCATTTGAGGTTTATTCTGCTCTTTGGTCTAGAAGAAGAGACTTTTCTAGGAAAATGCAAATCTGGAAAAGGGATTTTAAGATGAGACTGACTACTTGTTCCTGCTGGAATGGCAGGTACAGTTTGAGAAGACGAGAGACAGGATTGGTACTAATTTTTCCTACAGCTGATTTTGGAAGACAATATAAACATTTATTTTGGAAAGTTATTTGAGCCATAGGATTAGAATGAAATGTTATAGGTCTTTCAGTCAGAAAATAAACATTAACTAGGGGAAAAATCCAGCTTCGTGACAGAAAATATTTGAACTTTTTTTTTTTTTTTTTTTTTTCCATTCAAAATATGCTTCCTTTGCTTTAAAACTGGAAGTAGAACTTTCTTAGATGAAAATCTGGTTTCTTTGAAACTGTTTTGCTTCAAATTAGTAAAATAAAAAGTCAAGTTTAATATGAAATGTTTTTCAGTTACTAAATAAGATGCTTAAGTTGATTTTCATTTTTTCAGCTTTTTAAAAGTATTTGTCTCTTTACAGAGATTTTTCCTTTTTGTCCCCAACTAATAGGAAGACTTTAAAAATGACAGTTTTCTTGACATGGAAAAATTATTTCCAATGTTGCTTAAATAAAATTAAAGTCGGGAGGCTTCTCACTACTTGAGAAAATTGCTTGGATGAATGAAACAACATGCTTGTAGAGAACATAAGCACTGAAATCAAAGCTAAAAGACCACATGAGACATAAATTTCTGTACAATTACATTTGAACCTCTATAAGAAATAATAACTCTCATTTGCTTGAGGCATAATCATACATCTTTACTTTCTTCTTTATGAATAGAGAACTGTTGACAAATTATTAGTGTGTCCCCACTTAACAACAGAACTGAATTTAGTCTAATAGAATTACCTGGATTCACCTTCCAGGAGTTTCTTGTCACCAGGGGAATTTGTAGTCATAGATACATTATTTTACAGAGGTCAGCACTTCCATATCAATAAACAAGATGTAAGGTAAAATTCTCCACTGCTGTCCACTGTTTAAGGAAGCTTATAGCAGCTTTAAAGGTACCTTTGCATTACTGTGTTTTTGTTGTTGTTGTTGTTGTTGTTGTTGTTGTTGTTGTTGTCATTGTTTCTGTTAGTTGGGATTACACTGACTCTAGGACCAGGAATTGTTTATGCAAAATGGTGAGGAAATACTTTTTGAACTGAATAGTGAAGTAGTTAAGTAACAAAATCTGGAGGAGAACATTGTAATAGCATCATCTGGAAATTCATCCAAACAAGAAACTTTTTGTCTCTCTGCTTCTTTTTTCCAATTTGGCATCTTGAATGAATGTCTAATTTGCTTGATTGAAACCTTTTGCTTCAATAGTAAACTACTGGTTTGCTAAAAATAAAATCCTTTCAGTACAGAGGGACATTTCATACATCTGTGCAGAAATATGAGCTCTGTTTGTACCCTGAAAAGCTGTCAGACATCATATGTGTAGAACTGAATATACAGTGTGAGAGTCTGATGGATGTTAATTGGTGATATTTCCTGTGAATTCACCTCCAGGCATCTGTTGGTTCTTTTTTTTTTTTTTTTTTTGGCATTAATTTTGGTATTCAGTTGTTCCTTCTTTTTATAAAACTTTAATATTGAGTAGCATAGCATATTATTTACCGTGTCCTGTAGATGCTAGACTTCATTGGAAACAGCTGAACTCTGCTGGAAGCCTACTGAGCAACCTCAGCTCTTGCAGACACCAGCTTGTCCTTCAGCAGTGTCATCTCTTCTGCAGTAGCGGAGTCCTGGCTCTGATCTAATTCGAATGGGCTGAATTTTCTGACCTCGCCAAAACAGAATAGAACACTTGCAAACTAAAATACTGAGTTTGCTGATTAGATTGGGAAATGTGCTGGACAAATCTGTACCAGTGAAAACTGCTTTTCTGGACTGAAGAAATATTTACTGCCCATATTCAGCTATGTGGTCTGTTACCGTGAAAGCCTTGCCTAATATGCAGTACATTTATTCATGTATCTGCTAGGTGAATTAGAATACACTCTGAAATAATGCAGTTCTAAGCAGAAACTACCAGGACTAAAAGCTGGCCTGAGAGCAAAAGCTTTAGGCAGTGTGAAACAGGAGGTTAATCCGTAAGTATCTCCATGTAATGCTATTTAGTCCAGTAGATGCTCTCTCTTCAGCTGTAGTAGTGACATCCTTATATTGAAATTCAGCCTCCTAACGTGCAGATATGCTTTCCATTGACCACACTTCCTCTGACAAATACACTGACATTTTAGGGGGAGAAGAAGATGCGTCTTATTCAGTTTTGGTGCTGCTGTTCTGAAGATGTTTATGAAATTAGGCCTAGGGAGCTTTATGGAGCATCTTACGTGGAAGCCTAAACCACAGCCATTATTTATACCAACATTAAGTAACTGTGTAACCCCAAAGGAATGGCAATGTGTTATTTTAAGCAATCAGACAGGGCATAAGAGACTGTCTGATATCACACGTTGGCAAGAAGATTAATGCTGAAATCTTAAGCCATGCCAGGTTTAAAAATGATGAATGGTACTGCTCAGTGTCTAAAATGTGTTATCTTTTTTGAAACAGACACCTTTTTTTCCCTGCATAGGGAATAATTGTCTGCCTATCACAGTATGCAGATCGATGACCAAACTTGCAAAACAACCTTAACTTCCAGGTCTTGGAAAAGCTGATGAATATCCAAATCATTAGGATACCAGCCTGCATTGTACCATACAGCATAGCCTGCATAGCATAGCATTATAGCAAACTGTTACAGGTTTTGTATGTTGTCCTGGATAAGACTTACAGGCCCAGACCCACAAAGGCTTGATGCTTCTATTGAAAGCAGAGGAAATCCACTTCAAAGAGCAGTTAAGTTTCTTAAAAACTTTTGTTTGTCTGGGACTGGGTCCGTATCTATTGGGAAAATAAAGTAGAGGAGGACTGCTAGAACTCCATCATTTCCAATGTTTGCTAGGCTAAATGTAATTAATGTGAAGTGCTCAGCTACTCCAAAAGCTGGGGGCATAGAAATATGTAAACAAAACAAAAAAGATGGTGAGCAACTCTTTGCTCGATCAGATAATAACAGGACAAGGGGAATGGTTTTAAACTAAAAGATGGGGGATTTAGATTAGAGGTTAGGAGGAAATTCTTCACTCAGAGGTGGTGAGGCACTGAAACAGGTTGCCCAGAGAGGTAGTGGATGCTCCATCCCTGGAGGTGTTCAAAACCAGGTTGGATGGGGCTTTGGGCAACCTGATCTAGTGGGTGGCATCCCTGCCTGTGGCAGGGGGGTTGGGATTAGATGATCTTCGTGGTCCCTTCGAACCCAAACCATTTTGTGATTCTTTGAAAATCTTACGCATTCTCTAACAGATGAACAATAGAAAATTTTTAATATTAAAAGTGGATTATATTCATATAATAAAGTGTATTATCACTGTAAAAATGAAGAAATAAAACACAAAACTAGTATAAGCAATAAGTCTGTTGTATGTTTGGAATTTTTTTTTTTTTTTTTTTTTTCTCCACAACAAAATGCTATAGAAATGAAGTCCTGTTTAGGCAGGAGAGACATTTGGCTCAAATAACTCCAAATATTGGTGCTAAAAGAAAATTGATACTGAAAGAATTCCAGGCAGTTGTGATACTGATAGTTATATGAAACAAGAGTTCCTTGCTTTCCAGGAGTGTAATATTACGTGAAGTTTTGGCAGACTAAGGTAATATTTATTAACCTGTTTTCTTAGCTTAATGCAATTTATGAGTTGTACTTGAGTTTCATAGATTGAAAGCTAAATGCTTACATGTTCACCTGTATGTCAGAATCAAGCTGGAACATTTGTCACCTTTAAAAATCAATGTTTCTGACTTCTTAGTACGCGTGACCTTGAGCTTGTGGATTTCTGCTGTCTCACCAGGTGACTGCTGTAACTATTCTCCGAAACAAATAGCAGCACCGTCACTTTCTTCCTCATCTAAAAGGTGTTTCTGCCGCATTTTGAAGGGAGTAATGTAGGTAAGTAATTACAGGCATTCACCTCACTGAACCTCAGGTTAAAGCCCATCAATTTTGCAGGTGCATGTGGTGTAAGATGTGAATGATGCTCTTTCCCTCAGCACCCCTACTGGATAGTCCAGGGAGCCCAGACTGAGCATACTGGCTGTTTTGAATTCCCATCTGATCAGATTTGCTCTGAGGGCTCACCTCTGTTCTGCATTCAGCTTGCTCTTGTCTGGCTGCCACTACCATGGATCAAGTGGCTCCATATCCACCCTCGGGGGCAGGCAAGGAGAAAATCTGCTATTTCAAAATGCTCACGCTGACCTGGAATTCCCCCTGACCCCAGCTGCACTGTATCAGAGTCAAGGCACCTTTCTGGGTTTAAAAACATCCAGGGATGGATGTAGCAGTGCTCCCCATCACAACATCTAAATCAGTTTGTAGAACTAGTGTATAAAGGCTTTGATAGTGCCAGAATGAAGAATGAAGTCCTTTGTGTAACAACAGACCTGGCAAAGACAGCAGGAGGAATACGGTGTTCAGAGTCACTGCCCTGCTGGTCTGTCTCAGCCTTGACCAAAGATTAAAATCTTCATGGCTCATTTTTGATGTCTGTTCAACCTTCCATTTTCATTAACAATGCTAGAAAAGAAGTGGATGTGCACCACTGTCAATGCTTTTAAAGATTCTGGATTGAAACTGCTGAGGTTTGTGACCTCAGAAGTTAACTTTATGTATGTACCACATGTATTTTAACCTTAATTTGGAGTTTAATTGTTCTCCAAAATGCATAGGGCTGGGCGTGAAAATGAAGTATATTTGAACATTTCAGCTTGGGGAAAAAGCTCTACTGTATGGGAATACGAATTCAGAAGTTCACTGAGGAACTGTAAGGATAATTGGGGATCGGGTCTACAGCGAATTTAGTGGCAGAGCTGCTGCAGGCAGATGTAGCTAGCCGACAGGTTGGGAACGAGCACACTGCCAGAGTTTCAAATTAATGGGCTGTCTCCTGGGAATGAGCGTCAGGAAGGAAAATCATGCTGGTTGTTTGAGCCTAACTTTCTGCTCCTCACCTCTAGCCACCTGCCTGGACCATTCTGCCCAACCACTAGGGAGCTCTGCCAGCACAGGTCTTGCATAAGAAGTTCCATTATTCAAGTTTAATCCAGCAGCCTAGATCTGGGACATACTTAGCTATTTCCTAGAAGTGTTAGCTCCGTTTTATTCAGGATTTCCATGGTTTTATTGCCAGGCAGTTTAACTGAGAGTAATTCAATTTTCCCTTGCGTCTTTTATTATGGGAAAGAACCTGTAACTGCTGGGAGTTTGTATGATGCTTCACTTTTTTTTTTTTTTTTTTTTTTTCTTGTGATAGTGATGTAATTCCTGCACGATGTATGTGTTATAGCATTACCTAGGCTTTACAGTTACTATTATACAGCTGACATACTTCAGGGAACATGAATGGGAAACTATCGCTCAGGACAGTGTATTTATAGCAGCAGCACGGTAAGAGCAGGAGCAGAGAGGGCTCTGACTCACCACTGGTGATGCTCACCTTGTGATGGCTGTGACACGTCCTGCTCCCAGCTGCCCTTCCACCCTCTGACATGCCATTTCCAGGCCCCAGTGCAGACATGGCTCAGCTGCTAATGTAGCAGCTGCTGAATTTCGGCAATTTGCAGCTCAGCATATGAAGGTAACCCCAAATAATTTTTGGCTTACCTTAAAATATTGGCCTGACAACTGCAGTTCTTCAGCAGCTGTTCTCCAACTGAGACAGAGTTGCACCAGAACCAAAAATCTCTGGGGAAAGGGAGACAGGACTTCTACCAGTGGCTCCAAAGAGTCAAGAGGTTGGATGAGAGAAAAGTTATTATGTATACTGTGTGGAGAAACTCAGGAACATTTTCAGGTTCTTTGGGTGAAGTAGGTGCCACAGCCTTAACCCAGTTTCAAGTTGAGGTGAAGCACATCCAAGATAAGTTATCTCTGATCATCAGTCAGAACTCCTAGAGTGGGAGCCAGCTCCAGATTCACAAACCTGTTTAGATGCCTGTAGTGTGGGTTTCTACATGAGCTGTGTGTTTAATGTGCAAAAGATGCAGCAACTACAGTCAATGGAGCCTTGAGACCAGTTCTGTATCTTTGTGTGTTATGCCCTCTCCTTTCACTGACCATGCCATGAGTAATGTTCATCGACTCATACTCATCTCTTTATTTCTGCAAGTACTAAAGGCCCTGTGCCTTTCTTCTTATTTGTCATTGTTTCTCTTTCCCATTTGTTGGTAATACTTCTTGAGTCTGTTTGGGACATAACTGTCAGAGACTTCACACACTTTTGTAGAAATCTTATGAACGTTAGTGGATTAAATAGTTTTTGCTTTATATTAGGGACTTGACTCAAAGATGTGCCAGTCTGGCTTAGCACTCCGAGGCTGTGTCAGCCTGCATCATTTGGTGTCCCTCCTCCAACACACAAACTGTCGAGTTTCTCACTGGATCAATAAGATTTTTTATGAGTTCAGAAAGGCTTGCTCTTTTTTTTGTTGTCCATCCACATGAAATGGCATTGTATGTTACCTTATTAATCATTCGGTTGTGCCTTTTCCTCCAATAGACCCTTTAAGAGCACAGCTGTTACCTTGGGCTCAGTTATAGGGAGTCCTTTGTGGTTCACTTTATCCCTTGGTGACTTCATCCATCTGTAAGATTGCCTGTATAGCCAGAGCACCTACAAGTTTCTTCCCACATCCCCAGCATTATAGTACTGGAAGAATTCCCCATAGGTCTGTGAAATGTACCCTTATGCTGACCATCATTATGTTTCCCTTTCCTTCCAAGACTTTCCAGGGGTTTTCATTAGTTTTTCCTTTAAACACTGTTCTTTACAAGTGTGGCTGGGATTAAACAGGAACATTGTTCAGAGAGAAAAGGGCTTCTGGTAGAACAGATGTCACTTGCAGGACCATATATCCCCCTTCCCTTGGCAACAGACAGAAGATCTGGCGAACTTATAAGTGGGCATCATGCCCTCCCAACAGATGGTCAGAAGTGCGGGGAGCCAAAAACCCATCTATGGACATGAAATATGTTTAAGAGGGCATGTCTGGATACAAATGTTGAACTAGCTTTTTAAGCTGAACTTCTGTGCCTGCAGTCAATCTAAATGAAGGGACGTGTTTTAAAAAAGGAACATTCTGTGTCAACATATGGCTGCTTTGGTGTTTGGAGCTGCCGATGGTTATTGGGAGGGTTGAGGAGCAGGAGATCGTAAAGTAATCACCATAATATAAGAGGTACTCCATTTGGGGTTTCTTTCTGTTGGGAATATCTAGGAAGAGACCAAACTAAAGTTCTGGTTCGTCTGAGTTTCACAAAATAAGTTCAGGAAATCAGAGGAATCTGCAGTGCAGTTGCTGACCTGAACATGTAGCCTTAGAGTATCACCTGTGTTTTGGTAGAAAGTTGAACTTTTTTTCTTATGGTTTTGCCATATTTGCCAACAACATTAAGAATCAGAGCAGTTTTTATTGTGACAAATCTGTCTCACAAAATAAAGAAGTTAAAACAGTTCTTAGAAGTTATAGTAGTTCTTAGCAAGTTTTTAGGAGAAAGTCTACATGTGCTACGGTAGCTGAGCAAGGAAATGTATATTGCAATAAGGATACATAACTACATCAAGATTTGTGCCCTAAACTTTCCTACAGCTGAAAATGCTCACTAGCATACAGTCTATACTTTACTCATGATCTGCCTTTGCTTTTACCTGTTGAACTCTTACCCATCTGAACTTGAAAATCAAGTAGGTTTAAATTGGTTGCCTGGTGTGCTAGATAAAGCCATAGCAAGCTGTGATAAACACTTGCAAGAAGTTTATTGGCTAACATTAAGAAACTGGTGGAGATTTATATGCATCAGGGCAGCTCAGCTGCAGAATTTGTTTTTGTATGTGTGTAATGGAGCAGCTGACTTCAGCTTTGAAGGAAAAAAGAGTCAAAGATTCGTGAACTGAGAGAGGGACAGAGTATTTCTGTGTGAGATGAGAAACTGAAGGAACTGGCTGGTTCATCGCTGTGTCCTGTGAGTGACGGCACAGTTGGAGTGCGTACCAGTACGAACACAGCTAGGTCAGTCTTTACTCTGCATCATCAGTGCAATCAGACAGCTCTTGATAATTGCCTTTCTTGTGGCAAAAGGGAGCTTAACCTCTAGCTAGTGTGTGCTCTGGCAGAAACGCTACCAAATGCAACAATGATTTGGTAGTGTGTGCACTTCCCTGGAGAGGCCTGGCTAGAGACTGCTTGGATGTTTCACTTACAAGTGGAAATTGTGTAATAATTATTTTCATTCACTGCCCAGCCTGTTTTGATGACCCAGGGCTGAATAGTCACGCCTCACATTGTCATTCACCTACACGTTCCACTTGCTGGATCCAACTCCGTTCTGCTTCACGCTGATTTCACAGCCATACTTTTCACTGTAATTTCTGAGTATTCTGAATTTTGGCATTTTCTGATGTAGCCAAAATCATTTGTCTTGTGGTTTTATTTAATTTATTTATTTTTATAATTGTATCCTGTATGGATGTACGATTTGACTGCATACAAGCTGTTCTGTAGCTGGAGAAGATTATGAAGGCAATCTCTAAGTGAGCAAGCAGTGTGCATTCAGGAGCACTCCTCATTAGTTAGTTCATAAAAGAATTTTTAAAAATTTCTTCAGCATGAATCACAGAATCACAGAATTGTCTAGGTTGGAAAAGATCTCAAGATCATCGAGTCCAACCTCATGAAGTGCCATGTGAACTCAGTACCAGCTTCTTGGTATTTACCAGCCTGTTTTCCATTCTCTTGTAGCCCAGCTAAAAATTACTTTGACTAAATCCTAGCTGACACAAAGTCTCATGAGCAACACGAGGTTTCCTTATTAATAGTATTTTATTTCAATTAATAAATGCACAACTGTGTTGAATTGTGGTGCCCGCTTCTGCAGTGTTCCCAGGCTCCTTGTCTCTCTAGCATTTAAAGCACGCACAGAGCTTGTAAGGAAGGTGGACACAGCCTGTCCTGTGGGGTAGAAGAGTAAGTCTGTGTGTGAGTGCTGCGAAAATGCCTCATCGAGGACCTAAATCCATGTTTCCATATACTGCCTGGAGAAATCCGCCTGCAGTCCCGCCTGCTCCAAGCATGCCTTTGTGCAGCAAAGTGTGTACACACGAGTACTATGCCGAGCGCTAAGTAAATCTCCAGACAAATCTAAGGGAGTGTTACCTGGGCGAGGACGGTGTTGCTGACCTCTTATCTTCAGGGAATCGTATTTTGCAGTCCAACAGTTGCATAAGTTGACTCATGCAATGGATTCTCATCCTCATTTACAGCTAACATGCTACCCTAATTAATAGAAAAATTCCTATGTTTACAGAAAAAAAAAAAAAAAAAGAATAATTTGATAGCAATTCCTTCTATTGTAAGGTCATCATAAGGAATCTCACTGCGATGATTTTGGTGGTGTTGGCACACACATCACAAGCCACAGACCCAGGTGCACGCTGAATGCAGACATAGGTCACAGGGGTGGTTTAGCTGCTGGGCTATAGGCCAAGGTGAGGGCAAAAGTTTTTCATCACTCTTGTGCAAACTGGGCCACGGTGTGGCATGGGGAGCTCGAGGAGACTCTGAAGTGGTAAACCTTCAAGTTGTGGGCAGTAGAAAAGATGACAGTTTTTAAACTCTGTGGGTTCAGGTTTACCTGTGTTCTGCACAGAAAAAAAAAAAGTCATCTTTGAGTCTGAATATGCAATAGGAGTGTGCACAGGGTGCTGCCTGTTTTCCTCACGTAGAAGCTTCTAGCTTATCAAATTACAGCCATTTATTTAGTAAATGTGTCATGTCAATGAACAATTATTAATTGAATATGCTTGTGCGTGTTACCATGGTTAATTCTACACACTTACTGCAGAACGGCTGCGTAAATGAGGAGATTATTGGTGTGGCTAATATGTATGCCACATCTGATGCATAAAACAGAGCTTTCTTATTTGTAGACAGAGCCATGGGGACACAGGGTGGCCTTGGGACAGCCAAGCCAGCGGGCACTGCTGCCTCATGTCATTTGGTCTCGAGTTATTCCTCAGGTTAGACAGATGCAGGTTGCTAACCTGCGTGGTTCTACTGCAACATTTGGTATTTTCCTTGAAACTTCAGCTTTTCTTTAAAAACCTCATTTCTTCCAAATAATAGTAAAGCCTCTAGCCCTAGGTATTGGAGGGAGCTGCCTGGAAAGATTAAAAACAACATGGGAAGGATCCTGGAGGGCAAATAAATGGAGCTGAGAATGAATTACTGGGAAGCAAATCGGAAACTTTTTGCAGGCTCGTCCTTTTTGCATCTGAGGAATAAATCTGGAATTTGTAAAGGTGTAGTGTGTTCAAAACTGTAAAAAATATATGTAACAAAAAGCCTCTTTTTCCTGCAGTTTATTGTTATTAATGATTATTGAAAGGGTGAATGAGTTGGTACACGAAGTGGCCTGCTACGTTAACCCCTAAATTTTTGGAGTTTATGTTCCTTGGCAGCACAAGAAACTTTCCTTAAACCTTTCAGAAACGCTGATGCATTTGCTGGCTTTCCGGTTATTTTCTCCACAACTACATTTCTAGGACGGTACAGTATTGTATTGCTAATCGAGTCATTTTAGGAATTTTTTGGTAGAGCTTCCACGTTTCTCTGATGAATTCAACTTCTGAATTACTAGCTTTATACACTACTCTCAGCTTTCATTGTAAATAAAGATCTACACATTTCACTTTGTAAAGAAATGCTTGAAAATATGACTGGAGCACACTCTAGAGGCTTAAAAACTCAACGGCAGATAAATAACTCCAAATTTATTCATATTTCAAATTTCAGGATTTTTAAGCCAATCTCATGATTTTTTTTAAGCTTGATTAGTTTCTGAGGAAGACTTGAAGCATGATTTATGGATAATATGGATTTACATATCTGCTTTTCGTTAGGAGAGCTATCTTTTATTAATTTCTTTCTGCTGATCTGCAGCTGAGTGTTGTATGTTCCTGATTGCTAAGTCCTACAATCTAGGTCAGAGATGCATGAAACTCTGCCAGCTCATAGAGGTGCTGGCATTATTTCTGGAGGGTTTTGGAAGCTTGCAAAATGTATCCTTGATTGATTTTATGAAAGGATCGTGTCCTGGAAAGAATGAATGCTACACTTCATAAAATTATTTGGAGGACTAAGATGTGTATATGTAAATGAAGAAAATTTTTAACAGCTCTATGGATGTCATTAGGTTTTACCACTTAAAAAGGGTCATTACCCTATACTGAGGCTATATGTTCTGTGGCATTTTACATCTTGTCACTTGACTTGGGAACTTGCATGGAGAAATGAAAGTGCAAGCTTGATAAAAGTCTTGATTTATATGTTGCTTCAAATTGTCTGAGTTAAACCATGAGTCTATCCATCTCCACTCTGCAAGTAATTTTTATCTGTATAATATTTCCAATAAAACATGAAGCTCTTCAAGTGTAGCGAAAGGATTAGTGAATTCTTGGACTGCTGACAGCTCAGGATAATGTTTAGCAATGGGTTCGAGTTACTCTCTTGAAGCATCATGCAGATTTGGCTAGAAGTCTAATTGAGTGACCTAGACAGCTGAGTGTTGTCACTGTATCTGAGCAGCAGTTCGTAAAATCATTCATGCTTTTTTTTCTGGGCTGTCAAATAGACAGCTATCATCACTGTCACATTTTTGTTGTTATTTTCAGCTATTTATTAGGCATACATGTTGCCTGCTTGGACTGTGTTGATCATATATTATTTTATGCTGGCACTCCAGAGCCTCAGAGATGAATCAAACCAAGGCATCCACGTCTGGGTGTGGAGCAGACATCCAGTGGTCACAAGACCTTTCTTTTTTTAAACTGCAGTTGCCATCTCTGTTCCCACTTTTTTGGCTGGTCATTGCTTCAGGAAACAGAAGATCCATCCTCCGGCCTTAATTCCTGTGTTGATTACGCAGCCTACTGGAGTACCACAGGGCTGGACAACCCATAGAATTGTAGAGTATCCAGAGCTGGAAGGGACCCACAAGGATCATTGAGTCCCAACTCCTGGCACCACACAGGTGTACTCAAAAATTCAGGCCAAGTGACTGAGTGCATGGGATATCTGGGATAAAAGGGTGAAAAACCCTCAAAGATAAAGAAAATGCCAACCAGGAGCAAAACTGAAAGCATTTATTCCCCTTACACAGCAGGAACACACCTGAGCTGCTACATCAGAGTAAGTCCTCTAATGATTATTAAGGTAAGGGAAGGCCATGGATACAAAAAACGGTAGGACCAAAAAGCCTGAGTTGCTTTTCTGAAGGAAGAAATGTTCTGCATATCTCTATAGTTAACTGGACAATGCATCTGGGCAGATTTGTTTTCCTTAAAATGTATGTACCACTCCAGAACAAAACCAAACAAAAAACCTCACTTTTGATTGAAAAATGTTTTGGGAAAACCAAAGCATTTTAATTAAAAAAAATAAATACAGGGAATAAAAATAATAAGAATAAAAAAAAGCTTTTTTTTTTTTTTTTTTTTTTTTTTTAATCGGTAAAACCTATTTTCAAGGGATATTTTACTTACTTTCTCATCAGAAGATATTTTTACTAGTTCTACTGGTTAGTTTTCAAGACTAGATCAAATACCTCCAATTTTTCTGCCAACCAAAACTTCCCGCCTTTCTAATCTCTCACTTTCTTTTCACCTCTCTTTCACCACTTTTCGAATACCATCTGTGGTATTCATCGGTGTTTAATTCAGCCTTTGCCAGCATCCTGCATCTTGGGCAGGCCGAAAAATCTTGGGCTAGGCCAAACTCTGGTTACAGAAATGGTTTTGGCAGTACTAACTCCTGATATCTATGCACACGCAGTTAAATTCCTCTGGGAAGAAAATCTTGTGTTTTCACAGTAACTACCTACAATAATAAAAGAAAAAAATAATAATAATAATAAAAAGAAATAAGAAAGGATAAAAAGACAGGGGATAAATAAAGTAAATATGAATGAAGAAGAGAGCATCAAGAAAAATAGAAGGAAATAAAGTCATGTGTCATGTAACTGGTCAAAGAGGGAAATAGCATGTAATACACCTAAGAGAGTTTATATATATCACTTCATCTTTCAATTAAATAAGAGTAATTAAGAGCTATACATAAGATGGGACCTTCTTAGAGAAGACTCCATTCATTTTTGCTTTTTTTCAATGAGTTTGCTACAACTCAATGTCTGTTGTTGTGTTTTTTTTTTTCTCTCCAAAAATTGTTCCTGATTCTGCAACTGCAAATAAAAACATGGGGTAATTTCTGCTTGCTCTGTAGCCTTTGTGTGTGCAAGCAGTACCTCCTTATATATAGCTTGAGGCTAAGGGAAAGCCAGTGTGAAGTGTTGCCAGAAGGGCTTGTTCCTTACCTGCTTTATAAAAAGTATTATTTGTTTAAATACCTCTGGTTTTAAGTCTTGAGAAAAAAATACTCATTTTGTTGACCTTTTTCTTTTTTCAGAATTAAAAAAAACAACAACAACAACAAAAAAACAAACACAACAAAACAGTTTAATGGCTAGTTATGTGAGGATAGTTTGTAACACCTTTCTATAAGCATTTTGTGATTTATTACTCTTTATGTTCTCCAGGTTAGTGTTCAGCTCTGCTTCTTTTGAATTGCTTGTACAGCTGCCTTTGTCCTTTGCTAAAATAAAGAGGGACGTTCACAGTAGGGCAAAATTAAGAAAATCATGCAGTGGCTCTATAGTTTTTAGCTACTATTACACATGAGGGTGCATAATATCAGCCTGTGTGGACGGATAAAATCATGGTGCCTGAGTAAAATCTGTATGTATGCTGCAGTCTGAACTCTGCAGCGAAAGTTGGAGGGAGCCTTTCACCGCTGGGGACGTGACAGGAAGCAGAAGCTGCTCTGGCTTGGATCTGTAATGAAGTTAGCTCCAATTCATCTAGCTCGTCTTACGGGTAGGGGGAGGCACTGTGAAAGCAATTATTAAGAGACAGAGCTAAGAACATCACTGAGCTCAGCATACTAAGCTTTTGAGCTTTTGTGATTTTATTAGATACACGGATGAGGTCACCTTTTAAAATAGCTGAGAGGAA
This sequence comes from Netta rufina, assembly GCF_964035555.1. Classification (NCBI taxonomy): domain Eukaryota; kingdom Metazoa; phylum Chordata; class Aves; order Anseriformes; family Anatidae; genus Netta; species Netta rufina. The sequence goes on along the minus strand of NC_140123.1, from coordinate 61,234,263 downwards.
GAGAAAGGAGAAAAGATGTGGGTTGCCTACGGTTGTGCTGCTAAAGAAATCAAGGAGCCTCTAGCTAACACACGATGGTTCATTTTGGGCTGCTATTTTCATTATTCTGAAAAATATGCTGCGAAATTGGGATTCCCCTGTTTCATTTTGCTTTCCTGAAAATTCTTGAGGAGTAAATCAGAACCGTTTTTATAAATGCAGCCTCTAGTCCTGGAAATCCATAAGCAACCACTGGAGTTGTTTCGGTCTTTCTGGCCATGGGTGACCAAAGAGAAATTCTGTTTTATGTCTGCATTTTAAGGCCAGAAGCACGAGCGATTATTTAGTTTGACATTCTCCATATCTCAGATCACATCTGAAGTCATATTCATGGAGGCTCCGTTAGATAACTGGCTGCTGTCTCATCTGCCTGCTCAGTACTGAGTAATAAAATGCCTTGAGCATTTATATATATATATATATATATATATATATATATATGTATATATATATACAGTTTTTCTAATGTCAAGGTAATTAATATGAATTTTCTTTAGCAAATACCATCTAAAACCTCTTGATTATTGATCTTTCTCTTAGAGGTGTAACTCTAGTTCAGATCGTATTTTAGGCTGTAATTTAGAATCGGTGCTATCTTTTTATTCCTGTGTTCGCTATATAAAAGCTTCTGTATGAAATCGTCACGCTTGAAGGGGCATCAAGGTTCACGTAGTGCATCTTCCTGTTCCCAGGCAGGAACACGCAGAGATACATCACTTCTGACAGATACTTGTCTCGTGCTTTCTTAAAGGTTGCAAACAATGCTAAGATTACAACAGCTCCCCAGAAAAGCTGTAAAGACATTTCCCAGTGTTGCATCTGAATTTGCCTTGCCACAGTTTAAGCCTGTTCCTTCTCATTTCATGCACCACAGACACGGGAAACACATTATTTCCATCTGTTTTGCAACAGCCTTTCTATGTGCTCGAAGATTTGCTCCATCTTTTCTCATAGGTCATACGCTTTGTGTCTTGCTCCTTCCTCGCATTCTCACTTTCCCCTTGCTGTTATCAGCAGCTTCATTAGCACATGTGCTTGTTGTTATTCTTAACATTATTTTATTTTTGCCTCAAGTACTTGGAGATAGAAGCTTCACAGGGAATAACTCCTGGATAGTGAATCATCAAAGCTTGTTTTTATAATTTAGCTGTATTATTCTATCCATACTGATAAAGACACAGGATTTATAAAGTCAATACATCAAGAATTTTTGCCAAGTCATTGGAATATAAATAATTTATTTAAATACTGACTTCAGTATTTATATAAATACCAATTTCAGTTTTAATCTCCCCAGTATAAAAGTGCTCTCCACCTGCAAAACAGGTAGGTAACAGTTTTGTTTGCCTCCAGTTTCTGGATGTCACATTCAATGATTTTTGTGAAGGTGTCATTCCTTCCAGTGAAGGAATCTATATCTAAATATTTATATCTACATCTACATCTACATCTACATCTACATCTACATCTACATCTACATCTACATCTACATCTACATCTACATCTACATCTCTATTTATCTATCTCTATCTTTCTCTATATTTATACCTATATTTATATCTATCTATCTATCTATCTATCTATCTATACATAAATACATACATACATACATAATAGATACAGATATCTAGATCTCTATATCTTGTCTTCCAGAAAGATTTGGCTTTGACTTAGCTAGAAGACTGGTGCTACAGGCTGGTGGAGAGTTTGCCTAGCAGGCAGCTCTTGTTGTGTGATGGTACTCACTTCCATGCCCAGCTTTCAACAGTGAAACTTCAGTGCTGCCTGCCATGCACACCTCCACAATTGCATCTCACCTCATTGCTGAGCAGAACCGTGGGTAACTGAGGTCAGAAGGGACCCCTGGATATCTCTAGTCCAGCCTCCTGCTCAAAGCAAGGCCACCTGCAGTTAGATCAGCTCGTGGTGGCCTTTCTCTAGTTGAGTTTTGAATAACTACACACACCCTGGAAGCTGCTTCTTCTGGGCAGCCTGTCCCAGCCCCTCATTGCTCTCCCTGTGACTTGATTTCCCACATCCACTCAGAAGTTCCTTGCAGTGACTTGAGTCTTCACCGCGTGTCTCTGAGGAGCATCAGGTCCCGTCTCCTCTGCAGCCCCCCATTAGGTAAGCAGAGGCGGCAAACAGCTGCCTCCTCAGCCTGCTCTTTTCCAGGCTGAACTAACCCAGCTTTCTGTCTCTCCTTTTATCTCACAGGCTCCAGCCCCTCAGCCATCCTCATCCCGTGCTGGACTGGCTCTAGATGGCCAAGAAATCTCTTGTTCTGGGGAGCCCAGGACAGGATGCAGTGCTCCAGAAGCGGCCTCACAAATGGGAAGCATCCCTTCCCTTGCCCTGCTGGCTGCACTCTGGCACTGAGTGCACAAGGCAGCAGGGCATTAATGTGACCAAGCTAAATTTTCTGTACTGGCCTAAAAGTTTTATTCTTTTTTTTCCCCTTTTGCTTCAGGCTGTTCCAATGAGTTTTCTTCAGAAGCAGTATTTTTGCCTACTCACCATGCACACAGCTTTACCTAGAGCTTTATCTCTCTCTGTAGTCCTTCTCACTCTTTTGTGCTACCAGCACCATATGCTTCCCAGGCCTTTAAACAAATGGGAACTAATGGCCGTGCTGGAAATTGATCTGTTTGCAGGCTTGCATTGTATAAAGCCTGTTTAAAGGAATAACTCTCTGCAGATCTCATTTTCGTCTACAATATGTGTCAACATTATTAACTGAATATTCAGATCGTTTGCAGCATTCCTCCCGTCGCTGTACTAACACCTCCCTGCAGGAGTGGATAGCGGAGGCTGCGCTGTGCTGCGGTTGGCAAACTCCTTCTGCGCTTTATTTTGGGAGCTCAACTGGCTGCTACAGAGGGGCAGCTTCCGCTCCGCCTGAGCACATCATGTGCTGGTTAAATACCTCAATCATGAACATATGTTACAGGAAATGCAGTCCCAGCACAGAGCTTTTATTTATATATTTATTTATTTATTTATTTATTTATTTATTGTTATTCTTAGAGTTATGACTAAAGGGCCGTGTGAAAGTTCATGGTCTAAAAGTGAAGAGTTCTTGACAGTCATTTTTTTTTTTTTTTCTTTTTCGGTCCTTTAACTTGAAACACGATTCTTCTTGGCTTTGAATGGTAACTTAAAGCTGTAATTTACAGTAAACAATGAAATACCTTTGTTGAAGCTAAATTAGCTTATGAGAGACAGATTCTAGTGTTTACAAACCTAACAAAAAGAACATTAATTAACTATAAAAAGTTAAATTCTTTCAAAGTTTCTTTGTGTAGTATTTTTTCAGAGTTACTATTTCCACCATTTGGAAGAGGAAGCTAAATTATATCCAGCTTTGTAGTCCAGCAGGCTTGACATGTCATCACTACTTTTTTTTTTTTTTTCCCTTTTTGTTAGTTTATTTTGCCGTAAATTATGAATATGTATATTTCAGATAGAACTATACAGTTTAATACATGCAGCTCTAAAACGTACTTTAAAATAAAGCAAATAATCTGCCTCGTGCTTTGCAAATTAAAACATAACAACAGAGTATTAAATAAAAGAGCCTGGGGTCCAGACTTTTATCTTATTGTATGGAATAGTAGCTCTTCCTCAAACAGCCCTGCTGTGTCTTTTTGAGGATTAAAAGCCCCTTCCACACAAATAAGACTATCCAGCTTTTTCACACAATGTATAATTATGTTTAATTACTGCTATAGAAGATCTGCTGTTATAGATGTTTAGGCAAAGATCCCACGGCATTTAATAGGGACTGAATAAAAATCGTGGAGTCAATCCGTAGCTACTATGAAGCCAAACGTGCTATGAGCTGGTTTTGTGTAATGGTTAAATAAACTTACATGGTGTAGGACTACTTGGTCCATAATTCTCACTGGCTGGAGGCTTCTAAGGCTCAAACTTTTGAAGAAACTGGGATACTAGCAGAAAGAGCATAGATAAAGATCTCCAGTAATTGCAGAACTCATTGCTTTATTATTTTCATTTATTTTTTATTCATGCGAAAAAATAGCTCTGGTCCAAATGCAGTGTTGCATCTGTTTAATGAATAGTTCATTGCAGCTTCTGTATAAAAAACAACCTTTATTTAGATCAATATTAAAAATCCTGAGAGATTCAGAACAATTTTCCCTAGACATTAATTATTTCTTCATGAATTAAAATCAAGAGGAAAAAATGACGAAGGAAAATCCCTGTAAAGTTCCCTCTTCAGTTCTCTCCATGGTCTTTTTATTTGGGAAAAATGAAGCTTGTATTCAACAGAATGGGGGAAGGAGTCTGGAAGACATACGGACTTCTTGTGTCGGTGCTTCTCTGGTTGTTTTGCACTCCCTCCATACCCAGTTGAGGCTCTGGATCCATTCTCCATGGGGCAGGAAAGTGCATAGGTGTGTGGTGGGGTATGATCCATCTTCTGCAGCAAAAGCGAGGGTGCAATTTTCCAATGAGTGCAAAGTGCAGGCTCTGAGGTGAGCTCCCCTGCTGGAGCTGGTGAACGGTCCAATTCCACTTTTAAGGAGATAGCAACAGTGGGTGGTGTCTCTGAGTTTTCATTTGTCATTTCAGAAAGTTGTCAATGACTTTCCTTTCTTCCTGTGAAGAAAGGCTGAGAGTGCTGGGGATGTTCAGCCTGGAGAGGAGAAGGCTCTGGGAAGACCTCATTGTGACCTTTCAATACTTAAAGGGGACTTATAGAAAAGATGGAGAAGGACTCTACTTGGGTAAGTAAAGATAGGACAAGGGGGAATGGCCTTAAACTAAAAGAGGGTAGATTTAGACTAGATATTAGGAGGAAATTCTTCACTGTAAGGGCAGTGAGGCACTAGAACAGGCTGCCCAGAGAAGCTGTGGATGCCCCATCCCTGGAGGTGTTCAAGGCCAGGCTGGATGGGGCCTTGGCCAACCTTGTCTAGTGGGTGGCATCCCTGCCTGTGGCAGGGGGGTTAGAGTTAGATGAGCTTTGGGGTCCCTTCCAACCTGAGCCATTCTATGATTCTACAACAGGAAACAGTGATGTTTGCCTTTTTCTCTTGAAATATTTCACGTGTGTGTGGAAGATGCTCAAAAGACTTATTTTTAAGTTGGTTTGAGCAAAGAGTGCAGTCGTACAGGCACGACAGTGGCTGAGTGCATTTTTCTCCTAGCTGGCTTGGAAAATAAGCCAATCTTGAAGTTGAACTTCTGAACAGCTCTAATGTCAAGAACAAAAAGTTGGAATTGGTGCACAGGAGCCCACTTTTGAGTGATCTGCTTTCTGGTGGTTCAGCCTCATCTGTTTTGTATTGATTGAGTTGTCTGAGCTTGAAATCTCAGGTGGAGCAGTCCTGGTGAAATTCTGTCCCTAGACAGATTTTGATGGTCAACACCACAGCTTGGGAAGTTACACTGAAGAAAACACAACTGCTAGCTTTTAAATATTACTCATCTATGCGTTTGATGGAAAGGATTATTCTCATCAGTAGAAGTTGCAGACAGAAGTTGCCACAGATTAATCTGATGTGCTGCAATGTCTTTTGAAAAAAAGATAATGTGAAATTATATACTTTATATTTAAAGCATTACTCTCCCTTTCTTTTGCACTGAAATTTAGGAGAACAAAAAAAGCCAGACACTGAGTGTTTGTTGAATATTTTGTCAGTCCTTTCTCATGTAAAACTCTCATGTTACTTTCTGAGAATTTGCTTGAGAATGGACTTCAGTGTTTGCCTTCTCTATCACCTAATTAAATAGGCCTATTTTTGAGAATTATTTGATCAGTAGGCACAAACAGCTATGCGGGAGTGTAATGATGTTGTAATAACCATTACTGGTCCAGACAGTCTTATGAGTTTGGATGGAACAAAATGATGTGAAAGCAATGTGGGTTTGAACCACAAGGATTCAAAGACTCAGTTTCAGCCTTTATTTATTTATTTTTAACTCCCTCCCCCATATTTTTTTTTTTTCAGGCTTTGCCTCATTTCCTACTATGCATTTGCAAGGTTAAATAGTTAGATCAAGTTATTTTGGTGGTGTTATTTCTGCACAGTGGCATTAAGCCATGACATTCAATCCACAGCAGTAGAGCCAAATAACATTTGAGACTCTCTGTGTGCATTATTTATGTCAGGCATCAAAGCGGGAGGCTCACATTTAGGTCTGACCCCACCCTTGTTATCAAATTTAAGGCGATGGCAGCGCTGTTGTGAGTTACACATCAGCTATATCTGATATGTGGAAAACATATCTGAATGTGGAAACACCTCAGATTGTCTCGGTGTGATTAGATGGTGAATGTAATTTACACGTTGAACAGTGGAAAAGTTCTTCCTTGTACTAACAAGCATACATAAAACAACGTCTCTAGCAGCTTTCCTTCCCTTCATGTCCTTCTTAAGCTTCTTAAGTTTTTGTTTTATACACTTCCTAATCCCAAATTAGTGCAGGTAGTACTGATTTAGTGCTATTTAGAATTGATGTAGTGATTGCTCATGTTTTTTCTGACCGATGTACATGATGAGAAGCTTTTCATTTCTGAACTGAACAATTATGGACTTGTTTTGCTGTTGAACTGAATATGCAAATAATTATGAGGAAAATAGGCAGCACTCCCAGAAAAGCCTCTGGTTTCCAAGTCTTGTCCAATTAGTAAAGAGGGAAACTTTCTTACCCAGCTTTTATCATGGACCGTTTCACTGATCAGATAGTGATTATGAGTAGAGATGAGACTGAACACTCTTCAGATCGGAAAGCAATTACAGAGTCAGTCCATTGCAGCAATTCCCGATTAATGTAATACAGCCATCGCATGTAGTCATGGCAGGTAATACGCTGAAAATAAATGGAGATCTCCAGTGCTTTGGAAGTGCCCTAGAAAATCCAAGGTAAACACTGAAAAACTTTTTTTTTGCTTAATTTAAAAGCAGATTTTATCTTACCTTCGCTATGTGTTTCCCTTTTGCAGCTATATCTGATAAGGAGCTGGAATATGCCTGCTGGAAACTAGATGAGTGATGTGGAAGCAATGACTGCGGAGCTGTCTTTCAAAAAATGTTTTACATAGATGTAGAAAATCTCCGTTGGGAGCTTAGGAAACATCAGCACCGGAAAAGGAGACAAAAATTTCAGGCAATCTTCAGCCCAGGGTTCTTGCAGTGTTTTATTATCCGGTTCCCGTGCTTAAAAGCAAGAATATCCCATTACTTTGTCGGAAGCATGAGGCTTTATATGAGACCACTGAGTAATGGAGGCCTGACTCGTTCCTTACCAGGGGCATTTTCACGTGGGGCAATAGCTTCACCTGAAAAACGCCAGGAGAAATTAAGAGAGGGCAGACCTAGCAGATAGTTAATCGCTAAGAGATGACATTACCTAAACTTGAGGAAAATCCAGCTTGATGGTGACTTATTTCTCCTCTCCGAGCAGCTGTGATGTGACTCTGTGCATACACCTTGGCTTTTATAAATTTCTAGATCTTCAGGATTCAAGGCCTCTGGACAATCTTGTGTACAAAGCTGCTTGTCATGTGGTTACTAGTTAATCAGAACATACTTTGCAAGTTTATTTGGCTAAAGTTAAAAGCACTAAAAATGCTAATTGCTGCAAACAGGGCTAAAAAAGCCAAGGAACAATACACAATTTCTTTAACACCGGGAGCTCAAAGAGAAAAAGGCGAAGGGCTGAGATGAATAACCATCTCCATAATCCATCTCCATCAGGTGACTGCAGTATTCACCTGCACGAAAGAGAGCAGCCAGAGGTGTGTGGAGCTGGTGAGGAGAAGCAGAAGGGCAGGGGCAGCTCCCTCAGGTGGACCTGGTCCTGGTAGCAGCACCACTGCAAGCCCTTTAGGTAAAGGTTTGGTAAGCTAGCTGGGTCTTCAGAGAGATTTTTGTTGGAACAGTTCATTTTGTGCTTGGCTTCTTTCAGAAGGAGCACTTGGGGAACGTGCTACTGCTGGCTGAGAGGGGCTGAAGCAAGTCTAAAGCGAACCAGCGGTGATACGAAGGTCTGCAACCTAAATGGATGTAATATAAATACATGATCATGAGGGCTGAAAGGGTGCAGACGCTAACTGTAAGGCAAACGGTGACATTCGTTATCTGCAGCGTTTACTGACTGTAACATATATTGGCAGATCATTAAACGGCTTCTTTCACCTTGGCACTTCGATACCCACTGCATGCGAAACGCACGTAGTCAACAAATTGTACTGTAGGACTAAAAATAAAAACTCCATAAACTCACGTGGTCTGCTGCAGAAATAGTCCAGGGAGCACTTAAAAGCTTGATCGAGCCGATAGCCACTCTCGCTGAGCCTTGCTACGTGCCACACGCGGGCTGTGGCCAGGAGCCAAAGGGAGCAGGCTCCCAAAGCCCTCCCTGCCAGTACCAGCAGTGCAACCCTGTGCCCAAAAAATAAAAAGAGGGGAGCAGGGAGGCGGTGACACTTGCTGTGCCATGTGGAGACAGTGATTTCCCGTGTAAATAGGGGGTAATCCAGTTTTCTGGTTGTATCAAATGTACTGGGATCGAAGTGTGGAAATGCTATCACACGTCTGCTGACTGGAGAGTTGCTCTTTTTGTTGCTGCCGACCAATGCAGTGACCAAGAACCTCCAGCATCCTGCTGTTCTCCTCCCCTTTCCCACCCTGTGTGCTGCCTTTCCATCCTCCCGTACTCCAGGAACTTGGAAAAACGCCTGTCTACTGCCCGGACCTTCGGAGTCAGGGAGGGGACAGGCTATTGGTACCACTAGCAGGACCCTACTTTGCTCTGGTAGGGACTGCATTTTTTAAGGCAAGCTGGCAGAGGTCTGTGGCAAACTTTCATGGGGCTGGAAAATATTTACAAAAAAGGACACTACAAAATACGTGCAAGGGTCACCGCGTGTGGCTTCCAACCCAGTGGCCGTGTCCCTCAGAGAAGAGGATTTTCTTCCATTAACCTAGTTTACCAAGTGAATTTTCCATGCAGCGCTGAACGAGTGTCATTAGCATTCACTGGGAGTGAAGGAATGGCTTTGACTGTGGTTCTGCTTATTTGACTCCTCACACTAAACAGCATCCATCATGATGAATGCTTGGCCCACTTTGATTCTGGTAGGCAAAGCACAAATTTTGCCGGGCGATTTCTGCTGAGGAAGGGAGCCCGGGCAAAGCCCAGTCCCTGCTACTGCAGTCGAGTGGTATAATCACTTCACTCCACTCGTTGCACTTCTTTCAAAAAATGGCTGGGCAACTCGCCCCACTACTTCTTATTCGCGTTGAAGAATTTTATGGCCAGAAGAATCGAGCCCTTTTCTGATTTCCAGCATAAATTGATTCAGGTCTTGTTTGTATCCATTTGTTTTTGTGCTAGCATTGTCCTTAAGCTTAAATAGCTCTGGTCTATCTGTGATATTTACTCACTGGTGTATTTATAGACAGCAATCCTATCCCCTTTCTCAGGCTTTGTTTTGCCAGGCTAAACAAGCCAGGCTCTCAGAAGATCACTGTCACTCTTCCAATGACTCTGTTCCAGTGTGATTTAATTTTTCTTGAATGTGGTTGTCCAAGTTGCTGTGCTGTACTCTAAATGAGGTTTCACCGATGACTCTGCAAAACCCTTACTCTGCCCAGAACTCTCCATCAGGTATATCCTACAGTCCTCTGTTTCTGGACGGTCATGTCAGGGCTCTGTCGTGAGAGTTCAGAGCAAAAGTTTTAGGGCTCGCTGTTTAAAAACGTCACAGATTCATCAACTTCAAGGCAGCCGTGACAACTGCTACCAGCTGGGGATCTGCATCTGATATTTCAGCCTGCAGGACACGGCTTTCTCTGTGACTGGCCTGAAAGTGCGGAGGCACTGCCAAATTCCCTTCCCCCAACACCTTCCCCAGGGGAACTGCTGCTTTGCTTCCGCCCAGCCTGTGTTGTTAAAAAAGCACTTACTCCATCTCATGCTAACAAAATGTAGGGCAAATTTTGGTAAATACTGTCCATTCAGTATTCACACATTAAAAAAGACAAAAATCTGAAAATCCTGACTCCTTTTTTGGTTTAAATTCAAGCCCTTTTCAATCATTTCTAGCCATTTTGATTTCTAGACATTCAATCCCTGTCCTTCATTTCTTCCTCGGTCCTCATTAAGCGTGAATAAAATACTTCCAAAATGGCAATTAAAATAGATTTCTTTCCTCTTGTGTGACTGCACCGCTGACTATTGTCCTTCTTCATTTCTTCCTTTCTCAGGTCTATCCTTCATCTTCTATCGTGCGTGATTTAGACTAAGCCCTCAGTTGCGAGGACCGTCATTTTATATTCATCTCTGCCTGAAGTGGAGATACTTATTATTGGTTTCTGAAAGAATGAGGGATATAACAGATCAATGCCATTATCCTGAATTGCACTTAGAAGACACAGGTAGTGTAGCTGTTGAATCGATGGTCTCAGGAGCACGGAAGCAAAGCTATATTTGGGGCTACCACAGGCTTGCCAGAGGACTCTGCGGGTATTTCCATCTAAAGATGATAGCCAGGATAAAAGCTACAGAAGCATCAATGGTCATGATAAAGCTTATAACACAGAGAGTTGTCTTAATTGCTCTTCGAAATGAAGCAGACCTTCAAAACAAAATCTGATTGTTAAGACCAAGATCGCCAATCTGCCTGGCCACCTGTCCTGGAGCTGAGCACCATGGGCCCGAGCATCAGGGTGCCCGTGTCCCATTGCTAAACACGGGCTTCAGGAGTCTCCTCTCTGTGCTTCTGCACCAGCACTGTAACTGCACTCCCTATGTACTCATTCCTTTATGCTTGGTTGACATGCTCTCGGCACCAGAAATTTTGCATCTGCCTATCAAAATACTTTGGCACCTCGAAGATAATTAAATGTATTGGGTATAAAGTTATCCAAATATAACTGTCTCTCTGTTGTTGGTCTATTTTTTCCCCCACTCGTATCTCCTACACATTTTTCTCTTCAAGTTTATTTTATTTTATTGATCCATTTGTATTTATTTCCTTCCTCTCTCTCTGCCTTCCTTGTACTCACTAGAAAACAACTAGAAAACAACTTAGTTTTCTAGTTAGTTTTCTAGCACAGCTCAGTCCAGAGGAAAGCATACTCTCTTGCTGCCCCCCTCACTAAGATTAATGCTTTTGGAGAAGAGAAGCTGAGGCTGACCGAGCCTACGCTTGCTGCAGGTTTCTGTCCTGCCTTAGCTACTAAAGGCATCTCTCCGAGAGGAGATGGGCAGACAGCTCTACAAGTGCCTACCCTTGCTTTGTCAGAAGCAGCAGCCTCCTATTTGCAATGGGAGCCCAGCAAACCTGACCACATGGCTTCATCCATGTAGAGTGGTCTTCTACTCTGTATTTCTCCATCTTCACCTGTGCTGGTACCGTGGGGCTGGTGGGTCTGCTTTCCGAGAGAGAGCTCCAACTCCATCTCTGGCATGCAGATGTATGTGCGAGAGCCCTAGCTCCCCTGCCAGCTGGAGGCACTTCAGGGCACTTTTGAAAGGTAGGTTCAACCAGACGTGGAAACATACCTCTGAGTTTCATACAAGTGTTGCTTTGTTGGGGCGAGGCTTTTACTCTAAGGGATGTAAACCTCCATAGGCAAATCTACACAGACAGTTACTACTGCACGGGCATCCCAGGACAGTGATTGATCCAGTAAGACCCCTACATAGCTAAATACAGTCTGTCAAGGTGATTTCTATCCAAGCCGGACTGATATTTAATTAGCCTCCTCCCCATCGAAATGCTGACCTTGGTTTGGCACAGGGAAAGCAGAGAATTGTGTATCTGGCCAGAGCACCTCATTGCTGCTCCAGGAGCTGACGGGCGAGGTATTAATAGCTGGAAATGAAAAATGGAAAATGGGAGTCCAAAATGGAGCAGCAGCTTTCTCTACCTGCTGTTTCCTTCCTCTCCTTTTCCCCCTCCTCTGAAAACTGTTGCTTGCAGGCTGAAAGATGGAATAAAACATGCAGGAGTACAACTGCCTTTTCATCACTTTAAGCTTGGGATAAATATTCCGGACAACTCAGCCTACGTTGCAGAATACAGGAGGTATCTCCAGCATTAACTTTTTGTCGAATTGAAAACTGCCAATTTATTCCTGCTGTTTTGTCTTTCAACCACTTGCTAATCCATGGCAGAAATTTACCTTCTATCTTGTGACTACCTGGTTTCTTTAATAACTTCTTGGAAGACAAAAGCTTCTGAAAGTCCAAAGAAATTGTCAAGTATAAAATCTTTATTTGCTGAAAATGAAGTGCTGCTAGATCTACAAGATCTCTGCCAAATTTGGCTAGCATATGTCTTAATCTCTTTCAAAGAGGGGTCCAGATCTTCTTAGTAAGCTAAACTAGAAGTAAAATTAAAAATATAAAAATCTCTTTGTGTAAAGAGAGTTTCCTGAACCTAGTACATATGTGCTCTGTATCTATACTTTATGAGTCAATACCAAAATGACTTTTTCATCTTTGCCTATATTTAAAAATGTTTTATAGGAAAAGGTAGTTAAAATCATGCCTTTTGATGTCTTCAGAAAGGTTTTCGGTTGCTTAAATATTACCATATGGGGTTCCCAAATACAGGGCATCATCAGCCTATGAATGATTTAGAAGCAAAACTGGGACTGAAGTCAGGACATAAGATAATCTGAACAGCTTGATGGTGAAACAAAGAAGAGTAAGGAGGAAAAACTGGTCATAGTGACGTGCCCCATCCTTTGTGTTACTTCCGAACTTTCCCTCCCAATACAGCTTGCGCTCACGGGATGAGATGGATGCAGGATATCGGTCAGTCCTAGCAGCTTTTGGTACAAACGGGACTGAGACCAGAAGGAGGAAAGCACAGAACAGGCAAGCAGTGCGGTGGGATGGATGGTAAGCACCTTCCAGGGGGAAGCCTGAAAGGAAAGGAAGCTGGGAAGAGACTGGCATGCTCCTCAACATTTTGGGCACCTCCACCCAGGTTTGGAAAGATTTGGAGGCTGTTCCCCAGCCTTGGGGAACTCTTGGACGTGGTTAAGCCATCTGTGCTGCTTTCCGATCACGAGAAATAGGTGAGCTTGCCTTCTCTGTAGCTATCCGGTAGGCAGCTGTTGCTCCAAATATGCACCAAGAAGGCAAAGCGGGGAAGCAGAAGTCTCAGATGGTTGGTGCCGAGAAATGTTGGAAGAGATATTGCACCTCGGGCGTCAGAGTTTAAGAAAATCTGCCTGCATTATGGGTTAGGGTTGGCTTATCTCGGCATGGGTCCAAAGGCACCGCTGCCCTTTGGCAGATCTGCTCACAGCTGGGGTATTATGGAGCCATTTGGGCTGGAAGGGACCTTAAAGCCGACCCAGTTCCAGCCCCCCCGGGCTGGGATGCTGCCCACCGGAGCAGGTTGCTCAAGGCATCACCCAGCCTGGCCTTGAGCACCTCCAGGGATGGGGCACCCACAGCCTCTCTGGGCAGCCTGTGCCAGCCTCAGAGCCTCCCTTTTTCACCCAAAAACCTCCCTGGGGGGGCTGCCGGGCTCCCCCCGAGCCCGGGGCGGCCGGCGGGGGGCAGCCTCCGCCCGGCCCTGGCGGAGCCTCCGCGGGCGCGCAAGCCCCGTGATGTCAGGGGGCGGGGAGGAGGCGGCTCTGCGGCTGCATGTGTGTGTGTGTGTGAGTGTGTGAGGGTGTGTGTGAGAGGGTGTGAGTGTGTGAGGGTGTGAGTGTGTGTGTGTGTGAGGGCGTCTGACACGGGGTGGCGGTGTGACGGCGGGGCGTCGTCATCTGCATTCACATGGGGGAGGCGGGGGCATCCGCTTGAAGCCCCCCCCCCCCTCCCCCTAAAAATCACCCCCCCCCTCTCCCCATCATCATCCTCCTCATCCTCCTCCTCATCATCATCCTCCTCCTCCTCCTCCTCCTCATCGCCTCCGCGGCCATGACTTCGGCCGAGCAGACCGTTACGTGGCTGATCGCCCTGGGCGTGCTGGAGTCGCCCAAGAAGACGGTGGCCGACCCCGAGGCTTTCCTGCAGTCCTCCCTGAAGGACGGCGTGGTGCTCTGCCGCCTCCTCGAGCGCCTGCTGCCGGGCTCCATCGACAAAGTAAGCGGCTGCCCGGCATGGCGGGGCCGGGCGGGGGGGGCTGCACCGCCTTTGTGCGGCCTCCGACACCGCCCCCGGGGTGCCGAGCTCCCCCGTGGGGGCACCCGGCTGCTCGGGGAGCCCCCCAACCCCTCCCCGCCCTCCCCACACACCCCCGCCGTTCCCAATCGTAAGAACGACCCCCTGGTTTGAGGTGTTCTTGTTGCTTTTTTTTTTTATTATTTTCGGTGGGCTGCGGTGCCCTACTGGGGAAAGTTTCCCCCTGGGGATGAGCGAAGGGCACTCCCCATGTTGGTGGAGGGAGGGGGGTTTCAACTTTTTTGGTTTTCGGGGCTTCCTCGCGTCGCCCGCTGAGCCACCGAGTTTGGGAGCCACCAAGTTTGGGAGCCACCACTCAGAGTTTGGTAGGGCGCCGGGCTCGGTGTGCCGCACACGGGGAGTTGTCGCCGCTTTGCGTTGCGCCATGGCACCGAGGTCCAGGACTGGCGTCCCCTGGGCTCAGTGGGGTCATTCCCGTCCCCGTGAGCAAAGTGGGGACACGGAAACCAGCCAGGAACGCCACCAAGATGATTAGAGGGATGAGACCTCCTCCATGAGCAACATGGGAGCCACCACGGGTGACGGGCAGAGCTGCCCGGGATGGCCGCCACCACCTTTCCCCTCCAGTTGCCAGCTGCATGTTGGAGGTGAAAACGCTGCGCGGCAGCTCCAAGGCTTTGGGTGCTGAGCTGTGAGGTAGGGAGAGGCTTTGGGGAAGGTCCTTCCCCTTCTGGAGGTGTCAGCCAGCCTGGTGGGACGGTGCCCTGAGCTTGTCATGAGGAACAGGCTCTACGGCAGGCTCGAAAACAAACACGAGCATGACAGAGAGAAGTGCTGGAAGAGTGTTTCCCAACTTCACGTGCTTTTCTCTGTACGGTATTGCCAGGAGTGGCTCTGCTGATGTGAACGAGAGGTTCTCTCTTGTTTTCACTTCAGAGCAGCCAACACCTCAGGTGTTGGGGTCCCTTCCCGACCCCAAGTCCAGGGGAGGCTTTGCAGAGGGGCACAGCTGCCCGCAGCCTGCCCTGTGCCCAGCGGGGCGCACCAGGAGCTGTCTGTGGGGTGCTAGGATCTGTCCTGTGCACGTCGGTGTGGACCTGGTGGTGTGGAGACACGGGGTCTGGCAGCAGGTGGTGGTGGGCAGGCTGGGACCGCTGGGAGAGGTGAGGAGGAAGAGCTGCCGTGGGAGGAAGGCTGCTGCTTCTCCGCCAGACAGGGCATGGGGCAGGTAGCTGCCCGAGGTCCCATGCTGGTCTGAGGTCCCTTTCTCCTCTGGCTTTAGTTTAGTCTGGGGGGAAATCACTTTTTCTGCCCCTTTTTCTTCTTTTTTTGAAGGGCTATTTCTTTGCTTACCTGTTTTGTGAGGGGGTCCCAACTTATTTTTGTGGGTCTTTCCCACTGTACTTTCTAACTCACAGATGCATCTGAAGGACTCATGAACTCATTTTCCAATCCAACTGTGTGAATATTTTCTCTGTAGCTTCAGAGTGTATACCACACAGGCTGGCAGTGAGAAAGTAGTGTAAGTCTGAAGGAGGTATAACTGAGATATTTCCATAATACTTTTTCTTTCTTTTTTTTTTTTTCTTCTGCATTGCTAATAAGACATAAAATTTGCATCCTTCCCTGAATTCAGCTATTTTTTTCCATGCCTTTTTTTGCTACTGCTGTTATTTATGCATTATTTTTATCCTGAGAGCATTTTAAATATGAGCCCTTTTATTAGCTATTTGTCGTGAAAGCTGACACTTCAAATTGGGCTTTTTTTGAGGTTTAAACAATACACAGTTTGGCCCACAGATGTAG
This sequence comes from Netta rufina, assembly GCF_964035555.1. Classification (NCBI taxonomy): domain Eukaryota; kingdom Metazoa; phylum Chordata; class Aves; order Anseriformes; family Anatidae; genus Netta; species Netta rufina. The sequence goes on along the minus strand of NC_140123.1, from coordinate 61,218,291 downwards.
GCTGATTCAGCTCTCAAACTCATTTAAGATCGGAACTTTCTATAAATACCTGACATCAGCAGGCACTTTGAAGACTGACAGAGCTCCCTTTCCTGTAAATACAAAGTAGCAACTAAAACCAAAAAGAACCTTAAAAAAATATACAAATTAAAAATAAGCAGGAATGTTTATCAGTTTCTTGAAGATGTTTTCTAGAAAATGCTTTAAGTTCATTTCTTTCTTCCCAAAATTGTTTAGAAAGAGGACTCGATATGTGTAGGAATGTAATAGTACATTTTTTGGCATTTTGTGCTTTTAAAGCGTCTGGGTACCCTGCGAGTAATTAGTAGAAGAATTTTAATAAATAAAAGGTTGTTTGACCATAAAAGGAATAAAGCACTTGAAGGTCAAAGAACAGATTTTTCTTCAGTCGATAAAAACAAATTGGTGGGTTTGAAGGCTGGGTAGCGTGCTCTTCCTTTGGACTGCTTTGTAGTTGTGCGCCGTCTTTGCACAGAATAACTTCTTGTCAGGAAGCTTTGGCTACGTTTGCTTACATGACAGTCATCTGTCCTGGAGAAGAGCAGAAGACAGATATTAAATTGAGCTGATTCCAGGATCTGTGAATGAAAACACGTTGGAAAGTGATGTTATTGTGAATTGTGTCTCTCACTTTGGGGCTGCTCTTGGACATCCCTGTGATTCCTTTGCGTTTCAAGGGAGGACGTGCTGAGGTAAAGCAGGAGGGCTGGGTTGGGCGGTGTGATGGTACTGCTGAGCAACCTGTGCCTGGGGAACAGGATAAGGGAAAGAGAGAAAAGGGAGAGCTGTTACCGAACCCAGCACCCTGTGCCCAAATCCAGCGGTGTCTCGGCTCTTGTAAGTCCTTGAGGAGTCGCACTAAGATCATGTTTGAATGAAGCCAGGGTTTCGAGTTACAGCTTCTCGCCCCCGCGCTGTAGAATTGAGTGGCTCAGAGGGCCAGGGAGAGGATCGCCGTGGAGGTATCACGGCGCGATACTGCTCGCTGCGTGGATGCTTTTCATTGCAGAGATCATTCTCCAAACCAATCCCTCCACTGCAGACCCGTTTGACCCACTTTTGACATTGTAAATAGAGATTAGAACTGGGGCGGGAATTTTCCTTGTCATATTAGACTTCGCGCTCCATTAAGTTTCGTTTGTACTTTCATTTTTTTCGGCTGGTTGTTCGACTGATAAGCGTGTCTTTGAGGACAGCTCCATTCGCCTGAAGAAGAAAACAGGGAAGATGCCTCAGGGGAAGGAGTCTGGCTCTTGGGGTCAGCCCAGCATCGAGCACTGCGTCCAGGGGCTGATATCTGTGGCATGTGGGGAGCCTGGTGTCGGTGTTTGGTTATCTGTTGGCACCGTGACAGGATTGGTGGGAGGTTTGAGGTTGAGGTCTTTGGTGGAAAGAGGCATTCTGGGTTTTAATTTAGGAAGAAATGGCTCCCAAGGCGAAAGGATTGCTCTACGTGAGGCCCCAGAAGGAGGGCCCAGGCTGCGGTGGCCATCTTGTCAGCCTTAGGACAGGTGCAAGCAGCAGGTGAAGGCAGGGCTCACTCGGCTCTGGTTTCACATGGACATCTCGGGGCCGAGTATTTCTGTCCTGGCGAGGAGGATGGACCTGACCGTGGTGTTTCAGGCATTGCAAAGCAAGGGAAGGTGCTTAGGAGGACCATTAATAACCAGCAGTGCTTTTGCAGCCAGGTGCCTCAGCGGAGCGCGCGGGCCAAAAGCCTGCCCTCACTGAAACCACAGGGACGGTGCTGCCGCAGCAGGTCAACCTAGGGCTAGACCAGGGACATGAGAAGCTAAATCTGCATTTCAACGTGCATATGCTCTCTCCCCCGGGCAACAGTCCTCAGGCAGAGCCTCCCGAGGAGATTATTTGTGCTTCTGGCAAGAATAATCCCCGCCGGGCAGCTGCGCCTGCGGGCAGGCCGCCGTGTGGCCGCTGTGCGTGCGGGTGGTGCTGCTGCGGGGCGGAGGAGCCGCGAGGGTGAGCCTGGCTCTTGGGGAAGGTTAGCCCAGGTGAGAGCATTAAAACGCCTTTTTCCTAAATAGGGCTCATTCTCTTAAGTGCTACTGTGAGCTTCCTCGTGGGATCGTTTGGTCTTATTACGGAGTTGTCATTGACCACGCTGTCAGTCACCACGTTGCTCCTGCTGCCTTGTGAGCACAGGAGTACAGGAGGGTCGCTGATGGAGAGCGCTACTGCTTTTTGCATTTATTCACTGGCTGTGTAACTGTGGTGGCTGTGATGTTGTCCAGAGAAACGCGGTATGCTGAGGAAGCAGAGGACCTGTGTCTGCATTTGGTGTCCCTTTCTCCTTCAAATATCAGACCTTCGTACAGCTGAAAGATCTAGGCTGAGTTAAATAAGGGAATGCCAGACCCAGAGAAGAGGGGGAAATTTGTGAAAGTATTTGTGAGGAAATCATTTTTGTGAGAAAAATACAGAGAGAGTGTAGTTTTGCCGATCTCACCCTCTTTAACATCCTTTTTACAGCCCCTAGATGTGTTCTTTCTAGGTCTGCATGTAATACGGACAACAGAAGAGGTGATACTGTAGCCCTTGGGTACCCAGACCGTCCTCCGAGCACCACATCTCTGTGGGGAAGAGGAGGAGCTTTGGGGTGCTGTCAGTGCTCTCCCTGTGGTTAATACAGCATGCTAGGGGGCAGAGTGCAGCGCATCGTTCAGGTGACGATGTCTACGACTGTAACTTGGAAAAACCTTGGAAAAAACTGCATGTCTGGCCTTACAGTGAAGTTTACACATTTTATAGATATAAGTATACATTTATTTAAAATTCCCCTAGCTCTGTTCCTCCCTGCAGACCTTGTGGGTAGAGTCCCCTCTTGGCCCACTAAACGCTGTTCGGGTCCAGGAGCATTCGGGTCTCCATTTTCCAGCTCTGCAGCAAGCACCATAGGAAAATGCTGGCAGCTTGCCCGGGGCAGGGTCTCCGCTGTAGGGTTTTTGTAGGCCCGTGGAGTATTTTCACACACGCAGAGGGGGGAAAAAAGCCGTCAAGTCCTACGCCCCCAGCCGATGCAGCTGTGCTGACAGAGCGGTGCTTTAGTTGGCTGCGTCGATGTCACTGGGGGAAGCGGTACGGTTAGACTGGCAGAGGAATTCCCTCTCTGGCATATGTTACATCCACACGGAGGAGCGATGCCAGCACCGCTAGCAGCAGAGCTCTTCCAGTGTAAACAAACCCTGAGCGATTGGACTCCTGCAGCCCTTGCGCACGCTGCATCTGAACAGCGGCGCTGCCTGCCGCACCGGGGGCACTGCAGGGGGCCGTGGGAGGGGGTGCAGCACCCCTGCTTACCGGCCTCCGCTGCTGACAGAGCTCCCAAATTACCCCTTCAGCTGGGTTTCGTCGGCTGCTGCCCCAACGCTGCTGGCAGCTGGAGCAGCACGTCACGGTGCTTCGCCCACTCCAGCTCCAGGGAATGCTCCGCATCGTCAGGGGTCGCTCCTGGAGCCCAGCAGCCGCGGGCTGGTAAAGTCACAGGGGGCTGCGACAGCTGCCTGCTAGCTGCTGCCACCTTTTCTTTTAAATAGACAAGAAAATAAGGAAAAAAAAATGGTGGCCAGGGGGATGTAGGACTAGGAATTTTTGGAAACGGTGGAAATATTACTTGTGCAGTTGTAACCAGACCTCCTGTGTGCCGATGTGTGATGCTTTATGCATTTATGCATTCTCACATGCATGCGTGTCAGCAGACTCAGCCTGATCTAGTTCACAAGGTGGGCCTGCAGGTGGATTGTAATTGCAGTTGCAAATGCAACTCTCAGTCTTGTATTTGCTAAGTTTTACAGGCTTGGCATTCTCTGTGCTGTCTTACAGGGTTTTTTTTATTTGTTTGTTTGTTTGCCTTTTTTTTGTGTGTGTGTGAAATCTAAAAATATAATGGAAACTTCTGAAAACAAAGCTGTAGCATCTGGAACACCACGATGCCCTTAACTTACTGTGTTTGTATCTTAGGGAGTGATCAAATACCTGTCCCATGGAAGTCTGTTTGTAGACTTTGATGGGAATTTGACCAGGGTCCAAGGAAGGTAACAAAAATCCAGTACTTCCACGGCAGAGAACATACTGTTTTCCTGAGCGTTGTTTAATACAGGTGCAGATCTGAAGGGATGATCTCAAACAGCTGTATCAGTCTCACGGTATCATTTCCACAAGGCAGTTTAAAGAGAAAAGTGGCTCTCGGTGTTGTGTAAGACTCAGAGAACCAGTTTATCAAGGCAGCCACAGAAGTGGTTGGCATTTTAAGAGGGCTGTAAATTTCCTTCCCAGACTTGCCAGCATTAGCTGAACTTGGTGTTTTGAGGGCTGTTTCCAACAAAGGGGCATTTTTGAACACGTGCAGAAAAAGAACTTGGAGATAGAGAAGTCTTCAGACAACCAAAGTGCTCCTGCTCCAGCTGCTCTAACGGGGTGGAAATCGAGGGAGCAGGGAGCTGTGGCTGGTGAGCTGGTATGGCCCACGGGATGGTCAAGGAAGGGTGGTAGGCTCCTGATCAGTGGGATAAGGTTGCAAGGCAAAAAAGTGGGGCTAAACGTGGGACTGGAATTGCTGGGTTGAAAGGTGGCTTGATTCTTGGTTTACTTCAGTCTGGGTGTCCTTCTCAGCATACAAGCCATTTAGGTTGTATTTTAAGGCACCTACCTTCCCTTCTTGGGTCTGTGGATAAGTTTTCTGAGTGAGCACTGCGAATTTAAAAATCTGGTTGCTGGAGTATGTGGCTTGTGAGAGTCTTCTGTTGGATCCAGCTCTCACTTTGTACACTGTGTCTGCTGCTGGGTTTTCAGAGCACGGGTTTCCCTGTGCCAGAGTGCAGGTGTGTAGCACACAGCAGCTGCTGTGCTGCTGATTATTAAAACTTTCTGGGCAGCAAGTTTTATAGATTCGGAAAAATCAGTACTAAAGAGCCACTGTACAGCAGAAACAAACTCAATGTGAGGTCTGGTGCTCCATCAAGGTGCCTACAGCCCAGAATGTGTCTTTCTACTTTCTTTTTTCTGCTGTGACTGTGGCTCCGTGCTCCTTTCTTTACTGTTCCTGCTGGATCCGACTGATGCGGATGGGTGCTGTGGGAAGGAGGGACAGAGCAGGAACCCGAAAGCTGTTGGTGTCTCTGCCCCAAGGGATGGGCCCTTATGGTCAGTGTCTTGGGCGGATACGGTGCAAAAAAGACCACGGGCAGAATGAACAGGAAAAATGATCGGCACGTAGTGACAGAGGACAGCGCCCTCGTCCATAACACGTCCCCTTATGATTTCATTCTTCTGTAATGCTCTTTGAAGTGCAGGACTGCCTCTTTACAGGAATTTTTCCCCTAGCGTGCCTGCTTGGAGGCTGAGTCTTTGAACTCTGGACTCAGGAAGCCACGCTCCTGGCACAGAACATTTTCAAGTGTCTGCTGGACACACCTGCTAGTTGGCAGGTACCCCTTCTGTTCGCTGCTGGTTCTGCTTTCTTCTCACTGGGACAGTCTCCCTTCGTACCAAACTGTGTTGTACATATCGTATGCCGTGCTAGATAAATGACTGAATGACAGCAAGTTTCCTACACAGCAGTTCCAAAAATCAGTCTCTTCCTACTGCCTTCACTCCAGTTTGTTTGAAAGACCTCTCTTATGTTGGCCCATTTTGCTCATCAGATGAATGCGAGTGCACAGCCAGTTTTCCATACAGGGAAGTAGAAGACATCAGCAGCTATTAATTTATAGATTTTACTCTTTGCAATTGAAGGGATATATTTTTGCATTTTAAACTCATTTATAGTTATACATTCCTTGCTTATTTTCTTGGCATACTTTCGTTGTCCAACAGGTAGCCTTTTTCATTTTTCCTGAGACAGCCCCTGTCATTCCTTTTCCCAGTAATTCCTGTCTCTGCTTTGCCCTTCTTTATGCATTTGTTGTTGTTGATTAACATCGCAGAGTTAAACTGAATCAAAACAGAGGTAATTCTAGCTGGGCACCATCTATTTGTATCATACATTTTTTACCCTCCAGAGAAGATGGAGAACAATGTAGTCCACTTCTTGACAGCTGCGGTGCCTCGCATGCGTGTCCTTGTTGAACTACCCATCATTTCTGGAACTATTCCCCGAGGGATGAAGGCTTAATCAGAACCTGTCCCTGAACCACGAAGTGGTTGAGGCTGTTGCTGCCGCTCTGTGCATTACCTCCGCTCATCGCGCTGGATTCCTCTGTGGAGCCCCGGTCCCTAATTAAGAATCTGTCAGGTCCCTCTGGAAGTCCTGTCTTTTCTAATTACAGTTATTCTTTTTTATTTGTGTTACTCTAGCACGTAGAGGTTCCAGTTGGACACTGAGGCTTCTTTGTACTGCGGGTGGTATAGGCTTGTAACAAGATGACAGCCCCTGCTAATGAACTGACAGCGCTGGGCTGTGACAGCAAGAGGAGGAAGCAAACACCGGCGAGGAAAGCATGCAACCTCTTCTTTTCATTGCCTTTACGTACATGCAATCGGCTTTCTGTTAAGCTAAGTAATGTTGGAGTATGACCCTCTTTGGTTTTGGTTTATTTATTCTGGCTTTCTGAACGTGTTTGGTTTCTTTCGGGCAGACTAATCCTTGCCTGCCTGTGCTCTGCTTGCATTTATGCTGCGTTGTGAATAGTCCGTGGGCTATAAATGCTACCTGTGTCGCTGCCTGTAATGGGATCAAGTGTCTGCTACCACAGGTGTAATTTTAACACTGACTTGGCCCACAGAATTGAACTTGGAGATTCGCTCAGAGGTTCTGTGTGTGCCGCTCGGGTCATCGTGCTTCTTGGTAGAAGATTGCTGGAGTCACATTGAGGTTTCCCAGATAAATAACCTAATGGATTTGCTTCTTTTTATGGGATCATTAACACTTCACATTTCCAGCAGGATACAAATGCTGCGATATTTTTAGATTCTTTACCCATATGCTTCTGTCTCCCGTTGGATAAAAATGCCACTGTACCCACGGAGCTGAGAAGATGTAGCCTGCTTGTGTCACCCTCCTGTACTGCTCAAGTCCATTACCCTCCCTTGTTTTGACAGAGAAAACAAATTATTTTAAAAAGATTTACGATAACTTATTCTATTCTTTTTGAGGGAAGATGATTTTTAACAGCAAACATGCATTTGAGTTCTGGTTGGACTGAGATTTCACAGACATATCTGGCATGTTTTTTTTTTTTCTTATTGTTTCTTTAATCAGAAGTTTTTGCCCTCTAAATCAGGTGTCCTTCCTAATCCTTTTTTGTTTTTGACCTATTCCCTGGTACTGTGAAATCTTCTATGAGGTATGTGCAGTCTCTTCTGAGGTAGTCATTTACATATCTGGGTTTCTCGCCATTACTGAATTTGGTGCTTAACTTATTCAGCACTTTGGGAATAAGGAGTGTTAAGTTGAGACACCTGACTACATTATGAAGCAAGAAGCTTGTTTCTTTTAAGAGAAATCTAGATTTCAAGTGATTTCTTGTTAGATGTTATTCTTGCTTGGAGATCAAGGGTAATTTTAAGCTTAAGGATGAAGAGGCCTTGATGAGGTAGAAGCAACCAAGAAATAGTGGGTGCTAAAAAAGGGATGAGGCAGTATGACCTGTAAAGGGAGATCAAAACCAGATATTTTGCAACCAGTATAAGAAAAAAGTTACAGATTGCAACTCTGTAATTACTGTGTGTCCCATGTTAGACAGCAATATGAGGCAGGAGCATGCCAGAAGCATAAGCCAGGAGTTACTAACAGAATTCTCCAGAAACATTTCTAACAGCGGGTGTTGGGATCATTAGCTAAGTGTGAGATTGCCTAAGAAAATTAAGAAGTAAATTAATTGGAGCAATCAAAACATGTAGCAAACAATAAACACAAAACTGGCAAAAACAATGCAAGGGGGATGAAGCTCATCATATTTCCGAGGGGGTTCTGTTTCTGTTTGTATCTTTTCCAAACTTACTGTGATTCCCATTTAGGCTGTTGTACTCACGTCAGACTTCTTTGGCACTCCCTTTACGTTTTTTATAATGAAAGGGTTATGGTTATTCCTAACCCACAGCAGTATATCATAGTACCAAACAATTGGAGGAGCTTGGTGTGTGTGTGTGCTTGCTTGAGAAAAGGAGACTTCTTCCTGTGCCTGGTGACAGGATGAGGGGGAACGGGCTAAAGTTGCATAAAGGGTGTTTTAGGTTGGATATTAGGAAGAACTTCTTTACTGAGAGGGTTGTGAGGCATTGGAATGGGCTGCCCAGGGAAATGGTGGAGTCACCATCCCTGGAGGTCTTTAAAAGACGTTTAGAAGTTGAACTTAGTGATATGGTTTAGTGGAGGACTTGTTAGTGTTAGGTCAGAGGTTGGACTCGATGATCTTGAGGTCTCTTCCAACACAGACGATTCTGTGATTCAGTTGATATTGATAGCAATTCCTTGTATGATGAAATAGAGGCATTCATTTAAAATTAATCTGAATTTTGTGATTAGAAAGTGAAAGCGACTTGTGTTTTACATACCTTTGTTCCAGGTTCAGCCTGTCATGCTGTTGTGCTTGTGGTACCACAGGGTCAGAAATATCTGTGATGCTCTACTAGCTCTGCAGGAAGGCCCTACCTTGGTTCTGGCTTGATGCAGTGTTTGGAGGCAGCCTTGTGCTAAGTTTCAGGCACTCTGGATGCCCATCATCTGGAGACGACGGATTATGTGTGAGTTTGTGTTGCCTTGACACACGTGTGCGTGTAACAAAACTTCCTTTCCAGCGACCTTATTGCTCTTTACAGATACCTTAAAGGAGGCTGTAGCGAGGTGGGGGTTGGCCTGTTCTCCCACATGCCTGGTGACAGGACGAGTGGGAATGGGCTAAAGTTGCGCCAGGGGAGTTTTAGGTTGGATCTTAGGAAGAACTTCTTTACTGAGAGGGTTGTGAGGCACTGGAACAGGCTGCCCAGAGAAGTGGTGGAGTCACCATCCCTGAAAGTCTTTAAAAGACATTTAGATGTAGAGTTTAGGGATATGGTTTAGTGGGGACTGTTAGCGTTGGGTCAGAGGTTGGACTCGATGATCTTGAGGTCTCTTCCAACCTAGAAATTCTGTGATTCTGATTCTGTGCTGTGTAGGCAAAGGATGCGATGGCTGGCAGAGCCACCTTTGCCTTCAATGTCTTAAAGTGCACTTTTGCTCTTGGCTTTGCTGCTCAAGCAGAGCTACGCGTCCAGGGCTCCGGGTCTGGTTACCTCATGGTTTGAGCAGTGTTTTCAGTGGTAAAGTGCTTCGTAAGAACTCAATGGTGATTTATTTATTTTTTGTGGGGGTGAGACGATGCTTACACACACAGACACACACACACACAGCATTTGAGTGGCGGTGAGTGTGTGCAGCGTGTGTCTGGCTCCTGTGGGCACCTGGAAGGGGACACCTCCTGGCTGAGTCCCCTCAGGGCTCTCCCCTTCCTCAGGCGCCTTCAGTGGGCTGGGACGCGGCGTTTCCTCACACCACCTCCGGAGCCACGCCGGGTGAAGCCAGCCGGCCGCGGGCTGGGTTTTTAATCCCTAATTTTAACAAGCAGCGAGCGTGCCCACAGCCTTCCCCTTCCCCTTTCCCTTCCCTTCATCCCGCCCCGTGTGGGGGCGGGCTCCTGCCCCGCCCGCCATTTCCTGCGCTCCCTGTTTACTTCCCGGGTCGAGCCCTGCCCAGCCGCCGCCGCCGCCGCCCGCGGAGGGGAGGGGAGGTGAGGGGCGAGCCGGGGGGGATTAAAAAAAAAAAAAAAAGAAAAAAAAAAGGATGGTAAAAGGGATGGAGGGGAGGACCCCGCGCTGAGCACGGCCGCCTCTTGCCTTGCAGGTGTTCCCGGAGCCGCGCACGGAGGCCGAGTGCCTGAGCAACATCCGCGAGTTCCTGCGGGGCTGCGCTGCCGCCCTCCGCCTGGAGGTGAGTGCGGGGGGACGGGGGGACGGGGCCGCCCCGCCACAAGATGGAGGCGCCCCGGGGGGGGGGGGGGAACGGCTGCTGGCACGGGGGAAGATCTGAAACATGCCTTTTTTATTTTAATTCTATCCCGTTCCTTGTGAAATAAGGCTTGATGCCCCCTAAAAAAATAAAAATATCTTCTAAAATCGAGAGGGCAAATAAAATGTGAGGCAAATAAACCCCCCCCCCCAGGGTTGGCTTTTCAGGAGCCAGCTTTGTGTTGTCTTAAGCCTTCAGATTTGCCTCACAGCTGCTGTTTTTTTATAATTTTAATTTTAATTTTTATTTTTAACACCTGTGTGAAGTCATATTTTGAGCTTTCACGTGTGGGAGCCGATCTAAGGTTCAAGTAGTGGATGTGTATGAAGCAGAGTGGGGCGGTGAGGGAGACACATCGAGTCTCCCTTCAGAAATAAATGCAGTATTGCAAACGTGAGAGCCAAAGGTGGCAGAAAACCACCACGGATATCCATCTCTCTTCGCTCATCCCCTCAGGCAGGTCTCTCACCAAGCTTGGAGTCATTTCAGTGGTACCAGGCTGGGAGCAGGCAGCGTTGCAGCTCGGTCTTTTGTAGCCGCGGTGAGCTTTTGTCAGCTCTTGTGCTGAGAAGGTGAAAAAAAAAAGATTTTAAAAAAAAAAAAAGATAATTTTGGTCTTCCTCTCAGAACCTGAATATTTTTTGGGCATAACCAAATTGTTGACGTGGCCTCAGGGGCTTCTCAGCCAGATTGCCGGAAACTCCTTTCTTCTGCCTTCCAGCTCAGCGTGTCGGAGCAGGAATCGTTCCCAAGCTACCAGGAGAGGTGAGAGGCTGGCAGGAAGGGGCACAAATGCCTGGGCGTATGGAGCCTTCTGTGCGAGCCTTACGAACTCTGGTTGTGCTCCCAGGTTGGCTGTTCCCTGTTGTTTTCTCATTAATTTCTCCAGCCCCCTAGCTGTGGCCAAAGATGAGAGGAATGGCAGCCCAGACTCAACAAGTGGGTATCTGGTAGGACCGCTGAGCCTGGGCTCTTTTTCCTGCCTCCTTTAACAAGGTGTGAGTCAGCCCTCGTGGATCTCTGCCTCGCTCGCTGTGGGAACTGGGGAGGTGCCATAGCTTCTCCGTGCAGTGTCTGTAACGCTGCCTTGCTGGTGGTCAGGCTTTAGAAGAGGCTGGTTGCTTGCTTTGAAGGTTGCCTTCGGTTTTTGCACTGAGTGAAGAGCATCTCTGGAAACTGTGACAGGGATTTTTTTCAGGGACAGATTATCTCAGAGGGCAGATTCACCACTGAAGAGTTAATGGTGAGTATAAATGATTGATAAACCAGTGGCTGTGATCATTGAAACAGAAGAGACATGTGAACAGTGCAGGTATCAGAGGGAGCTCTGGAATGGTGCTGGGAAATGCGACCTTGTGAATGTGATTTTCCTACGTGTTCCTTGTGGAGCTTTGCATGGCTCTACTTGAGACTGGTGTCGAGTTATATGTGGCCAGGTTGGGTGATTTTCTGTAGGGTTTTTGGAGTGTGGTACAAAGACAGCACTGGGTTGCTTAGCCAAGGGTCAGCCTTGCACAAGCACTTCTAGTTCCTAGATCTGAAGTAGTCACAGGTGTAGTAGAACTGTAACTTGATGAAGCTGTCAGAGATCCTTGCTTCTTAGTCTGTGTGGCTCTGCCTTTGGAGCCTCTGTTATGGCACATTTGAGAACTTGATGAATGGCTGTGGTAGATAGAGGGCTGTGCTGCAGTAGCTGTTTTTTTTTTTTTTTTTTTTGAACGTTTTCCTATATTATGTCCATTTATGGAGGATGTGATGGCTGCTGCCTTCCTACCATAAAGATAAGGAACAGAGGTGAGAAATGTTCATGGCCTGGGAATGTTCAGGTGTCTGAAAGTTACCATCTTCTTCCTCTCCTCAGTAAGTCTGAGCAGTTAAATTGCATATCCAGAAAGGATAGCTCAGATGCTAATGAGGACCCCTGTTCCTCAAAGGGAACCAATGGCTCCTTTTTGCCCCTGCAGTACTTGATGTTTAAGTGTTCCAGAGCAAAATGAATGCTTACTCTGGAGTTTGCAGTAATAATTTGTAAGTTGAAATCTGTGTTGGTAAGGCAGAAATAGTTTCAATAAATATTCAGAAGATTGTTCTGTAAGTATTGTCTTTTAATACTTCTTTAAAATAAAGATTTCTCATGTATGCATTAAAAACTGAGACCTGTTCGTGAAAAAATGTTCCCGAGATCTCAGCTAGGGCCTGAATATGGAACTCCATATTGCTTTTTTTTTTTTTTTTTTTCCCCTTCTGGAAACTGTTAATGTTTGCTTAGAATAATTGGAGTGTGGAGCAGTTTAAAGCTTCGAAGCTCGGTTGCATACGACAAATGTCTACGTCGAGGGAACAGACTGTGGAGCAGCTGCCCGCGTTGCAAGTTCACAACTTACTGCGCGGCTTCCTCCGGGAGGTACAGTAGCTATATGCTGCTCTTCCCAGCCCTGTTTTAAGGGTCGTTTTCCCACACAGTTTTATCTTTGGGTGAAAAAAACACTTAGCTATGTTGCCTTTAAAGGAAGAAAGCTCTGCTTGGCTAAATGGGTTCGGGGAAAAGGCTTGCAGCATGATGGTTGTGCGTGGTGGACTCTGCTCTGGAGGAATATCAGTAGATCCATGTAATTGGTGTGGGACTCGCTGCAGACACGCAGCATCTTCCACAGAAGTCTGGCAGGAGACAGAAATGACAAGGTGACGGTCACAGAGCATTTGTTCCTGTTGGAGCCCTAATATGTCTCTCTGTAATGATTGTCTTGTACCTGTGTCATTACTCTGGGTTTGTTCCTTTTTCAAAGGAGCCTCAGCTTCCTGGATAGATGTACTTTCCTCTTTCTTTGATCAGAGCTGCTTAACAGCTTGTGGGGCCAAAAACAGGCTGTTACAGAAATCTTTGTCTAGTTCAGCAGCAGAGAGGTTTGTTTGGGGAACAGTTAAGCGTAGGTTAATAGAAGAACAAAGCTACACGTTGCTGTCCCTTGTTTAAAGGAGCGAACTGCTGATGTATCCTGTGAACACCACCAAGTCCTACTTCCTCAAATTTCCCGAGTCCCATCTTGCAACATGTTTCTGCTGGCTTTCATGGAAGGAAAATGATTATTGCCTGCTTAACTGCAAGTGTGGCGTGAGCTCCAAAATATTTTGTATTTGTTATGCTGATGGGAAAGATGGCAACTGGCTCATGGAGAAAGATAGGTGAGCCAAGGAGTCGAGTCTTCTCCATACCTGTGCCTCTGTCATTCAGGTTGGTCACCTTACTACAGAGACAGCAAGGCCAAAATCGGGATTTTATTTCTCTAGTAAATCTATTAAAGGAGAAACAAAGCAAGCCTGGTCTCTTGTAAATCTTGAAGGATTTACCCTTAAGGTTCAGAACACCACATGCAAATGTGGGAAATGAAGTCTCAAGGGTTATGAATTCTATCAAGATATACAAATGTGCCCGAAACGCAGCTGTGGCCCTGGGGAGAAGTTCGTGAGGGCTGCCAATGTTCTGCTAGACCAGGTGATCATTTGGGAGCAGGTTTGCCTGTCTTTCTCTTCCCACCCAGCCATGGCAGCTCATCTGTTAGGCGATGTTACTTTTCTCCCCGAGCCTTATGCATTTCTGTAGCTTGTTACAGCTGCAGTCCTGTGTGGCTGTGGGAAGGTACTGTGCACGTTGGCGTTTGGAGATCCATTTGTACAAGGTGCAGATTGAACAAAGATTTAGGTTGAACTAAGCTGCTAACATGAATGGGCTTAGCTGACGTCTGCCAGTGAATCAGGAGTGGTGAGGGTTCTCGTGCAGAAGAGCTTCAGGCCAGTATTACAATGATATTATAGAAATTCAATCACACACCTACCCTTCTGGCACTTGTTCAGACTCTCATCTTGCCTTGTCAGAGAAATATTTTCTTTAGCTCTGCTCCTTGGTTTTATTCCAGTAGAAAGAAGGTCTTTCTAGCACGGGAGGTGTGCTACCAGATGTCTTAGCTGAACGCCTTTCTGCTGCTTTGTCGTAAATATTTTCCAGCATTTTGATGTTTTAAAGTTACTGCTATTTACTTCCAGTTAAACACTGGAAAGCTTTTATTTGGAGACTGAGATCTTGGCTAGATTTTTGGTAAGAGAGGGATTATACAAAGAATTTACACTTCTTTTGTTCAAGATGTGTCCACTGCCTTCCCCCCTTCCTGATTTCTGTCCTTTTCCTCCTGTACTGGTATTACAGTTCTGCAAATGACTGTTTCATGCAGTTCCTTCTTGATTTCCTTGGTCTGTTTTTCTCATCATAAATAAGTCAAGTACAGCCTGACTTGTGTTACTGGAGTCCTGTTGGCACATCTTGGATCCTTTTGAAGATCCTTTTGAAGAGGAGGGTGCTGTTACGTGGCTGTTTACACACATTTTTACAGAGTAGCTCCTGTGTGATCCGAAGGATTCTTGTGCACAGAGGATGCCTGGAGCGGCGATTCACAGGTTCACCAATTCTTTGTGTTCCCATTGAGGAGAAGGCTTTGAATATTACTTTGTTCGAGGTGTCCTACAATAATATGCTGGGGAAATCCTTTTTTTTTTTTTTATTAAGAATACTTTTTTTTTTTTTTTAAGGTCAAACCAAATCTGTGTGCTGTTCGCATGGCGCTGTGCGTGGTGAGGTGACGCAGAGGCAGAGCCACACGGTGTGGGGCAGGGAGGATTGGTAGTGCCAGAAGCTGGCACAGCTTTAGCGTGTAAGACACAGCCTCACACGTGAGTGTGCCCGACAGCATTTCAGGTTCTCACCCTGCTCCCTTTAACCTTCCTGCTCTTCCCAGGGCAATTTTTTTTGGGGTTCTGCCTGAGCTGTTGCAGCACTCAGTGTTATGTTGTACTATGGCTGGCAAACCACTGATTTCAGTGGTTTTTATTAAATAGGAGGAATGATTTTCTTTGAAGTACATGTTCAGAAGCACCTGATACCGATTTAAACATTGACATTTTGAAAAGTGGGGGAAAAAAAAACCAAGCTCTCACAAAAATTACAAAAGTGAATGACGGGTGTGTGCCTCCCTACGGAGTACTGTCACAAAAATGGTTGGGGAATGTACTAGCATTTTTTTTGGCTACTTAGGGTCTGTATTGAATGTTCCTTGAGTAAAAATCTGTTCAGAAGTTTTGAGCTAGACCTTAAATGTTTGTATACCTGCAAATTATTGTGCACTGCATGCTGACACAACCCCTGGAGCACGAATGTGAGCCTGCTGCAGACGTCGATCTATCCACCCTCACTGCGTGGGCCACATGTGAGGGGTGTGTGGCAGGGCAGACCCGCTCCAGGACGCTTCAGTGCACACAGAGAGAGCTGCAGAGATGTGCTGCTCTTCTCTGCTCTGCCTCTCGCCTGGGATATATCTGCTGAGGGCACGCTGTGCCACTGCCCGGGTGAATTGCCCTGTGCTTTGGGAGAGGCCTCAGTGCAACCGCTTCGTTTGTGGGGCTGGTTTTAGTCCTGAGGTCTGAATAAAGCCTCGTCCTGCAATTAAAAGGAAAAAAAGCGTGTTGTGCTGTTACTGCAGAGCGCGCAGCAGATCTCAGCGCTGCAGTCGTACGCTCAAATATAGCCCACGGCTTTCACTGAAGGGTGGCCGTGCTTTTTTGGTAGAAGAGGAGCTGATCATGTGAGGGGAAGTGTGGGAGCTAGGAAATCCAGGGAAACCAGAGAGCTGGAGGGGAGGAGGCTTTGGGCAGAGCTTCAGAGACCCTGCGGAGAAAGAAAAGAGAACGCAAAGGTTGCTTGCTGCCTCATGCTCTTCTCCTGCCTTGTCAGAGGGGTTCGGGCTGTCTGCTTTCCTTCGCCTCCCCTGCCCTCCAGCTCTCTGCTGGGAAGCTCGGCGGGGAAGGGCTCTGCTCGCTTTCTGAACTTCTCTGCCTGGCCCTGAGCAGCTGCTGCGAGGTGAGTGCCGGGCTGTGAAGCGTGCTCCGGGGGGCAGCTCTGTGCACGTGTCAGAGCCTCGCTGCCTCTTATTCTTTCCCTGCCCCTTTCCAGGGAATGGCTGTGGTCGTGCTGGTTGCTGTTGTGGCTTTTACAGGTGACTTGTGAAGTTGTGCTCCAGAGGCCTTGCCACCTTCCTCACGTATTTCTCAGGACTTGTAAGAAATGTAACTGATGGGTGTCCTGTAAGCAGAAATGGAGGTAAACCATGGAGGTAAACCAAATGGAGGCTCCACACAGGACCACCCAAAAATCAGACCCTGTGTCTGAGAGCTTTGTCCAAAGGCTCCTTGAACTCCGTCAGGCTCGGTGCTGTGCCCACTGCCCTGGGCAGCCTGTCCCAGTGCCTGACCGCCCTCTGGGTGCAGACCCTTTCCCTAACCCCCAGCCTGACCCTCCCCTGTCCCAGCTCCATGCCGTCCCCTCGGGTCCTGTCGCTGTCCCCAGAGAGCAGAGCTCAGCGCCTGCCCCTCCGCTCCCCTCATGAGGGAGCTGCAGGCCGCCATGAGGCTTCCACTCAGCTTCCCCTAGACTGAAGAACAGCTCTGGCAGAACAGTGGCTTTGAAGACGACCTGAGGTGAGAACTATCCAGAAGAGAGTCCACAGAAACAGGCCGTGGCTTTAGCTTTTGTTTACTGATTTCAGCAGAATCCTCTTTTGATTTTTATTTCTGACTTAGGAGGTGTTCTAGGTTGATGCTGTGTGGATATGATGCAATATCTAATTTAGATGGTCTGTGATTTGCTGTGATTTCTTAAACGCTTTCAGCTTAGCAACTACTCCTGACTTCTGCTTGCATGCAGATCTCTTGGTATGTGTGGGAAAGGTGCTGTGCAGTCTGCTCTGGAGACGAGGCTTTGCAAGCCTGATTTTTGCATTATTGTCTTGCTGAGAGGAGAAAAGCACCTCGCTCACTTCCTCTAATTTAAAGGAGAAGACCTATTTAGAATATGGTGATTTTTGCGTTTCCTTGGGGGGAATTAATCTGATCTTACTGAGTTCAGCTGAACACCAGGATAACTCTCTAACTCCTGCGTGTCCCAGCTTGAACTCTCTGTTCTGCTGCAGCTACCTGGATGGAGGTGTTTCATCAGATGTCAGTGCTACTGAGAGCTGGAACAGTGAGCCCGCCCAACGTGGGAAATGTGCCATTTTTTTATGTTGCCAGCTTTTTCCAGGTCTTTGCATCTTCCGGGAAATACTGAAAAATTCTCGATAGCAGAGAATTTACCAATAGTGGTGGTAACCTCAGACTGCTGTTACTGAAAATGAGGTGTCTTCAGCCGTGCTGCCTCAGTCCTCTCGGATGGAGCAAGTGGTGTCCTGACAGCAGGTCCAGAGGGAAGGCCAGGTTTGTGGGAGGGTGATGGGGTGTTTCAGCAGGTGGCAGTCTCTTCTCTGAATCCACCCAGGGCCGGTGCTGCAGCCTGCTCTGGGAGAGGGGAGAAGAGAGAGAGACTTCTTTCTGTCAGTGCCATCTTGTGGGCCAAGCATTAATACAGACTCTGAGTGCTGGTGGATTAAAAAAGAAAAGGGGAAAATCCTTTTTTAGGGGTGCTCTAGATAGTTTCCTAAGGTTTTTTCACCCCACTGACAGACTTTGCATCTGGAAAACAGGGCCAGGTGTTTTCAGAGTGAGCTGTGTTTCCTGACGGGCTGGGCTAAAGATGAAGGCTTATATCCAGCAGGTGAAACATCTGGCTGAGCCTTCTTTCCCCATAAGCTGTCGCTGAAGTCGAGGGGGGAACCACCACCCGAGAAAAACCCCTTAATTTTTTGGCTTCCTTTGTGCGTAACATTCAGAAACAATTAACTAGAGTCGCTTTTGGGTCCCAGTTAGGAAACAAATGGGTTTGTTCCCTGCTCCAGCACAGGAATCCAGCCCATTCCCTCCCACCCCCTAAAAGAGGAAACAACCACACTGCCCGCAGTGCACAGTCCTGCTTCCCCCAAGCCCACGCTGCTGGGGTAGCGAGCGTGGTTCGATTGGAGGGGAAAAAAGAAAAAAAAGTAGAGGAGGAATTAGGGCCGTGTTGTTAAGGCTGTGTGCTTCAGCAGTTGTCTGGATGGGGTCTGAAATCCTGCTCTAACCTTCAAACGAAAGCAATCAGTTTTGGTAATCCTGTAAGGGAGGCAGGGCCAGGTGGGAGGCTTCCACCAGCTCGGTGTCTGGCTTTCCCTGTAACTCTGGCTGCAAGCAGCCACTGCCCGAGCATTATTCTTACTGCGTTTCATTGTGTTTAGCCTGTTTTGTGTGCATTTCTAATGAGTTCTGAGCAGGAGCACCCCTTGCTGTATTTCTACACAAGCTGCCACGGTGGCTGTTAAGGGTTTGCTGCTTCCCTGCCGGTCTCTGGTGACTGAGGCTATTTTCTCCCATCAGGACTATTTAGCCATGAGGCTATTTTCTCCTCGCTGGGTGCCAGCACCAGTGTTTGTAGGGGCAGTGGGTGAGCAGCAGGGAGGCCACCTCCACATACAGGTAGTGCAACCTCTCGTTGAGGTTGATTTGAGGGGGAATTGATCAACCCCCTACCCCCCGACACTCTTGCTTGTTTGCTCAAGTGATGAATAAGAATGAGGTTTAGGGAAAAAGACAGCCCCTAATGCTGAAAGCCTGTTGGCAGTCAGTGCCTAGGAGCAGTTTTATTTAAACCAGCAGCCACAAATGCTCCTACCTCTGTTAAACTAACTGGGTCTCCACGCAAAATGCATTGAAACATATTTTTCTTGCAGGTTCTGTGTGCTTAGTAGCTGCACGGAGTGGAAGTGCTCCCTGAACTGATGACCGTGTGCGGTGTAAAAGCAGAAATCGCCGTGCAGTTTGTTTGCTGTCACTTCTTCAGGTTCCTTGTGTGTGTTAAAGCATTTTGAGTGTGCAGAGATGGGGTAATACCCCCCCCGTTTTTCCTCAGGCTGGTTCCCGTGTCACACGGACGTCTCGCGGAAGGTAGCTCGGGTGTACAAACACAGCCGAAGCCTTCGTGGGACTTGGCAGAGGAACCGAGCGAGCAATCCTTCATTGTTACGATAAGTTGTTGTAATTAGCTGGCTTTGATATTGTAAACTGCTGATAGTTAAATTGACCACATCTGGGTGTTATTTATGGCCTGAGTTAATTACTTGGCTTAGAGGGCTCTGCAGTTTGGAAGAGGCCTGTCAGCTTGCTGACTTCTTTCCTGCCTGTGCTTGCTTGTGAAGATGGCTTATCTTTTAATTCTTGGTAATGCTGCTTGCTGGGAGAAGTACCCTGCTTTCAGACGTCAGTATGTCACTCTCAATTAAGTGAGTGATTGTAATTTTATTTATAGCTGCTGTCAGCAAGAAGAAAATGTAGGTGTTCCCTTAGAGCAGTCCAAAACCCTCAGATCTTGGGAAAGCACCATCTGAGGCAGGAGTGAGAAAGAGCACTGTAACTTACAGTGACACAGACTGGTTTTTAAAAACATTTCAGGACCATAAAGTAACTTGTGCCAGACTGCCCTCAAATTATTGTAGCTGTGAATGCTACTAAGGCTTTGAAAAGACTGAAGAGAGCTTTTTGGTTTCGGCGTAACAACTTTATTGGCTCCACTGTGTGTGTGTGCTGTGATAGCGTGCCACTGCTTGGTTTTCTGTAGGAACCTGTCCTGGTTTTGGCTGGCGAGCTGTCGGGTGCTCTTCCCTGTGTTGGCTGCAGGAGGTGGCCTCAGCCTGGTGCTGGATACAGCTGGAGTCGTAGTTTGCAGGCAAAATCATAGCATGGATGCTTTGCAACACACACCCGTAGTGCTGAATCCTCACAGACATTAAGTGTTTTAGGAAGGCATCCTGGATGGCAGGGATGGGCTGTGGGAAATGAGTTTGCCAGTCAGGGCATTTTAAGGCTTCCTGATCCATCCTTTGACCTGCCTTGTCCTCGGTTCTGAATGGGGACAGAGACCTCGAGGGAAATGTTCAGTTGCACAGTGGATATGCAGATCGCTTCTAGGTGGAAAAAAACAAGTCTGACTCTATTCCTGAACCCAGACAGAGCCTGCCTTTTACAGGCAACAAAAGAAACCCTTCCAGAGGGTGACCTGTGGTGCGTGGGATGTTCATCCCTCTGGGGACAGAGAGGGAGACAGCAGACATCTGAAAATCAGTTTCCTAAAATGAGACGAGACACAGTCATGGCTTTGTCATTCTTCCATTCCCTGGCTCCTCAGTTCTGCATCCAGCTGGTGTGTCCTGGTGATGGAGTTGGACTGTCACCTTCTCGTAGGGGCTCCCTCTTTTGGTGTTAGCATCTGAACATTTAGGGACTTTGGGAAATGCTCTGCTCTGTCCTCTGCAGGTGGAGTCCTCTGGGAATCTGACAAATTCAGTCTTTCCTTGGCATGCAGATAGGTTGGTTTAAAGAGAAGAAGAAAAATGAAAGGTCTTAAGCTGATTAAAATTGGGTGTTTTTTCCCTTTTAAGGGGACAGTTTCTGGTACATTTTTGAGAGAAACTTTGACAGGACAGATCCAAA
Organism: Netta rufina; assembly: GCF_964035555.1. Classification (NCBI taxonomy): domain Eukaryota; kingdom Metazoa; phylum Chordata; class Aves; order Anseriformes; family Anatidae; genus Netta; species Netta rufina. The sequence goes on along the minus strand of NC_140123.1, from coordinate 61,197,833 downwards.
GCAAGGGGAGCTGAAGTGTTTCAGAGTTTGCATTCCCCCAGGGTGAATTCTGACGAGCATCGTTTTCTTGTTCTCATTTCTGGTGAGGGCAGAATGGGGAAGGTCTGCACAGAGCTCTGCTAATCAGGTAAAGCACAAGGCAAGTGCACTTCATGAAATAGCTCACAAACGTTTGAGCTTTGAGAAAGCTCAAGAGAAAGTAAAAAAATAAAAAATTATTACTGTAAAGCATTGATGGGGCTGCCAGCCTTGATGCCACACGTGTACTAATGACAAGATTTCACACCCCTGTGTAGTGCACATCACCTGAAGATGGAGCATCTGTGCAGGGGTCGTAAGTTGGCCTTCAGAGGAGCTGTGGTATCATCGTCAGTCGTTAATGCAGTGCTTCAGCAGGACAAAATCGACCCAAATCAGCCATAAACTTTTGTTAAAGTAAGCGAAATACATACTGCAGTGAAGTAACAGAAATACTCTGGTTGTGGATGGCCTGCTGATCTGCTGTAAAGCCTGCCTGGCATCTCTGGGTGTCTTTTGGAGGGACTGGAGCTGTTGGAGTGATGTTGTACTGCCGTGCTCTGCGCCTGAAATGGGGCATTGGTGGTTTTGCTTCACCACTGAGAGTCCTGAAGCAGGATTGATGTTCACCTCATTGCCATCTGTGATGGCTTTGAAGTTCGGGTTTGTTCTTGGTAGCGGTTAATGCAGGTCTCCTTACGGGGGTGTTCTCGCAGTTTCTCCGGATAAAACTACCCGAGAGAAATAATGGCACCTTCATGGCAGTGCCTGCCTTCAGGAAACTGGTGGTGCTTGAGGTGAGGTACGCTGAGGTTAGTTTGAAATGATCCTGATCTTAGTATTAAGGTCCTTTTTCATCTTTCTACACTTCTTCTGCCTCAGTAGAATATGGAGGCTCTGTAGTCTTGAAGAAGCTGCCTCAGGTGCCGTTCCTGCAAGTTAACGAAGTGACATTCCCCTCACAGCATGAAACCCTTCTCCCTTGCCTTCCTGGCTTTTTTAAAACAGCCTCTCCAAGGGGATCCATGCAAGCAGATGCAGCCTGCCTTTGGAGTCAGTGAGCTGGTCTCTTCCATAGCTGAAGAACCCTTTGCTCAAGCAACTTGCAGTGAGCACAGCTGCAGGTTCCTGCAGTCAGAGCTGGAAAAGGGTTGGGCAGAACGCCTTGGGCAGCAGAACGGCACTGCAAGGGAGACACCCTTGTGCCAGAAGGTACTAGGGTGTTTCACAGGCCTTTAGGGGTTAAGTCACTTGGGAAGCACTGGTGGCCGATCCCAGCCTGAGGGTGATGAGTTGTCACGAAGCAGAACTTGCATTACTTAGGTGCAATCCAGACATTTGAAGTGTGTTGTAGGAACTCAGTTTTAAAAAGTGGGAATTTAGTTTTAAAAGCTGGTGAAGGTGCAGGTTAGAGGGTGTCTGTGTCTCGGGAAGCTGCTTTTAGAGCTGCCAGAAGGTACCGCGGGAGCTACTGCGGATGCTTTAAGAGCAGTCTTCATAGCAGGATTTATTTTCTGGGTGCTCTAGAATTAATTCTGCTGCAAGGCACTAAGATAGGGAGAATGTACCGTGTGTGTAGTATTTTACCAGGTGTGCAGGACTGGGCAGCATGCCAGTGTTGTACAAAATGAGGCAGGCTATTCCAGAAGCCTTGCAAAGGCTGGTGTAAAGCCAGGGCTGCTTGACTAACTTACTGTACAAAGCAAGCATTTTCAGGCTGTTCTTAAAAATGAATAAGAAGTGTGTCTTCATCATTATTTGATGGGTCAGATGTGTCTAAATGGTGGATGTTTCCTTCCAAACCCCACTGTGTTGCTTCCAAGAAGGTACTCAGGGTACTAAACAGGGTATTCACTTGGGATTGTTCACTCCGAGTTGGGATGTGTTGGAAAACTCCAATACGGTCCTAGATTTTTTTGTTGTTGTTAGCTTGGCTTTCTGTTTCTTGCAACATATCTAAAAGGATTTCTGTCCTCTGAAAGAACTTAACTGTGTTCTTCTGCATGCAAGGCAACTTCTTGGTGTTGTCTTCCATGAAGATAACACTTGAGCCAACAGCTTTTTGAGATAGTGTTGCTGAAGTCTCTGAAGCAGTTCCAGTTTGTTGGAGCTGCATCTTTGCTCTCTGCTTCTGGAACATCCCTTTGGAAAGACTTCAGCCTAGCAGTGCGTATTGTGCTCCGATAAATTATCCTGTAACTTCAGTTCTTCCTACTTGCAGCATCTGGTGCCACTTCTCATTCATACAAGAGGAAGCAGTGATTTTGGAAAGCTGTCAGTTTGCAAACGTTTGTTGCTTTAGATTGGGAAAGAGGAGGATACCCAGGGACTGTTCGGGTGAGATTTGGGTTTAGGCAGAGGTGAATGAGATCCTCCACAGAAGGTGAGCGTTAGCATCGCTGTGCCAGGCACACGGAACAAACCTGGCTCTGCACGTGGAAGCTGTGCTACTGAACAGCTTATTCATAGCCCCTTAGTTCCTGCATTTGCTAAGGATTTGAAGTCTTGCTGCCAGTGCTTTCTTTGCCGTTGCATTGCTGCAATCCTAGTCTGGATTAAAAATTGCTGCAGTTGCCTCCTGCTGCTCCCGGAGCAATCCAGCAGCACACGAAGAGCTCCCAGGGGGCAGCTCTGTGGATTCAGCCTGCTTCTGCTATTTGCCCACTTGGGCACAAGGGAGAAGCCTTTGCTTTTATTTGATCAGGGTAAGGCACTGGCTGCAGTAGGCTTTAAATGGGTGATAAATTGCAGTTCTTGGATATCTTTGAGTCACAGGCTGTGCTTCTGGGTGTGATTAGACACAGAAAAACTTTTCCCTCTTTTGTAGCCAGTCTAGATGTTACTGCCCCTGCTTTTAACAAACGGGCAGCAGGAGGGCATCACCTCGGGCGTTGCTTGGTGTGAAGCCTGCTTTTGCCCTGCGCAGGGCACCCTGCTTGGTTTTGTGATGAACTCCTCTGAGGCTGGGTTCTGTTTCCAGTGTGTGACTCTAGCTGCAAAGCACCAGCTGCAAAGATGGGGCAAGGTAATAATCCATGGCGTGTTTTTCCAGGCTCAGCCTGGTCTTCATGCTGTTTAAACAGCAAAGATTAAATGGGGGGGGACGACCCCCAAAATGTGTTAATATATCTTGTGAATTCTTCTCACTTGTCTCTTTTTCTTTAAACCTGGACACAGTTGCTGGTTAGTTTTGGCCTGGTGCAGTTCAGTGCATGCTGGCATTTAAGCCGTGCATTTGGTGATGCTGGCCCTGCTGTGTTCACCTCTCTTAATGGTAGGTGCAGCTCGTTAGCTGTGGGCTGCTCATCCCAGCAGTCCCACTTCCCCTGTGACAGACGGACAGCACGGTTGCAGGGCAAGGTGTTTCATGTGGAAGGCCACAGCTGAAAAGCTTCCGGCAGCTGGCTGCCCAGTGGCCAGATCTGGCCCCGGGGAGGTGTGTGGAGTGCACCTGCGGAGGGCACCGAGTCAGGGTTGCCCCTTTGGGTGGTGGGGTGCAGTTGTAGTGGTGTAGGGAAAACATACTGCCAGGTTTATTGTGGGTAGTTTGGCATTATGGTGCTTTGAGACTCTGGGAAGTAAAGGCTAGCTATTGGTGCTTGAGCAGTGTCTGACAGAGGGGTTTTCTGTAGTGATGGAAAACTTTTTTTTTTCCCTATCTTGATTTTGGAGGTTAAAAACGTAGGAATAATCTGACTGCTGAGCTAAGGATCACAGAATCATGAAATGGATTGCATTGGATGCAACCTTAAAACTCACCCGGTTCTACCCCTGCCATGGGCAGGGACACCTCCCACCAGCCCAGGCTGCCCACAGCCCCATCCAGCCTGGCCTTGAACACCTCCAGGGATGGGGCACCCACAGCTTCTCTGGGCAGCCTGTGCCAGGGCCTCACCACCCTCTGAGTGGAGAACTTCTTCCCAGTATCTAATAAAAGTCTGCCCTCTTCTAGTTTAAGACCATTCCCCACTGTCGTACCATTATCTACCTAGTATCTAGTGAAGAGTCTTTCTACATCTTTTTTACAAGACCCCTTTAAGTATTGAAAGGCCACATTGAGGTCTCCCTGGAGCCTTCTCTTCTCCAGGCTGAACAGCCCCAGCTCCCTCAGCCTGTCTTTGTAGAAGAGGTGCTCCAGCCCCTGATCACCTTAATGGCCCTCCTCTGGACCTGCTCTAACAGGTCCACGTTTTTCTCATGCTGGGGGCACCAAAGCTCGATGCAGTACTCCAAGGATGAGTGTACAAATACAGGTAAATGTCTGTTTAGCTTGTAACCCTGAGAGATAGTGGTCTGTAAGAGGTGCTTTGGAGAAAAGGTCTGAGAAATGGCAAAAATACAGCATGATTCTGTTAAATCTACCCAGCTACTTACAGTCTGTAGCTGAGGAGCTTCTTGAGGAGCCATGGATGTTACTTGTACCCTGTATTTTTGACAGCTCCATGGACCTCCTGTGGCTTTTGTGTGTCTTTCTGAAGCTATTTTGAGCTTTGTTGACCTCCACAGCATCCAATGGCAATGAGTTCAATGGTTTAACCATGCATTTTATTTTAAAACAACGAAGAAAAACAAAAACCCAACCTTTCTTTTGTTTGTTCAGCTGCTGCAGCTGTTGGGAGTGGATCTGTTCTTACTTTATGGATGATCTCCACAATATACATGACTTTGTGTGACACTGTAGTATGTGTACCATGCTGCATCTCTGTACCCTTTCTTGTGCCACCATATTGTGATGGACCAGAGCAGTATTTGAGATGTGGAGGCAGTATGCAAATAACAAAAGCAATTCATTTGCAGCCTCAGGCTTTTCTTATTATTTCTAGTATTGTTTCCTTTGGACTTCCTGATTTGGCTGATCCTGCACCTGCAGTTGTTCGCTGACTCTTTCATCTGTTGGTGGGACAGCTAATTTGGGGCTCATCTATTTATGCATCGAAATTCAGGTACCCCCTTGAAGTGGTGTTCTTGCTGTTGTTAGGACCGGATTGCTAACAATCCTTGCTATGAATTCAACTATTGATTAACTTCAATGGTTGGGTATCCTCAACAACAACAAAAACCTGTTCTGGCATGTGTGGTGAGTTATATTATAGCAGTTCCCAGGAGAAATGTTGTATTTAAAGGAAAGCAAGGAGTCTGCCATTTGAAGATTTAACACCAAGTGTTACAAGAAAAAGTAAGGAATTTCTACTTCTTGCACAGGAGCTAAGGGTTACTTGGGGGGAAAAAACAAGCAATTGGCAAGGTTGCAGCAAATGGAAGGAAGTGATTCTTCACACTCTAACCGAACCGTGCTGATAATTTCTGTGGGTTTTTATAGAAGCTGAAGATGCACGGATTACAGAAGTGGCTAGAGAAGTCTACAAAATCCATTTAAAGTTTTTAAATGCTGATAGTCCCTGAGACGAACTGTTGGGAGAACGTCTTGGTCAAGTACTACTATGTAATATTTGCTTTTCTGTAGTGGAAATCCTTTCCACCAGGAGAAGCAGCTTCAACCCCTGCGTGTTGCTGCGAGAGAGACAGAAGGACTCACGCTGAAACAACCACACCGGTCACTGAATTGCCCTGGTAGAAGCCCACGCTGCTGTGTCCGAGTCTTCATTGGGATGTCCCAAGGTTCAGAGCCTGCAGACAAATGGTTTCCTGGCCCCATGGTTTCCATCCAGCCACCTGGCTGCAGGAGGTGGTGGCAGCGAGATGCCCCCACATGGGTACTGTTGACCAGATGACTGCTTTGTTCAGTGCCTGCTGAGGAAAGCCAGCAACTCCTTCAGGTTGGGGTCCAGGCGGTGTTGGTGAGGTGGGTAGGATGTGGCACAAGCGGCAGGCTGGGTTTAGGGCTGTTCTGTGAGGGTTTGGGTGGGAGAGGTGGTGTTTTGGGGAGGATGTTGAAGTTAGGGCGTCTGTAATAGGTAAGACAATGGCATGAGACTAGAAGATTGCTGGGCTGTGGAGATAAGGAAATTCAGGTGGAAAGGAGGAACTGAGATAGTGCTGAGGCTGTCTGCTCACTGTAATGCCTTTAGCTCTCCTTGCCAGCTGGGGTCCCCAGCCCATCAGGCAGTGAGTCAGAGCCAGACGATCCTTGCAGCAGCTAATCTCTTGGGCAGGTTTTCTCGATTCCCTTCAGCTCGTGCCCCCAGGCATTACTGTGAATAAGCAGAATCACTGTGGATTTGTTTTTTGTTGTTTGTGATCCGCTAGAGGTGATCATTTATTAATGTTTGGAAAAGTTTGTAAAAACTTCTGAACTCCATAGGCTGTGTGAAGTTTTTTAGAGGAACATTACTGAACATCAGCATGATGTTGGAAGACTGGGTTGGGGGAGATTGTAGCCAAGTCTTCCCTGTTGGAAAATAGCTGAACTGTGACATTTCCCAGTGCCTCGAGTGAATCGTCTTCCCCTGCCAGACGAAATGTTTCCCTCCCACACGTTAGCTTGGGTGCTAATCTGGCCCTGCGTTGGGCTGCTTTAGCTCCTGAAACTTAGAGCAATCTTCCCACTTCCCCAGTGAGCGTTCTTCCAGGTCAGCTGTTTGAGTAGGGCTGCTGTGAGAGTTTAATGAATCAATCCCGCGCTAAATGAGCATGAGACAGTGTGGAAGCGCGGGGCTGGGAGACGGGAAGAAGAGCAATTCCCTGCCTCAAGCCTTGCCATGATGAGAGGGCTGCACAGGAATGGTTCACCTGGGCCTGGGCTGCATTTCTGGCCCCGGGGTGTCTGCTCCACCCCTCCCAGGGATGACCCAGCTGCTGCTGGATGGCCTCAAGCTGCATTTTGCTGCAGCAAATCGGCTTCTGCTTTTTTCCCTGCTCCTTGCCCGAGGATGCTGAGCTCTCCCGCTGCTGCCGAGGCAGCCAGACCAGCCCTGCAGTGGTGACTTTTGTAATTTTGTAAGTGCTGGTTGCTCCTGGATCACGTTACTGTGGGTGCCTGGAAGAGAGGGGGCGCTCCCTGGGCTTCTTGCTAGCAGCATTTGTGCTTGCTGAAATCAGAGGTGTAAGCAGAGAATGGAAAAGGAAAAAGCATCTTCAGAGGAGCTGCAGCTCAGAGTGCACGCACGGCTCTCAGTGGATTTTACCATGGCAGTGTTACAAAGGGCTTCACTCGGAGCCAACAGAAACTTGAATTCTCATTTTTGGGAGCTGCTCTGCTTCTGCTCGATGCTTTGGGGTTGCCGTTTTCCTTTTGGCGATCATAAATGAAAGCTTCAACGGGCTGCATAGAAATTCAGTAAGCCTTTGTTCTTTATTTTGGCACTTCCCGCGGTATATTCAGGAAGCAATCGAGATTTCTGATAAATCCCCTCTGAGCAGAAGGGGATAGCGCTCCCTTGTTGTTTGTTGTTCTTCTTGAATTTCTAAGTCACCTTGCCTTTCCCTTCCCACTTCTTTGTGTGCGTGCTCTGATCACGGTGAGTCAAATCCTGCCCCGTGCCAGAAACCTCAAAACACCAATTCCCCTTCAGCCTGCTACCTCCAGCTGCTAGCACACAACTGCACGAGCATTTTCCTGGTTCTTAGTTATACTTTTCTTTTTAATAGAGGTGGTGTGTGCACCACGAGGCGAGCCACTTCTGCATGCTGCTAAGTAGCAGGCCACACGCAGTGCTTGTTTGAGGTCAGTGGGGGCTCTTTTTGTCTTGTGCCTCATCTCTAGCCTCTCCTCCATTGATCCTGAAGCTGCACATCATCTGACACTGAATGCATTTGCTCCAGATGACACGTGAGCATGTGATGGCCTTGGAGCTGTGGGCAGAGCACGTGGTGCTGTAGTGAAGCAGCCTGCGGGCTATTTTAAGAGGCTGGGCGTGCAAGAGCTCTTGCAGCGAGATGAGCCCCTTGGAACCACCCCCAGCCCCTGCTCCCTGCCACGCTCTGGGTGTGTCTGTGTCTGAGCGCTGATGTTTGAAGTCTCGGCAATCTCACTGTGCACCCCTGGTGCTGGGGTTTGATGGCAGTGCCTTAAACTGGTATCTAGCTACTGGTAGCCCTGTTCTGCAAATGGAGAGCTGGATTACAGGTGAAACAGGTAACGCTGCCTGTTTGGGACCCAGAGAAACTGCTTTTCCTTTTTTTTACCCCTTTTCAAATTCTTCATGGTGTAACTTCAGGTTTTTGCTTCACTACACAGCCCTTTCCTTGCTTCCTTATTTTAAAAGGTAAATCTAAAATCCAAATATTCCAGGATAGGCCATCTCGCTTCCTAATGTCTCAAGTCTAGTTACAAGTTTCCTAAATATACCAACTCTTTCAGTACTTGGTTGATTTTGAGCCTTAAAAAATAAATTGATGTATCACTTCTGAGTTCAGTCATTGGCACACAGCAGTTTGTAAAACCTAGTGCAGAGATTGACTTAAATATTTATGTTCAAGATCTGCTTTCAGAACCCTCTTAGTGGGGTGAGTTTTCTCTGTTCTTCAGGCCAAACGGGCAGTCTGCTTCTGTAATCTTAAGCAACTTTCACTTGTTGCTGTTAAGTCATTTTGGTTTCTGCAGTCATTACATGTGATCTGTTTGAGGTCAGTCTTCATCTTCGTTACTTTGATACGTTCAGTTAGCATGAGGTGTTGGTCTAGTGTTTCAGTGTGAAGAGCCATTTCTTGCGTTCTTCCTTCAAAGCTTTTTTCCTAAAGTGTTTCTTTCTAGCTTTTTTTTTTTTTTTTTAAAAAAAAGTCTAATAAATTGTAGATGCGTGAAAATGTATGCAGCCGTGATGTGTGGGTTACTCACTAGCACTGGATTCATCTACTTGCCTATACTTCAAGTTGGGACAGAGTTTGCAGCTTCCATTAGGGTGACTTTTCTTGTGAGTATGGCATTTCTCTGTAAGTCATGGGCACGAAGGTGCAGAGCTGCCTCTATCTGCTGCAGGTCATGCCGGGCTTCCTCTAAACCCTGACTCAGGAATGCTTGTGTGCTCTGCTGCTCCTTCATGGAGGTGTTGGATGGGGCTGGTGGAAAGATAGGTGCCCAACAAGGATCTGAAACAGCAGAAGACTTGGGAGGAAGGATTAGCTTCCCCAAACCACGATCTACTACTGTGACATCAAAGAAGTGCAGCCGCTCTGGCAACCAGCCACTCCAGCAACTTGCATCCATTGACATCTAACAAGGATCACAGGGTTACCGACGTGACCAGTCGGTATTGGTGTAGGCATCCCATGAATTTAGAAGTCCAAAATGTGCCGCTTCATTTCTTGCGTGCAATTGCAAGTTTATTTACGAACTAATTCAAACTGTTTGTCTCATACAAAGGCCTAAAAACTCAACTGACTTGGCCAGTTTTGTCCTGCTGCATTGACCTTTATAAGCTATTCATACAGGAAAAAGTGGCTTCATGAAGCACAAGCAGCTATTCACTCTCCGAATTGAAAGAGCAACCCTTGGGTAGATGTTGGCATTGTTCTCAGAAAAAGCAAGGACTCGAAACTGCCTTCCTCTTCTGCAGCCTATTTATACTGAGAGAGCCTCCTGGTAGTTCTCTGTGGTTTGTTTGCTTTGGTTTGTAAAATTTGGGCTGGCCTTCTTGTGAGTTATGGCTCTGTATCCAATCCCATTTGTAGTTTTGGCTTCTAGTCCGTTCACAGCCTTCAGGGCTGCGTGCACTTCTCATCTGTGCTGTCTATAAGAAGCCTTATGAGAGCAGGAGCTTTTTTCTTTAGTAAAAGGTAGCTGATATGTTACAACTTGCTGTAATATCTGCTGATAGAGACTTCAGAAATATTTGTTTTTCCATTATAGGGCCAGATGACAGTGCTTTTCAAGAAGAAAAATACTTTGACACTTCTGAGAAACTTCTTACTGGTGCCTTGAGGAGCGGTTCTGGGAGTGCAGTGGCTTTGGCCTCTGGAGCATTGTAGAGCTCAGGTAGAAGCCATCAGTAAAGTGAGGAAATTAATGTGAATGTGGGCTAACTGAGAACCTGCTCTTGGCCATCAGAAAGTATCGTTGTTGTTCTGTACAGGCAGCTTTCAGCTAAGTGGGTCATCACCAGGCTCAAGTTCTTCGCTTGGCTTCAATTCTAGTTTTTACTCCACATTCGTTCAAATATCTTTAGTTATTTTGTTTTAGAAATTGGACCACTGGGACAAGGATAAGGTAGAATATTTGCTTCTTCTTTTTGGAAAGAAAAGCTTCTTACAGTTCAGTAGCACAGCCTTTAACCTTTCTTGCATGGTTCTCCCCAGGCTGTATGACTCTCTAAACACGTCAGATGTGTTGGCGGCCTGTGATGACCTGTTCACTTCCTAGCCAGACAGTCATTTTTATCACGGAGTGCTCACCAGCATGCCGCAGGCAGAGGGACAGAATGATGACTTGGTCATTAGGCAGTCTTCCTCTTGTGCAAGCAGGGATGAAGCTGGATAGCAGAGTTCCCCATGAGTTTTGGCCTACGTACCCCCAGCTGGGTTTCCTGATTTAGGAAAGTAGTTTACACAGCTCTTGCTTATATATGTGTGTCAGAAAGAAAGGTGAGTTTTACAGGGCTGGATCTTCCTCAGGAAACGTTTCTTTTTTCCCAGTTGAGATCCCTCTCTGCATGAACACTAGGAGGTGCTTATGCAATTGCTTTGTTCCAGCTGAACAAGTCAGTGTGAGCTGTTGTGTTGGAAATCACCGAGAAATCTCAGCTTTGGTGTCCTGATCAAATTTTATGTTTGGTAACTTCATTTCATCGGCTTTTATTTTTGCCCGGAGTTCCAAGAATGTGAATTTTAAGCCCTTAGTGCTCAATCACTTACTAATATGTCACTAAATGTCTTTTTGTTTCTTCTAGTGGCAAGTGAGTTTATCATGTCTGGTATTATCTGTCAGATTGAAAACCTACAAAGCAATTTTAAAGCAAGTTAGGATGAAAATGTGATAGGTGTAGTTCTTGTTGTACAAGTAGAAATTTGGAACAAACTTTTTTTTTTTTCTTGAATAAAAATACAAATGCAGGTGTTGCAAACACTTTTCTCTCTGTAATTGCATGTTGTTTTGCTGCTATTAAAAGCCTGTAGCTTAAAATACAAAACTCTGTAACTTTCTTGCTAAAGAAAGCCCTTCCAGAATTCATCTGAGGATGCTAACTTGCTGTGTCACATCCTAAAAACAACTTCAGAAAGCCCCTCCAATTGTACCACCCCCTTCCAGAAAGGAGCCTGGTATCTTTGTGTGGATGTTTTTCCACGTCATTTTTCTGGGGTTCATGACAAGTAAGTCGTATGTGTTTAACTTTAGGAAAGCTTAGGTGGTGACTTTGAAGCAATGGCAAAAATGTTGTTTGAAGTGAATGCTCTGCATTAGTGCTTTGATGCAGCTGGCTTTGGGGGGAGAAATCTTGGAGATGAAAGGCTTTAGTACATCTTTGGGCACTCTACTGATGTTTTTTTAACCTTTGTCCTCTTCAAATTTGTGTTGTAGATGTGTATTGGGATTCAGGTATGTGCACACATGCACACACTGCAAACTTCCATATATGCTTTGAATTTGGGTTGTGCCTGCTTTAGTACATAATGTGTTAGGTCTTTAAAGCACTATTCATTATTGAAATCGGAGCTTTTTAGGTGTTCTTAATATAATTAAGTTTTTGGTTTTGAGGAAGAGTTTTATGAGCAATGAATTTAATTCCAGATCTCTTTATATATTCTTTGCATATATACACCAAAGAGTTTTAATTTCCCTTGCAAACTGTTCCCAGGTCACACACATCCTGCACTGCAGATCTGTTTTCCCAGTTATTTGTCTTGTTCTGAAAATTAAAAGCAATGTATTATTTTCTTGAGCTTTCCCTTGTGCTGTGCATTATGATTTGGGAAACAGCGTGCTTCGTACCAATTTCCAGAACACTTGTAATCATCTCTCCTCCCCCATCCCCTTTCCTTCCTCCCTGTTGTCATAGCTCCCCGCTTTTCTTATCTTTCCTCTTGCTGCCGCAGCTTTCAGATGATAATTCCCTACTCGGAGCCGGCTGCTGCAGAAGAGCTGAATGAGACCCAGCACACTCACAGCTGACCTGATGCTGGAAGGAACGAAGACATCAGTCCGTGCTTTGCCTGTGGGCTTACTGATGGCATCTCTTCCCCAGCCTGGCCGTGTTAGGCGTGATCACAGGAAGGTGCAAGGGGAACGGCACTCCTGGCTGCCCCTTGCCAGCTGCTGTAGGGGCAGAAATACACAGGGCGAGTGGGTTGGAGGACCAGGAGGTTCCTAATATTTGTGAAGAAGGTCACCATTTTGTAACAGAGCTGTTGTTTTTTTCCTGCCCCTCGTTTCTTGGCTCTCCCGTGGCCAAAAGCTCCGCAGCCTGCCCGCCAGGACCAGGTGGGATGACGCATTCCCTGCGGTCGTGCCGGCCGCTGCCAGACTCGGCAGGTGACGCCGCGAGACCCTGCTCATTTCCTCTCGTTTCCGCCGGCTGAGCGAGCCAACGTGCTTGTAATCTTTCCCACAAGGGGCCCTAGGCCACCAGGCTGAGCTGGAAAGCCTCCTGCTGGTTTTGTGTGCTCAGCCCCGGGGCTGCAGCTTGCTGTGGGGCCGGCTGGCGAGGCGAGCAGGGCAGCCTGATCTGTGCCACGCAGATATCTGGGCTCTTCACGGGGCAGCTCCTCGGCTGCTGTGATTCCCAGTGCAGGGCTTTAAAGGAAGCTGCCATCTATTTCTGTCAGGTGCTTAAGATGCTAATATCTGCTTGGAATATGGTACGTGCGGTTATTCAGGGCACCAGTCCAGCAATAAAATATTTATTTAAAAAAAATCTTCCCGTTTTTCTGTTAACCAGTATGTGAACTTTCCTTACCCTGACTGTGAGGTACAGCCTTGCTGGTGCTGTGATGGTTTAAGGGTTCCACCCATCTCCAATCTGCTGGTGGACCTAGGTGATGAAAAAGTGCCTGCCCGGCAGCTTGTCTCAACCACCCCCGGTTTTTCCTGTCCCCAGCTTCTCATTGGAGAAACGGTATTTTGAGAATATTTCCACCGTGACCAGCTTCTGACTTTGTGGGCTAAAAGGGAAGAAGCACAATACGATAAAGGATGCCTGAGGACTTGGAAGTGGAGAGTTTAAAGAAAAATCAGTGCTTGCTGCAGGCTTTTGGCATGCCTGGGTTTGCTCTCACCAGATGCATTCTTGACCTTATTTTCCTCTTTACCTGTTCTTTCACATGTTCCTCTGTTAATGTTTTTGTCACTTCAGAAGGCACTGCTTGTTGCAGGGATGTGAAGGATGGGTATTTATTGGTTTTAATTCATCATTATTAGCTCATAACCACCTCCTGAGCAGATTTCCACCCCCAGAGGGTGAGCAGTTCAAGTGCCGTAGGCTGACCCGAGTGTATTGCCATGACTGTTTTTAATGTGCTGGAGTTTAAATGGGCACAGGCAGGAGTCAGCTGTGCTCTGAAATGAGAGGATGGGTCTGGTAGCTGCAGAACATGATGGGGATGAAATGCATCTCCGAGGTGTTTCAGTGTGGTGGTGAAGAAATGTCAGAAATGGAAAAATCAATATAGCTCATATGTAATGAATTTTAAAACTGTCTAATTAATAGCTTTTAACACAATTACAAGTGAGGAATTGGCTTCAAACGTGCATCTTTCTGTAGGGTATTTGCTGCCACTGATACGTGACCACGTTTAATGTTTCATGCATCACCCAGAAGAGGTCAGGACATTCTTGCCAACACAGTTTGCCTCCTGCTGAAGTCCTCAGGGCAGAAAACACAGGTGTAGTTACGGGGAGCCAGGCTCGTACAATGAGAAGTGGCGGTACGGAGGGGGAAGGCAGCTTCTGAGGGTTGTGGTCTGGTCTGCTTTTAAGAGTGCAGTCCGTGCCTGGGATATTGGCGTGCTGGTGTTGTCCAGCAATGCTGAGCAGAGGAGTTCCCAAATGACACTCTTAGGTCCAGCTGGGATGTTTTAAAGGGTCAGCTCTCCCAGCAGACCTGCCTGTAGGTGCCAGAATGAAGGCAGCAAACCACATACCAGTCTGACTTCTGCCGAAAACCCGGAATGAAATCTTTTTTTCTCCAGCAATTCCCCATAAGCTCTACTGAAAACATCTTGAGATGATTTTACTCAGTTGGAGAGGCTTTGGATGCCTTGTGAAACCAGCAATTCTGCCCGAAAATAGAAGGAGGATGTTTGTTGTTGTGGGTGTTTTGTCTTTTTTTGGACACAAGATATTTATAATCAAGGATTTGAACTCGGTGTTGATGCGCAGCAGCCTCACAAGTTCAGAGCACCTGCGGTTTTTCCATCCTGCTTTATCTCTCCATCAGTTTATCCTTAAGCATTTGTCACAGCACTACAAAGCCCCTCTGGAGGGTGTCCTGGCCCCCTTCCTTTTATTAAAAGCTATTAATGGCATCCTGGCCGGGACGGTGCTGCGGGTGGCTTCCTGTCACGCTGGCCCTGCCCGGCCCCGCGGGGAAGCAGACGGTTCTCGTATCCTCTCATTGTGCTGCTGTTTCCTGCGAGGAGGCAGCGGGCTGGGCGCATGCCCTGGATCCAGGCCTTTTTATGGCCCGCAGCGTGTCGGAGAGCCCGCTCACCTCCTTCTCGGGTCCCTCCTAGCCCAGCTCAGCAGGAAGCCAGGCGCGCCCGTGTCCTGTTGTGCTCCGGTTAGCCTGCCCGGGAGAGCGCTCCGCTGAGTCCGAGTTCAGAATGAAGGTGAGCTTAAATCTATCTAGGATAACTATTATCAGTGTTGGTAGTGGTAAGGTTTAAGCTAGAGCTTATAATATTATCTTAAATACTTCTTTTTGATAGTTCTCTCCCCGCTTTTTGGTGCCTTTCTGACCAATTCTGGAGTCTGCACAAGCGCTCGGCTCTCATATGTCCTTTTTTTTTTTTTTTTTTTTAGGATCAGAGCTGCTATTTTGTGATTTTGTTCATTTTTTCAGTTTGCTAGTTTAAGAACTGCCACAGTAAGCATATAGCTAGTAAGGAAAGCTATAAACTCCTGTTGCTTTCTTCTTCCATAGGAGCTTTCTTTGTTCCAATTAGATCAGTTTAACCACTTCGCAACAGTCTGATTTCCCATTTAAGTTAGGTGTGTAAGTTCTGCTGTCACTTAGGCTATTTACTTATCTTGCTTGTGTGCGTTTTAAAATAATTGCCAGTCTTTCTGGAAAAGAATTGACACCTATGGGTGGTGAGGCCCTGGCACAGGCTGCCCAGAGAAGCTGTGGCTGCCCCATCCCTGGAGGTGTTCAAGGCCAGGCTGCATGGGGCTTTGGGCAGCCTGCTCTGGTGGGAGGCGTCCCTGCCCATGGCAGGGGGGTGGAACTGGGTGATCTTTAAGGTTTCTTCCAACCTTTCTGTGATTGTGAGAGTCTGTTACAGAGCCCACATCAGGGCAATTCCCTGGTCCCTCTACTTTATCCTTACAGCTTCAAATAAATATGAATACTCCTGAAATTATCTGTAGCCCGGTGAAACTTGATGAAATAATTAGGACTGACTTTATGCGAGCAATAGTGGCTTGGTGCACGAATAGAGTGAATTCTTTGGGAAACCTTTTTTTCCCCCTTTATTGAATAAGTCTGTCACTTAAATGTTCCCTAAATCTGCTGTTGTTAGCAGATAACACAACAGGTCTCAACTGGTCTGTCAGTCCCTTAGGTGGCTACTTTAGATAAATTCCATGAAAGCTTTCCCTACTCTTGTTTTAACCAAGCTCCCCTTCTCGTTGCAGCCTTCCTGTGCCCCCCTCTCTGGGGATGGAGCCTTTTCCTGTCCTGCCCCTGCCGGCTGCCTTCCGCACTGCAGGCATCCCGTGGTAGTGCCTGCGGGCTGGGTCTTGCCAGGAAAATAACCCACTTCTTGTTGACTCTTTTTTTTAGATAAAAGCTGTGACGCTGCAGGAAACTGAATCTTTCTGTTTCTTAAATCAGCTGGAACAACTGTAATAGCAGCCTTTTTTGCTGTCCTCTTTTAATCTTGCACAAGGGAATAGTGCGACTCCTTTCAACCTGTGCAGAATCTGCTGCGAGAGCGATTTTCTTGAGATGGTGGATGAGTGTTTCCATTGCCTCAGGCAAATATTATGGGTCTCTTCTCTTTTTTTCCTTCCCCTCAAAAATCCAGATGTTCAATGTCATCACCCAGTGCTTGAAAGCTGCTGGTGTGTTTTCTAAGAGATAGTTTGAGGTTTGGATCTGCTTCCCACAGTTAAAAATTAAATCAAGTGAAATACCTTCACCTTTCACTCCTCCCCTTCCCAGACATCATTCTTCATCTAACCTATCCAGCAACGTAAGATTCATTAAGTCTTAAGAAATGCAGTATTCCTCTGCCTTGTAGAATAAAGAGATGGCAAGTACGTTGTAATACTTATAAAAGCATTGTGTGGACGATCAGGTAGGATGGCTGTGAGCTACTTACAGAAAAAGAAGAACGTGCAGAGCTTTGAATGCTACCAGGTGACTTGGTTGGCCAAAATGTCTGAGGAAAGGTGCTCTCTTGTGATGATGGCATTTTATTCAGCTTTCCTGTAGTTTAAATGACACTTTATATCTTTTTTGATATTTCTTTATCAAATGCAGTTGATTCTGTGTTTTTCTTTCTATTTAAAAAACAAGTTTTAAAACTGAAAAAAGGGGGGAAACCCCCCACATTATAACTGATCCATGACAGCCACTGGAAGACTGATCACCTTAATCATCGTGATGATGATAGATGCGCTCAGTTTAAAGGCTTGTTTCTAGGACTTAATGTATGCTCTTTTCTTTTCAGACTTTTGATGCAAATGATCTGTATCAGGGACAGAACTTCAGCAAAGTTCTCAGCTCTCTAGTTGCGTTAAACAAGGTAACTGCAGGTAAGTACAGTTCACTCTGTTTACTTTGCTCTCTTACCTTGTGTTCAACTTGCATCAGCGTATATTTATGCCTGTTCCTATACTTCAGATAAAAAGAAGCTCTGCAGCATTTTAGAAGAGTTTCTTCGTTGCACTCTATTAAGATTTTAGCAGCAGCCTGTCTGGGTTCTCCAGTTTCTTCTTCAGAAGAAAGTTTTGCTGTGGGCCAAAGACTGAACCTTCTAGCTGGCAATAATTCTTAAAAAAAAAAAAAGAACCTATTGTTTGTTAGTGTTATAACTATGTTTTTTCTTTTATAGTCCTCCTTTGGTCCATTAGAAAATGGATTTATTTATTTATTTCTAGCATCAGAAAATACCCCTTAGGAGCGACTTCCCCAGTTGAATTCTTAGTTGTAGTGAGTGGGCATGGAGCAGTACCACGGATTTCTTTGAAGTTACTTAGGCCAGTTGAAGATGCTGCCTGTCATCTCAACTTCAAGTGGAAATGTAGATCATTTCTCTATTTCTTTAAAGCTGCTACAGCACGCTGACCCATTGCAGTCTTTAGGAGAGAGGGACGAGTGCAGCTGTTTGGTCCAGACATCAGTAGACTAATATCCACATCCAGAAGTCACAATTGTAGCTGGCCTTAGGGGGGACCCCGACTGATCCCTTTCATGGGGGGAGGGAGGTGTTGGTGTTGGTATGGAAACCAAGAATCAAAACAAGAATCAAAACCACATGCAAGCAAACTGTGTTGTTGCCTCATTCCTAGAAGCAAGCAGAGCTGCATAAATCTTCCTGACCAACTGTACTTCCAAACAATTTTAATTGGGGACTGTGTCGAAGGCATTTTAGACCCTACCTCCCTAGTGTAGTATTGGAAGATGACTTTCAGATCTGAGTCTGCAGAAACATCAGGCTTATGCAGATTCTTCTGAGATGAATCTTTTTGTGAAGGGAGGAGCGTGAGTAATGAGCCTGAAGCGTGATGAAAGGATGTTAAATATGTTCCCTCCCTCAGGTTCTTTGACTTTGGAGAGGATAGGACCGAGGTACCAGTTGCTTTTTCTAGACAGATGAGGGGAAAAGAATTGGTGTAGGGAAATTGAAGACTGTGGAGAGGAAGAAAAGGTGTTACAAACACTGGAAATCATTGGATGGAAGTGTGAAAGTTCTGTGAAAACTACAGAATTTTGTATTTCCCTAACGTGCAAATCCTGTTGCCAGTCAAGATTCTTCAGTTTTTGGCAGCAGAGATGATTTCTTTTTTTTTCCCTTGACAATAATGCCACTGAGAAAATCATTTAACATGTTTATTTGGTATTTTAATGGAAACCTTAGTGAATACGTGGAGTCTGGAAGCCCTTAAAGTCTATCAAAGTGTCTAAGTAATACTTGTAAATTATTATTACTACTTATTGGTAAAAATACTTGCAATTTGTGTTGTTTTTTTGTAATATTTTTTCTTCTTTTCAAGTTGTACAGAGGCAGCTTATAATTCAAGCCTCAAAAGGTGCTCTTGTGGTGGCATATTAGTTGTGCTGTTGTAAAACAGAAAACACTGGAAATCAGGCCATGCTTAAGCGATTTTTACGTAGAGCATTTTATGGTTGCCCAGAAGCTGGAACACGCCACAGTGAATAAACCTCATGCTCTTTTCCTGGGTGAACTGCCCCTAGGTTTAATGTTGGATTTGGTGGTGTGTCTCTTCTCCTACTTGACCGCAAACAGGAACCATAACAAAATGGGCATGGCAATGTTTCAGGTTACTTTTAATCCTGAAGTTCTGTCGGTTCTTCATGGCTCTCTTACTACTACAACTTGAAAGCTTTGGGGAGCACTGGAATTAACCATAACGGTATGATTTACAAATTAAGGCCGTGATCTAGTCTCATTTCTCTCCAAGCATTTTATAAGAAAAGATGAATGAAATAAAGCTTTTGAAAAAAGAAAAAAGATGCCTGTTTTTTTTTGTATGGATTATAATCAAATCAGCAGTATTTATATTAATGCAGTGCCCTTCAAATGCTTCTAAGAAAGCAAGTTCAAAGTGTGAGGTTTTTTATGACTTCAATGTGTAATGATACTACCCATATGAAATATGCAAGTGAGGATGAATAGTTCTAATATCGCACCATTTGACTAGGGAGTTCATCTCTATGTATTTCCTGAAGGATAATGCTTTTTGGAGCATAATAATGACTCATTTAAGGATGCACGTGAGGAAGGTGTTTGCTGCAACCCTGCAGTGGCTGAGCATCCTTTGCCAACATTTCCCTTCTGTCCTCATTGCCCGTGTCACTCTCACCCTTCTGCTGCACCTCGGCTGCTGTTGGATGCTGTGCTGAAGCTGGAAGGCTTTCTCTTGCGGGTTAATCGAGTTGTCCCTTCAGATGTGCCACGGAGCAGCAGATGTACTTTGTTCACCAGTCTCTTTATGGAGCTGAACCTGTGTGTGTCGCTTCTTTCACCCAAAATAACTAGGATTGTGTAACCATTGTTTGCCTTAGTCTGAAAGGGACAGTAGGAGATTGCGTTTGTCTCTGTGTACCTCTGATCCAGGTCAAGTGATGGGAGACACAGCGAGCTGCTAGGAAAGATTAAGGGGCATAAAAGCCAGGAGAGCAGGTGGGAGACTTGGCTCGTCCCAAACCTGAATGTCACTAGGCAGAGTGACATTGCTATGTTGCTTTCAGGGCTCTTTGAAGCTCAGAAGCCCACTAAATAATATCCTTGGGTGTGGAAAACATGAGGAAAAGGATCGACTTGTCACACACAGGCCTTGCTGGGCCTGCACTGCCCCGCTCCCGGCTGGGGTGGTGGCCTGGGCCCTGCTGCCCCCTCGCTGTCAGCCCTTTGGGTGAACTCCTCAAGCTTTTTGTGAGAGGAACAAGTGGAAACGGGGAGAAGTTGCAGGGGGTGAGGTATTCCTTGTTCCAAGCGAGCAGCTTGCTTCCTTTCTGCCCCTTTCTTCCCCCTTGCCCTCAGAGAAGAAGTAGCTGAGCTGGCAAAAAGGACGGGAGAGAGGGCCGTAGGAAGGCGGTGGAAAGAATGTCTTAATTGAGAGGGAGATGGCCGTGGCTGGGGGGAAGAATTAAGAAACAGATGTGGCTGGCTTTACTTCAAGCAAGCTTTCTGCATTCAAATGTCTTGGCCACTAGCTAAAACGATGTTGGTTAATTACCTTTAAATAGACTGGTAGGGGGTAGGAATGGAGAAACACAATCCTAACCCTCCTCTTCCTAAATAGCTCAGACTGTTTTCCTGTCTGTACGTGGAAGAAACAGACAGTGGCTCTGGGTTTCAGTTCATACTATTGCTTCATTTTCTTAAAACCTTGAATTATTGAGCAACCACGGATACTTTGAATCTGCTTTAAGTATGTGAGCGTTTCAGGAGTGGGCAGAAAGCTGTATGCAAATCTGTCAAATTCTGACATTTGCTTTTTCTTCCCTTCTCCAGACATCGGGCTGGGCAGCGACTCTGTATGTGCACGTCCCTCATCTCATCGGATAAAGTCTTTTGATTCTCTGGGGTCGCAGTCTTTACACAGTAGAACTTCGAAGCTCTTTCAGGGACAGTATCGGAGCCTGGTAAGTTCTGGAACTGAAACATGCTGAGGTGTTTTTTTTCTTCTTTTTGACTAAATTGATAAGTAAACAATAGCGTAGCAAACAACTGTTTACTGTGTTTGCTCTCTTTCACCTCTGTAGTTCAAGACTGAAGTTCTATTTTTACAGCTTTTTGTGTTCCAAAATACATGCAACTTTTCTGAGAACTTTTAGGTATTTTGTTATTGTTTTTTTTTACCTCCCTCATTTACCATTCCATGTTGTCTGCATATGGAGTGTCTTTCCAGAAATTACTTCTGAAGTGTAAGGACTTACTCTTATAAAGGCAAAATCTCATGTTCATCTTCAGCTATACTGACTTAATGAGTTTAGGGATGAAACCTCAGCAAGAGTAGTACTTCTTGTGTTGGTAGTACTGGTAGTTATTCTTCTTTGCTGCTAGGTTTCAAGGTGAATCCTCCGAATAGCTTTCGGGTAACTGGGTGGCACGGGCAGTTGTTTCACAGTGCAGCTGAAATCAGGGTGGACTACTGCACTGAAAATAACTGGTGAAAGGTGCTTTTAGCAACTAAAAGGTTTATAGGAAGGGTTCAGACCCCTACTGTAAACTGCTTTTTTCATGTTTAGGGGAGGCATTTTTGAACTATGTGATGATTGCTATGCGGAACCTTACCACAGTGCTCTGCTTAAATTTTCTTAGGTGTGGTTTGACGTGTTTTCTCTGGTAGCAGGGCCCATGCAAGTTCTTGCCCTAGGCCACTAATTCCAGCTCCCACTCTGCTGTTTGCCACCCACTCCATTTTGCTGGTGAAACCATGTGAGACCAGCTGTTAACTGGATCACTGAAATAATGAAATTTAAGTGTTTGTATCAACCTAGTGACTTGAGCAGGTTTGTAGATGGTTACAAAGGGGTGGAAAAATGCTAGAGCAAGGAGAAGAGTCAGTGACCGACACCAAGAAAATACTTGGTTTGGTTTTGTTGCTGTAGATGATCAGTTGGGAAGAGTTCTTACCAGTTGTTACTCAGTTGGTTCTGCTGGAGAGCCTGAGAAAGGGCATGGGCTGTAGCTGATGTCACTATGCAATGTTGTTGTCTATTTTGTGGCTTTTCACTGTTTACTAAGGCAAAATGAGTTTTCTTGTTGAGCAATTGTAATAGATGAGAACGCGTGATGTGCAAGCACAGACTAAGGCGGAGACACTTAACTGGATCTATGCCACTGTCAGATGGTTTGTGACTTGCGGTATCCTGGGGCTTTCTGTGTATTTTCAATGTTTCATTTGCCCTCATTTTCCTACAGTTTCTCAGCCACTAACAGTCTGATTGTTAAATTGAGATGTGATACAATAACGTAATTGCTGTGAATATCAACTGAGCTGACATGTAGTATGATTCTAATGACATTACACAGCAGATACTTTAATCACCTCAAGTATACAGCCAGCGTGTAAGTGAAAATCTCTTACCTGGATGGCTGACTAGGATCGCTTACAGTTGTTTTCTCACTTAAATTACTTTTATTTTGGTTACAAGTAGGCCTAACTTGTAGTAAAGACAGGCATGATTAGTAATCTTGTTCTCTTGGTTACAATGCAGTGGTTTGTGTTCGGATTATTTAAAGCTGTTTTATGTATTTAGCTATTTTTTAGCTATTTTAACATAGCAGTTAGTCCTAATTCTCATTAAATGAAATAGAGAAATCCAAGAACAAAATGCCAAGTTTGAACACCATTCCTTTGAAAGACTTGTTAGAGTAGCTGTTAGCATTTAGTTATTACAGAGCCATCAACTGCCTTCACATTTTTGACAGGGAATGAGCACGTGTATGGGCAGCTGCAAGTCTGACGTGCTTCAGACTTGCACCTGTGCTAACCTTGTGGCAAATGATTTGTGAGTATGGCACAAAGTACTTAAAAGTACTCAATTATTGAACTGATTCTTAGGTTTTGGGGAAGAGCACCGTTTTCATGCATGGGCAGAGCACTGACGTGCATGTCCCGGTGTGGAACCTTCCAACACGATCCATTATTGGCAGGGGGGAAGCTGCAAGCTCTCCGCTGTCCAGAATTAGAGGTTTTGAGTTAAACCTAACTCAGTACCACTATTCCCAGTCCAGAATGGGTTAGAAAACTCTCTGATGTAAAGCTGTTATGCCTTTTTAGTTGCCAAGGGCAGTTTCAGTTTGTACACAAAATAGAAATTGTGGGTTTTTGTTTGTTTGTTGAGAGTAAGATTTAGTCTCGTTTTTTTAGCTCCGTTCACCTGCTTCTGATTTGAAGGAGCTGTAATAAGACGATACGCACCTGGGACTGGTAGAAATCCATGGATATAAATGTCAGAGGCACCAGAAATGGCAAATCATCCTTGCAAATCCTTAGAATAAAAATGTTTGTGGGGAGAGGGCTGGCATGTGCACACACACACTATTTTAATTTTATGCATGTTTGTTTGTTCATGAAATAATCGTTTAGATATCTAAAGTTATCCATTTTTATCCTTTCTAGGACATGACAGATAACAGCAACCATCAGTTGGTGGTGAGAGCGAAATTTAATTTTCAACAGACGAATGAAGATGAACTTTCTATTTCAAAAGGCGATATTATTCACGTTACAAGAGTGGAAGAAGGAGGCTGGTGGGAAGGAACTCTGAATGGCAAAACAGGGTGGTTTCCAAGTAATTACGTACGAGAAATAAAATCCAATGGTGAGTTCTGAAGGAGGGTGTATTTATACAACTCTGTTTTGCATGGAGGTGGGTAGTTGGGACTGATTAAGAACTAATGTTTCTTATTTAAGCTTGACTGCATTTACTGACCTTCATTCACGGAAATCATTAGGGCTTAGGAACTTGTACTCCTCCCCCAGCTCACTATAAAGAGTGCTGTAGGGGTTTTGAGGAAACACGAAGCTTGCAGAGAACTCCCACGTCCTTTTGCCGTCTGTCGGTTGCAGTTGGGCTGCTGTGACTTCTTCAGTCTGAATTTCTAGAATGCGAGACGCTGGCTCTGACACTGATGTGCTTTGAGTTGGTACTTTGGGCTTAAATAGTGTGGGATTTCCTGCCACCCCAGCCACCTCCCCCACAGAAAACCCCAAACCTACACAGTTCTAGTACTTTGAAGCAAATGGAAGCAAATGACTCCTGCAGGAAATATCCTGAATTATAGCAAAATCTACTGTTAGATTAGAGACAGCTTCGTAAGGTAAAGTATTTGTGATAACTTCTCCCTTTATTGTTCACATACCTTCCCCTTTTTTTTGTTCAGGCTGCACTCTTACACCAAAGATTACCCTGAAAATCACATAGTGAAGGTGCCGTCTGTAAATGTCATCTTCACAACCATATAACTAACCATGCTTTTTAACCTACCAGGATGTTGATGTGGGTGATGCAATCTTCTGTTTGTCTCTTCCCTGTCTCTGCTTTCAGAGACTGGGGACAACCCTTTTGCTCTTGTAACTACCTATGAGCTCTGAGAAGCTTTACCACTCTGTACCTTGTCATAGCTCCAATCAAAACACCTCTTCATGGCTACGCTAAAAACATTGGCATAACGTTTTTTTAGGCAGCCAGACAGATGCTTGGTTGCTAACTCAAGCTGTGAGGTTAAAATTCAATTTTTAAACTTGTTCTTTCTTCCCCACTTGCATTATCTTACTTCCTCCTTGTTCTGCTGCCTACAGTCCCTGTTTGCAGAGTGCTGGACTCTTAGATTTGTGTGTCTCTGTCATTGTCAACTAGATCCTCTTAGGTGTAGTCAGGATATAAAGACTTAGCTTTAATGTTCTTCAGAGGTCTCTCAGATGGGGCTTATCCTGAAAAACAATTCCCAAAGCATGCTTCTTCTTGTCTGCAGTTTTGCAGCAGCCTTTTGCAGCAAACGGGCTGAATATCTCTTCCCATTGTTACTCATCTAAAACATTGTTGGGGAGATTTTGTTTGGATTTCATCAGTTCTGATGTCACCTGACTCCTGAACCTGCTCCAGAATGGAAGCAGCTTTTAGCAGTGAATATAAGAGAACCAAAAGCTGCCAGCAACTGAAGCTGAGGTTATTTTAGTCTTTCAAGTATACTTCACTGGGTAAAGTAACTTTCCTAAGCAGGAAAGCTGTGAGGCCAAGGTTAGTACCGAGTGCACTTGGATTCTTGCCAGTCCTCGCAACCCTGCCTGATGCCTGATTCCCTGGGGCTGAGAGGAGCTGCTCCCAGGTTTAACTTCGACTTCTCACCATCAGAAGAGTTTGCTGCTAAGCTCTTCCTCTCCCTGTGCTCTGTAGGCACGTTCCCAGTGCTACAAGGGCTAGCTCCCTCTGGCTTCTGTGAGACTGCTCGCCTTCCTGGAGCACTCCTGTGTGCTCACTTCCTCCTGGGGAAGGGAACATGCACTTGGTTCAAGTAGTGCCAGCACAGAAAGAACGGTGCCACGTGTATGATGCTCGTTACGAGTGGTTGTAGAAAAGATAATGAGCTTTTTGAGCAAAGTATGGCGTTTAGTTTTCTTAGGCTGAAAAATGACTATAAATTCAGGGGAAATAAAAATCCTTTCCCATCTCAAACTTATTTTGCTGTTGACTCTTTCTCTTCTCTAGAATGGATAAAAGAGGATTTGTTTGGAATTCTGTGCTTATGATCAAACTTCCAAATAAAAGAGTGAAACTGTAGTAGTCGTAGTTTGTTTTCAGGTATATGCCTACACTGTAAGGATCAAAGCAAGACGGTCCATTTCTCTCTGCATCTTCCATGAGCATGCTTACAGTTCCCTTCTTAAGCCCTCTAACACCTTGCTTTTCTAGTCAAGAAGTAGTTTGAAATACTTTTTTTCCAAATTTTCATGCTGCTGTTGTGTTCCACATGACAGGATGGAAGATTCAGGTATTTGACAGTGTGGCCTTAATGAGTTTTTATTTCTTACATGCAGCAGGGGGGGGAAATCTTAGGGTTTAGGTGGGGTCTTACCTTGTAATGCTGCTTCTGGCTTGCACAGTAGAGAGGTTTGGAGACTTTGAGAGTTACCTTAGGAAAAGACTAGCATTTGGCCAAGCTGGGAAGCACTTATATAGCGACTGCTATTAGCTAATCAGTTTAAAAAACAGTAACAAAACATTACGTGGTGACTTTCTGGGTATTAACATTGTAACCCCTTTAAATGGCACGATTATGCAGATGATGATACAGCTTTGAAAAAAAAGACATTTGGTTTTGCAAACATTGTTTTCTAACCCTTCAATGAAATTCGTGTTTGATTACTGTCTAGCTTCTCTTCTGTCAGGCTCTCCTGGCAGTTCTGTTGGTAGCAGGCCCAGCGCACATCCGTGTTAATAGTTCTTCTACTTGGATGGCTTTAAAATAAACCAATAAATCAGGTCATGGGAAAAGGCAGGGTATAGTGGAAGAGTGAAGTGTATCTGCTGGTCCCATCCTGTGGTGCTCAAGGGAAGGACAAACACCCTTTCAGCTTTAAAAATAATTAAGAAAAAAAAGAAAGGGAAGTGCTGCTTTTCTTCTCACCACCCATGCACGCTTGGAGGGATATTTTGTTCTCTTGTCAAGTGCTGTTCTACAGGCAAGAATAGATGAGACCAGTACTTGAGCAGGTGCTTGTTTGGTTTGGATCTGCTTGTGTGCTGTACATGTTCTTGCCGCGTTTTCAGCACTAATGGGACAGGTTTACACTGGGATGAGGAGAAAAGCAGGCAGAAGGAAGAGCCTGCTGTATGGGAAAGCCGGGTGTCTGGCTTAGGTCACACTTGGGAAGCTGCAGCTCGCAGTGCTTTGAGGAACGGCGCTTGTGTTGGAGCAGGCAAGGTGCCAGGGCCTTGCTATTGCTTCTGAAACCTGTGGATTCCCTGATTGGAGACCTTTTACGTGTTCCCAGCATTTTGATTGGGGTGACACCTGCTTGAAACGTTGACTGAATTATGCTGTATGCTTGTGCAAGTACTCTGCTGTTCTCTCGTGCAGGGTGATAAGTGACACTTACCTTGTTTTTTTTTTTTGCTGAGGAAGTGATTCCTTATATGCAAGATCAGGGTTTTCTCCTCTGTGATGCGCTGTGTAATAAGCTCCTTGCAACAAGACTGTCTTACTGCTCCTTGTGAAGCCAGGCAGGGCTCGGAGGCAGGATACCAGACGTGACAGACAGATGGACTGATTTGCTGTGTCTGATTCTGTGTTTCTACAACAGAAATGGCCTTTGCGTTTTAAAAGCTGAGCGTTGATGATGGCTGTTCAGGCAAAATGGCTCTAATGTGTGATGCTTTTTTCCTTCCTCTTTTTAAACCTGAATTTGTTCTTGTGTTTCTTCTGGATAACTGATTTCAGCTGAGCAGCTGGTAACAGAAATAACTGTGTATTTCAGCAGAAATCTCCTGTCTTCAGCAGCTTAGGACAGAAGCACAGCGTTGGGGAAATAGATGTGTTCTTACACCCTTTAAGATGACAGTAGCTGGAAGAAGAGCCCCTATTCTATGAGCAGCCAGCTCCTGCTAGATTAATGAGGGTTGGACATCTGTATTCTGATGGAGTTCAGTGATGGGTGTTTACCTTCTTCCCCAAGCATATCAGGCTGTTTGGTCTCTCCTTTCATGTTTTTGGGCATGTGATTAATGTCACTCGAGGTTTGTGGTGGACCTGAAAGTCGCTATAAATCATAGGATCAGCTGAGTGCTCCCAGAGAGAATGAAAGTAAATCACCAAGTTTATACAAACAGCATCATTTCCATCCTTCAGTACAAGGAAACAAACAGTGACTGCCCCATAAATGCGTAGCATTATCTATCATACATAAATGAGTAGCTGTGTGGCAGCTTATGGCTGACTCTGGCTGCTGGGATCTTAACTAAAAGGATCTTGTCTCTGAACGTGGTAAGAAGTGTTTTTGTGCGTGTTTAGTAGCTTTATGACCATACTACATTTTTAGAATAGCTTCTTTGAGGAGAGTGGCAATACAATACAGAGAAAATTCCCTTAAAGATGCCCCACGAGTGCTCCTGGGGACTGAGCATTCCCCTTGAGGACTGCTGGCTAAACCCTCTGGTCCTGCCAGCCCATCCAGCCCTCCTGCCTGCGGAGATGCAAGGGTGCATGTCTGGGACTGCAGCTGGGCAGCCTGAAGAAGCACTCAGTTACTGTACCCAGCACACAGTACAGCAAGAGCTGGTACCCCATGGGCTGTTCTGCTTGTGATGCTGTTTCCCTGGTCGGCTCCACTGAAATGGGAATTTCCCACAGCTGTCCCTTAATGTGGCTGGCTGGGCTTCTGCTGTAAAGGCAGCTCTCTGAGATTTGCATAATTTATTCTTAAAGGCCTGAGGTATCAGGTAAACTCAAGTTAAATTATTCATGGATGTTTATTAAAATGCATTTGAAAAACCAGCTTGCTTTTAAAATAAAGGTAAAACTTTCGGTAGGTGTGTTTTGATTCTTTTTTTTTTTTTTTTTGGATTACATACAACTAAAAGGCGTATCCAGTGTTTGCATATTAGACAATCCTGCTTATTTAAAACAACCCAAAACACCGTAGTGTCCTGATAAATACAGTCTCACAAGCATCTTCACTTGGTTGTGCACTAGGTCAAGTGTCAGAGATCAAAAAGAGATGCAGTAAGGTAAAAAGTAGCTCATTGTAGCTCATGGTAGCCTCAATTAGAGTACAGGGTACATGTCATTCATCGTGAATATACAAACAGTTTTGATTCTTTATCACTAATTTCAAACACAAATATATGCATTTGTCAGGGAAGCATTATTTTCATTGTATCTTACTAAAAATATTTGAAAGCAGTTTGTTTGACCTCTAGTGTTGAGCTATGAAACTGCACCGAATTCACACAAAAAATACCTTTTATTTCAGAAAAGCCAGTCTCCCCCAAATCAGGTACGCTGAAGAGTCCACCTAAAGGCTTCGATACGTCTGCAATCAACAAAAGCTATTACAATGTGGTGAGTGAGCCTGTTTCTTCCTTGTGTGCTTTTATATACAGTAGAACCTCATTTCACTAAATGCTCGTATTGCTACAGAGAAATGGGCAGTCTTACAGACCCTCAGTGCCAAAACTAGATAGGGGTTTTTGTGACTTCTCTATAAATAGGATTGCTGTTAAATGCAATATCACACACATGGATTTTTTAAGTGTGATGCAAAATCGTAGTCTGAAGTGAGTGATATGCATTACTGTAATATATTGTGCTCATTTTGCTTGCTTGGCTAGCTGTTAACTTCCCTTTTCTCCTCTCACCCCCACCCAAATATGCGGGCACTCTTCCCTGATCACCAAGAATTAACGAAATTTTGCTGAATTTAAAGGATTAAGAATATTTTGTACTTTCTGTTGAAGACGACATTGAACATTTGCAATGAATTTGCCTTCTTTGTATTTACGCTTATGAATCAACTCAATAATTAACTTTGGGAACCGTGTCCTTACGCTGATCAATTGATTTCATGGCAAAAGCTGTACAGAATCAGGATCAGCCTCTAAAAATACACGAGGATTCTTTAGTCTAGTACCCATATATCTTTAGTAGATGCATGTAAGAAACATACCCAAATTATCTTTATTCCTGTTGTAACCATTTTGAGAAACCTTTGTTTACTAACAGAATACTTTTGGAAGGAAAAGCAGTAAGATGCTTTTTGTTAACCACTGCTCCCTGCTGGTGTAAAAAGAAAGCACAAGCTTTTCTTTCCTTTTTCTTTGGTTCCACTGCCAGGTTTTCTTTTTTTTTTCAAGTTTGTTTTATTTGTCAGCTTTTAGCAGGCTCATAAAGCATCATTTTATGCTTTCATCTCTTGTGGTTGTGGCATAAATAACATGAACCACCTGGAAGAACAGAGCAGTTCTGCATGTTGGGCCCTAACTGAAAACACTGAAGCAAGCTCCTGCTCCTCCCCACTCACATGGTGCCTCTGCCAACAGCCCTAATTCATCATCAGTGAATTAATGAATCAATGGAGGGCTGTGATTCTTTGGCTATTGTATTCCCCACCTGCTAGTCACAATGAATAATACCTGTGCAGACCCGTTCCTTCAAATTGCAGGAAGTAATGCTCTTACTGTGTTATATCAAGCAACAAAATATCCGATAGCTTTTCATTTTTATTTTTTGCACTGTATCTCTTTGTAGTCTTTTTTTATAGTCAGCTTTTTTCAAAGTTGCTGTAGTGTGTAGTAGCAAAGATGTTGAAGCCTACATATTCCTTATGAGTAAACTGAAGTGAATGCAATGAAAGAAGGATTTAGTTGCTTCTATAGGTAGAATGATGCTTTTACTTCCATTTATTATAAAACTATGTGGAAATTTTAGTCAAAGGAAATTGGCAGCTCTTTAGGTTAAAAAAAAAAAAAAATCAGTGGTAAAGATCTTCCTAAAATATAATGTGATTTCTCTTGATAGGTCCTAATATTACATAAAGTAATAATAAATATACATAATGTGCTGGTAAAGTAACAGTGGCTTAGTTATAACTCAAGATTCAATTAATTTTGGACACCGGTAAACTGGTGGTTGCAATTTTATTTAGTTATTTAGAACAATTTTTGGAGTACCAGTGTACTTCAGTGAAAATAAAAGGAAATAAATGTTTGAATTTGCCTAAAACCATAGCTAAGGAGGTGAAGTTACAAAAGACCATGCAATTTTGAAGTAATATCTTTGTTTGCTTTTTATATTTGTGTTCACTGAATAACCTTATTTTTATTATTGTGGAGGCTTGAGTTACTCTCCAGTTCTGGAAACAGCTAGCCATAGCTGCCTTTTAAAGTTGTCTGTATTTTTTTGTTTTAAATTATTAAAAAAAAATAAATATATGATATTGGTGACCATCATATTCTTAAAATCAGGTTATTTTTCACCTTGCTCAGGTACAACTACCTTGGTGTGTTCAACTGATGTAGTAAGATTCCCAGTCTGAGTGCTAGCTATTTATGAACTGTAGAGGATAAATTATGTCATGAGGTAGAAGAATGACCCGTTCATTGTAGATGAACATTGTAGATGGCCCTAGAGTAGTGTTCTTAAGTCTGTTTGCAGCGAACTGGATAATTATCTTGTTTTCACCTTTTTTTCCACAGTGTAGCAAATGCCCCCAATTTTTAAGCTCATCATGTTTTTATTTTTGTTTAAAGAATGAGAGGCTTTGCTATAGCATGTGCTTTGTTTCAGAGAGGTAAGACCTTATTGCTGTTCCTAAACCCTAAATTAGGATAGCTGGCATCTACATTTTCTTAAAAAATAAGTGCTTGCATTTGCAATATAACTACAAGATAATGATTTAGAGTAATTATTAAATACGTAGTGATATTTATATGTAGATTAATGTTCAAACAGTTTGAACGGTGAGTTGAGGTTTTGTTCTGTTTTGCTATGTCAGCTGCAACTTCAGCTTCTTGTAGCTGGTCCTTCTCACAGGCGTGGGACTTCCCTGTGCTTGTTGTTCTATCAGTCTGTGCTGATACCAAAATTGAGCCCAGACTAAGGGAGGACCAGGGCATTCCTAATAAACCTGTAGCAACTGCAGCTGAAAGTTTGTAGCTTGAATTAAATTAAAAGCCGTGTTAAAGTCTCTTGACTTGCATGTTTTGAGACCAGTACCCTGGGACTCCTTGCTACCTGTAAGTTGTGACTGTGTTATTCCTCCATACGTAAACCTCATGATTATTTATTGCTGTCTTTCCTAGGGAGAGATTTGTGGTGCAGGCAGCAGCTGTGGGTGCATTGGTCAGCCTGAGGAAAAAGAATCAAAAGAGGTTCAGAGGTAGCTCAGGAAGGGGTATGGGAGGCTCTGCTAATCTCCCCTTCTGGGAAGATGACTGCATAGGCTAATGGCACGGTGCATTTAATGAAGATGAGACTGCTTTCACCGCTTTATTTTGTCCTTTACCCCGTTGTAAACATGTTCTGTATTTGTGGATTCACATAGCTCCATCTGAAGTTGGGAATACAGACCACCTAGATGTTTATTTCAATGTGCTTTAATAGCTGCTCCTTGCACTAGGTGTTGCAGAGAGTACAGGGCACACTGACTCATTAATCCCTTGGGAGTTTAAAACTTGGTGTCCCAAATAAAATTGTTGCCTCTGCTTACAAGGCAACTGCCTGGAGGTTAAGCAGCTGTTCTAAAAGCAGGTAACAAAACGGGCAGCTTTCTCCCTAATGGGAGCATTTGGATGACTTCATTTTTCATTTAAGTATTTGATAAGTGATTGAAAACAGAGCGTGCCTGTCATGCTTTCCAAGTTGGATCAAACGTTTTTATTTATCAAAGTTCATGAAAATTTTTGAGGAGCCTTGAGGTACGGAATGCTTTTGTGCTGATTTACGTGGCCCTTCTTCAGGGCCTGTTTTTAAGAAGGCAGTCTCTGATTTTTGTGACCCAGGAAAATTATGTGTTGATCAAGGTAGTGCTGAACAACGTGATGTTTCAGCTGAGTGCCTTACTGCTCCCATAAAATGGGCATGGACTACGGGATCGTGCCCAAGCATAGCTGTGAAATCTGCCTCTTCTCCCTCTGTGGAAGGTGATCAGCTTTGTGTTAGATCACTTACACCCATTTTTGGGTGGTAGCTTTTGCCCTAGGGAGATGACTGGGGTTTTGTGTGACGGAGCTGTTAACCACGCTTGAATTTTCCATGCCCTGTGATTGAGAGAGCTCGTGCTCTCCGAGCTCAGTTTTCTGTGCCTGCCATTCATCAGTGTTAGGGATTGTAAAAGCTGCCGCTTCAATGCTGCTCTTTTGGTACCCAGCCTTGTCTGGGCAAATGTTGTGGTGGAGTTGTGGAAACAAGGTCTTGGAGGTCTCATGGGGTCCTGCAGCAGCCAGAACACGCAGAAGGCAGGAAAGGGAAGAAAGGTGATTATCAGAGCTCGCGGGCGAGATGTGGATATGAGGAATGTCAGGGTGCTCTGGTGCCAAAATACTGACTTGCAACACTGAGCACTTATCGCTTCAAAGCGTAGCCCAGGCGTTTTATCCTCATAGCTTCGTCCTGAGGTAGGTAAGTCAAGCTGGAAGGATGCGAGAGGTCACAAACTCTTGTTTTAGAACTGTGTAAGCAAGATTATTCTTAAAAACAATTTTCAAAGAATGTTGTATGGAGTGGAAACTGTGCTTGTAAAAAAGGGAAATAGGTTTAACTCCTTTTAAGAGGCATTTAAAGCTATGTGCATGTCTAAAGTATTGTGCAGTGCTGTGAACTCCTAGAATAATGTAAAGCAGTATCTAGTGCTTTGCATAGGCTTTGTAGCATAGTTTTATTTAGTTACATTTATTTTCTTTATTCCAGTAACTTACCAGGTTGCTGCTTTTGCTTTTGAAGCTTTCTCATTCTTTTTTCCCCATCCTTTAAGTCTTTTTCCTCCTACCTTTTACGTATTCCAAATAAAGCCTTCAAATAAAAATCCAAATAAGATGAGAAAATAATTGAGTTTTAAAACATGAAACAACTTTCATTTCAGCCTCCTCAGACAGCTGTTTATAGCAAAGGGTGGAAAATACTCTTTGCAAAAATGGATCTGCCCTTCAAGATTGCTAGCAATTTTTTTCTCCCCTGTCTTTGGATGTTTTCTGATAGTGTTCAGTGCTTTGTCAATATATTTCACTTTCATCCTTGGTTTTGTCTCCTTTTCCTAACCAATGGCTATATAATGACTTCTGGCTGGCAGATTTTTGTAGGAAAAGCAATGCTGGAAAAGATTCATCTTGCATTTAGTTTTGAATTGTATGGATCCTAAGTACTTACAGGTTTCCATTTTAACAAGCAACTTTTTTGTATTATATTTGTGTTAGAAAGTGGGATTTTAATTTGTTTTATGATCAGTGCAAATATGGATTTAGTTTTTTTTTGGTTCCCTCTGGTCTAAATGGTAAAGGTTTTTAGCTTTTTTTTAATAAATTGTGCACCCATATTGTACTTCATGCTGCAGTTTTCTATTTAACAGCTATAGCTTTCTCTGTGACATTCTTCTGCCATCGTGTTTAGCAGAGAATGGAGACATTTTAATCTTCGGTTCAGATTTCCAACAAAAGAATGAACTCAAAAGTGGTCTCTCTCTTTCTCCAAATGAATAGAAGCATTGAAGGAATAAGCAGAATCAATGACACCAATGAAAGGAACAGTGAATTCTTCATTGACATACTGAACTATTTAAAGTTATTTCATCAGGTTTGCATTTAGGAATGAATGGCTTTTTTTTATTTCCTAAGAAAGAGTATTGACTAGAACAGTGAATAATGCACTCAATTACAGTCGTTACTATAAATGCTGAAATGAGATATTACTGTAGGCTTGACAAATACGGCATGCACCAAAATGAAAAGGTTTCTGGTGTGGCTTATGAGCAATAAATTACAGAAAGTTTTCGAAGCTTACTCTGTCCTGTGAGCTGCATTTAATTCTGACGATTCCCTTGCTAGATCGTTATCTTCTTGAAGACAAAAACTAATTTATTGCTAGAAGCACGGTAGAATTTGATGCAAATACATCGGAGGATATCTTAAAGCAGACTGCTTGGAGATGGCCCAGTAAAATGCTTCCTTGTATGTAGTTGGGAGTATTCCAGTTGTTGGATTTATATTCAGCCCAAAAGCAAGTGTGTGCTGTGTCTTATACACTTGTAATTTCCTCGTGGTAGTGTACGTTACTACACTCACAGTTGAAGCTTAGGCATCCCTGTTTAAAAGGAATGCAACGAGGCTAAGGATTTTGCTAAGTGAAGGTGATGGTTATTTGGTGTTTATAAGCTGACCTTTCCACTATCTGAGTCAGTGAACACTTAGCAAGCAAGATAAGTTGTTCTCAGTTGTAATTGAGACTGAGAAAACAATGCTCATTGTTTTTTACAACTTCTAATGTGTGTTACCATTCTCTGCTCTTTGAGTGTTTTGCAGTACACGGCAGGAATAACTACTCCTTGCTCTGGAAGAACACTCTGTATAGCTCTCCCTACTTCTACAATAAAAATTTGCTTTAGCATAATGTATTTCTGTTACCACTTTTTTGTTATGTGACTGAAGGATGGCTTGTGGACGTATGTGTGTAATTTTTCCTGAGTTTCATAAATGCATAGTATTTAACGCTTTTCTCTTGATATTAACATTTTTAATACAGGACCCTTCTTTTAAATTTTGAAATTTTTAAATGACTAAGTAATTTCTAGTACATTTTAAAACTGTTAACAGGTTGAGCCTTTTAAAGGATTTCTTAAAAAAAATACCGATTAGCAATTGTCATTTATTGCAGGTGCTACAAAATATATTAGAAACAGAAAACGAATACGCTAAGGAGCTACAGACAATGCTTTCAAACTACCTGCGACCACTGCAAGCTAGTGAAAAGTATGTGAGTTTGTTTTGGCTTCTAAAGTAAGGCTGGAGATCACGTGGGGACTGGGGAGGGTTTATGTGGTTGAAGCTTCAGTTTTAGTGAATAATGCATGTTTTCTTGTGTGGACCCTGAGATCCTTGAGGCAGGGATTGCTGCTTCAAGTTTCTTTTATTCTGCTTGATTGCTGATCAGGACAGGCTGATCTTGATCAAAGAAGTGTTTTTTTTTGTTTTTTTTTTTTTAAAGTTGTAGGTTTTATTAAAGCACAATTAGTCAATAACTGCAAAGCTAAACACCTTTTATTTACCTTGGCTCCAGGTTAAACTCAGCAAACACTTCATACTTAATGGGAAACCTGGAAGAAATAAGTTCTTTCCAACAAATGCTTGTACAGTCCTTAGAAGAATGCACCAAGTAAGTACAACGCGTACCAGATGCTGAAAAATCCTAACAAGCAAATATTATATTACCTCTCCTGTTGTGTATGTTAATGTTTGAGATGAAACTTTGTTGCTCTAATTGTAACTATAGCTGCTACAGCAAAAAAGGGATAGGTGTTTGGGTAATCACTGCTTGCTCGCACAGATAGCTATTGGCCCTAGGATGCAATTGCAGAGGTTGCAATTTTTGGAATAGCTTGGAAACAATTTATAAATAGCCATGAATTGCTTACCAGTGGGAAGGTGCTTTAAAAAAAAAAAAAAAAAAGAAGCAGTGGTTTTTACTTTGGAGGCTGGAATTTCTAGATGAGTAAGAGATTAAGAGAAGGAAGGGAACTTACACTGTGATGGAGCAGTGGAGGCTGGGGGAACTGACCATATAAGAAGCATGAAGCAGAGAGAGAGCGAGAAGGGAAAGAAGATTGAGAGAACCTGTTTTCTTTCTATAGGTTAGGTGAGTGGTAGTTGGATTTTTTTTTTAGCTTGTTTCTCTGCACTCTGGGGGTGCAAGAAAGAAGGTCAGCATCACATTTGATTGTTCTAACAGTTTTCTATTGTTGAAACTCCACTGAAAGTTTAGTTCCCATTCTTAACCTTGGTTGTATCCTTCACATAGAAACACAGAATGATTTGGGTTGGAAGGGACTTTAAGAATCATCCTGTTCCACTCCTGCTGCCATGGGCAGGGACACCTCCCACCAGAGCAGGCTGCCCAAAGCCCCATCCAGCCTGGCCTTGAACACCTCCAGGGATGGGGCAGCCACAGCTTCTCTGGGCAGCCTGTGCCAGGGCCTCACCACCCTCCTAGTAAAGGAATGTCTTCCAGAGATCTAATCTCAACCTATCCTCTTTCAGTTTAAAGCCATTCCCCCTTGTCCTGTCACTGCACTCCCTGACAAGAAGTCCCTCCCCAGCTTCCTGTAGCCCCCCTTAGGCACTGGAAGGCCGCTGTAAGGTCTCCCTAAAGCCTTCTCTTCTCCAGGCTGAACAACCCCAACTCCCTCAGCCTCTCTTCATAGGCGAGGTGTTCCAGCCCTCTGATCATCTTCATGGCCCTCCTCTGGAGTCGCTCTAATACACCCATGTCCTTCTTGTGCTGAGGACCCCAGAGCTGAATACAGGGCCATGTGCTGACCATGTGGTGACCTAATGTGGCTGCTAATCCAAATTTGCTTGTTTACTGCCAAATTAATCATTTGAATTGCTACTGAGGGCTGAGGCAAGCTTCAGCCTGTGCAGGGGAACTAACTACTGGGAGTACTTGGCTGTGAGCAGGAGAGAATGTGTTGGATGGAGGAGAAAACACCTATTTTGGCAGCAGTGATCTTCGAGATGAGCTCTGTGTGTTTTGTTTTGACTTCTCCCTCCTCTGTTCCTCTGAGCTGCTCCATGCTAAGAGGAAGCTTTTGTGATGACAAAGTGTAAGCCGTGTCTCCTCCAGACACTGATTTATGTCTGGGTTGCTGACTTTGGATCTCATGTCCCCCTGCCATCTGGCTTCTCTCCCTCTCTTCAGTCTCCAGACAGCATAGACTAGAGAGGATGGAAAGGATGGTGTAGCATTGATAACTTTCTCTTATCAGTGGAATAGAGACAATCTTGAAGTGGCCTTTCTTCCTTTCTTAAACTTAAAACTTGGCTAGCTAAGCGGTGTCTGAATCCCCGAGAGTGACAGCGTATCCTCGTACCTAAATGTTGTCATCTTTCCTCTTGTCACTTCACTTTCTATTGTTGCATTCTTTTATCTGTTTCTTTCTGTGATTTAAACTACGTTTGCACAACACCTTTCCTAATGGCCTTTGTTTTTTCTTGGTGGGAAGTGAGATATTACTGCCTAACAAATTAGGAAACATAATGGCTCATGGTAGGTGGGCAAAGGAAGTGACACCTCAGGATTACTGAAGGGTTACTACAAATGTTTTGTGTTATTTCCTTTCTGTGAATGCGCTGGCCGTGCCAAGTTATGTTTGCAGTTTAATTTTCATTGTAGCATATCGACTTGAGCATCCAGCTTCCTCCTGTTTTGAATCTAATCCACGATAATTCCCATCATGCGGAAGAACGCCTGCCCTGCTCTCTTGTTGTTTTGTCATTTTGCCATGTTTTTTTGGCTGGTGAGCCTGCTCTATAAACTCAGAGCAGCTCCCAGGCTGAGAATAGATTTATCATTTTATTTTATTTTTGGCAGAGAGCTTGCCATCCCTTCGTTCAGGCACTTCAAGTTGCAGCATCCGGTGTGATGTTTTTGTTTTTTTTTTAAGGTGGCATGTCACGATGACCAGGCGCAGATGTCCTGCCAGCTGTAGTGCTGCCAGCCTCCACGGCTTGACAAACTCCTGCTCCTGTGCCCGGGAGTTGAATAGTGGTTCAGTTCCACCCCCCACTCGAGTCAGTTTGTCATTTCAGTTACCTCTTAATCCTTGAACGTGAAGCTTTCTGATGGTTTTTCTCTTCTCATCTGCACTGTGTTGCCTTATTTAACCCTCGTTTTGTTAAACACTGGTTGCTTTCAAAGCACAGAATGCTGTAGTGATTTTTTTTCTGAGGGAGGGAGTTGTTAGGATGCTGTTTGGTTTTTGTGTGCCACACTCCCCTCCTCCTGCCCTGGCCGCGTTCCCAAACCCGAGAGCTCCTCTGGTTCCCTGCTGCAGGTTTGTCCTCTGAGCTCGTCCAGGTTGGCCTCCACTGCAGTACAACCACAGTGCTCCTGCTGACTGCTCCATCTGTCGTAGTCCTGGGAACATTTCTTGTCTGGATGCTGGGGACCGCCAGACAGATGCTTTGGGGTTACATCTGCCTTCGTCATTTCTTTTTGTCATTCAGCAAACAAAAAAGGTGAAACAAGTCTAAGTAGCACTGAGTAACAATCTTCTCAATCTGCTTCAAAAGAGCATTTCTTCACTGATCAGCTTCGAGTGCACTTAGTGTTGGTGGATGGAAAAGAGCAGTAAGAGGCAAGGCGGAGAGATGCTGCTGGAGTCTTCAGTTACAAAAAGGAGGGTTTCTGATCATAAAACAGAGCAAGAGCACTCCAGTCTCTTGAAGACGAAGTGGTCTGGTGCTCTAGAGCTCCTTCCAGATCTGTGATCCAGTGCCAGCTCCCAGTTCTGCTGTGGCTCACACAGCACAGGAGGGTCCGAACAGACAAGCTCAGCCATCTCTCTCTGTTTATCTAAGTGATCTTTAGTTCTGAAGTATTCCTCTATGGATATCTTTGTAGCAGGAGATTGAACAGATGTCTTCCGCTCTAAAAAAAAAAAAAAAAAATTCTTCTGTTCACCTGGGAGTAGAAGCTGTCAGTCTGTGGCTGTAATTCTCAACAAGGGAAGACAGGCTGTCTGGTGGACTGCGAATAAATTGAATAGTGCCCCAGCTTGTGAAAATAATAGCTCAGAAAGCTGTGAAGCTTCTTCCTTATTTCAGCAGCTCTGTTAACTGTGAAGCCTTGGGAGATGATATAACCTAGTGTTGCTTTCGCAAACTGCATCCTTCAAAGTCATCAGCCACAGAGGTCCTGTAACCATTTTTGCAGACCTTCAGTTGTTCTTGAAGTTCTCAGCTACCAGCTTTAAGTTCAAAACATTCCCTGTATAATTCTGCACTTTTTTTTTGTTTTGTTTTTGTGGAAATGGGGAAGAACAGAAAATGCTGCCCAGATAATTGAAAGTTCTTCCAGTTTTTGATCGGCTCTGCAGGTGAACGTATAGGGACTAGGGACGTAGATGTCACTGTACAATGCTTTTCTGGTAACTGCAGCCAAGTGAGATTTAGACAGAGCTGAATTCAACCTGGCAAAAAGGAAGCACACGTACAGCATGCAGTACTGATTACACCATTATCTACGTTTGCTGACTTTGTTAGCCTGTGTCAGAACTTGCCAGCTTCATCAGAGTTTCCACACCCTTTACCAGAACGCCGTAAAGGTCAGTAACATGAAGACTCAGGTAAACTTCTTCAGAGTGCACAGGATGTAATTAGTTATTCTGTAACGTCACTATTGCTTTGCTGGCTGCCGCTGTAGCTTTTAGTCCCGTTATGCTTACTGGTGTTGAGCAGGTTCTTAAAGTAAACGTGACTGAGCCACTAGGTCATTTCTTTCCTACTGTTCTCAGATGATTTTGTGATGGGAACCCACTCTAAGTCTGAGGAGATATATCTGATAGCTACCTGCTCTAAGTCCACCAAACTGCTGATCTGTTCGAGAACGTAGGTGCCATTGTATGTTGATGGTGCCTGTACTGTGTGTACAACAGCAGAGACTTTGTTATCATTCTTTAGTTCTGTAAATGAAATTAAAACATGTCTTCAGCCTTTTTACAGCTGAAGTTATCACCACTCTTTACATATATCTCTATAAAAATATACATAATACGTGTCTGTATATATACTTGTGATTCCTTTTTAATTAAGCTATCATATATGAGGATATTATGGGGATGCCAATTTCAGAATCCATCATCAAACTGTGCTCTTCATGGAATTTGAAGGCATTAATTACCAGAAGGTTTATATGATGTGGTGACAGGCATTAAGTTGTTTTTCAGGCAGTTAAAGGAGATGCACACGAGTTATTAATTACCCCTGTGAAATTAGTAGAATACTCTCAACTAATGTGCGTAGTTAAAAGTCAAAGGGGATGAGTCGCCCCCCTTCATAAAGTCTGTTAATTATCTTAATTCAGCAAAGAATCTGGGGCATAAAGTTACAATGCGTGCGTAACATCTGAGAGAGCATAATGTCCATCTTTCATTCTCCTGAAAGAAGGGCAGGCTGAGGGGAGACAGATGTCTCCTTGATGCGAGCAGCCATAACTCACTCCTTATCCCCAGGCGCCCCGCTATGAAGAGACAACTTAAGCGTTTGCAGCGATTGTTTCTTGGGGCCTCTGACTATTTAGTACTGAGCTGGATGCCCCCAGTACGTCTTCAGTCTGAGGCTTGTGCTGTCTCTGTTGCTTGAAGAATGTGGTGTTAGCTCATGCTGACATTTCGTAAAGGAGGCTAGCAGCTAGATGGGGAATCCTGCTAGGGTGGCCCTATGAATGGCCTTCCCTCTGTGCTGGGGAATGCCCCGTTGCTCCTGAAATGCCTCCAGAAGTGGCATTGTGTCAGAATTGAATCTTTTTTTCAAGGGATGTAATTACAGAGGATAAAGTACAGGCCCTAGCTCTTAACGTAAGGAGCCCTGACAGCATGGTCAGTGCATGGGGCATGGCGTGCCAGCTGGGCTGTTGGTTTTGGGATATCTGCAGCGATGGTGTTCTCGGATAAGGAAACATCTATCCCTTGCCTCTCAGCTTGAACATCTCTGCAGTCAGTTTCAGTTTCCCAGAGGTTAGGTCTCCCCGCACCGTGCAGAGGGAGTGAACAGCCTAGTAGGACTTAATGGTTTGCAGTTTGGGGCCTGTTTTGTGGGGGTGAACTTGTGAATTTTAACTACTCTGAATGAAGCGGAGGAGTGGGATGAAACAAATGTATTTCAGCAGGATCAGTAGAGGAACAGCTGTCCTGAGAGCCTGAGCAGTTCTTTTGTGCTAGAGTTCACAGGAGCATCCCTCACTTCTTAAAAGGGAATGTACTACACACTGATACTTAGAAATGTTATGAACGTGTTCAGGGTGATGAGAAATTCTTTTTCTTAACATAAAACCAGTATTTTATCTGAGAGAATCGTTGGAACCAATGTCAGCATGAAAGCACCTGCCTGTGCCAGCAGGGTGTCTGTTGGGTATGTACCGAGGACTCACCTAGCATCAGAGCAGCGTGAAATACAGGAATCAAGAGCAGTTAAACACGTA
The DNA here is from genome assembly GCF_964035555.1 of Netta rufina. Lineage (NCBI taxonomy): Eukaryota > Metazoa > Chordata > Aves > Anseriformes > Anatidae > Netta > Netta rufina. The sequence continues at coordinate 61,156,880 of NC_140123.1, read as the reverse complement.
ACAGCAGCAAAAACTGCTGTTTGCTTTAGCCTGTTTGCAAGATGAGACAAAGACTTGCCATATTTATGTAAGGAAACACAGTATTTGTACAAGAAACGGAAATACCTGAAGGAAGTAAAACATTTTGCCTCCTTGCATATGTTGTACATGGGCTTTAGGTGAGGTATCATGGACAAACACGGTCTAGGACTGCTAAAAACTTTGCCCTATCTTCTGGGTAAGTTCAGTGTGGGTTATGTGATCAGCTATTGGCTGTATAACCTGCTCTTGAAGAGGCTTAGTGTTTAAAGTGAGGGTTGCTTTATAGAAAATAGGGTTTCACCTGTTCCAGCACCCTTAGGTGATCTTGTTAGTCCAATTTATTCTTTCACACGTAAAAAATACCCATACTAGATAATTTTCTATGAGTAGCTCTAAAAATGACATGGTAGTAGTAAGGAAGCACGACTACTTCTTCCCATCGGTTCGTGTTCAACTTGAAGAACACTTCAGATTTCTAAAAAGTATTTGAGGCTTTCTTCTACATACGAAGTATGCACCTGAAGGAGATACTAAACACATTACAAGAAACTCTCACAATCTTATTCTTATTTGTGCTGTTTATACAGATGCGAAATCAAAGTTCAGGCTTTCTGCTGCTTTGTACATGTTCTCAGCTGGTGTCACACAGCCATTGTCAGATATTTATAATCCTGAAATTTTCTTACTGCAACTACACAATTCTACTAAAATCTTTTCAAAATCACGCTGTGTACTCATTATTTTTCTTTCTGCTTCCATCACTTAATGTGGATAAAATGCATATTTAGCCTTTGGATAAACCTGGTCAAAACTGATTGTGTTCCCAAGACTCTGTAAAAGTAACCTTTTCTTCTAAATACTGCTTCACTTGCTGAGCCATCTTTTTGTTTTTGTTTTTGCTTTTGGCCAGAGTAACTGAGGCCACTATTACTTATTTGACAAAAAAAACCTCTTACGCACAGAATTGTTCTTCATAGGGCTAAAGTGAAAATTTCCTTCACTGTTTAGCAGATGTGGTTCATTCTGGCATGGAAGATGATAAAATGCAAGTTATAGAGAATATTTCTGTATCAGTGGTAGTGAAGCAGCATTTTTGCCCTGGTTGCAAATGAATATAAATGTGCTTTATGGTCCTTGAAAGGCAAGATGAATGATTGTGTAAAAGCTACCTGTAACTGCACTATAACTGGCTGTGCTATCAGAACTTAATATGGTACTTCCATTAATATTTTAAGCATGTTGTCTGTATTGGTGAAGGAGAGAGGGAGAGAATCCTATTGCTTACTCTATCCTGTTTTGCCAAAGTGTTGAATGCTGATTTTGAGACTTGGCATAGGGTAAGTACGTGGGTAGGAACCATTAGGTACATTCACTAAAAATCAAGCTCCTGAACTGTGTGTTAGTTCTTGAAAAAGACTGACCAAATGAACGTCTTAGGCATGACGTTGTATATATTCCTACGCTGTGATCATATAAGCAGGCCTGACAGATATAGGGCTGAAGCTGTAAAGGAAGAGAATGCTGTTTGCTGGTCAGTGACCATAGGAATCCAGCTGTTTGTTTATATAATTAATGTTATGTATATTATTTTCATATTACATGTTCATATTTTTTAAAAAAGATACTCATTAAGAATATCCACTGCCTTGCCAGGCTCTAATTTATTTCTTTGGTTTGTATTGCTGTAACTTCATCTTTATCTATTCTTCATCTCTTTTTAGGTTGCCTGAAGCTCAGCAGAGGGTTGGAGGATGTTTTCTAAACCTGATGCCACAAATGAAAAGCTTATACCTTGCATACTGTGCCAATCATCCATCAGCAGTAAATGTGCTCACAGAACACAGGTATGTTTACCTTGTAGTCTGTAGATTTTTTTCTTCATTTTTATTTATTTGAAACAAAAACCATAGCACGAAGCTGTTTGATGCAGTCATGACCAGCCTGTCACTTTTGACGGCTTCTTATCAACTGAGATAATTTTATCATTTATGGAGCACTTGCTGGACTTTGGATATGCGAAACAAACTGTAGTTATTGTCATCTTCATTTTAAGAATATCAGGATAAAAAAGTCTACTAAAGTATGTGATAATAGACATGATTACTAGAAAGCTTTCTATACAGTTGGCTGATTATAACTTAGCCCTGTAAAAGCCTGTGCATTTGTTAGTATGTACTGCATTTTGTAATGGCATACCCCTAGGTCAATTTTGAGTGATAGAGAGGAGTGTGAGCTTTTCAAGTTCACAAATTGCTATTTCCTGCATATAAGATGTAGGATTCTGAGTTAACCTTGCAGGGGTTGCACAGCTTTGGGACTGAGCTCAAATTTACATAGAAGCTCACACTGAGGAAAGAGCGTCAAGGCCAGAATTTGATTTTTAAGTCTGCTAGCATAAAATTTCCCTATAAATTCTCCTGATGAGCACATGCTGCAGCAGCTGTTACCTTGGTGCTGTTTGTCTGCCTATGGTGCAGGATGGAACCACGATCTTCTCTTTAAGGTTAGACACAGGACAAATTCTAGCAGGATATCTGTTTTTTTGCTTTTTCCAGACTTTTTCTTGATGTTCTTGATGTTATGGACCAAAGACAAGGTTCTTTGAATACGCTCCTTTTCGTTTTGGGAGAGTTAAGCATAATTGACTTGTTTTCTGTAATGTTAAGTTCTTCCAACTTGCATTTTATTTTAACAGCAACAGGTTGTGGTGTATTTAGGACTCTTACTCATAATGGGATAAATCAAAAAGCTTCCAGCTACTAAAGACTATGAACTACAGTTCAGGGATTGGAACTAGATGGTCTTTAAGGTCCCTTCCAACCCGAGTCATTCTATGAACTATTGCTTATGTTAGTAAATCTCTTGTTCCCTTTGGAAAATAGAGCCACAAATTCACATTGCAATTTAGGCTGGAAGAAGGTATTTTTAGTCAGACACAATAACAAAGTTAAACAAGAGCAGAAAAAAAAATAAAATCAAATTCCTCTGTGTTTTCTTTCAAATTGCCTGCCTTCAGTAACATTATCTGTAAATGCTAAAATACTTAGGTGATTTAAGCCTACATGTTTGTAATGCTCTTGGGTTTAGATTTAGTTGTTGTTTGTGCCTTTGTAGTCTTTCTGTACAGAGGTCTGGGATTTAATTTGTAGATGGGAGATGGTAAATGATAGCAAAGTAAACACCTACGTTTAAGATTTTGAGATATTTGTAAAGAATTACATGGATTTTCAGAACTCTTGGAAAGCAGAGGGAACAGGTATGTCTGGGAAACGGCGATTAAGAGTATGAGAGAGGAAAGTGAATTGTTTTGCAAATAGGGAAGAGAAGTATTTCATCTCTTCTGTGTTGCTTTGGGCATTGTTTGTCCTTAGCAAAAATCAGCTTCTGGTCTGTAAAGCCAGCCTGCTGTCAAGCCCTGCTGGAGTCAATATAAGCATCATAGAGCAATTAAGTAATTCAGATGTAGGAGTAGGTTCAAAGCAATTGCATTGTTCATAAGAGATAGCTCAAGGGGAGATAAATTCTGATAAACAGCTTTCTGTTTAATGCTATTGTCTTGTAAGGCATGAGTCAACAGAAGTGAATCCTGTTTTTTTAAATTACCCCTATTTTATTATTCTAAGCCCTTCGGTTTTGCTGGATGCTGTTGCTGTAGCTAGCAAGTGGCTCAACTGAGAATTCTGCTTCAGGCAGCTGCCTTGAAGAAATGGCAAAGTGGCTTTGAGCAATTCCAAGCCTTTTGTCTCAGAATACAAGAAACCTTTTAATTACAGTACTTTAAATGTAGAGAAAAAAAGTCACTTTTGCTTGTATACACTGATTAAGGACATGGGGAAAAGGAAAACACTCAGAACTGTCTCCTTGTTTCATTAGTTGAAATGGTTTTATTATGTAAAAGCATCTCTCATAAACTTTAATGTGAAAATTACTGTGAGCTTTGAGGATTGTCATGACTGCAGTAGTACCAAAATGACCACGTTGCAGTTAACACTAGATCAGCATTGGAATGAGATTTCTTCAGAGTTCTCAAAGATTGGTTTAGACTCCCAAGAAATTGTGATGATGTGTTGGCTGTTTGTGATATAGTTATGTGCTTTAATACCAACGGGTATAGATTTGAGCATCGAGTTTCTAACAGCTGCACTTCTCAGTAGCCTCTTAGAGTGAGGAAAATGGAACAGTCTCGAGTGGTTTGGATTAGAGCATAAATTCTTACTGTCTACATCAGATTATTTCTTGCCATGAATTCTGTGCACTTTGTAAACTGACAACGTGCCTTAGCTGTGCTTCTGAAATGTGTTTGTCAAAAAGAACTAGCAGGTAATTTTTAAGTCAGGTTCTTATATCATAAAATTAGTAATCTCTGCAGTTTATTAAGTTTGCTTGCTTTTCAAAGGGAATTGGCTATTGTTTTGAAGCATTAACCGTGCTATTTCTTTAGCCAGTTGGATCACTGTAACATCAAAATTACTGTAAGCCATCATCTGGCTTGATGGAATATTTCAGACAAAGGTTTTATGTCATTTTCTGAAAAATCAGGCATGCTCTTTGAGTACCTGTTAAGAGGTCCTTGCTACCCGGTAAAGAGTCTGTACATATACTTAAAAACTGATGATCCTAAACTATTTAGAATTATTTTGAACTTGTATTGAAAAGCCTCTTTTGAATAGGAGTTTTGTAAAATCGATTTTTTCAGTAGTGGTACTTGAGATTGGCTGGAGATTTAGGTGGGGCATTCAGTGGGAATGTGACTTTTCCCCCATGCCACTCACTCAGTGTGAATGCCAGCCTGATGTTTCCTGTTTGTTCTGTCATGTGTAAAAGCAACATGGGTAGTTTTACTCAGTTACTACAAAATACAGCATGTGCATATGTATACATGTATGGCGTGTACGTATATATTCATGTGTGCATAAATAAAAATACACAGGGTGAAAGGTGTTGATCTTAGTATTACTGCATGAATGAGCTTTTTCATTTTCAAATGTTCAAAGTCACAAACATCTTTAATTTCCTTAACTGTTCATAGATATTCACTTTAGTAGTTCAACTATTAAGAGACTTCCATGAGTGTGCAGAAATGGGAATAAAACCTTGTACAGCCCGTACAGGAGTTCAGGTTCCAGAGCTAAATGTTTTTTGAGGTTGTATTTGGGTCTGACAATAAGAACAACAGCAAAAATCTTCTGCTGTCTTACTTCTTTTAAGTTTGGAGCATTGTGAGCAGGTGGTCTTACCTGATTCCAGTCATGTCACTCTAGAGCTGCTAATCAGCATCATTTCTCCAGTTTTGTACAGTTTGAAATTTTGTAGGCTCTTTTTGTTTGAGGAATTGGGTCAGAGCTGTTGCATGTTTTTTATTTTTATTTTTTCCAGACCTAAAATTCTTCCAGTTTGAGAGACACTCAAGGAAAAATGACGACTATTTAACATACTTAGGTCTGTCACCTTGTCTTATAATCGTCTTAGGCCACTTGCTAGAGCTTAAGAGATGGAGCTCACCAGGTGCAGCTGGGTGGTGACTCTTGCAGAGATCAGTGTTTTGTTTGTTTCCATCACTGTCTCCTGGCTCATTCTCCACAGTCCCTTCTCCAGTTGTGGCTGTAGTGCCACTGTATGTGATCCCTATTTTCTTTACTTCATTCTCTAACAGTCACACCTCTTTGGCAGTGTTGTATGAGCTTTCAGTCCCATAGTTCTGCTTGAAGATCCCAGTTCAAGTCCAAGGGTAGATGATCCAATGCAATAATCCTGTATTATTTTTGGAGAGAATTGTGCAGTACTGTCTCAAAGGCATAGCATTTAGTTGAAGCAGCGTTGTTTGCCATTTGAGATTCTGATCATAGAAGTATACTTGCCTTCCAGTAAGAGAAGAAACAGGATGAACAACCTCAGGCATGAAAGAAGGAATTTTCCTCAAACCAATTTAAGAAACAAAAACCAAACAGTTGGATACAAAGGACAGAAATGGATAATTGCAGAAGAGTAAGGAGTCTCAGGAACTTGAGATGGTATTACCCCTGGCATCAGAACAGACATCAGAAGCTGTAAAGCTCAGTGCAAGAGGAAAGTCCAGGAAAGAAAAAGAAGAGGCAGCAGCTAGGACTGGGAATGTATGTAGACTATATCCAAAATGACAAGGGAAAAGATAATTTAAGTATAGAACTACCTGACAGTTGGATACCAATGAGGGGGAGGTGGTCTAAAAGTCAGTGGGATGTTGAGCTTTAAAAAAATACAGAGTATAGACCCAATTGTAATCAGTATTAAATATGTAATTATTGGGGGGAGAGAGACCTTTAAGCTTTTTGACTTTTGTTTAAGATAAACATGGCATTGTTTAAACAAAATGTAAGAAAAATGTTTCTAAAAGAAGAAACTAATTTATTCCAAAAGAAGCCAAAAATCAGTAATGTTGGTTGCTTTTGTGTTGCAAAACAAGTGTTGAGCCAGTTTTCAGCTGGAAGAATAGCTGGAAGCTATTTGCAAAACTTCAATTGTTCAAATATTACTTTTGCTAGATCCTTCAGCTTTCTTAGATAACATATCCCCAGCATGTTCTGCATTTGCATCACTGACCTAGCAGTCTGGATAAAGTTTCTGGAGCTGAAACATTACAATTACTCTGAGTAACTGGAGCGTGGAATACAGATCAGCTTGAGTCAGAAAACCCTTTGTGCCTCCCCCACTTCTGTGCATCCCTGAGCCTGCAAGTGTGCAGGCTGATGTCATACGCGGAGCAGCAGTCCCCGAGTGAGCAGCTCGCCTGGGAAGGTTAGCACTAGGAAACTCAAAGCTGCAGTCGAGGGGTTGCTGAGCCAAGCTGTGCCACAACGCTCTCAAAATGCGGTGCCTGTGTGCAGTCCTCAGACCCCTCAGCAGTGATAGCTCCTGCTCCATCTATTACAAACAGAGACCTACTTCAGAAGTGTAAGTTGTGCTTTCAAATATACATTTTAGTTCCTGAAAATGTTTTCTTCGAGTTTAAATGACTTTTTTTTTTTTGCTTTCTGTTACTGTAGGCACATCTGAACTTGTTTTCTTCCCTCTCCCCAGCCTGACTTGCAGCTTTTAGAGACAGCTGCTCTAAGAAAGATTTGAATATGTTAATATGGCTTAAAGACATTTTTTGTAGTGACTTCTAAAATAACTTTTGCTGTGAACTAACGTTAGTTTGAAGAAGAGGGAGAACTCTTCAGCTAGGGATTTTGTGGGTAAATGAAGCACAGTGCTTTTGTATGCTTCTCTGCTTTTTAGTCTGTAAAATGACACAAGTAGTGAATTGAAATCTCATCTGCTTCTTTCTAAAAAGGTATTTACATAGCCAGTTGTGACTGAGTTGGTTTTAACTGTTCAAAATTTTTTTCTGTTTAAGCAAATCAATATATATTTTTCTATTTTAAAATAAAAACAACATACAGTTTAGCTTTGGGTCAGAGCTTTTATTTTAGCATACATTCTGACGTGTAAGCACTGGTTGAAATTGTGACATGAAAGAGCCATTGTCTTTGTCAAAGCAGCTGTGCTCTTAAGCTAACAACAGGGATTTTTTTAAGCTGCTATTAATTAAGAAACAGTTGTGAACTGTTGTCATATTCAAACAGTGTTCTAACCCACCCGTGTTGTATTGAATTAAACCTTTCCATTACGTTTGTATTTGCCCTTCATGAATAAATGAAGGACATTTACTTTAGCTCAAAGTAATGTCCTTTTTGCCAAATACTTCTGTTTTCAAGGCTGTGGAGTTGGCAGGTGGGTTTAGCTTGGGCAGTCTGGTAGCAGGGGCCGCACCACGACGCTGCTTGAACAATATTTTTGCTCCTATTGTGTTCAGAGTGTGTGTGCCTGTGTTCGTCCTGGAGTTTGAACAAGCCAGCGTGTCGAAACTTGTCAGGGCGACGTATAGGAGCGTATGAAAGAAAACATTGTCCTCCTGGGAACGTTGGGAGGAAAACTACGTAATTCAGTTTTAATTGCACCGATTAACACCGCGCTGTGTAAAGGGCTTCCTGATGATGCCATTGTTAAGCGTGTTTCTCAGGACGTTGTGTACACTTCAAGAGAGCCGTGGTTTAAACTTGCTCTGTGGGTTCTCACACTGTGATTAAGTGAAACCCAGGAGATAATCAACAAAGTGTCCTATGGTGGAGAGCAGCCCTGGCTGGCAACTGCTGTGACCTTGCGTAAGGATGGAGCTTTTCAGTTTAAAAAAAAAAAAAAAAAAAAAAAGGAAAAAATAAAGTTTCTTTATTTTGTCAGGTTGCAAAGTAGAGGATTCTCTGCAGCAAGCTCTCCCCTGTTTTCTGACACATCTGTTTCACAATGCCGGGCTTGGGAAGAAAAGGAACAGAGGTGATGAAAAATCAGCAGCGTTGAATGTGGGTGAAGTGGATTTGGTAACCACAGTGTTCCTCCTGTTGTGGAGGCATTAAATAATAAAATAATTAAAAGGAGAAAACAAATGCATTGTGTTAGGGGATAGCTCAGCAAATGCCACTTCTGTAATGCAGTTGTGTGCACACAGCAGCATGGGGATGGCCAAAGTAATTAGGGACGGGGGTTTTTGTGTCTTTGCAACCGAAAGCTGAAAATCAGCATTGCTGAGAACAATGTTGAATTGAAACGGCCTGCGGTATTCATGGCTGGCATTTCGGAGAAGAAAAGTTGTGTGGACGTGCATGGGTTGTGCTGCCTGAAATGGGAAAGGGTGAGAGATAACGAGGAAGGAAATAGTTCCTACAGTTCGGCTGTAGGGGCTTCGTGTCTGGCTGAAGTAAACAATGCAAAGAAGGAATGTTTCCTTCCTGTTAGTTCTTGTAGCACTACCTTTAGTGTCTGGCACTGAAAAAAGGGCCTTCACATCTGAGCTTTGTTAAACCCTGCTGGAAACAGCCACATCCCCTGAGCAGATCCCCTGAGCTGCACCCCTCCCCTGGCACAACCTGAGGCCATTCCCTCTGGTCCTGTCACTAGTTTCCTGTGAGAAGAGGCCAACCCCAGCTCCCTACATTTTCCTTTCAGGTAGCTGCAGAGAGCAATAAGCTCTTCCCTCAGCCTCCTCCTTTCCAGACCAAACACCCCCAGTTCCCTCAGCCACCCCTCACAGGCCTCGTGCTCCAGGCCTCTCACCAGCTTCGTAGCCCTGCTCTGGACATGCTCCAGGGCCTCGATGCCCTTCTTGTAGTGAGGGGCCCAAATTAGTCGAAATCCTGGATGAACAACTAGCTGGTAACACTGTAAACCAACCTAAGTGTGAGCAGAAAGCCTTAGTTCACGAAGGTGCCACCAGAATCAGTCGTCATTTTGTGAAATGGATGCGATTTTTATGCAGACTGTTCATAAGAAAGCTTAAGGCAAATAAGTCTTGTGGATCTAGATATTCAGTGGGCAGCTTTTCTTCTTAAATCAAACCCAAAGCCAGGAAAGTACTCAGGCTTATCTGTGTTGCTTTATAATGATTTTCCACATAATTTACTGTAGGAGGTTTTTCAATGAGTTTCAGTTTTGGCTAAAAGCTGACCATGTCACGGGCTGGTTTTGGGAGGCCTGGAGTTGCTGATAGAGGCTGCCTGAGAGGGGTGGGGAAGGGAGGTCCGCCTCCTGGAGCTGTGATGTTCACCAGTGTGTCAAACCCTTCCTTCTGCGTCTTCGTGATGCAAAGCAGGTGTTGGGGAAACTCCTTCCTATCTGCTTCCTTCACACTGCTGGTCCAGAACAGCAGAAGCACGCATGTGCTCTGAGAAGGGCCTGGGCCTAGCGTGAAATGCTGTGGAAGAGGTGGTGTTAAGGTTATGCCCTCCCTAGCAGTACAGAAGCAGTATTGGATCTAATTAAACTACCTAGCTAATGTGAAGATAAGTAAAAAATTGACGTTATCTGCATGGAGAAGTGTCTTCTGTTCTGTGAACCTGGGGAAACCAGGAGGAGAAACATCTGGGTGGGCCGATGGGTGAAGTGCTTGCGTGAGGTGGGAAAGACTCAGTTCGTGTCCTTGGCTTGCTTTCTTCATCTGTCTGGGCAAATGGCAGTAATAAACTGTAAGTTACCCTGAAATCAGAAGGGATAGAGTGGGTGGACAGGCAGGGTCTCTTTTGCCTTAATTTGTGGTTTTATGTAGCACACCTCACTGATACACACCAGAACACATTTGTTGAAGTTAATAGCAGCGTTCTTTTTACAGATCAAATTTGCTTTCACTTCTGCATGTAAAATATGACACTATTTCCAAAGTTTGGAGGTACTTGCTCTTTCCAAAATGTTACCTAGGTTTAGATTTTTGTTAATGGGGCCATAATATACAAGTAAGTATTCCTCCTTTCTTGGTTTTTGATGTTTTACTATTCCTGAAAATACCAAATCTAGTGTCTGGCAGAAGCTGCCTTTGAAAAATGAGAATGTGTCAACAACCAGGGAAGTGAAAAATATTGTAAGTCGTGGCTTTTGGGGACATACTGCTGTTAATCAGCTGAAAGTAAAGATTTTTGGCGTAACTTAACATGGAATTTGTGTGTCGCATGAGAAAATAACAATTGCTCAAACCGTGAATAACCTCATCTGCAGATGTCTACGATGGCATAGGTTGAATGCAAAAAAGATTTTAGTAAGTGGCTTTCTGATTTTTCTTTATTTATACTTTGTCTTCAGGATCACATGTACTTCTGCAACATGTGCATTTTAAAGCCTGGAAATAAGCCTAGGTGCTGCTGGGCTTCATTTCCCTAAAGAGGAGGCTGATTTTATTCCTGGCCATTTAAACTCTTAAATCTCATCCTGGACCTTACTTTTCTGAAATCTTTGTTTTTTAAGGAAGCTGAGAATGTAGATATTGTAAGTTTCCTTGATAGCAAAGTCAGCATAAATTCCTACGGTGTTCTGCTGCCTTTTAATGGAGTTCATGGGGCAAGCTGAAGGGCTGTGCAGCATTCCTGGACGTGATCCAAGTATGAGAAGCTGTGGGTAAGGGATGTAGCAGTTCATGATACTTGGAGCGTGTGGGTTTCTTACACCAACTTTGTTGTCAAAACAAGCGTGTTGTATAATTATACCCTCTGTGAAACCCTGGCTCCTGTGAGGATAGACTGCGCACCAGTTACTTCTGCTGTGGTCTGCCATTTGTGTGGCTGCTGGTTAGTCAGTCAGTAACTCCTGGGATGCGTGATACAAGGTCGTTAAGTGCCTAAGTGTGGGAGGAAGAAGGTTTTGAAACACTCTGTGCCTTCGCGTTAGTGCTTGCCACCTTAAAAACAGCAGTGCCCACCTGACTGAATGCAGAGCTGTTCTCTAGTTTACTCCTGGGAATTACCTTTTTAAGCCACCTCTAAGGTCAGATGTCTTTTTACTAGAATAAAGAGGTAAGTAATAAAACATTGTGCAAAGGCTTGATTCTGTAACTTTTGCTTGAATGGGGTAGCATTTAGGAGCTGTCTCTGATCATCAGTTGCCTAGAGTGTGGATGCAATTCCATTTCTGTTCCCTGGATTAATGGTGGACCCATTATCCCAACAAATCCCAACAAATGTCTTTCTAGATTAAACAAAATACAGGAGCAAACTGATGTCAGCACTTATGTTGTGCTTAATTTTGATTTGATTTATTTGATAAATTTATTTGGCCTTTTTGTTTTACTGGCAGAATTCATTGCAGGTGGAAGCCTGAAGTGACGAATCTAACACAATTCTAATTGTCTCGATAATTTGATGTTAATTTGCTTAAATATCTTGTGTGCACAGTGAGGAGCTAGGAGAATTCATGGAGATGAAAGGTGCCAACAGCCCTGGGATCCTTGTACTGACCACAGGCCTCAGCAAACCTTTTATGCGTCTGGATAAATACCCCACGTTACTCAAAGAACTTGAAAGGCACATGGAGGTATATCTTATCAGCATTTATGTTCCAGCTTAATGATGATTTGACAACAATTATTTTAAAGGTACATGTCAAACATGACGGGACCCAAAATTACCTTTGTTTCCTCTTCCTTCAGCCTCCTGAAATACAGGCTGCAATAGTTTAAGATGGTGCAGTACACTTCCTGCAAAAGCTAAATGTTTACGGTAAAGCTAGCCAGAGAAGCTAACCTTCACTCCTAGAACAGCCTTGCACGGACTTTGGTTGACTCGATGTTGAGTTCATCTCCTGCACACAACTTGAGGCTACTTTATCTTGTAGGAGTGCTGCTTCCCATCTTAGGACCTCAACCTGTTGGACACTTCACCTTGACTTCTACTGCACACTGTCCTAAAATGATCTTTCCCATGGGGGAAGGTGTTTGAGGAGTTACTGTTTCTGCATTTGCATTTTATAGGTTAGATTTGTGGGGTGTGAAGGAGGGAGAGAAATAGAAGGCATATGGGTCTTCGTTGTGTCACATGGTTTGTCAGTCAGTGACGAGACATACTAATATGGAAGGAATGTGTTTTTTGTGACAAAGAAAGGTAACATGCCAAATAAAACCCTCTAAAATGAATGCTTTCCTATTAGGATTTCAAGTTGGAAAGCAATTTTTTGACCAATAGTTCCTGTAAAATTTTCTTGTCTCTATTTTAGGCATAAATAGCAAAGTTGTAAATGGCATTTTACTTTTTCTTTTTTACAAGACAGACAACCAGTTTTTGATATAAGAGTAAGACGGCTGTGAAAAGAGAGATCTAAAAGCTTTTATTTTATAGGATTATTTGTATTTAGTTAAGCCTCTAAATACTTTGTTATTATTTTTACTAGAACTAAATCTTTTATTCTGTTCTTTTTCCCTTGCTTTTAGGATTATCATCCGGATCGTCCAGATATTCAAAAATCCATGACTGCCTTCAAAAATCTTTCTGTAAGAGTGATGAAAAACAGATAACGTGTATTTTTCAGTATAGTGTTCTCTAATTTCATCTCTATCCATTGCTTTTAAAATGTGAAGCTTTTTTGTACACTTTGGTATAAGAAATTTTTGTGAAACTTCTTTTGAGCCCTGGCAATCAATGCAGTTTACGGGCAGAGCTAAGGATTGCAAGCTGTGGGGGAGTTACAGCAAATAGACTATTGACAGAAGAGCCTTGCAAGCATTCTGCAATTCTCAGTCTGCCCTCTCACTTGTGCTTTATTTTCCTTTCTGTGAGCACACACATGACTAGTGACCTAAAGAAGGGCCACAATGCTTGACTATATTTAAAAAAAAAAAAAATAAATTCTGTAGTGCATTTGTTTTAGTAGAGTAGTGGTAGAGTTGAGGGAGGAAGGATGAAAAGGGAAGCACAAGATAAACTCCTAAAGATAGGAACTTTCAGTAATAATCAAGGGGATAAGCCTGATTTGAACAAATGGGCTGTCTTTTTTTCTTAACTTAAAAAAAAAAAAAGTGCAACTGCAGCGGGCATATGTTTAATATATTCAAAGTGACAATAAACTTAACATTTTGTGTTTCCTGCTGGAAGTGCATGCTGCTGGTAACCTGGTGTTTTTTACATTTTAAAGCAGGAATTTATTGTTACCTGTGTTCAGACGAGGTTTGGGGTTTCCCCATTCAGTTGAGTACTTCACAAATGAGAGACAATAATCCTGAAAAACTGAAGTGAGATGATTACAGCTAGTAGGGCAGGTTGGCAAGAAATGGAATAAAAATAGGAGCACGTGGTTAGACGGTGTTTGCACAAATGACATGGCAGTTTTTACTGAATAAGAGTATGCTTTGCATGTAGTGATCTGTACGTAGGACAGCTGTGTTACTGTTTTCTGCTCTAGCCAAGCTGTTTGTCTTAAAAGAACAAAAACATGAAATGTAAAGAAAAGGGAAATTTGAGGAATGGGATTTCTCAACTATAGTTTTCTCAAACTATAAATTTGTAATTGAAGTCAGTGTATTGAAAAGAAAAGTAACAGGGAAGATAGCAAAACTAGTTTTATAAGAAATACTGGTAATGGTCATCTAAATGAAAATGCCTCAAATTGGCTACTGTCTTCTGTTTGCTACAGTGAAAACAGTAAATACAACTGTAGTGCTATTTCTACCCTTAACCATATTGATGGAGTTGATAGAGATGATATTTTTGCCTATGTTTGCTAGGCACAATGTCAAGAAGTACGGAAACGGAAAGAACTTGAACTACAAATATTAACAGAAGCAATCCGCTGTTGGGAGGGAGAAGATATTAAAACACTTGGCAATGTAATTTACATGTCCCAGGTCATGATTCAGTGTGCTGGAAGTGAGGTAAGGCAGTTCTCATCTTTACTGTCAGTCTGTCTTTCCCTATTGTAATCATAATTATACATAATTATACATATATATATATATATACACACACACACGCACACAAAATCATGTAGCACAACATAATATAAATTTTGTAGCAGAAATAATGTTTTGAGATACTAATCTAGAATAGCATCTCTTCCCACTTCTTTAAGGCTTTTATTATAAAATAGGGAAAAAAAAACACTTGAAGATGGATGGTCTCATCTGTAAAACTTACTGAAACGTGGCTAATATAACACTTGAAAAATGATCTTACCATGTTTTTAGGTCTGTTTTTGAAGTGCATAATTAAGCAAGTTTTTCCATATGTAGTTATATTACAGGATCATTTCACAAACGATTATAACATTTAAATAAGAGTCATACTGTAAGGTGCCTGAGGTCAATTTTGCCCTTAGTGTTTTGGGAACTTTGCAGAGGCAGTACATTTTTGAAATACAGGTTTGAAAAATCAATGGTTTTGGAGAAATGGACTAAGAGGAGATGTGAAAAAAGACAAAGGTGACATTGCAAAGTATGGGTGATTTTTAAAGAAAAAAAATCCTACTAGAGTTAACATTCTAAAAGATTTTTAAAGCAAGTGTTAACAAAAGAGAAATGTATACAGATTACTAGCGTGTTTTTACTGTAGGCTGTTCTCCTGTATAATCAACTTTGAAGTTGTTGGGGGTTTTTGAATTGCAACCTCATTCGATTTCCTTCTGTAGAGCAAAGATTTCAATGCATATGAGGAAAGAGAAAAATGTTTTTGCAACTGAGTACTTTAAAATTCATCACCTGTTAATTTTTTTTCTAATTGTTAGGTGTTTATTTAAACTTCAAGTAAGATTTAGTAGAATTCATAGTGCATCTTCTGCAGTTGCCTCTTGTCTTAAAAATAAATTAAAAGCCACCACGATCTTTCATTCTGATTAAAAAGTCAAATATAATAGACTTCTAGTAGCTTCCACATATATTACGAGATTACTTTTTGACTAGGTATCTAACAGTTTAATTTTGCTAAAACAGTCATTTTAGTGTCTTTTCTAAATGATGTAGACATTTGTAAAGACCTCCTGAAAAACTAATAGAAACATTCAAACTTGGTAAGGACCTGTATTGTATTGCAAAGATGTTCGGAATTGAGATAGTGACTTTGAGAATGGATATATTTGTTTTGTCATTAAAAAAAAGCTTAATATGTAAATGCTCCTTTCTTTAGGTGTTCATCTATACCAGCTGATTGAGTAAATTTTCTCCTCTTACCAGAGAAGTACTTCTCAAAACAAAAAACTAAAGACAACCTCATAAGTGAAACCAGAATACTAAAAACAGAACAAAACAATATTTTTATTGAATATGAGCATTATTACTTTTCTTTCATAATCTTTTGCTAATTTGGAACATAATCTGACATTACAGAAAAATGTGATGTCTCCAATTTAAGAGACACTAAGTCTTGACATTACAGTAACAGCATCCATCCATGCTATATTAACAAATATATCCAGTATGTGATTTTGGCTTTGCTAAAGTCACCGAAACACCGTCTGGGTGAAATACTGGCCTTAAAATTTCTTTTTAAAAAATAAGGCTCTACTCTCCAGGAAGGAGTTATAGGCATGTATTACTAGAAATTTTGAAATAGAAAACTAAATAATCCAAACTCCTTTTACATTTATGAAGGCTTAATTTTGCTAGAGATGAATGCTTGTGGAATAACTATAGAGTTGTAACATTGTTGATAGTTTTTAATAATATCTAATATAAAAAGTGGGGAGGGAGCTTGTGATGTTGTATTTACTTTTTCATTTTCATTTTTTTTTTTTTTTAAAGGAAAAGAATGAAAGGTATCTTCTTCTCTTCCCTAACATCTTGCTTATGTTGTCTGCCAGCCCGAGAATGAGTGGGTTTATCTATCAGGTAAAGTAATATATGTACATATGTGTATAAATGCTGGGAGTGTTTTTTCCCAAATGTTTCATAGAAAACGTGGAAGGATTATTAAAATTCTGTGTTTACAAAGGAAAAAGGTAATTTCTGCAGTAGGAACTGTTTTTCTGTTTTATGAAGCCTAGAAGCTTGGATTTGACTTTTTTGCAGCTGGCGACTTCTGTGACCGTCAGCAAGACATTTTTTCACCTCTGTCCTTCTCGGTATTAGCTAATGAGAGGAAAAATTAATAGCTTCTTAGAGCTACATATGAAAAGGATTCTGTTGTGCAGGCTCATTAGCGATCTGACTGCTGCTTCAATCTTACCAAAACTACACAGGACTCTTAGACTCTCAGTGGTGCGAGTTAGGCTGAGTTACCATCTAGTTCTTTAGGTGCGTCTGTGAATCAGCAGAGCACTTCTGACATGAGTCTTCTAGTTTTTCCTCTTTACTGCCTCTTGAGTCACAGTGTCGGAGTGAACTCAGGGCTTACCAACTGGATTTCCACTGGATGAAGCTGAACTGGAAGGCATGCTCCAAATAGTACACTTGATCTGCTTCAAGTACTCATTGCCACTTAGTCCATGGCACCAACCTAGAGCTAGCCCAATGTGCTAACACCTGAAACACATATGCTGTGACCTTTGGGCCTTCAGCACCACCAGATATTTCACTTCACAAATCCACTACTTGTTCCTGGTAGATGGCCTTTAAGCACTGTAGCGTGTTTTCTAGCTGACTACTTGCTCTCTTGCATTCTAACTGTAGTTCCAAAGACCTCCTAGGATGTGAAGTTAGAGCCAGTGCTTACTCCACGAGTTTCTGAAATTTTTGTAAACATTCAAGTCTGGCTGGGTGATTCCGACATCACAGTAAAACAACCAAAAGCAAGGGAAAACAAAACAAAAATTCTAAAAGGTGGCCCGAGATCCCACCTGCTTTAAGTATTTATGTAAACCATTCTTTCAAGCATTCTGTTCCTTTCTCTCAAGTAGTGATTCATCTGCCACAAAGGAATGCTAAAGGTTTATAATTCAGGGTTCTTACGCAGTTGGCTACATCCAGTCACAAACTGTGTGACTCAAATTCATGTTCGGAGTCATGATAGTAGCCAGATTTATGTAAGACATGTAGGTCAAATACATTATCAAGCTTCTGTTATCTTTGTGCTGCTCTTAATAACTTTTAGCTGGTACTTTATCCTGATGTGGATGGAAAAAGATACTAGGAAAGGCAGGTGAGTGCCAGATCCCAAGTGTCACAGCCATAATTCCTGATGACGGAAGGTGCTTCTAGTACAAAGGCAACTGAGTGGAAGTTTAGTGCGTTAACAAACAATACAAAATTAAGCAATGAATCTGTCAGGCTTAATTCTGCTCTCCTGCTTTTAAACTGCATATACTTTCTTCCTTCTCTCACCCATCTTGTCCCTCAGGTGGATGTCACTGTTCAATAAATAAGCAGTTTTCTGTGCACTTGTCTTCAGGTTCTGTTCAGCATGTTCACAGCGCTTTCTTAGTGTTTACTGCCCAACCCCCTGTTCAATACAAAATTATTGATTTCTTTGTAAGTTCTAATGTGATTTTCCTGACGCTATGAACTTCTCAAATCCTAATGTCTACGTTTTCACAGCAAGGCAGAATTATTTCATTACTTTTTATGTCTGAGACTGTGGCTTCGAGCTGTGTTGGGAATACATAGCAC
The DNA here is from genome assembly GCF_964035555.1 of Netta rufina. Taxonomy (NCBI): domain Eukaryota; kingdom Metazoa; phylum Chordata; class Aves; order Anseriformes; family Anatidae; genus Netta; species Netta rufina. The sequence goes on along the minus strand of NC_140123.1, from coordinate 61,138,999 downwards.
GTGCTGTCTGGATCTTTGTTTTGAGGTTCTTGCCTCTGAAGTGGGATGTGGGCAGATGGTGATGCAGCTCCCTCGGTCATTCCAAGAGAAAAGATGTCCTTGAAAGCAGCATCTTTACATGTCTCTTTTCCTGACTGGTGCATGTCTACAAACAGGGAGAAAGGAGCATTTCCTGATCCTTGCAGTTTAGGTATAAGCTGCAGCTGCTTCATACTGCAGTACATCCTCCATGTATGTCTGAATATTCAAGTTATCAGCAGGCTTCAGGCATTCGAGTTCATAGTGCTGCTATTTACCACGTACTGTAATGGACTAGGGGGGAGTACATTTAGCCAGAGTTGTAGTTGTGAAGGGTACAAACTATATTTTACATGGGAACTTCACAATTTTCACAATTGTTTCTTGAAAGAAGGGGAATGTCAGTGGTTCCTGAGTTTGTTTCAATTTTCTGTGTTTTGCTGACTTTGTACTTTTTGTCTCCAAGTGGCTCAGGTGATCTTTGTTCTCCATCACCAATCTTTTGCCTGGTGTGTCCCTGTGTTCCCTTTGCACCTATGTCAGCATTTCCTGCACCTCACATACAGCGTGGCTGTGTGCTCTGTTATTTACGAATCAGAAAAACAGAATTTTAGGCTGCATTGTAAGACACAATGCTACCATGTTCCCTTCATCAGAGAAACTGTTGCAAGGAAACTTTATTTTTGGCATCTTGGGCTTCAGCATACTCTGTGCATACAGAATACTAAGTAGTTTTAGTTCGGCTTACAAGAAGCCTTTGTCCATCCGGTAGTCATTTAAATAAAATAAAATAAAATCCCCTCCATTGGAGCCAAAATTCCTGAGTACATAGGATTTGCACTTCTGCCAGCATGTGCTGAATAGTGTTTCTGTGCAGAAGAATACAGGATCTGTCTTAAAAGAACTTTAATAAAAGTTGCATTTTTGGTAAAGCCTTTCATCCTGGCAATATTACATCTTATCTGTTCTTCTGTGGTTCGAAATGGACAAAAAGTTATCCTAAACTGACTTTTTTTTTTCCAGACTGCTTGGGCTTAAAATGAGATTAGGTTTTCTTCTGCAAAACTAATGTTTTTCTGAAACTTCAGAAACTTTGAAGGTGTTTTTACTGCTTTTGTTCTTTTTCCCCAAATATTTGAGAGTAAATTTAGTAGTGGCAGGGATGTCAGATATAAGTCTTCAGTAGAATTGAAGGATTTGCTTAATGAAATCCTCCTTTCTAAACATACCACAAACCTTGTTTTGAGAGCTAATCAATCAGTTTGCAAACAAATGTGATTTAAGATCAGTCGTCATTGCCTCCAATCATGTAACATGGATGACCCTGAACATCTCAGTTCCCAGAACTTGAGGCTATGATGAGTAACCACTCTTATGTTCACATGGATTTGTAGGCTGCCCAGATATCAAATAGTCTCATTAAAATCACAGATCTCGTTTGTAGAAGTTGGGCATTAAAACTTGCATTGCAAGGTGTCTGCTTGGATTTTAAAATATTTTAAACCCATCAGTGTGTTGTGTATGCATGTTTAGCAATGTATTTTATGTGCACGAGTTCATTCAGAGTTCGAAATTACATATTCTTTACTTGGTAATGGTTTTGTGTGTTTTGGATTTAATTTGTGTGTTTTTTTTTCTCAGGGAAAACTGCCAATGACCGGAATGACTATCACAAAGCTAGAAGACAGTGAAAACCATAAAAATGCATTTGAAATATCAGGTATTGTCTGGAAATACTTCTATTTGCTATTTAATGTTTCAATATCAGATGTTTTGTCTAAACGTTTTTCATTCTGAGGATGACTGAGCATTTATCACAGGTTTCCCAGAGGTTGTGGAGCTTCTATGCTTGGAGATATTTAAGAGACTTAAGAGCTGTCTTGATGTGGTCTTGGGCAACCAGCTGTGGGTGGCCTTCTTGAGTAGGGATGTTGGACAAGGTGACCTCTAGAGGTCCCTTCCAGTCTCCTCAGCCATCTTGTGATTTTACAGATTTGGTAAGGCATCTACACAGAGCCTCACGTGAAAATTGCTTTTTACTGCTAGCGTTAAGCAGTTAACAAACTGCCTTTGTATGGGGTTCATCCCTAGATTTCTGCCTTTTAATTAAGGCACTAGCCTTGGAAAAGGTCCTTTATTGGTGAAGCAATTTGGGCTGTGCTACTCTCTGGAAGAAAGGAAATTTCAGACAGTCCAGAAGAGCTTTAATCAAGAGCTTTCCTTTAGAAGTAAACAATCAGTCTCTTTACTGAGAGACTGGTAGTAGCTCTGCTAATTGTGCTTGCAGCTGTGCTTTCTTTAGGTATTTACTCTCTGGAAAGTAGTTTGTTTCAGCATGTAACTTAATTTTGAAGAACAGTTCCTGATGTCAGAATCCTAGGAAGACACACTGGGAGAAGGATCTACACGATGGAGGTTTATACCTTCATTTTTTTCTTGGATCCATTCTGCCCCCAAGCAGGTTGCATTTCAATAAAGTAATTTTGAGGCTCTCAGGTGGCAGGTAGAAGGGAAAAAGCAGTTGATGTTGCTTGTTCTTCTGAGATAATAGCTCCGAAGCTGATCTCAGATAAGGAATTTGATGGGTTAAAATGGAGCTAACTGTAGAAATTAAAGTAATCCTGGGTTAATCATCCTGCTGCTTTCCCAAGTGACTTACCTCAGTTTTAATAATAGATTCAGACTGACTTTCTACCTTTTCTGAATGGTATTTTACCACTTGTCCAATACTATAGCTTGCAGACTAAAGAATGACATTGTAGGTTCTATGTTGGCTTTCCTTGGGAATACGGAGAAGCATAAGGCTACTAGATTGTACCTCTGGATCTCAGGATGAACCTATCACCTACCTCTATTTATTATCATAAATGTTGTGTTTGTGTTATCCTAAGTGGGGAAGAAAGGTAGAATTCCTCTGCTTTGTGGAGGAACAAATGCACAGAGGAAATGCTATGACATGAAAAAGTAAGATGCTGTGGTTCTGAAAACCTTGAGTAATTTTTTTTCTTGGTACTTTGGGGTTATAATGTTTTAAGAAATGTGTATATTTATTATCAGGTCAGACAGACCGTGTTCTTCTTTGGTTTCCCATGTCTTTTTTTTTTTTTCTGTCACCTAGGAAATATGATTGAAAGGATACTAGTGTCATGTAACAACCAACAAGACTTGCATGAGTGGGTGGATCATCTGCAGAAGCAAACCAAAGTCACAACTGTTGGGAATCCCACCATTAAACCTCATTCTGTGCCATCTCACACAGTAAGAAATGACTTGTGAAATGAATAAGCAGTGTAGATAGAATTAGGATATCTGGCAAATATACGACCTTGTAAAGCATTTTCTTTAACATTCGGTTCTCGTCACTAATGGTTAGTTCTAGTCATAAGGGTTATAACTGTAGTTTAAGGGGTCAAAGTCTTATGTTTTTAATTGCATGAACAGAATAAATGCTTAGCTCTTGGTGTAATAGTTTAATAGGATAAAAGAAGATCTGTTATAGTTACTTTTTATAATGACCAAGTAATCACGTCATCTTTTAAGTGTCCTTAGGACGGTAGGTTTTAACTGGCAATGTGCGTGGGTCTGTGGAAAAATAATTTCCTGAAGTAGTTTTTTTCAGACTCTGAATTTGAGTTGTCTTATATGAATGGATCTAAATTTATCTTAGTGGTGAAAGAAGTGGGAGCAGAGCTGCTTGTGGCTGTTCTTTCTTTAGTGCATGCTCTATCTACAGTAGACAATAAAAACTTCTTTAAGCACTGCTTTTCTAAGCAATAATTCAGTGCTAAAATTTTGAAAGCACAGCTGTAATAAACAGAAGCACTAGACAGGTGAGATTATTTCACTGGTCCTTGATGGTACTTTGCCTTTGTGATGTTAATATTCTTCCTCTCCCTTCCCATAACTGTTACTGTCTTTGACAGCTTCCTTCCCATCCTGTAACGCCTTCCAGCAAGCATTCAGATAGCAAGCCGATACCACTGACTCCTGCATACCACACTCTCCCTCATCCGTCGCATCATGGGACTCCACACACCACGATAAACTGGGGACCTCTGGAACCTCCGAAAACTCCCAAGCCTTGGAGCCTGAGCTGCTTACGGCCTGCACCTCCATTAAGGCCTTCAGCAGCACTTTGCTATAAAGAGGTGAGATGCAGCAGCCAAGAAGTATTAACTCTGTAAAAGGCCTGTGATGAGAAGCTTAACTTTTTTTTTTTTATATACCAGTACTTTAAAATTTTGTGCGTATTTTTATATGAAGATGTACCTAACAGCTAGTGCTGAATCAGTGGTAATGGACTAGCGAAAACTGTTTGTTTCAAACAGGCTTTTAGTCTTGCAGCTCAGAAAATACAAAGGCTTGTTAGGAGATGTCTTCCCCCCTGCTGTGTTTCCACTTACTTTCATCCTCTGTCTAGTTACTAAACAAGATTTAAAAACAAACAACAAAAAAAACCACAACCATAACCCCCCCACAATTAGAAATTCTTTTAAAAATAAATAAATAAATAAAAAATTAAAAAAGGGCACTTTTGTTATATTGATCATCCAGGCTTACTGCAAAGTAAGTTGTTTACTAAGCGTGCTGAGAAGCATCTAGGACAAGGGATTCTGTGGTGCTTCAAAATGCTGTATCAAATCACTTTAAACAGCTCTGGTGGTGTAATTGACTCTTGATTCTGCAGTATTTACCACCGGTACTAGGTAACGAATGTGTTTAGAAAAGAAGTCAAAATACATATTAAAAAGAAAACATTAAAAAGAAACTGTCAAAATACACATAATCTTTTTCTACTTAAATGAATCTTACAGTTAACATCACCATTTAGCAAAAAAAAAGACAACCAAGCAACAACAAACACACTCCAAATAATAAACCTACCACCAAACAAAAGAAATTTAGATTTTGAGATGCTGTTGTAGTTTTTAATTAACATGTGGTATGAAACAGGAATCTATTCTGAGAGAAATACAGTGGTGGTGGTAGGTCGATTTGGTCTTGGCACTACATTCTGCATGGCTTTATAAATACGAAGAAAATAGTAGATTGATATTTAAAGTCCATGTTTGTATAAGGAGGATGCTGTGTGGCATGGTAATATCTTCTGTTTTGGTATCTTTTTGTCATGGATTCTCATTGCACTAATTTAATGAAAAGCAGCAGGACCCAAAAAGGGTAACAGAGAATCATGGAATGGCTTGGGTTGGAAGGGACCTTAAAGATCATTTAGTTCTAACCCCCCTGCCATGAACCAGGACACCCTCTAGATCTGTTTGCCCAAAGTTATGCCTACGAATTTTCTTGTAAGCATGTGATGTTAACAGAGTAATGTTATTTGGTGGACATGTGAATTGCAGTTTTAGAAACTGTAGCCTAAACGCTGTGCCTCAGTGTGGTCTGGTTGGTTTTGATTGTGGTGGGCATGTAACTTGCTTTTTCTTTCTAAATCCCATAAGCAATAGGGGAAGAAATGATAGGTAGCCTTCAGCTGGAAGGTTAATATTTGGGCTTAGTTATTATAAGGTGTTCTCTTGTGTAGCTGTACTACATGCTCATCTCTTTGTAAGTTAAATTCCTTTCATGCCTTTTGTGTGTGGCACTAAATTCTCAGACATGGTAAAGTTTCATCTTTACAGTGTTTAGAATATTGATAGTATTCAGTCTATCTTCATCATCTCTGGTCTGTCCTGCTCATTCACTTTTTTACTTTCTTGTTCTGTACTTTTATAGAGGATGTCTTGTACCCTTAAGGTAAGGGGTAGACCAGTATATTCCTTTTGTTCCTGTAAAATTAGCATTGCTCCTGTAAATTAGCATGACTGCATTATGAGCAGAAATGCTGTATTTGTTGCTGTATTTTTTTGCTGTAGGTCCGTTCTGAGAAAGCTCTAAACATTTAAAAATTCTGGCTTTAAAGAGTATAGGTATACTACCTTCCAAGCTTCCTTTTTAGGTCCTTTTTTTTAAACCTGCTTTTAAGTAGAGAAGTCAAATGGGTTGCCTCTTCAAACGTTAAGGGGGAGAAAAAAGTATTGGTACATGCCTGCCTGTTTCCTTCGCTCTAGCTCCCAAACAGCCTGCATGGTTTTGCAGCAGCTTCTCTGTGTATTTCTGTTGACAGAATAGATTAAAAATATCCGACTTTGTGTATAGTTGGAGGATGGGTAGAGAAGAAATCAGCCAGTTCAGGCAAATCTGAGGTGCCAAAAAAGATTAGTAAACTACATGTTGGTGCTGTTAGCAGATTTTTAGTTATGAACTCCTGTATGCATCTTAGAAGCTAAGATTTGAAATACTGTAGAGAAGCTCTACTTTTTTCTGTATTTTTGCTCTCCCCTCACAGGATCTCAGTAAAAGCCCTAAAACCATGAAAAAGCTGCTTCCCAAACGCAAGCCAGAACGGAAGCCATCAGATGAAGAGTTTGCACTGAGAAAAAGTAAGACTTGAACAAATGTCTGCATACTACAAAGGCTGAAATTAACATCCATTTAAATTTTGTGGAAATTAAATGTTCAGTCTAAGCAAGTCATCTAGTTTCCTTTCCCCTATCAGGGGAAAGAAAAGAGGATGCTTTATTTTACTCATTTTTGGTATTTATATTACGATGGGATTAATTGCTTGCTTACTTAGTATTGACTACAGAATGAAGAAAATTGTCCAAGGCTAAGTGAGAGACATCCTGCTTTCCCGTGTGTGTCTATAGATTTAAAAAGTGTGTGTGAGGGGAAGGTGGAAGTTGCAGGATGATGCATAGAGATTTATTCTGATCAAAATTTCCAGTCTCTGGTCTGTCAGCAGCACTTGTACTACCTTCCTTTTTCTAATTAGCAATTGTAGCTTGCAACTTTGATGTCGGTATGTTTAGAAACTTGTTTAACTTCTGATGCTTCGATAATATTATTCCTTCTGCAAACAGGTAACTATTTTTGGTACCTTCAGTTCTGGTGGCACTCATCCTCTGTTCAGATATGTTTCTACTTGAGCTAGTCATTTCAGCCTCCTTTGTAGTTGGCGGAGAGCTGCCTTCCCAATGTAATTCATGTCCTGAAGTGAACAACCAAACTAGGTCAGGTGAGGTGGGCTGTTGAAGTGCCTTGTAGATATGTGTGAATGAACGATTCAATTAGTTGTGCCAGTAAAAGATAAGGTGCTTAAAATAGATTGTTTTCTATGTTCACATTTGAAGACCAGATTCCTTTACTGCAACTTCTGCTTCTGTCTGTCTTTTGCTCATAAGCTTCTTCAGTTAGAGGCTGTGTGCCCTGAGTGATAAATACATGAAATATGTTACTATAAACATTGTCTCTCACCAACATCCGCAGGGTTTGAAAGAAAAAGCTTGTCCTCAGGGCTGGTTCTCTTAAGGTAAAAGTGCTTCTGAGTGTGCTGTGACTTTCCAACAGCCAAGAGTTAAGGCAGTGGACAGAATGATCTTTCTTTGTGGATGTACAGGTGGAGGCTTTAGTTCAGGATAAGCTTTATTTTTTATGATGCCTGAACAGGGTTCTCTCGTGACAAAGGATGAAAGACCAGTACCTGCGTAGCATCAGAGAACCTTCTATAGAGATGGCTTTTCAGGGTTTCCTTACTTTTTGTTCCTCTTGTTACTGGCATGAGGAAGAAAGTCAGACTTAACTTGAAAATAATAGAAAATAGGTTGTCCTGTGTTCTATTGATTCCATTCTAGCCATGTCCTTAATACACACTGCATGGTATTCTTAGGTATATCTCATTGTATTCTGTGTGCATCGTGTGTGGTCATTAAGTAGCAAGTATGTGTAGTAGCTTCTATTCAGAATAGTTTAGAAGGATATCTGGAATATAGAAACAAAAGTTACTGAGACTTAAAAACACCAGTGAGAGCTGAAATAGTAAAAAGCATGACTTGGACCTGTTTTGGGTGGTGTATTTATGAAGGAGTCGTGGTCCTTATTTACATGATGAGTTTAAGGGCATCTTGTTTCTCTTGGTGATAAAGTTTTATGGTCTACAAGAGGCTTCTTAAATACTTGTGACTGTCATCTGGCTGACATGATTTAAAAACTTGATTCTCTATCATGTCTTCAAAAGATTTATTGTGAACTGACCACATAAGAAGCATCCTCATTTAAATCTAAGCAGTCTCTTATAAACTGTTGTAGCGAAGTGCAGTTATGGTTCTCTATAATATGAAAGAAGACATCTTTTTCTAGTCCATTCAAGTTAACATTTGGAGAAGACTGTTTCCATCAGTTGCTTGCATAATAGAAGTTTTATCTTTAAGATGACACTTTTTTCACTTTGGGGAAAAAACGGTAGTGACTATTTTTACCTAACAAAATTGTTTTTGACTTTCTTGACTCTTCTAAATATGCAGTTTATACTTCTGTGGTGATGCAATTTTTAAGGAGCAGAGAACTGAAATACCACTAGGGCGTTAATAAACACCCCAGTATTAGAAGTTAGATTGTAAATAATGTTTCATTATTTGAATGTGAGAAACAGAAGGACAAAAAAAAGTCTCAACTTTGAAAGTAATAGTCTTAATTTTCCAGTTTAGTTATACTTCGCTGGAAACCCTTATGATGTAGCCCTAGGAGTTCATTTCACTTTGCTAATACTACCAGCTGTACTCTTGGAAGACAATATTGAATCATAGAATGGCTTGGGTTGGGAGGGACCTCAAAGATCATCTAACTCCAACCACCTGCCATGGGCAGGGATGCCACCCACCAGACCAAGCTGCCCAGGGTCACCTCCAGCCTGGCCTTGAACACCTCCAAGGATGGGGCATCCACAGCTTCTCTGAGCAACCTGTGCCAGGGCCTCGCTGCCCTTAGAGTGAAGAATTTCTTCCTAATGTCTAGTCTAAATCTACTCTCTTTTAGTTTAAGGCCATTCTCCCTTGTCCTGTCGTTACGAGTAAAGTGTCCTTATCCATCCTTTTTTTTTTTTTTTTTTTAATAAATCTTTTAAGTATTTGAAATGAGGTCTCCCCAGAGCCTTCTCTTCTCCAGGCTGAACAGTCCCAGCTCTCTCAGCCTTTCTCCATAGCAGAGGTGCTCCAGCCTCTGTTCATCTTTGTGGCCCTCCTCTGGACTTGCTCCAACAGCCCCACAACCTTCTTGTGCTGGGGGCCCCAGAGCTGGATGCAGCACTCCAGGTGGGGCCTCACAAGGGCAGAGCAGAGAGGCACAATCCCCTCCCTCCACCTGCTGCCCAGGATGCAGTTGGCCTGCTGGGCTTCTTGGGCTTGGAGAAGCTTGAGCTTCTCCAGATTCCCAAGGATTTGTGGGCTGTGTTGAAAACTGCTATGTGAAATTAGCTTTATAACAGGCAAATGAAACTAAATAAGGTGTTTCAGTTGAGTGCCCTTACAGTGCTGATTACAGAAGTGAAAATGCTCGTTTTGCTATGGTAATAATATAGGGCTGCATTCTAACCACAACAAAACTAAATTATTTTTCCTGCCTTGAAAGAGAAATAACCTGCACTTGGGAATATCTGCGTCTCTTAAATTGCGGGGTAGCTATGCCTAGTCAAGATGATTTCTTCAACAGTTAGCTTGTCAGTCAATCCTGCCAAATCTTTTGACAGTTAGCTTTGTGGTGGTGGTAATAAATCACAAAAAATAAATCTGGATGCACTGGCTCACAGTGCTTTATCTTGATGTTGAAGGCAGTTCACATTCATGCAGCAGAGAACTTGCAAGACTAGGAGGTTTTTTTTGGGGGGAAGGAGGAGGACGGGAAAAGTGGTTTTAAAACAAAAATTCATCTTGACTTGCCCATAAAAATCCTGGTTCTATCTAAACTAATGGTGCTTCTTTGACATTTGTTCAGAAGTGTGTTTGCTGTATATTGAAAATATATATATATATTTTGCAATGTTAAGTTTGGCTAGATTTATTTATTTTCTTTTATAATGCTCTTAACTTCTTACTGTCTGGGAATTTGAATGTACTCCACTTTTCTTAGGTACGGTTGAATGGTGGTGACACGTTACTGCACACTGGGCTGAAATTGTGCCAATGTGTTTTTTTGTTTAATTCTCAGTAGAATGCTGTTTACCTTTCAGGGTAAATCTGATTCGTTTGCAAAAGCTGTCAAGATTTCTCTTCTTTGAATTATATTTGGTTCCTTCATTTCTTTGATAATATTATGAAAGAATAACTGCAGTACTCTATTTTTCAGTTTAACATCTGTTTGGTTTGTAATCCTTGAGATGTCCTGTGCAAATTCACATACTCAAAAAATGTCTTCAATGTATGAGTAATTTCTCTGATTTGTATTTTGTCTTTTGTTGTTTTAAATATATTGTAATAGTATTTTCATTTTTTAAAGTTCTTGTTAGTTTTGGTCATTGAAGCTTGATTTTTGAAATGATTAAGAGAAATTTGGGAGGTTAATTAGGCCAAACTTTGGTCCCAACTGAAATATATAGTATTTAGCTTTAAACAAACATGATTTACAAAGGCCTGTTTGTATTAACAAACATATATCCATGTTTAAAATTTTATTTTTCCCATTGATTCTAGGTACAGCTGCTTTAGAAGAAGATGCTCAAATTCTTAAAGTCATTGAAGCATATTGCACAAGTGCCAAAACACGTCAAACACTAAATTCAAGTAAGTTAGAAAATACTGAAATGACTAATTAAGCCACAAATCAGATAGTTTGCAAAGAAGAGAAGTGTAGTGTCAATGGTCTCAGAACTTCGCAAATTACAAGCTGGACCTGGAAGAAGTAATAATCTGGTTATGGCTTAATATCAGTGCTGAGTGTGTTTAAGTATTGGGAGCCAAGGTCCATGGTTAGAGATCATAGTTCTGAAAAGTGTTTATTTAAAACAAAGAAAAATTGGCTAGTTGTCGTGGTTTAAAATTGCATAAAACCTTCATCAATAAATGAGAGGTTTTGAGGCATCTGTCGACAGTTGCTCAGTATGTTTTTTGATAAATTTCAGGAAGCTGGTAAGTAGGAGGAATGGAGAATAAGTGATAATTTTTAGAGGAATATAGTTTTCTCTTGATCTGTTCAACAAAGACATATGGTACAAAAAAGTAACATAGACCTGTGAAGATTTATTTTATTGCCACCAGTTATTTTTAGTATTAATTGCAAATCTTAATCCCATCTCATAATTTCAGGAGAAACTGTTCTCAGATCTGTGTGTTGCTTAAAGCCATTTGCAGTTTCTCAGATCAATACCTAGCTTACTGAAAACCTGTAATGTGCCTCTGGGGTTCTACTTCATTTAATCCCAATCAAGGTTGCCATGTGGAGTTCCTCTGTGTTGTAAGTAAAACATTGCACAAAGCAGGGGAGTCCACCAGCATGTGTCCCACTTATACAAGGAAGGAGGAAATGCTGTTGGGTTTGTTCCAAATTGCACAGTTTTTGCACTGTTGATTAAGGATTTAATTCAGATATCCTTGGAACACAGTATAATGGAACATGGCTTTAATGGAAAACTTGGCCAGTTTTGCTGTTGTCAGGAATTAGAAGAGTGGGCATCGTAGACTCCTTGTCCACTAAATTGATTAAATTTGCAGTAGTAAACGCTGGTACTGCTACCGCATCTCTGTGCCTGTTTTGCTTCCAAGCAAAAGCACTTTATACTGAAAATTGAGAAGTCTCAAAATATACTTGCAAACATAGTTTATGGATTTTCCTAATAACATTCACTTACTGTTATCACCTTGAAAAATTACAGCTATTGTGTATTCATCTGTACTTTAAAATTGGAATACGACCTCGTATTAGACTTTTAAAATTTTTAAGTAACAGCAACAACCTCAATTTCAACTTCTTGTTCTTGACAAACTGTAGGTCTCCAAGGTGATAACTGCCAGTTTTGTAAATTAGCTGCTATTACATCATTTTTGATTAATATTGACCTATTTTCTAGTGCTACAGTCATTACAGTAGTGTGCTTAATTGGATAAAAGAAAACGAATGTGTTCAAAATTCTGAAGCTATGCTGCTGTTCCAAACAAAACTAAATGAGATGATTGCTGTTAAATGTATTGACTGTGATCTGTTGGTTATATCCAAGGATAATGTGACAAGAAATGGTTGAGGAAACATTTGCACCTGCACAGTATTGTGTGTGTGCAGACACATAATGGATATGATTTTTTTTTGCTTTTTTGCCTATTTTTTTCTTTTCTATGTATATTTAAGAAATATACATAGTGCAGTAGGTATCATTGCATACATCAGTAGTCAGCAGCTTTTATTTTCTCCTAATTGCAGCAAAAACAATGATTTTTTGATTAAGCACATGGCTCTTTTGTTTAGAAAGAAAAGTGCTGTCATCTAGGACATCAGATTTCAGAAGATCCCTTTGTAGATTAGAATTGGTAAAGAGGGGAAAAATGATGCTGCATTGCTTCTGTGGAAGCAGCAGTCAGTGTAGGAGAACAGAAAGAAAGAATTGCCTGTTGTCAATGAAATATGCCACTTCTTTACTTTTACTTCACTTTTACTTCTCTGTTAACATTCTGCCCAGCCCTCACAGCACTGATGTGGCATTTCTTCTAGCTGCACTTAATCCAAAGCCCCTGGGGTGCTACTTTTGGCAATGTCTGTTCAGCGTAGCTATGGCACCACTGCAAACTGGAAGGCAATGGCATGAGAGGTAGCAGGGCAACTTTTTTCAGTTGCTGGGGTGGGGAAGATGTAGAAATTAATTTGGTCAGACATGGAAATAAAAGAACAATTTTGCTATATTCTGCTGCTTACTTTGCATTTCTGCTCTGAATATGGGCTTAAATATTTTGCAGTGTCATGCGGCTTGTGGCTCATAATGTGGCCACTTGCATGGCTTTTAGTCCGTAGACATTGCCAGGCTTAAAAAAACACACAATACACAAAAAAAGCAAAGGCAGGGGACAAAGTCCTGTTAATTACCTTTGTCTGCTACCATAGACATCTTAAAGTATTTAACTGGGAAGACCATTTGAGATAGATCTGTAAGAAGAGGTATGTGAGGGGACAGGATGGATCAGTCTATGTTGCTGTTAGCCTCTTGGCCCTGATTTTCTATCAGTCCAGCTTCCACGTGGTTAAACAAGTATCACGGTTGCAGGCACAGAAAGGCTTTAGTTTGTCAGCCCCTTTGAGTGGGTACAGGATGGTGCTGCTGATTTAGAAAGTCAGCAGCCCTGCTCTGCATGAGAACCTTTGCTTTTTCCCCTGCATTTTCCTCTTTGTAGTGTTGACACAAGCACTTTTGTGGCTGTACTGTGAGCTGGTGGGGAAATCAGTTAACTGCTTGAAAAACAAACTTGCAGGGTTAGTTTTCATCTGAATCTGTTCCCTGACCTGGTTCACCAAGCAGCTGTACAAATGGCTGTGTCATTGCAAGGGAGGGAAAGGACGGAGGTATGTATTTGTGATGGGGAAGCGGCTATTGTTTTGCTAGTCAGCACTGGACCCTGCTGGTTTACTGGGTTTGTTGCTCTGTTCCGCATCAGATTGGTTCTTTTCAAGTATGGGGACAGTCGTGGTCTGGAGGCAAACTCCTCCTTCCAAAAAATCTACCCTTAAATGAGATTTTGGTTTCTCAAAATTTTCAACTGAGGCTGCTTAGAAGCTTAAAAAAAGACTTGCCAAAAATTGTATTGTAACAGTTCAAAAACTATTACGATGAGCTTAATTTATACCTAAACCCCAAACAAATTAAAAAAAAAAAAAAAAAAAAAGCTTTGGTGCCTTTTTAACAATATTTTCTCTTTTCCTTCTCTTCCCATCACCTTTTGCTTTTATTTCATGTGTTTGGTTGTGGCTATTCCTTACGTTCTCCTCCTCATCCCACCTCTGCCTATCCACATCCACCATTTCATTTCACCTATACATCCTTAGCATGGCAAGGCACTGACCTGATGCATAATCACGTCTTGGCTGATGATGACCAATCAAGTCTAGACTCCTTGGGTCGTCGCAGTAGTCTTTCTCGTTTGGAGCCTTCAGACCTCTCAGAAGACTCTGACTATGACAGTATATGGACAGCCCATAGTTACAGAATGGGGTCTACATCTCGTAAGAGCTGTTGCTCATATATCTCTCACCAGAACTAATGCACTTCTGAGCTTTTTCTTAACAAATGCTTGTTGTATCACAGCCTGCTTTTCTTAGATGTTTTCTTGCTGTTCCTTGTCTCTTTAATGTGATATTTTAACAACTTCTGAGGGAGCTTCTGAAACTTCAGTTATACCTGGTGGAAGGCTCTATTGCCAATTCAATGCACAAACGAATAAGTCATTCTAAAAAGTGTATGTCCTATCAAGGATGATATTTCTTGAGGGTTTTTTAAGTGACAGATACTAATTTGTAGCTCTGAATGGTCTTTTCTTTTGACTTGGTCAGTGTAGCAACAGATCCTTTCTTCTTTTTCTTTTTTTTTTTTTTTTTTTCCCTTTTGGATACAGCACGTTTTTGTATTTTGTACTGAAACCATACTGGTTTGTGAGCTGAGTGCCAGCAATATGGAAATACTTCAGTGCTAGTTGTTGAATTTTCTACGTATTAACAAAACACAAAGCTGGTAGAGGAAGAAAAATACGGTTTAAAAATAAACAGTACAAGAGCTGTAAAAAAAATCATTCAGATATTCACGTATCTGGCCCGTTTGTTTGGAGAAGCGTTTGCTAATCCATATTTTTTTCTGTTTTTATACTGCTGTCTTTTCCTCATTGCTTAGACGTCTATACGAAGGATCGCACTGCTCTCCCTCGCCCCCAGTCTGGCACTTCCCATGAAAGCCCGGCAGTCCATGCTCATTACATGCAGTGTTTTGATAATGTCATATTACCTATGGTCATATTGTCACTTTACTGTATGCAGTAGTGTGGCAGCAAACAGGGTTTAGATGTTTACTTGCCTGTTAAAATGCACAGCTGTCAAGTGACCATTCTTCTTGAAAAGACGAGGTGAAAATGGTTCCCCAGATGAAAGCTCAAGTGTTCAACATCTGAAACTCTAGGTACAACTGCAATCAAATTGGCTTGTATGAAGTTCTTAAAAATAGAATGCTTGCTTTTTTTTTTTTTTTTTTTTTTTTTTTTTTTTTTTTTTTTTACTGTTTGGAGCATGTCTGTTACAGATTTTATCGTCTTGTAACTTCTCTCACGAGCAGGTTTGTTTTCAGCAACAGCTCTTCACTTACAATTGTGTTGGCATTTCAGAGAACTGTGGCACCTTATACACAGCTGGTGGTCTTGAACCTGCATCTGGGGCATGACTGGGGTGAAGTGTGTGTTCTGTCTTGTGGATAATGCAGTTGGGATTGAAACAAAATGTTTTCCAAACCTTCACTAGCATTAGGGAAAGGCATATGATCAAAGGACAGAAATCTCATTTTCACCAGGATCCCTGGATACAATTCTTTTATCCTTTTCCAAGTGTTATCCAGTGTTCAGGTATTAGCCTAGGAATAAATTCAGAGTAATCATAATGCAATTAACTGCTGCCTGGGAACTTGATCACCCTGTTTGAAAGTTTCCAGGTAATTAATATCTTCCTGCAGGTTACGTGATCAGAAAGTTAGTAATTGTTAGATATGAATGAGTCCAGAAGGTGATCAGCATGGAGAAGCTATTTCAAAACAGCTTGATTTGCATTTCATCTTGCATTGTTTGGACACACGCTTTATCCTTTGTTGTTGTTGTTTGTATTAAAAAAAATTGACTAACAAAAGCAGCAACGCTTACTGAAGAGAATTTTCAGGGGTATATCTTACTGGAAATCATACACGTTCCTGGTCATTAAGTTAGTATATATTTCAAACTTTTTCCGAAGTGGAGGAATATTGCTTAGAGAAATGTATGTGTGCTCCATACCATTCCACAGTGCATCTGTAAGCCACTTCACTTCCCCTTTTCCTTTGAGTTTTTGTTTCACATAAATGGAAAGTATGGATTTTTTTTTTCCTGTTGAGCTGTGGTGTTCTAGTTAAATAATGTTTTCTGCATTGGATAAATGATAATTCTTTTATGTCTGTTTCATGTTACAGTGTAAATATGAGTTTGAAATACAGTTGCTGCACTTGAATTTCCTTATCACACAGAATGTTTTGTTGTCGAGATCCGAAGATTTTATTGACTTTCTATGCACCAAAGCTTTGACAGTTTACCACCATTAATTATTGTAGCATTTGAGTCATTAACTTGGATCATAATTATGCTCTTTCATATTAACATTATTACGCATTTAAACCATTCAGTGTCCTCAGTGTTACAGGCCACTCGCTATTGTGAACCGATCAGGCGTGTTCCTATGCCATGCTTAAAAAAATGCAATGTGGAAATGGTGGTATTCAGTCCAAAGGTTCAGTGTTTCTATTTTTGTGGAACTTGAGTCCTGGTAATAATAGTACCTTCTGTTTATGCAATTCTGTAAAATATATGTGTACAGTTACTGATATACTGGAAGGATGGAGAATCTGAGTTAGAAGGTAGGTTCAAGCCATTGTCAGCCCCTCCTCACACAGCTTACACAGTGTTCCCATAAATTAGTATTTGCCATAAATTGAAGCCAACCAACATGAATTGGGTGTTTTGCATAATCCTGCCAAAACACAGTAATGTGTATATAGTGACGTACAACATAGGAAAACATGATATATGGTGCACTTCATTTGTGAATGGGAGAAGCCATCTTCAGTAGGTGACTGCCTTTTGGAAATACAAAATGGATGTATATCTGAATGTTGCATTGTACTGTACAGTATGCATATTGTTTGTGGTTGCATATATCAAGTGTTTTGTTTTATATAAAAAAGGACATCTGTTATGTACAGTTGAAATAAATTTTGCATTTGCTAGACTGTGACTTTAATATTTAATTATTACACAGGGGGAAAGGACAGCATAACTTGTAACTTAACATATTGCTCCCTATTTCTCCCCATGCCTCCTTTCTCTCCCTCCCCTCTCCTTAAAGGAATCAAATGCTGAAGTGAAAAAGCTTTTTTTTGACATAAGTGTATAATCTTTATTTTAATGTAATTGACAACTGCAGGAAATTCCTTGTAAAGTATACTCTTTATTTTTAAAATAATGTATCCTCTTTATCTTTAAAAGAAATGGCAAAAACGAGTGAAGTGGCAAAATTTCTGAAGAGTTAAAATGTTTGTTTTTGTTGCCTCCTCCCCTCCTCCCCCCAGTTGACTTTTTTTTTTAGAATTGGTGTATTTTCAGTAAAATTTGAATTTTTTGAACAATTTAGAACATACTACTGCAGGTCCTGTTACCACAGAGTTTATAAATTTGATATTTATTTCTAAAAGCTTTACACACTTTCATGATTTAATATTGCAACATTTTTCTCTTTAAAGCAAGTCTTCTTGTGTTCCTTCTTAAGATATTTATATTTGAGTGATTTAAAATAAAATAATAACCTAATGCACATACTAAAATATCTGTAATGGAACAAAAATACAATCTAGTTCTGTTAAATATAATATCTTTTTGCTATGACTTCAGCAACTCTAATTTTTGTCCTATAGCCCTCTGGTTTCTTTTTTTATTGCTTAGTGAAATGTAGTAAATCTTGAGGGATGATCTGCCACTTCAGATGATGTATCTGTCTTTCAAACTCTTCATCCCGTTATTAAGTGACTCAGGTTTGCACATAGAATTGTATGTTTGTTTCAGTCTATTTTCATTTTAATCATCAAAATGTTTTGCTGTAAACTGCTTAGATCTGTCATCTGAGTCGTGTGGGGTTCTTCCCTATTTGTGTACTGCTGCTAGTGAAAAAGAAATAAATAAGCTTCGTGCCAAACTTTTTTTTTTTTGCTACTCCTAAGAGTTTGCAAAAAAAAAAAAAAAAAAAAAAAGTATATTTTATACAGTGTGCTTAAGTTTGGCCTGATGTTTGGTTTCTATTTTCTTGTTATCTTCACAAGATATTAAAGGGCTCCCTTTTGACTTTTGACAGATCTATAGCGTGAAGGATTTCTTTTTTTTTTTTTTTTTTTTTTTTTCCCTCAATACTTCAATCTCAACATACCCAGAGTTTGGGAGCACCATGTTTACAATTCTTCACACTAGGACTTCATCAAAGAGTCACTGAGAAAGAGAAGGTTAACTTGGAAGGTCTGCTCATCCACTTTAGCATCTTGAATCTAACTAATACAATGAAGAACTGAGTGTTTTAAATAACAAGTAATGTTTGTTTTTTTTCATCACTTGCTTCCACAGGAAAATGACGTGTCTTTTGTGTACAACAGTGGCTAAGTTATCTAAAAGAAAACAAAACAATTTGTGTTGCACATACTTGTCTTCAAGAGGCAAGTCAGACTTCTGCCTTTGAAACTCCAGGAAGTAATTTGGAAGAGTTTCCTAGCTTGTGAAGAAGCTATTAAAGTTGGTAGAAAAGGGGCTGCATAGTTACAAATACTCTTTCTCCTTTTTTTATGTTTATTGTGCCTTTATAGTGAAGAAAACTCCAGTTCTTACTTCTTGTGCAGAAGAAACATTGCTGATGGCCTGAATTTATGCCATACACTTTTTTGTTAAGTTTAACTTAAGTAAGTTAAGTTAAGTTTAACTTTACTTGAGTTAAGTAAAGATCACTATGGGTCTAATTTCAGTAGCTTAAATTAGGAACCTCACAGTTGCAGGAAGAAGTTGGACTTTCAGAGAATGTCATGGAAAGTACCTCGGTTGAGCCTTTTCCTCAAAATGGCCACCAGGAGGAAGGAGCCCATTTCTTGTCTGACTGTGAGGAGAGCAGGGTTTGAAATGAGGCCCTGAAGTTAGCAGCTTGCAGTAGGTGAAGTGGATGCCCACCTCCATTTTATTGTTGGCTTAATTGGTTCCTGGACAGAAGGGGGTCAGACACTGAAAACTAAAAGCAGCAGCCTGCTCCTGACAGGCCTGCTCTGTAGGCCCCTTGTACGACGTTACCCACTGGGTGTTGCTCAGGTCTCTAGCCCAGGTGGGCTCTGCTGTTGCTTTTTTGTATAGGTTCAGCAAACTTAGCCTCCAGTTTAGGATTGGTAAAAAGCATTGAGGCTCTTTGTTCTCCACTCTAGGGCCGTGACATATTAATACTGAATAGATACCTTTGCTTGATTGATGGTATCTAATTGACAGAAACTTTGAACGATGTCCATGGTAGTTTAGAGTTTTGGCTTTGTCTTTGCTATGCAACAGACTCCTAATGGGGGCATGTAAGTCTTCCAGGACACCAGATTTATGAATTTCCCCCTTGGAAAGTTACAGCAACTTCCTCAATTTTTATATTCCACATCCTTTCTTATTTCCCTCCCCCAACAGCTTCCCTCAAGAAATCAAACCAAACCAAGCCTGTGCTGTAATGCTTGGGATGGTTGTTCTTTTTTCTTCTTCTTTCCCCTTCCTCATTATTTTTAAACCAGTACTTTTTGGTTGTTTTGTCGAGGTGTTTCAGGGGCAGAGTTCTTGGAGGTCAGCTTGAATGTTCTGTTTTTTTCCTCTTTGACTTGTAGTGACACTGCCCAGTTTCACTACAAGTCAAACAGTTAATACCGTTCAGCACAGAAGTTGCAAATTTGAGATTGACAAAGGGCAGATATGGCAACCTGAAGCAACTCTCGAGTCTTCTGCATTATTTTTGTGAAAATGTGGAATACGTCTTGAGGAGGGGCCTTTGACTAAGTTACTTGCAACAACTTCTTGAACTGTCAGTTTAGTTTAGCTCTTTGCACAGGCTCCACAGCGCTGTGATGCAGCCCCCTCTTCACGTCCTAAAGCTGTAGCTTGTAAACCTCAGAGATGATCACACGGAGTATAGTCACAGAGAAACTGGGGGAGACGAAGGGTGTAGTTTAGGCAATATTGCTGAATGCTGGTCATGAGATGGCACTGCTTGAAGTTCGTTCTAGACGTGTATCTACCAGAAAATGCATCTTTAAACAAAACAAACAGAAAGAGGTAATCAAATTACTGTGCGTGTACTCACTTGATGTCAGGACCCTCCTTTGTTGCAGGATATGTAAATCTTTAATAGTTAGCAACTGCTTGTGAGGTTTAAAAAAGAGACTTCCCATTTGTGCCAGAGCAGTGAAGGTGAGGGTAGGACCTGCGATGTCCTGAATTCCACAGTGGTTGATAGCTGTGGCACAGAAAGGTCGATGTTCGCTTCAGTTTACACCATGTAAGTGTGTATGTGTACTCTGTGGTGGTCTCCTTGTGTGTATAATGTTGGTGAACGTGTTGTTTTTATGAAGCTGTATATGCTGTGTCTCGGTAGTATTAAGTGTTTACTGTGCTACGCTGCACACGCATCAGGATATGCTAGTGGAGACATCTGTTTCACATGGGTGTGTGTATATAACTGTACAGTTAGGACAGACTTTTTTTTAAAGCTGTCTTCTCCATGCTATTTCTGCATTTGGCAAGGACCCATGTTACTCTGACCAGGCAGACAGTTGGATGCATCTCTGTAAAGAGATAAATGTAACACGTTGCTCTGATTGCTTTGGTTGAAGGGCGTCATGGGTGAGAAACACGTGGCACTGCTGTCTCCCTCAGCACACACTAGGCTAAAGTGGTCAAAATTGGTGCAGAGACCTGAAATTTAGTGATATAGTAGCAGCTGGTACCAACTAACTTCCTAAAATACCATGTAGCTCAATGTTGTGTTACATCTCGGGCAAATAAAACCAGTCACCAACTAATTGAAATAAACAGAAGGTAATATTTTTTTTACAACTAAAGATTGATAGTGCAAACAAGGAAACGTCCATGAGCCCTATTTGCTGAGCTTGCTTTGTAGGTTGCTTCTTCCCAGCAAAACGGTGTGTGGGGTTTTTTTTTTGGGAAGGATTTTTTCACTTGGCAAGATGAAGAACTCAAGGCTTTCAAGGACGAGATTCTGTTCTCAAATACGCAGTTACCTCTATTCCACAAAATGTGACTGTCATGTACTGATATGTTTGATCCTTGCTGTTGTTACCTAAAGGAAACTTTTATCTGTTAAAGGATGTTTGCCATTGCTAAAACCAATTAAATGAGCTTAACAAGTACTGCAGAACTGTGTTCCCTACAAGCTTGTTGTTCAGAACTCAAGACTGCAGCTGTTAAGGAAGTTAGGATTTTTCAATGAACTCAATTTCCTTAACTTTCTATGTGTTTAGATTTATATATATAATGTATATATAAAAAATGTCTTATATATTTGTTATGAATAGTGAAAGAGAAGTACTATTATCACAAATAACTGTTCGGCAGGGGCTATCTCCTGACACATGTAATCCTGTAGTACCTATCAACTTGTTCAAACTGTGCTAGAATAAAGGCATTCCTTGCTAGTGAAAACTCATTATAACATATTAATAGGCAGATATGCCTTGGTTGTTAATACTCATATCTTGGTTAAAATATACAGGAATTTTAATGCCTTATCTGCTGTTTGAATTCTGAACAAATGCTTGGGTAGCAATTTACAGCCCTCTTAAAAATGCTTGTAATTTGTTTTAGCCTGAGTAATATTTCTAGAATGCATGCTTTACGTATGTATGAATGGACGCACACCTCTGAACAGCAGATTTTCTCTTTAGAGCTACACTACTAGAATTTGTGTGAATTATCTTGATGTTAAAGATTGTAATTGTAGAAAATGTTCTGAAGATGTTAGAATGTTTTGAGTCTTTGTTGTTAAACCATTAAGTGCTTTATTAACATTTTAAACATGAGCTATGTATTTCATTATAGGACTAGAAGACTACCTTAAAGTGTGCACAACACAGTTGTGTTGTTTATGGTGTTCTGGGGAAAGGGTTGTTAACTGTTTTCTTCCATTGCTGTATTGTTTTATATCGCTATTCTGCTCCTTACTGATAGAATAATTGGTTTAGGGTGGCATTACATCTTGGATTTGTATTGTGTGAGATCAGAATCTGTCCTTGAGGCTTAAATTGCTACTACTTGAATGCATCTATCTTTCTCTGACTCAGCTACAGTAGATTTGTATAGATTTTACTGATAGTTGAGCTGTGCACTGTTCATTGAACTGTGTAGCATCCCCGTCAATAACACAGAAGTTATCGTCACCAGGATAGAAGTCTCAGACAATACTTATTTTTGTTATAAGGCTGTGGATTCAAATGTTTAAAAAAAAAAAAAAAAAAGTCAGTAATCCGTGTATGTAGAGGGAAGGGGAGAAATTGAAAGAGATGTACCTTGGTCATGCAGGTGTATCATGCAATGAATGAAATAACCTTTAAAATATCCCTGACTCTGTCCGCAAGTTTCTTATTTTGTAATTTATTTTTACAACAGGTTCCCGCAAAGAATCAGCTCCTCAAGTCCTGCTTCCAGAAGAAGAAAAAATTATTGTAGAAGAAACTAAAAGTAATGGTCAGACTGTTATAGAAGAGAAGTAAGAGAATATTTAATGAATGATGGATTAAGACAGTAAACTTTGCACTTTCATTCCTTCTTCCATCTCTTTTTGCAATAGTGTGTGTATGGTACATTAGTAGTAAGGGACGGAGTTGTCTGGAGCGTGCTGCCAGTCCTTTTTAAGTGCAGTTGGCCTTCATTTAAATGCTTGTTGCCTGGCTTCTGTGTATGGTACTCAGTTTCTTTCTTCTGTGCCAAGAAGTGGTATGCTTCACCTGCAAATAGTTTTCACTTGGAAGTAGCCCTATAGCACTAAATTGTTGTAGGGTTTCACTATTAAATTGGTGTTGTCTTTTTAGTTTGTGTGTAGTGTAATTCTATTTTCTTTTGTTAAGGTGTATGTCAGAAATGAAAAATTGCTTGCTGTAACAGAATCATGATATAGGAACCAGTTTAGGTCCTTACGTGTTTGAGAGCTGTATCCTGTCACAGAAACTGGTAGCACGTCCTTGCTGCTTCCATGCTGCCAGGAAGGATTAATGAATGTAAATCAAGATAAGAGATAATTTGTAATGCAAATTTGAAATTACCTCTTAACTGTTTTTTAATGCTTTTCATTGAACAGTTGTTTAATAATAGATTTAGATGTTTTCCTGAAAACTGTTGTAACAGATCATCTTTTTTTTCATTTTAGAAGCCTTGTTGACACAGTATATGCATTAAAGGATGAAGTTCAGGAGCTAAGACAGGTTGGTAATTTGCTACTTTAGAGCAACATGGAAAATGGAAAGATGGCATGTTATAAACAAAACAAAAACAAACACAGCTTGTAAACTGATTGAGTTTGACAGGAGTTAACTTGCATTTTGGACTAGATTAGAAAGTCTAAGATTCACTTTTAAAAGTAGAACATGGCAGTTTGACAAAAATGCCTTCTTTTGTGGTTGTCATCAAAAGGTTGGAGCATCAACCTGTGAGAGGAGTATGAAGAGTCCTGTCTCTGAGGGGACTTACTAAGCTCTGTTTTGTTTGGTTTGGGATGTTACAAGTTGTGAAACATTTAAAGTATTAAATAAATTCAATTCTGGTGCATCACCAGCAAAGTAAGTGTATGGAGACTGTGAAATAGCATTTTTGGATTGTAGTAGTATAAATGTCTGGATTTACTTAGGCCTTTATTTACAGTCTTCCAGTAACCTGACCACCTCCTACAAACCAGTTCATAAAGCGTCTCCTTTCTGGAGATGGAGTTCTTTTCACTGCCTACTGTGTGTTCTTTTTAATGAAGGATAACTCTAACTTGTTTGTTTGGTGCTTGTTTTTCTCATTGGAAATTGGAGTAGGTCACGCTGACTTGCTGGTATAGTAGTTCCAGCTGATGTTTTAAGCGTGTTTTAAATATCCAAATGAGTTGTTTTAATTTCATTTCTTAACAGGACAGAGCCTATTTAAACCATATTTGTGCTACAGTACAGACTCACTGTTTAATGTGTAGGTGAAATAGTTGTATTATCCTCATTGTCCAGTGTGAGAATTTGCCAACTGATCGTAACGGACCTATTGCTCAAAGTCACCTGACTCATAAAATCACCTGTGTTAAAATAAATGCATTAGTATTCAAATTACTTCAGTTTTGGGGCTGTAAACATGAATCTGAATTCTTTGCCCATCTATAACCGTGCGCAGTATTTTTGAGGATGTCATGCCTGTCCCTTGAAATAGGACAGTTGATGTATTAAATAGTTATTTTTTTTTTGCTGTTTTCAGCATATGTTGAAACATATATATCCTAGGTTTGATGTGATTTTGGCAGTCTTTTTAGAAACACAATTCACTTAATACAGGCAGAAATAACCCACTAATTCTTCTGTGGCATGGCTGCTTCTGTACAAAGGGTAGAAGTGCTGCCTCACTGAGGCCCTGCAGATCTCTTTGTGTCTCTAAACAAAATGTCACATTCTCGTGAAGTTCAGACAACAGCCCACTTCCCTTGAGCCTCTCCAAATACACTCTTCATAATCTGGCATCTTCCAAAGCCAAGACCTTTTACAGCCTGACTTCATTTTCTTGTATATCAGGAATCTCAGAAGCATTTATTGGCCTGCTGCTTTTTTGTTTCTGACTGGAGAAGTGGCAAAAATAGTCTCTGAGCTGGCAGGGTCCTAGATAACCATAAACATGTATGAAAGCTGTCTGGGAGCACATGGGGCACTAGCTGGTGTAAATCCCAGACTGGCTTTTGGTAAGAGTTGGCCACAAAGTCCTGTAGCAGCTACGACCAGTTATTCATCACTGTTGTTCAGCACTTTAACAGTACAGTCCTGAATTGGCAATAAATAAGTGAAAAGGAAATTGTCTGTACCTACAAGAAAAGATGGAAATTTCTGAGTTTCTCTTGAGGAGAGAATGGAGTTGAGGAGTCCCATTCTGTTTCTAGACATTTCGGTAAGTTGGCAGCTGACAGGAGTCCAGTGGGACCTGATTGCAGACCTGTTTTGAGTTAAACACCCCTAGACTCTTTGTCTTGGGAGCCTGGTCTCATCTGCTGGTTGCTTCTCCACTGTTGCCAGCATCACCTTGGCCTCTACTGGATTAAGGAATGTAAGCATTTCTGTGGTTTGGTCAGTGGCATCCTTACAGTCCTGTTGTTTGTGGTATTTCAATATTATTTGATGGTGTCAAACACTGAGATCTGACTCAGTACACAGCGCTGGTGCTTCTTGCAATTCAGACTCCTCTTAGGTTGTCTGGCGTAAAGCTTAGTTACAAAACACTTCACAATGGTTTTCGGGATGCTCCTTTCAAACTGTTTGCTTTCCTGATGAAGCAAGTTAATTTGCATGAAGTTTTCAGATGCTTTTCTAAGAAAGGAGTTATAATCCCAGGAGGCTCTTAAAGGGATACTTCCTCTACTCTTTCTGCTCTGTTTCCCTTCTCCATTAACAACAGATACTCTACTGTTCGTTGAGCAGCTTTGAGCAGAAGAATTCAAGATTATTGGCCATCTGTTACTAGCAGTAGCATTCAGAAGGACCCCTAAGTATAAATACAAAATAGCTCAGTCTCCATTTGGTGTTTATTTTTTTTTTTATTGTGTGAATTAACTGTGTAACTCGTAAAATTTTAATAGAAGGCTATCCTTTTGAGCTGCTAATAACTGGCTTACTGAGAAGAGCCTTCAGAATTTGTAATTGAAAGTATTTGCCTGGTCAGAAAAGATCTCTTTTTAAAACAAAATGATCAAAAACCCAAACTAATAGTTTTGTCTCTGTTAAACAGGATAACAAAAAGATGAAGAAGTCATTAGAAGAAGAACAAAGAGCTCGCAAGGACTTGGAGAAGCTTGTTAGAAAAGTACTAAAGAACATGAACGATCCGTCTTGGGATGAAACCAATTTATAACCACTTTTTTCCTTTTTTTTTTTTCTTTCTATTGAAAGACCAGTTGTAAAACTGAGCTGGGAAGCCTTCTGACATTAGTCAGTGTTGCATCAAGAGCACTACAAAACAGGATTTAACTGGATCTAGTGATTTCTTGCTCTGAACATATAGAAACAGCCAAGCCATTTACTGAAGCAATCTGTACTTTAAGTGTGGAGACTCTGGATCCTGAACTCTACTAAACTTAATTTGTTTGCATCTAAATTACCTCATTTTGCAGAAGGTGCAGCACCTGACTAAAAGTCCATGTTTTTCAGTGGCTTTTTAATTAAATATATATTTTTCTTGTAAATATCTGTAATTTTGGATGCATATGTGGTTGGTATATCAGGGCTGATACGTTATTTTTTTCTCTTGTTCTTACAATGCTCACAAGTGTTAGTAATGATGGCAGTACTGTCTTACCTAGGAAGGGTCAGAGTTCTTTGTGGATAATTACGGATTTGCTCCAAATTACCCGCTCATCACACATGCAAATTTTGAAAGTTGTTTTTCCTCTTGACCAGTGTATTTAAATCCTTTACTGTTATTTATGTCTGCACATACATCTTAAAACAGTTTACAATTGTTTAAAAACAGTATTAAACTACAGAAAATTGTTGGACAGTAGAAACAATTTTTAACAGTACTAATGCCCACGACTTACATTCATGTACACTTATTTGGCAGACTAATCTGTTGTGCTTTGGCCACCAGAAGACTGATGTACTTGCCTGCTTTTTATGACTGTGATTTTTAGGTGTTTATGTACTACATT
This sequence comes from Netta rufina, assembly GCF_964035555.1. Taxonomy (NCBI): domain Eukaryota; kingdom Metazoa; phylum Chordata; class Aves; order Anseriformes; family Anatidae; genus Netta; species Netta rufina. The sequence continues at coordinate 61,112,464 of NC_140123.1, read as the reverse complement.
TTCTATTGTTGTGCTTAAACATACAGCTGGCTGATAATTTAATGGATCATGCAGTTTGTTAAAACAAAAAAAAAAATCAATCTAATCCAGAATTTTGTGAATAAATTGTTGCTATTTATTTTTTATGGTCACAACAATTAAATTCTAGCTAACTTCTTTTTTTTTTTTTTTGCATAAGATGCATGGGCTAGGCCAAATTCATTCAGAGCTTTGTTTTTATACCACTATGTAAGACTTTGTTTGGAATTCCCAGACTGTGGAAGCAGAGTCATTCCTTTCCCATCCTGTCTTCTCAGCATACTGCTGGTTTCTGTACTACTAGGATTTAAATGGAAACAAATCTGGAAATACGGATTTTTTCGTCATGCTGTAATTCATAATTTGCATCGCTGGCAAATTTGGAAAGCACGTTATCATGAACGTGAAAGAAAACTTTTATTCCCTAGTCTGAAAGGTTCAATTGCTGCAATCCTTTCCTGTATTTAAAATAGGAGATGCGACGTTACTGCAAATGCTGAGCTTCGGTTGGAGCACTTAAAACACTAAGCCCATTCAAGCTCATTTATAAGAGTCCCTTGATTTCATCAAACTTTGGATCAAGCTATAGGTGGTGCAATTTTCTGAGGGGTTTTTCTTCACTTGACAGTCAGAAGTGTAGGTATAGCAACAGACCCAGGTCACGCCTTTTGCCCTTCTTGGTTTTCTAGTGTCCTTTGACTCTTTTTAAATATAATGTTTGGAACTAAGCAAATGTTTCTATAAACTTCGATGAGTTGGTGCAAGAAATGATTAGGGTGGTAAGAATTGTTGTGCACATTTGAATCTAATGAAGAATATTTTTAAAGCTGTTCTTTGCTGAGAAATGTGGATAGCTTTTTTAATAGGAAAGAACATAAATGATTACGTTACAGACTTGAGAAGCAATTCTGTGAGAATAGGTACTTAATCTGAATAGACAATGAATTGTCTGATTTTTACAAGCTGAATATATTTGTAGGTGTTTTAATTTGTATTCCTACGATTTAAAAATGTCTTCCCTTAATTCTAAAGGAGCAGACTGGGTAAGAAAACTTAAGAAAGTCTACAGTATCCAGCTACATGCACTCACAGAACTTTTAAGTTTATGACAATTCTTGATACCAACATCTTTTCCTTTTGTTTGCGGTTGCACAAAAATGTTGACTGACATCTGTAAATCTTCATATTTGAAAAATGCTCTTGCTAAAAGCTAAGTGACACTAAGCCGTGCAAGTTCATGGCACATTGGCTAAATTTAGAATTGAGAATGCCAATATAATGAAAGTTTCTCTAACACTTCTACTTCACCTGACACTAAGGCTATTCTTAGAGTGCATTTTAACTGTCAATTGAGCATATATAAAAGGACATTCCAGAGGAAGAAGTATAAAAGAAAAACATGAATCTTAGCAGTATTTAGCAAAATTTAACTCAGGAACAACTTCCATCATAACATGGCTTTGTTTTACATTATATTGTAAAGAGTAGCATTGCTGTGTAAATCTGCTGACACTTAGCACCTGTGATTATAATCATTTCTGACAGTACCCCTATACCAACATCTGATGAACATGCCTTAAACACTGGGATCAAGCAGTTGTTAAATATGACTGGGACTTAGGGACTGATTTTACTTGAGGTGGATTTGGATGATTTTTTTTACAAAAAAAAAAAAAAAAAAGGAAAAAAAATCAAACATTATATGTAGCTCATGTCCTTAGCTCTAGTGCAGAGAGCAAGAGTCAGGCCTTTGGGAACCAAGGAATATCTGAACTTTTTCCTTTTACAATTTGTTATACTGTACATAGAGTGTAAATTTCACCATGGACCTTCTGAATTGTTGGAAACTTTATATAAGCATGGATAAATGGGGCACTGTTTATTTAACCTATTAAAGGGTTATTTCTTTGCTCTCATCATTTAGGGATGAGGAGATGAAGCCATTTCTTATCCTGTAGATGTGAAGCACTTTCAGTTCTGAACTGTTCAAAATGTAGCATAACATTTCTCTGTACTTATTGATGTGTGCGTGTTTGTCTCACCATGTCATGTCATCTTAAATATTAAACAACTGACTGCCTTTGTATAAATTTTTCTTAATGCTGATCATTTAGGGAATTTAGGGTGTCTGTTTACAGTATCTGTGGAGAAGTCAAGTTTAGCTTAGACATCACAATATCCTGATATCGACTACTAAAGTGTTTATGCTACATTATTGTAATTAAACCATGATTTTTTCCCCTACCTAACGAAGTGTTACCTTTCATCTAATATGTGGGTTATGAGATGAAGAAGGAATACTTGTTGATTTCTTTTTTTTTTCTTTTCATACAAATAACCTCTGCTTTTTAATAGCTGGAATAGTATCTTGACAGGGCCTTTTTTGTGGTCTTTTGTAATAACAAATCGATGCCTATGAAACAAACCGAGGGTTTTTTTAAAGGGGTGCAAAATAGGATTTTAACTTTCTTGCACTTAGGAATTTTCACTTTCTTTGGCAACCTGACCTAGGGCAATGTAAGACACGGGAGATAAAGACAGCAGCTAGTGAAAGGGAGAGAAATAAGAAATGGTAGAAAATCAAATTACTGCATAAATAAAATACTTGTCTAGGTGTATGATTGATCAGAATGGATAAGAAATTGCTGGTAAGTGTACATCACAGGGACACTATTGGGTTGGTGCCATGTGAAATAGGTGGGGCTGGTGTGATGGCAGGAGCATTGCCTTCAATGCTTCGTGCAGGATGATGGGATGGGTAGTGGAAGGTGTAGGGAGCCGTTTGCTTGAAAAGATGGTATCAGTCTTTTGACAAGACATTTGAGGGGGTTGATAACTGAGCTTAGATTGAAATGAAACCTCTATTCCAGCTCAGTTTATCAAGTAGGTATAATTAAAGAACAGAGGACTTGACGTGTAGCACTGTATAGCTTTAGTCAGAAGAAATTCTTACTTTTCAACTCTTCTCTATGTCCTTCATTGTTAAGACTTTTTACCACATCAATTTGAAACCTCCCTTTATTTTTTATATTGTGTTTTTTCTTCTTCTTGGATGTCTTACTGTGGTGGGTTGACCTTGGTTGGTTGTCAGACCTCCACCCATCCACTCTTCGTTAATGGAAGGAGGGGGAAAGAGTAAGATGGAAAAGCTTGTGGATTGAGATAAAGACGAGAATGTCACCCACAGTTACCATTGTGGGCAAAACAATTTATTGCCCACTGAAACTAGAGGTGTGTGGTGAGGGAGCAAAGACAAAAACTAAACACCTTTCCCCAACCTGACCCTTCTTCCCAGGGTCAACTTCACTCCGTCCCTGACTCCTTTGCCTTACCCCTCCCCTCTCCAAGAGGCACAGGGTGGGTGGGGAGTGGGGCTTGTGGTCAGCCCCTAGCAGTTCCTCTCCCTCCTCCCTCCTCGTGCTTTCCCTGCTCCAGTGGGGGTCCTCCCAGGGGCTGCAGGGCCTCTCGGGCCTGCTGCTGCCCAGGCCCCCCGTGGGCCGCAGCCTCCTTCAGGAGGCTTCTCCTGTCAGTGTATTGGCCTCCAGTTCCTTGCTCACCCCTTTACCTGCCTGTTGTTTTTTTCAATCATGTACAGGATTGCCCTCAAAATCACAATGTAAGTTGTGTTCTGACAGGTGAGATTCGTGTATTTCATAGGAAATGCATTGGCCGTGCTGGCTGTTCTTCCTTCAGGCAGCGCTGAACATGGACCCAAAGACTGCAGCATTGCAGGCTGTGCTGGTAGAAGCAGCAGATTAAAGATGCAGCAGATTAAAGGTACCCTGCTGCCAGCACAGCACGAAGAGCTGTTTCTGCTCATACACTGATGGATTTTTGAGGAAAGTAAGAAGATCTTGAGATGCTTTTCACCACAAATGACTGCAGTCACCACTTAAGGTTAGGCATCCCTGAGCTGCTGCTGCTTGTCCAAGGAGTCTTTAATTTATATTCTGTCAGATCTGCTACACCTACTAGGCTTAGAAATTTAGATGCAACCCTGGTGTTACCTGTTTGCTTTGGACTTCTCTGCTTGCTCTGACAGGGCAAGGGATGGGAAAGGAGGAATCATGACACCACTGTTAATTATGGGAGAAAGCGGGCTAAAATCATCAGGAGAGATGTGGGTGAAATGTGTGTGTATCTGGAAGTACAGGCTGCTGATGCTGAGGGATCAGAGGATTGCAGAGTCTGCACTTTGGAGAAGTGCTGAGATGAAGTTTGAGATGAATTCGCTCTGTAAAGTATGCTTCACAGTCTGGAGAAGGGATGCAGGCTTGCTGTGTTTCACCTCGTGTGCTCTCTGCTTAAGCTTTCTCTTTGCTTGGCACGAACCAAGTATCATCTTGGAAGGGGAGCTGTGCCTTGGAACCAAGTCGGCCTTCTGAGCTTTTCATTAATTCAAGTGCCTGCCCCCGAGCCCAAATCTAATCACTGTGTTAGAAGAAAAAGAGAGCTGCCATTGCATGAGTTACTGTGAACAATTAAAATTTTGTTCCTATTCAAACAGTGAAAATCTTGGCAGCCCAAAGATGGCCCAGATGGTCGCATTAGTTCCTTGATGTTTGTTCTGGTTTCTTCCCCTTTCTCTCCTGAACACCCACGGGCTGTCTCCATGCATGGCAGAGCTTACAGGGGTGTTTTACCCCAGTAACTGCCCCGTGTGGCTGTGAATTGGACATGTCCCCCATCTGCCTGGCCATGTACACAGGTGAGTGGATCTGGTGGCTTTCCAGTTCATCCCTGTGCACATCCCTATGTGTGTAAGGAATGAGTCTGACCACAAGGATGGATTTAGGCTGACATTTTAAAAGCGGTGCAGTGAGAAATCCTTCACCTACTGGCTACTCTCCAATCCCAGGAACTGGATGTGCCATCCGTGGCACCCAGGTTATGATGTTATACATAGGCCTGCAGAGATTCCCTATTTTTTTTTTATTTTTTTTTTAAGCCTATATATTGCTTAGTTTTTGTTATATACCCCTTGCCTGTCAAACAGACCATGACAGCTCTGTTTTCATTATAGACAGGAGATGAGCAATAGAGAAATAGCATGTTTTAGCAGTGTTTTCCCAGCAGGGGACTGTGTTAGCTTTTGCTTTGTCAGAATCTACTCACGGTTTCCCTGAATTTGTTAATACCGTCCTTCTGTATGCTTTTGGAGCTGTCAGGAGTTAGCTCTTTTAATATTTTGGAGCTGTTTCCAAGCCCCAGGAAATATAGTCTATTAATGTTTTATCCTGTTGGATGAAAATAATCAGTCACAGGGCCTGAAGGTGTAGCATTTGGCCTGGCCATGACTATGGGATTGTATGTTTTTTTTTTTATCACTTCTCTGTGGCACACGTGATTTATCAGCATCTGTACATTCAGTATCACAAGGGTCCTCTCAACACAATGCAGCGTGGAATTGACATGAGATAAGGTTTCACTGCGTGGAAAAACTAAGCAAGGGATTTGGCTGCAACCACTGGCTCGTTTAATCTCAGCCCTTATTCTAAGGCAGGCAGAGGAACTGGGAAACATCCATTGCTACAGCACGGGTCTAGCACAGGTCTCATCCCTTCCCACAGAACTCTGTTGCAATGCCTGCTCCATCCACTGTGTCTGCTACTGCCACCTACTTTGTCAAGTGGTATTTCTGCTGGGACTTGAAGACACTGAACTATATTGCCTGTGCTAGGAAGCACCTCTCCTATGAAGACAAGCTGAAGGAGTTGGGGTTGTTCAGCCTGGAGAAGAGAAGGCTCCAGGGAGACCTTACAGCAGCCTTCCAGTGCCTAAAGGGGGCTACAGGAAAGCTGGGGAGGGAGGGACTCCTTGTCAGGGAGTGCAGTGGGATGAGGAGTAATGGCTTTAAGCTGAAAGAGGGAACTGAAACTTCATATCCCTTTAACTAACTGGGAATTGCATTGCTTTAGTCCAATGCAGTCCCCAGAGCTCACTGAGGTGGCTCTAGGTTTGGCATCTGACAAAACAAAATCTTTCTCCTGCACAATCAGTTGTTGCTTATAAGAAGCCTGCCCATGCAGTCAGGGTATCTCCCACTGCTGAAGGCATCCTGATGCCTGGGATGCGTGGTAGGACGTGCTCCTGTGCTTCCTCTCCAGATTCACACGCTGAGTGCTGTGACCCCTCTGCTGCAAACCCCAGTGAGATGGGATCTGCTGGGCTTGCTGCCGAGGGTTTTCAGGTCCTGCCCAGTGCCTTCTGTGCCCTGTTTCTTTCCAGGGGTCCTGCTGGCTGCGTGGCCAGTGTAGTCATGGTGCTGATCTCCTGTCTATCAATGGAGAGATGTTGTCCTCTTTTATGAGCTATGAATAAAGATTTCCAGGGCCCTGTGCTATCTCAGTCCTGCTGCATGCAGTTTCTTGACTTCAATGATGGCTGGATTTTGTTGTTAGCGTACATGTGCTTCTTGTCCATTACGTTACTGACAGCAGAACTGATTCTGAGCCAGGCACTTCCCTCCTAAATGGACCAGTTGGTTGGCCTGGTGGTCTGTTACCTCTATCCCTTCGGTACAGCCCTTAGCCTCGGTGATCTTAAACTATTTGCTGGAAGTAAACCCAGGTATTTACTGCCATTACTGATAGATCAAGCTCCTTAAAGGATTCATTTTATGTTTCCTAGTTGTAAAGAGCCCTGTCCCTTTGCTGGGCATGGATGTGCCAAAAGTGACCCCTTGAACATATTTTTCCTGGTTACAGAAAGCAAGTTTCTAGGGCTGAAATATCTTTATGTGCTTGCAATAGCCAGGGAACTTGTTTTGTTTTGTTTTTTCTTAATCTTTGAGGTCCGATCCCCTCGTTTGATCTGACTTGGCTGTAAGGCCAGAAGATTAAAAGCCTTGGCAGCTTCTGCACTCAAACTGTCCAGCAGGGTGAGGGATTGTATCCCAGTGTGTTATGAAACAGCGGTGGTGCAACCACCCCTTGCAGCTGGAGGCTGACAGCAGAGCTTCCAGCTGCACCAGAGTTCTCCGGCATGGGCCATTGCATGTTACTCTCCTTTACTCTGTCAAACTTTGTGCAAGTCTTGCTTCTGAGACACCGCTGCACAGAGGCAGCTGGGACACCTCTCACCTTGCCTGCTGAACAGTAGAGAGGGTTGGAGGTGAGCTTTGCCCACAGATGTTGCAAGTGATGAACACTCTTCAGTTTTAAGTAGCTGGCTGTGTGTGCGCAGACAGCGCATCTAGGTACTGAAAGCAATTTTTCCTGCTTGTGGAAAAGAAGAAAAAGACAGCCGACTATACAATAAGCAGATTTACATGTTGTTACTTTGGGAGAGCAACAAAGAAATAGATGCAAGAATCTCAGCTTGTTCTCATTTAACAGATTTGATTTCTGGTTGAATGGAGAACTTCGATTTTTATATAGAAATATTGCCAGGCCTTGTTTTGGAGCTGTAAAACACATTTATAATGATCAATTTTACGAGTACAGCATACTCGAGTATCTGCTGTGGATAGCCTCACAAATCAAGACTGCATAATTTGCTTGCTGCAGGTTGTGAAACAGGAAAGCTGTCCTGTAAGGACGTCAGAAGCATACGATATTGTTGTAGAAAATATAGTGGAAATTCAGTCTGCAATGGTCCCCTGAAATGGTTTATCTTCTTGCTGTCTGCCTGTTATTCTGAACACAACAGAAAGCCTCAGCACAACAATTTGTATTCCGGTTATTTTCGCTTCTGTCAGTTTGTGGTCTATTGGAATTCTTTCAGAAGCACCTTTAAAGCAATTCAGATTAACTGGCTTTTATTAGGAAGCAAATTGAAATAACACTTCAATGCAAGAAGTGACTGCTGGGGAAGCGTTCGATTGAAAGGAAAAGCACGCCATTCTCCAGCTATCCCAAACGGCTTCCTGCTCATTAAGAGTGTCACATTTTATCAGCATCCACCATGGGATACTTACGGTGAACAGTTAAGCCTTCTGCAAGGCTGTGGATGCTCAGAAGCATCTGTGTAACATAAGCGCACTGTGGGGAGATAGGGGGAAGGAAACTGGGAGCTATGACACAGGACTGAGCTCTGTGGTGAGACAAATACAGTAATAATGCACTTTCCTCTTTATCCTGACAGGCAAAGTACTGGCATGATCCTTCGGCACAGCAGCACGTCCTGTGTGCTGTGTTCGCTGTGAAGAGCGTGAGTATGAAAACTTGCCTGGGGAGTGGCAGACGAGGAGGAGCTTGGGGATGCTCAGAGCCTGGGCTACTGGAAGAGGTGTGATGCAAAGGGGCAAACAGGGCTAAAGATACTGCACAACACACTGGCACAGTCCCTACTGAGCCTGGAAATTTTGTAGTGGGGTTTTGTCCACGGAGCACTGAGCTCCTCGTTCTGCTGTTCTCCGCTGTTTCTCCTCTGAGTTATGCCTCCCATGTCTGGCAGAGACTACGACTCCATCCGAAACACTATGTGACCTGACCCAGCACTGAGGCAAAACGGCGGGGAAGCAGGTCCTGGGCAGCTGGAAAAGCCTCTGCTGAACGCTTTGGTTTTCTCTCTTGCATGTGTGCCTTAGGTCCCTCCTCTGCTTTTTCCCTGTTGATTCCAGGTGGCTTTCCAGAAACTTGCGTTCTCAGTGTTGCTGACAGAAAGCCAGCAGGGTGCCCACCATGAAGAAGCATTTAATTTTAGTGTGTTTCCTTACAGCTTGCTTTCTCACAGTCAGGTATGTGGGGTAGTCTTCTAAATCAGGCAATGACACGGAGGCTACACACTCTTTTAGCATTCAAATGAGGATATCTTCAAGCTGTCCACGGGGAAGCTTTCCAGGTAGGGTTAGAAAGCAGTGAAGAAGTTTACCCTGCACATATACCCATTTTACAGGTGGTGACTGTGCACATCCTGATATATTAAACTATTCTGTGAGCTATTTACTGGCTTTCTGGGCAAAAACATGCTGGTGTGAGGCTGTCCTGCCTGTTGCCTCAACTGCTGAAGTATTCAGAAGAGGTCCATGGTCGGTCATAGTGAGGCAGCATTTGTATTTGGCTTGACTTAAGGAGGATCCTTAGTCAAGGAGCTCTTCAGACCTGAATAGCATTGGCTTAATTGGAATTCAAGAACCTTTGTCAAACGTGTTTGAAATTCGCAGGAGGTTCAAAAACTCTTCAGGTTAGGAGGGAGTATGGAAAGCAGATGAGCTGGCCAAGTGATTTGGTGGTTCCTGGTACCTCAGGAAAGTGAAGTAGGAGCAGCGTATGCAGACTGGGAATGAAACAGATAATTGCTCATCACTCTTGAAACAACTGCAAGTAATATGACAGATCTGGGCTGCATCAGACACAGTTGTTTTATGGGGCAGAAGGCAACTGTATGTGCGTAAGAGATACCATTTTTATTGCCATGTCATACGTTATTGAAAATGCCATTTTCATTGGCATTTCATTCTGAAGCATGGCTTTTCCCCCAGGAGTGCTGATACAGGATTTGTGCAGTGCTTACCACAGCAGTGATGAGCAGGGTACTGCTGATCTGGGATATCAGCGAGCAGAAATGACTCCTAACAGCAGATGCTACTCAGGATGTGGTGCCTGCGTGTCCACGTCTGCTGTCTGCCATGGATGAAACCTGCTGGAGGCTGTGAGCAGCTGTAAGGTCATGTGGATGTTTGCAGTTCAGCTAAAAATCCCTTTGTAAAGCTGATAATGCTTTGCTAGTTTAATTGCCAAATTCTACTTTACTAACAGCTGCTCATCAATTTTGGAATTGTGCTGCTGGGTGTTTGTCCCTCTGTTTGTCCCCTTTTTGTGTCACTGCCCCTCCCCACAATAACTGAACCTAGTTAGGTTCAGCTAGCTGGTGAAGTATGGATATTTGAAAATTATATATATATATATAAGCTGAGAAATGTGAATAAAGAGAAACTAAAATAAAGAGTTTAAACTAACTAAACTAAAATAAAGAGTTACAGATGCCCTCTGCACCTTGAGCAAAGCAGACGAGAGCAAAATTGAACTTGCTCACCAAAACCCAGCTCCATCAGTTTAACACAGACAGTTTATCATCAGTTTATCATGGACACAAACCCCCTTGTCTCTTAGTGTTTGTCTCTCCTGCTCATGGCACAATGTCTGCCACTGTTCCCAACCCTTTTCTCCTTTTGGTGTCCCTGTTACTGGCTCTTGACTGCACAGAGCTCATGCTCCATGCTGGCTGCTCTGCTCCTGGGCAATCTTTTTTCAGTTTATTGGCTCTGAAAAGTCCATTCCTCAAGCAGCCCTGATGCAATCTGATCTTCTTGGACTCAGTTTTTTCCATCTTTCCATGAAAGCACCCTGCTCTGAACCAAGCACTCCCTCCCACTGCCTGCCTAGATGCTGTCCTGGAGCATAGCCGCAGCCCAGCGCACTAGGGGATTGCCTGGATGTGCTGCTCCAGTAGGTGGAAGAAAGGCATGTATTTTAAATGAGGTTGGCCATATGGATCTGAAACCTACACAGCTGTGCCCATATCAATATTAAGCTGAGATGGAAATGAAGACTTGTATGAAGCAGAAAAAACAAACACTTGGCTGACAGAGATCTTCCTCAGCCCCTGGCTTGAGTGGGTTTGATCTCTGGACGTGCTACCTGTACAGGTGAAAACTGCAAAAAGGGCACACTTGAGGGACAAAACCTGTTAGGATGAACAGAGCAGTTTGCTGCAGCTGAGACTGTCAAGCAGGTAAACATTCACTTCTCCTCTGCCAAAATTGGGCTGGCAAAGCTGAGGGGAATGTATGAGAATGTAATGGGAACATGGTGACTGACAGCCCCATCAGCTGTATTTTCTGCCAAGCTTTGGAGGATGACTCAGGGTAAGTTATTTCAGAATACTCACTTTGAAGTGGTGATAGATGGGGCAAGTTATCATTGTATAAACTGTCATGAGGAAAACAAAGTGCTTCAGGTGAAAATATTTGCTTTGGATTTATGTACCTAGAATATGAAGAGCAGAGGATGTACTTGCATTACGTGGGGTCACAGGGGAGTAAACAAACTGTCTTCAGGGTTAGAAAAAACATGTTTGATTAGAGATAATTCTGGGATGTTAACAAGCAAAGTGCTGTAGCGTTCCACCACAAAATTGTATATATTATAAATGAGTCATGTCACTACTTTGTACTGGGTAAATGAATAAACCAGGTTCAGAAGTGTAATAGCACAGTTCAGCACTGTACTTGTCAGAAAAATATACAATGGGTAAGGAGTTCTGGCAAAAGCTGAGTGCTTCCAAAATCTGGTGCAATTTACTAGATTTTGAAATGTGACGTACAGATAAAGCTCACAGGATTCCCCACTAAGCTCTAATTTATCTCACTTTGTTATTTGAGGCTTTGTGTTGTAAGGAATTTGTGTGGTTTGATGGATGGTCATACACAATGCATTTTCTATACAGGCAAATTTGCAGAAAAATAACAGTAGATCCAGAGGAGCTTGCCATAAATTATGAAACATCGTATGTCTGGAACGAGCACAATCCTGATAAAAGCTGTGTGTAGCCATGATGTAGGAGTACTGGCTGGGGGAGCCAGAGGTCTGTTAGCCCCCTCTTGTCTCATTTGTGCTTATCATGTTGTTGCGCTGTTCGTATCCAGATCAGAAAATGAAACCCAGGTTTGGTACTGACACCTGAGGGCACCAGGCTTGGATGAGCTCCAAACTGTTCTTGGATGCCCACGTCTTTCAATGTGTAATTTACCTCTGGGTCTGTGAACACCTGCAGCTAAGAGGTGACTCCAAGCAGGGTGGTTCACCAGCCATTGTAGAAATGAATGCCCTTCACTACGGCATGTGTCGGAGCAGAGGCTGGCAGGAGGAGTAGTGGGAAGGGAAGTGATAAAAAGGCATAAATTCAGGGCAGCTTACACAGAGAAAGTAAAATAAAGAAATCCCAAGGAATGTTGGCAGGGTTTTCTGTAGTGGCAGTGAGGGCTGCAGGTACTCGGCGTGATCAAAATGTCCTTCAGCAGTGGTGAAGCATCGCTTGAGGGAAACCCCCAGTTGTGCCTTCCAGTGAAATGGCACTAAGAAGCTGAACTCCAGGCAGCCTCCCTTCCACCTTCTTCCCCCAAATCTGGTAAAATCCCAAGCGCCGGGTGAGGGAGCATCTTTAACATGGCTGGCCGAGGAAATCCTGCTTTTTATTGTGGCTTCCTACGGCTTTTTACCCCTTTGGAAAAGAGCAAAGCCTGCGGTGTGCAACGGGACTTCCACCTCGTGGCTTTAATTTAATTTAATTTAATTTAATTTTTTAAATTGGTTTTCAGCTGGGTGCGATGTGCCGGGGAGCTGCAGGGCTGCCATCAGCGGTGGCGGAGCTCCTCCTGCTGGCTCCTCGGCAGCCCCAGCTGCAGCTTGCTCGGCTTCCCGTTGGCATCTCGGTGTGCATCGTTGTGGCTGTTCCTTTCCTTTCCTTTCCTTTCCTTTCCTTTCCTTTCCTTTCCTTTCCTTTCCTTTCCTTTCCTTTCCTTTCCTTTCCTTTCCTTTCCTTTTTCCTTTTTCCTTTTTCCTTTTTCCTTTTTCCTTTTTCCTTTTTCCTTTTTCCTTTTTCCTTTTTCCTTTTTCCTTTTTCCTTTTTCCTTTTTCCTTTTTCCTTTTTCCTTTTTCCTTTTTCCTTTTTCCTTTTTCCTTTTTCCTTTTTCCTTTCCTTTCTTCCACCTTTCTTTTTCAAACTAAATTATAGGAAACTGCCAAGGCAGGGAATAATTTTATGTCCTTATGAGACTGAGCCTCGTGAGGCGGGATGCATGGCTGGGTGTTGTAGTGCTCCCATCCATGCCCGGATTCAGCACAACCAGGTGTGTGTGTGATATATTTCAGGTGGGAAGGTGGTGTGTTGAGGCAGATCCTGTCTCCAGAGCACTGGCAGATGAATGTATCTATCTGCTACCTGAGTAGTTACCCTGAGATGCCAGCTATGTACCCACAGGGGGCTTTTTTCTTAATCTCACTGCATGCAATAGGAATCACAGAAAAGAAGGATTTTTGCCTAAATGTTTTTGCCTAAACCCTCCGCAAAAGTCCTTTCTCTCTTCTTCCTCCTTCCCCTCTGTCTGCTTCCAGCTACTTCTCAGACTTGCAGATGCTGAGCTTGCCAGACCCAGACTCTTGAATGTCCATGGTCAGAGGTCAGTGGAAACTTCTTTTTTTCCTTCCTCAGCTCTTGGCAGGTTTGTGGCTTTGTGTGTTGGCTTCTGTCACAATAGCTGTCGTTTTCCCCTAAAAGTGGACCCTAAGCACTTCCTGCATGAAGCATCAATCCAGGACAACCACAGAGCAACAACTGGAGTTGGAAACTGCTGGGAAGTTTTATTCAGAGTTGCAATGGGACTTGAAACAACCTTCCAGCGGTAGAAGTGAGGGGCAGAAAACCCGAACCTGTATTAAAAACTCTTTCCAGGTTTTGTTTCTGCTCAAGGAGATTTAAGTTTCTGAGTACTGTTGGACCTCCAGAAAATTTCCCCACTGGCATTGAGAAAGACTGCAGTCACAGAATTATAGGATTATAGAGTCACTTAGGCTGGAAAAGACCCCTAAGATCATCAACCATAACCTTGATGTCTTTCTTGTAGTGAGGGGCCCAAAGCTGAACACAGCACTCGAGGTGCAGCCTCACCAGAGCAGAGTGCAGGGGGACGATCACCTCCCTGGTCCTGCTGGCTGCGCTATTCCTGATACAAGCCAGGATGCTGCTGGCTGATACTCAGATGGCTATCAAAGATAGCCAATGAAGTAGGATGATCTTTTCTGGGAAGGCAGGGTGGTTGTTTGTTTAGTTTATTTTGGTGGTGGTGGTTTTTTTTTTTTTTTTTGGATTACCTTATCATCTCAGCTGCAACACTGATGGTAGGGATTGTCTAAAGCAGTATGGATTTGATATGGACTAGCAACATGATTAACACCATTCAGTCTGGAGGGGACTTTGGGATGTCTCCAGTCCAACCTCCTGCAGTGAGCAGGGTCAGCTCTGAGCTCTGATCAGGTTGCTCAGGGCTTTGTCCAGCTGGGTCTTGAAAATCTCCAAGGATGGAGAACTAACCAGAGAACCCAGTGGGCTTGACCTGCTGCTGAGGGCATTTCACTCAACACAGCTGGATTAAAGGTAGGGTGGGCAGGTCTCCAAGGCTGCAGTGTAGCTGGCGCAGGTCCTGGCTCACAGACCGCTGTGCAGTCAGCTGCTGGCGTGCTTCATGTGCCCCATGCTGAGCAGCACAGCTTGCTCCAGTGCCACCATCGCCTCGTGTACTGCAGCGTAAAAGTACTCTGAGAAAGTGGTGCATGACAGTGCCTGCACTTCTGTAATGTATTTACCTCTTTTTGACACGCTGTGTGATGTGGGGTTAATGGGAGCAGTTGGCAAAGAGCCCTGCTGATGCTCTTTGAGAATCGCTGTGCCACTGACTGCCAGGGTGGGGTTTCCCTTTCTTTGCAGCCAGTAAGGGGGGCAGGTATGCAGCTCATGCCTATGGCTCTGCACCACAGACACTTCCCAAGGAGCAGCTGCCTAAGGGCTTCTGCTGGGAAACAGGCTCTTTTAATTTGGACTTATTAATGTTTATGCTCCATTAATATTAGCTCCGCATCTGGGAAGCATCCTACTGTGAGTTCAGCATCTTCTTTTCTGCCACAGGCAGTGTGCATTTTGAGAGCTACTTCTCCATGTGCCTGCATATAGCTTTCCATTTTTATTTTTATTTTTTGTTCCTAGTTGCAGTCATTTTGCATTCCCATTTCCACTTTATGTTGTAAAAAGCCTTCCTGATGAAAATGTTGAACCTACTTATTGTAAGTATATTGAAAATGGTCAGTCACAGAATTGGTACTTTTCTTTAATCTTCTTCTGTAGTACATATTCATTATCTTTCTCCCTTCCCGTCAAACTGGGAGTAACAATTTCTATTCCATTACACAGACTTGAAATCCTAAAGTCCTCTGATGTGGATAATTTAAACTTATAATACATTTAAATATGAAATAATTATATGTTACAAATTGAATCTCAAAATTTCTATTGTATTCAATCTGTCCTGTGTTCTCCTAGACTTTTCAGGCTAGCTTCAGCAAAAGTCTTCCAGTGAAGTGTGTTGTGATTTGAAATCTGTGTTCCTATGAATAGTCAATTCTACCTTTATTTTGTTTGCTTCCAACTTTAATTTAGTCCAGATATGCATTACAGATTTCACTTTCAGTGATTATGAAGATAATGCAACTGCTTTCAATGGAATTAAATGGAAAGCTAAAGTTAAATTCACTGCTTGATTTATTTATTTATTTATTTATTTATTTTTTTTGTAGCTTGTGAACTTCGTCTTTACAAAATACATCAAGAAATGCCAGGATGGGTGCATATAACCATAGACCGCACTTTCTATGAGCAAACTTGTCATCTGAAACCTGTGCTACATAAGTATTTAAAAAACATACAGGTAGCATTGCTCAGATTTGAGATGTTGCTCCTAATTTTGGAGCTAACATCTGTTTGTGGTGCTCCTGTCTCAGGCACGTAGCTGTGAGCTTGTGCCTCCTGAAGCCTGCCACTTTTCTGTGGTCATTTGGAGATGATTAGTGCCATCATCCCCCTGTGTCCTCCTCTGCAGACTGGCACCTAGTTGTTGATACTAAATGAACCAAGAGTCTTTAACCGGGTCTTTAACCCGGTGGTTAATGTGGGAGGAGGATTTGCAGGTATAATACCCAGACTCCAATTAAAATTTACTTGAAAGATTATTATAAACATGTTCAGGAGAGGCTATGTATATTAATCTTTGAGAAAGCAGCTTATTTGGAGACAGCTAAAGACTGACTTGTGTTTCAGCTCTCTTTAGTACTCAAGCAAATGTTCATAAGTCCACTTACACATGCATTTCAAAGGATTTTTTTTCAGCTTCCCTTCACAGAGCCACAGGACAAGAAGGAGGGGATGTTAGAAAATAGTGTCTTTAAGAATAATGGTGCAGAAATAAATGTACTCAGAAAAATTATGGAGGAGGTCTGTAAAAATGTTGGGTGAGCACTTTCTTTCATAGGGGAGAGGGAAATCTGTGAAAGTGCTTTTAGAGAGAAGTGAGATGGACAATTTTCCTTTGGCTTTTTCTGCATGGGTTATACTATATAATTTATATCTGTATTGATGCAACTCTGTGATATTTGGAATGCTGCCCTCTTAAAAATGTTATACGTGAAAACATACAGTTTTCATATAAAAAGGTGTGCTAGACTGACTGATCAAGAGAAAATTAAACCAGATCATTGTGAAAAGTTTGGATAAATAATAACAAATAATAATAATAATAAAATGTTGTAAAGCTGTATATAGGAAAAAAATAAAAAATGAAGATACAATGTGTGGGGGAGTGGGAAGGTAATGGGAAAAAATGAAACTCAAAAAGGGGGAAATTACTGACCTACACCTCTACAGCCTGAAGAGCTACTCAAGTGAGGAACTCATCTTCATCATCATCATCAAAGCAGTTGCTTTGGCAGGGGGGTTGGTCCTGATGG
This sequence comes from Netta rufina, assembly GCF_964035555.1. Lineage (NCBI taxonomy): Eukaryota > Metazoa > Chordata > Aves > Anseriformes > Anatidae > Netta > Netta rufina. The sequence goes on along the minus strand of NC_140123.1, from coordinate 61,095,950 downwards.
TCTCTTGAGGTCCATTCCAACCCCTACAATTCTGTGATTTATGCTCAACATATTTTATTTCCAGATGGAAAAAAAAATATCATAGAATAAATCATAGAATCATAGAACGGTTTTGGTTGGAAGGGACTTTAAAGATCACGTAGTTCCAACTCCCTGCCATAAGCAGGGACACCTCCCACCAGCCCAGGTTGCCCAAAGCCCCATCCAACCTGGCCTTGAACACCTCCAGGGATGGGGCATCCACAACTTCTCTGGGCAGCCTGTGCCAGTGCCTCACCACCCTCAGTGTGAAGAATTTCTTAAGACTATCTAGTCTAAGTCCATCCTCTTTTAGTTTAAAGCATTTCCCCTTGTCCTATCACTACGTTACCTCTCCAGCTTTCCTGTAGCCCCCTTTAGGTACTGGAAGGCTGCTGTAAGGTCTCCCTGGAGCCTTCTCTTCTCCAGGCTGAACAACCCCAACTCCCTCAGCCTGTCTTCATAGGAGAGGTGCTCCAGCCCCATCTTTGTGGCCCTCCTCTGGACTTGCTCTGATAGGTCCATGTCCTCACACTGGCGGCCCCAGAGCTCCAGGAGGGGCCTCATGAGAACAGAGCAGAGGGGGAGAATCACCACCCTTGACCTGCTGGCCACATTGCTTTTAATGGAGCCCTGAATGTGGTTGGCTTTCTGGGCTGCAAATGCACATTGCTGGCTGATGTTGAGCTTCTCATCAGCCAACACCCCCAGGTCCTTCTCCTCAGGGCTGCTCCTAATTTATGCTCCATCCAGTCTGTTGTATTGGGTTTACATGGCAAGGTTTTGGTAGTGACGGGGCTGCAGGGGTTACCTCTGTGAGGAGAGCCCAGCAGCTACCCCATGTCAGATCAGAGCCAGCTCCAGTCAGCTCCAAAAGGGACTTGCTGCTGGCCAGAGCTGAGCCAGGGAGTGATGCTGAGTGGACCTCTGGGAGAGCAGAGTTAAGAAAGGGGGAATGAAATTAAAACCTTCTGCACAAGAGCAGCTGGGAGAGAGGAGTGAGAAGCAGCCCTGCAGCCCCCAGGTCAGTGCAGCGGGAGGGCAGGAGGTGCTCCAAGCAGACAGCAGCAGTTCTCCTGCGGCCTGTGGAGAGGCCCCTGGTGGAGCAGGCTGTCCCCCTGCAGCCCATGGGTCCCACATGGAGCAGATCTCCATGCTGCAGCCCCCCCATGGGTGGAGGAGCCCCCGGTGGAGCAGGTGGATGTGGCCTGGAGGAGGCTGCGGCCCATGGAGAGCCCCCGCAGGAGCAGAGGGCCTGGGGGGAGCTGCCACCCGCGGGGGATCCTTGCTGGAGCAGTTTGCTCCTGGGGGATGGATGGACCCCGTGGGACGGAGCTGTGTGGGAGCAGCGCTTGAAGAGCTGCTGCCTGTGGGCAGCCCCCACAGCCTGTTTGGGAAGGACGGCATCCCGTGGGAGGGATCCCATGTGGAGCAGGGGCAGAGAGGGACCATGAAGGAGTGGGGGGGACAAAGCATTATGGACTGACTGCAGCTCCTGTTCCCCTGAACTGTTTGGGCGGAAGAGGTAGAAGAGGATGGGTGGGGGGATATTGTTTTCAGTTTGTTCTGTTGTTTCTCATTGCTCTAGCTAGTTAGCAATAGGTAAAACATTTCTCAAATCTCCCTATGCTGAGTCTCTTTTTCCTGAGACACTAATTGTTGAGTGATCTCCCTGTCCTCATCTCAACTCCTATGCCCTTTCCATTATATTTTCTCCTGTTTTAACCTGAGGAGAGGAAGTGAGAGAGCAGTTGTGGAGTTTAACTGTGTAGCTTGGGATACGAAGCATCTGACATACAGTTTAGGGTATTCCAGGAACAGCAGACAGTGAACTGCATGGTCACGTCTTCATCATCAGATTACACCATTATAAATTTCCCTGCCCCAGCTTGCCCCTCATATTTCTTTCCCTCCTGTTCTAGTTCCTTTATCTTTGTGAAACGCATACATATATGTGTGCATGTGCTTCAGTGTCCTTTTCTGTGAATTGGGTTTTGTTGTGTAAAACAACACTTCTCTGCATTTCTCTATTTACTTATGTTTGCTTACTTCCAATCTGGCAGGTCCTGGCAGGTTCATGCGCAGAGATGTATGTCGTATTGCTTCTGCTGGCGTGAGACACCTCTTACTCAGAATCGGTATGAGGCTTTGCCGAAAGAAATAATTTGCTGAGTAGTAGGTTTTGCTTTTCATAAAATTTTATTTGCCACAAAGTGCTGCTTCATCTGGGCTGCTCAGACTTTCCAGTCCAGATCAAATTGGGTTAATAGTTTTGGCCAAAACAGGGAAAACCACACAAAATTTTGTGATGCTTGATCCAAATGACCCTATAATCAAACATCAGTGTTTCCTGTTGGGTTTGTAGACAAGTGCGGGTGCTGTCCATGCAGGGAGGTTGCTGTGGTCTTTTTCTCCTTTCCAGTGTGATAACCCAACAACTAGGGAGTTTTCCAGTCAGTGGGGACACAGGGTTCAAAGATTCCTCAACCTGATGCAAATGAGTCTGTAAAGCAGGGATAGGAATGCCATGGCAGCTTGCCTTGGCTGTGGAGGTAGATGTAGATGTAGGACATTAAAATGCCTCTTATTTTGTTTAAATAGGAGTTCAAAGGTATCTGGTCACTTTGTGATAAACGATATGTGTTTTAAAGTGCCATTGTGATGTTGCTTGTGCTCCAGCAGTTTAGGCTTTAGCCTTTTAAAAACCGGTTTTTAAAAAAATGTCACGCTAGTTGAGACAACAATAACATTGCTACTAATAATGATACATTTGGGGGCTTTCCTGTTTGGCTTCCTAACTTTTAGCATATATTTTTCATGATTTTTCCTCAATGAGGAAGGCTAAAAGGTATGACTTTGTGGAAGGTTTGAAAGGCAGAATTATCACTCAGATTGCAAAAATGCAAACCCTTGCCAAAGCTGTCAGCATGATGTGTCTGTATCTCTGTTTCTGTGTACATTTCAAAGGAATCGGTCATTTTTTAATTTTCTGCTTAGGCTAACTCCATTGATTCAAGTCAAAGGTAAAGACCAGGCTCTTCCTTCAGGGAAAACTAAAAGGAAGTCCCAGCTATGGTTCTAAGCTATCCATATCTATTCCAACCCTGTGAGAGTGTCTCTAATTTTTGAAAATGTGGAACATGTTGGCAGGCCAAAGCTGTTCCTGCAATACCTAATATTCATCATGTCTCTGAATGTGTGCTGTCTCTTGCATGCAGTCTGTAGGTTGCTGCTGTCATTATTTGGAGGAAGAGGGAAAAATAATGCTGAGGAGTTGTTGATGACTTAGAGCAACTGTTTTTCACCCTACATGAAGGTGTTTGCCAGGTTGATAATGCTTCTGATGGCCTTCATCCTGTTTATGTACAGCAGGTGAGTGCTTTTGCTCTATAAAGGCAATTTAATTCTATTGACTTTGACAAAATTGAATTAATGTCTTCCATAACTTGATTTTGAGTTTAGGGGGCTTTCACAGATAATTAACTTCTTACATTTTTTCTTCCTTTCTTTCTCTCTCTCCCCCTCTTCTCCCCCCCCCCCCCCCCTTTCTTTTCCATTCTTTTTTTATTTTTCCCCAGGAACAGCTGTGCTGCTTGCCCATTGAATACAAAATAAATTGAATACAAAATAGAAGGATACTAGATACCCACATTTAAGCAGCTGAACCAAGCCTTAGCTCTACATTGATCCTAATGGTAGCTTAGGCACCTAGCTCATGTCAGCACCTACATTTAGGTATTTGAATCTCAAACTGAATCCCCTCTGTCTTTTTGTAGTGCCTCTCTTTCCATTTCCCTGTTAACTTATCATCAAGGCAAGCCACAGCATTGCTTGCATGCAATTTATAATAGGCTAAACTTGTTCATGTTTACATAAGCTATGAGTTAGGCTATAAAGTTACGTAGAGCAAAGGCAGTCCAAATACATGTTTGCAAGACCACAAGAGGTGGGCACAGAGTTCCCAGCTCTTGATGCCAGACTTTCATGGTAGAAGGTGTAGCTGATGTCCTACCATTTCCTCCCATGTGGATGTGGAGGCTATTTCTCTGTCTGTTTCTGGCCTTTAGTTGTAGCTGGTGGAGGTTTGGATGCAATCAGATCCTTCAGACCCGGTCTTGCGTGAAGACAGCCATCCTAGCCTACTTTGTTCTATTATATGCTGAAGTATTAGAAGTAAAGGGTGGTGGGGAGGCTTCTTCTCCTCTAGCAATACTTTTATTTATCTGTTTATTTATTTATTCTTATTTATTTTGGAGAAAGCCAAAAAATAGTGCAGGAAGAATCAAAAGAAGAAATGAATAACCAGTGATGATATAATCATGTGTCTCCCTATAACATAAACCTATATTTCAGCATTTTGAATCTCCTGACTATCATATTGACTGCTGTCTGCAGGGCTCCTAACCTATTCCTAACACCAGTATGATCTATTAAACATATTCTGATTTTCCTTATTCAGTTCATATATTTTTCAGTTCCTTATTCATATTCATCTTTATTAACCTCCTTTAGCACTCCCAGATGCAGAGTTTTTTTTCAATTATTATTGTTTATGAAAATACAGAGTGAGAGGGATAGTTATTTCAGCAAAGATTTTGGAGTCTTCTTGAAAGGGGGAAAAGTTGTTAACTTGGTTATAAAGTCTTCTGTTGGTATTAAAGCTGCTTGGGGGTGTGGGCTGTAGGGCTGTGAAAAGACCAGGTGTTCTGCTGTTTGGTTGTGACTCTGGTGACTGAAGTTATTCTTCCTGTGGTGCAATTTAGAACAAATACTGACAACAATATTGGGTTTATCTACACTGTAATTTTGCTGCACCATACCGCTCTTGTGGTCTTTGTCTTCTGTAGGCAATACTTACCTCTCTTTTTTTTTTTTTTTTCCCTAGCCTGTGCCCTAGGCTTTTTCTTTTGTTAGAAGCCTCCCTCTGCTCCACAGGTTGCCAACAAACTGTTTCTAATCATTTAATTAACATAATCAATTTAAACTCCCATGTCTTCTGCTCATTCTGTTCCCAGCTTCAGGTGTGCTACCTTGTTGGACCTGAAGAAGGGTTTGCATGTGTAAAAGTTCTTCTGTTTCTTTTTGAAATAAGATAATAATAATAAGAAATAAGATAAGAACACCATCAGATGGTGTTTTTTTTTTTAAAAATACTGTTTTTCCTCACAAATCTTACCTGGATGAAATGCTAAAAACAGAGGAAAAAGGAGGATAACCCATATTTGATAATATCTCTAATGCCTTCAGGTCAGACATGATTTCTGTATGGTGTCTCTTTTCTGGGTGAATATCTGCTCTGTTTGAATAGTCTCTTTTTGCCTACCAAGATGATGATTTTAAGGTACTGGATACATCCTAGACTTATTAAGGAGAAAAGTATCACGGAGAGCTTGGTTGTGCTTCAGTCCCCATTCCTGTTCCTTCTGAGTTCACTTTTTGAAGGCTAGGCCAGAAAATAATATTTTGAAGAGGGATTTTGTAGTTCTTGCACGCTCTGATGTAGTTCTGGAGTATGGTGGGTTTTTTGGTGCCTTCTCCTACTCTGCTTCCTGCATTGGCATTCTTTCTTCTTGTCTCTTGAAGGTTCCTCCTGCCTCCTTGTTTTTCTGATTTCGCTTTTCACGTAAGATGCCTTTTCATGCCTTATGATCTCTTGTCTGTAAATCTGCTGATTTCACGTTGCTGTAAAGCTGGAAATAACCTTACTCTGTATCCCTAATGTTCCTATTCTTCCTTCACTACCTTTGTAGTCTAGTCCAGGATGCTATTCTGATCTGTATGTATATATTTGTGCAGTCATTAAGGGAAAAAAGACTCACCTCATAAGTGCGGTTCAGAAATCCCAAAGTGGTCCAGAGGGATTTACCATCCCCTCCCCCAGGGCATCATATATTTCTTTGCATTTGGAAGTTGGGCTATGAAGACCTGAAATGATAGTTCAGGAGGGTAACTTTAAGTTTTGCTTCCTAAAATCCTCACCACGTTTCAAAGAATACAAAAAAAAATCAATTTTGTTACTTTTGATTTGCTTTAAAAAGCTGGAATTCATCTATCCTGTCATCTTCCACCTTACGTATTAACCTGTCACCAGAGAATTTATAGAATGAGAGAATCACAGAATAGTTTGGGTTGGAAGGGACCTTAAAGATCACCCAATTCCAACCCCCTGCCACGGGCAGGGACACCTCCCACCAGACCAGGTTGTCCAAAGCCCCATCCAACCTGATCTTGAACACTTCCAGGGACAGGGCATCCACAGCTTCTCTGGACAACCTGTGCCAGTGCCTCAGCACCTGCATAATGAACAATTTCTTCCCAATATCTAGTGTAAATCCACCCTCTTTAATTTTAAAGCCATTATTCCTTGCCCTATCATTATGCTCCTGACAATGAGTCCCTCTCCAGCTTTCCTTTAAGCCCCCTTTAGGTACTGGAAGGCCACTGTAAGGTCTCCCTGGACCCTTCTCTTCTCCAAGCTGAATAACTCCAGCTCCCTCAGCTGTCCTCATAGGAGAAGTGCTCCAGCCCTCTGATTATCCTCATGGAATGAGGAAGGTGGCTGTAGTTTAAAAATATTAATTTTGTGTTTGAAAATCACATTATATGTCCTGTTTTGGGTGCTTTGAACTTCCTAGATACACCAATCTACTCTTGTTAGTGACCAGTGATAGGACCTGCGGGAATGGTGTTAAGCTGAGGCAGGGAAGGTTTAGGCTAGACATCAGGAAGAGGTTCTTCACAGAGAGGGTTGTTGTGCACTTGAACAGGCTCCCCACAGGGACATAGTCACAGCACCAAGCCTGTTGGAGTTTAAGAAGCGTTTGGACTGTGCACTTAGTCGCATAGTCTGAACTTTTGGGTAGACCTGTGTGGTGCCAGGAGTTGGACTTGATCCTTGTGGGTCCCTTCCAACTCGGGATATTCTATGATTCTATGATTGCTGTCATTAACTACTATGTGGTAGTGATGACCATCCTTACCTAGGCAGGTAGGCTGAAACATTTGCAGTGTTAGTTTGTAAGTCTAGTTTCATAAAATGTTTAACACTGTTGTAATTAGTTGAATTTTTTTATTATTATTATTATTTTTCTTTTCTCTTATGCTATGGGGAAGGCAAGAGACAGTAAGTAGGGAAGGCAGAGGCTCCTATTTGCCATTCCCGTGCTTGCTGGGCTGTTTTTTTTAATGACTCAGTAAAGTAGAGATGATGAAGTAGTTTCTAAGAAAAAAAATGACCTATTGTGCACTAATGTATTTTTCATGGAAAATCCCTTCTGAGTCATCATAAATGTTCTGTAATATTTACTAGAGGACCTATTTTCCACCCGTAAATAGTTTCTTTTATACTTCAAAAACCAGCATCTTTCCGGCTTGGAATTAAACTCAAAGTGTTTCTTTATCAGACCATTTGTTGTTGCAGTAGCTGGTTGATTACAGATGTACATCATTTTTTTTTGTCTGGTCTTTTTAGAGGCCAATCACTATGGTAACCACATTACAGAAAATTGCTTGGTCTCCTTAAAATACCCTTCAGAAAAAGGTCATTCATTATTAACATTTTCTGACTAAGCTCAAAATGTTAACAACATCAAGAATATTGTCACCGTTTCTGTACTTGCCTGGTTTCTTTCTTCACAGCATACCTTTCATTTAACTATCAAAACAGGACAAAATATTGACTTTCCAAAACAATTGTAAAGTGGCAAACTTTTGAATGTTTTGAAATATGGAGACTCACTCATGTTCCTGAGATTTGACTGTGAGAGTACACAGCTTGGTCTCCTTGTTTCCATTTCTCTGATTCTGAGGAAAATCCAGGCTGAAGTTACTCTGTGCACCTCTGCACGCTAGTGCACCATTGAAAGGAAGGGACAGACAGCAGCCTGGTGCTGAATTATGAAATAGCTGTTCTAGTTTGCCATTTAAAAGCCTGGAAAAGGCTGGTTAAAGGTTTCTGCTCTCAGGGTAAAATGCAAGGGATGTTAGATGGGAAAAATCGGGTCTGATTATAATAATAGGGTCCTAGCCTGTGAAGAGAGAATACACAAAGTTGTTCTCTTTCTGGCTCGTGCCACTTGTGCTCTGCTTGATTGGACACGTTGTTCCTTTGCCATTTTACATTATCTATGTTGCCGGCAGAGGATTCTCACATTTGTATAGTTTTCTTGTTTTGCAGACAGCTATTTCCATCCAGCTTTTATCCAAACACAGTAAACAATTAAAAAAAATCCCTTTTCTTGGAGTTCCATCATTTAGGAATTGACAAACAAGTAAAAAAGGCTGCCAAAAGAAAGCACTAGTTGGAGGAAGTTAATTCACATTGATGTGTGCATGCCACTGATAGCAAGTTATGCCTATGACATTCTGACATTGCCTCTCAAAAAAGAGAAAGAGTGGAGTGGAGTGAAAGACTAAGAGGATGTTCATTTAATTGGAAAGCCTACTGAGATCTGAGGCAGCTGAGGCAAAGGATGCACCCTTTTTCTGCACAATGGCATTGGTTGAAGGTTGTATATAAGGTGGCCTTATTAAAGTGACAAGGCAATTTAATTCTTTTGTGCACAATGATTCTACTTCATTGATTTACAATGGGAAGGATATAATTTTGCTAGTGTTGGCAAAAAGCTCAAATGTCAGGCTTTTCAAATTGCCATACTTGCCTTGTTCAGGATGAATAATGAATAAGTCACCTTTTGTCTACAGTTAAATATTCTTGAATAAATACAAAGAACATAAAAGACATAAATGATTGCCTGATTTATATTTAAAATAAAGATCAACATTGTGATAAATGGTTGAAAATGCTTCGTGTGAAGTAATATGACTATGCTGATAATTACATTATCAATTAAGGGGCAGCCCAGGTGTGGAGTGTTACAGAAGGGATGGCAGAGAGAAACCCCTAGTGCGGAACGTGCCAAACTTCACCGCCTGGGAAGCGCGTGTGTGGATTGAAGAGACCCTTAGCTATGTAGGGGATCTCATGTTTAAAATTCAACCATTTATTATACCAAAGCATCCATTCGCTCAGGAAGCTGTTGCTTTGTCACAAGTAGGATGCATTGGTCTCATCTCTGGAAACTGATCTTGCTCCATTCATTCCTGATAGTTTGTGTGGGCTGAGAAGGCTGCTCATCATTTCTCAGGATCTGCCTTCATTCAGAGAGGAACAGATCTCAAAGACCAGTGTTCATAACTGGCAATATTGTCAAGGCCTGAGTAAAAGAACTGCAACAACTTGGAAGTAGACAAGACACTAAATTTTACTGAATACTCCTCAACATCTGATTCCAAGTCCATAAGCAACAGGTCTTGTCTCCACATGCACAAGCACAACGCCTCCAGTTTGGCTAAAATAATTGTATTACAACTGTGCCTACTTGTGATCTCTTGTTCTTCCTCTTAGAGAAAGCTTTGCTCGTCTTTATTAAATGTATCGATGTCTTAGGTTGATAAGAAAGATGATGGATTAGCTGCTTAGATACTTCTATTAGATGAAGAGTGTGCTTTGAACTTGAAGTAGGGCAGCAGACAGCCTCAGAAGTAGCTGGCTGGCATGAGGGAATGTTATGGTGAAGATGGGATGTCCTATATGGAAATACAAGACAGAGTATGATGGAGTATGCCTAGGTCCTATGACAGCTTCCATTGACTAACACTAGTAGTAGACTGTGGCTCTCTAAATGAACACTCAAGGTGTGGGGGTTGCAGGAGGTTTTTTATGCATTTCTGGCAGCAAAGATAAGGTGAGATTCCTCTCAGTTTTGGGCAGGGGCATCATGTGCTTTTCTGTTTACTCTCTTCTGTGACATCTTTAATCTCTCCTTGTATCCCTCTCTTCTCCTTCCCTGCCCAGGCTCTCCTCATCTCATCTTCTCATTCTCCCACACATTTCTGTTTTCAATAGGTCTCCTTTTGGTTTCTCGTCCCATGTCCATAATCTCCAGAACTAGCCTTGTTTTCCATGAGTATATGCACGCTCTGTTTTTTTCCCAATCTCATTTCTCACTCCACAGGGTGTGTTTCAAATTGAGAAAGAGTTATTTCACTCTCTTTCCTTCCCATTTCTTTCAAAAGCTCAACAAAAAAACAGCAGCCTAAAGAAGAGCATTCTTGCCTAATCTGTTAGCAGTATGCTGTTTGCTTACCTCCACACAGGATGGTGGCAATGGCCAGTAATGTTGCTCAGAAGCAGAAACTAGCTTTTTCCAGTCTTTCCTGTAGCATTAGGCCAAACATTAAGAGAGATTAGTTTTTCCCTTGTTGCTAAGAGTTCTACTTGTGGGAGTCTCCCTGGCCTCTCTAAAACAGGTTTGCCACTAATTGACTGTTTCCTGGGAAATGTGTGTTGGCAGCTGGCATGTAAAAGCTTCAGGTACATCTAGTATTGCCTGCTTTTTCTTTAGAAGAATTTCTGGTTGATGATTCATGTAGTACCTATTTCTGATGTGGCTTTTAATTCTTGGAACTGAGCAGTTTTAAAGTTATATTAAATGTTATGCTAAATGACTCTTTTGCAGATGGTCATCATTACAAAATAAAATTTTATTTCTTATTGATGTTATCTGAAAATCCATGTACATTAATAGTGACTAATCATTCTGATGCTGCAATTTTTCTTCTGTTCTTTGTTTTTGTTCACATACCATTGAACAAGGTGATGTTTCAATGTTATATTAGAAAAGAAAAAGCGCATGAGAAGATGAACATGGCACTCTACTTCTAGAGATTCTGAATAGTTTCAAGCTTCATATAGCTCAAAAACTTCCATTAGGCAAAAATGCATTCAGTATGTGCTTCTACTTACCCGTGTTGTACGGAATATCATAGTCTAGACTGCACTTTTTCTCTCAAGTTACTTCTATAGATCTAATTTAGTTGCTGTAAAAGTTGCTGTACTTCTGGGTCTGTGGAAAGAAACTTATGACTTCTCTGAGTCCTGTGACAATAGCATAGTCACTGTAGGTTTGCTTGCAAAATAAGACTGTTGTATTGAATGAGTGTGGTGAGCTACAAGGAGAAATAAAGGTAGATAGAAGAATACAGTGTATAGTATCATTCTTTTTGGATTCTGTGCAGAGTCCTTGCTGAGCCCTATTTTCAGGCCTCTACTAAATTTCTTATGTTAGTAACAAAACTTATGATGAAGCAAGATATTTCTTTGATGCAACTGTGCTTATATCCAAACAACATTCAAACGATATAGGACAGCCTGTTTTCTCAGAGCAGATACAAGCAACTTGTTGAGTGAAGGCTACCTAAGCCTGTTTTCGAAGGCACTAGGAAAGTGCTTTTACCTGCATCTTTATCAATCAGTACTCAATCTGCAGCAGTGGCTATGCCATCCATTCTCCTGGTAAGATTGCATGGGATAGATTCTGCTCAGATCTCACCTGCTCATTTTTTTTTCTGGGTCCATTCAAGACTTTGGGTTCTTCCTGAACAAAGAACAGAGTTTATGATCAGTCTTCCTCAATGATATTTTTAGGGGGTCTAGCTTCACAATATGACCATGAAATACAGGAGTCAGGTGTATTATTATTAAAAATATCGAACTCTTTATAGCATTTATTATGGTGGTATATTTTTTAAAACTTAAGACTAAGGAAACTGGAAATACAAAGATGAATACGATCTTTTACTAACTGGTGTAATTCCAGCATCTCTCTTTGTTTTGACATTAAAATAAGTCTCATAAGAAGAAACTGAATGTTATACTATTCAGATGCCATTTTTTAGGAAGGATTTATAAAGCATTGTTCAGGTAACAGGCTCTCCAAACCTCCTTTGTGTGAGCACTGTGTGAGAAAGCACTGGAGTAGCAACTATCAAGTAGAGCATTTCTTCTTCATTCTTCTTTAAAAAAAATAAATAATAAAAATTAACTGTGCAAACTCCAGGACTTATGTGAACTGCATTTTGCAGGTTATTCAATTACTCTGATCTGTCAGCATAGTTTAGGTATAATTTGAAGTCTGCGAAGAGATCAGTGACTGCAGTTCAGAAACTGCTTTGTATGTATAAGGGGATTTTGTTAGACCTGAAAACCTCAGATTAAAAATAAAAATTGTTGAATTATATATATATATATATATATATATATATTTGTTCTAGACAGAAGTAGATTTTTTTCTTTGTGTTTTAAGCACAGGTCAAACTTAATCAGCGTGTGATGAGTTCTACACAAAGAAACTTCTCAGCAATTGGTCTAGGCCTCTTCCTTACTTGATTGGTGTATGATGAAGCATTGTCTACTTGTGGTCCAGATCTTATATTTCCTCATGCTAAACTTTCCCAAGGATATATTTTAAAGCCAGCAAGGTAATGCTCTCCTTTCTGTTCCCATGGTTGTTTTCCCATAAACTTTTTTTTTTTTTCTAAGACAAAACAAAACAAAAAACAACACAAGAGAGATCTAAAATGTGCAAATATTTCAGAATAAGCATGCCCCTAGGAAAAGACCTCTGAAACACCATTGCAGAATGTGGTTTCAGTCAGTGTGAGATGGTCTGTTTGCACTTATAAAAAATGAACCAGTACAGAATAGCTGGGAGGTGAGTTATTTCCAAATTTTGTCCCCTCATTGTCTTGCATGCTTCAGTTTGGGGCTTCATGGGGAGGTGGGCAGAAATACAGATAGAAGCAGATGAGGTCTTTGCAGTGACTTTCAGCACCTGGTTTGCTACTGAGCTCATGGCAATGGAGGAGTAGATGGAAAAAATTGCCAAACTCTTTAGCCTGCTGGCTGTAAGAAAGAGAATGACTGTGGCTGTTGGCTGCTTTTGCTGTAAACACCAGATGACCTGCAAGTGTACTCTGGAAAAGGGGCTTAGCTTACATCCCTACAGACTTTGTGAAATGCCAGCACCAGCAGCCTGTTATGGTGCTCTGAGGCACCTGGAAGAACAGAGCTCAAGTTCTGGATTCCCCTTTTAAATGAGCTAGAGAATTTTGCACGTGGAGAAAAGTCATTTTAGAGTGCTGTTTGAGCATTGCCTTTGGCTTACATGGTACTGTACACTAATCTGCCTATTGACTCACTGACATACAAGACCAACACTTGTTTTAATTTTATTTGCCTTTAGGAACTGCAGGCAAGAATTAAACAGCAAAGACCTTCCTTGCTAGTCTCTCAAAGACCACTGGGAGTAAATATACCATACACAAAAAAACAAAGAACAATTTCTCCTCCTATGCCTGAGAGTCATTTGTAAACTCTGTCCCAGGTGTAATTTTCCATGCTTTTCTTTTTAAACCTTGAAATACAGATTAAAAAAATGACAGTTCTTCCCTTTGATTCTTCAAGGACTAGTGTGAAATCTTATTATTGACTATAAATTAATTGCAGCTTTTCCTCCCAGTTTGGACTGTTAAGACAAACTGTGATTCTGTTTTCTGAGACTGGTTGCTAGAGTAGACAGACCATCAATAGATGAGACTAAAAGACGATCACTTAGCAATAAATTCTCTCCCCTCTTTTTCACTGCTTTCCTTGGCTTCTTCCTTTTGTTGGATTTAAATGTTTGTGATTTTCACCTCTTTATCCATCATAGCACTCCATTGACTGAATAATACACTTTTATTTAGCTGCCCTCTTTCTGTGAAATAAATGCCAGTAATAATCAGTCAATCATTCAATCCATATGAATGTGGAATTTAGATGTGGCTGTTTGAATCAGGTTTATAATATACCATTTCTTGGTACAGCATGTTCTTTGATAGTATTCTTTTAAATGACTGTTTCCAACTGCACTTGAAAGCACCTATGAAAGAAATTGTTTGTGACGCTATACTTAGTTTAAATCTCCTTCTCTTTTCTCCAGCATTTTTGTCTGTATTTCATTTCTATGCAAATTATATCTTTGCGAGTTAGTAAAATTTTACAAACCAGTTGAAATTCAGCTATGGAATGAATTAGTGGAGAAAATTTGGAAAATATGCTCATGAAAGGAAAACTGAGGAAAACATTTAAATCTAATTGTGTATTATTCAAAGAGAATTTCAGAGCAACTCTTAGGCAAATATTACATAAATGTATACCTATATTAAATGATTAATTTACCACAGGTAATATACTTGAGGGCTCAGGGACTATTTTCCCATTAGCCCGTGCATGTAGTACTTCTCAGCTGAAATAGAGCCTAGGTATACAAATGCACCAACTCCCTCGTGGGGAATTGCAGAGGAGGAATTGTGACTGTAATGCTTGTAAACAGCTAGGCAGCAATAGCAGTAACTACCAGCACCCCCGTACTTTGTTTCCATTAGAGCAAGAGTGACTGAGTTTAACCTCTCAGGGAGAGGACCCTCAATGACCAAGAATAATTTCTCATCCTCCCCAGTATAAAGTGTCCACTCCCCCTAAATTCATTAACAGCAGCTGGCAGATCTACTGTGAGCACTCTGAATAACTACCAGATTCTCAGCAATTGATCTCCAAAATGGGAGGCTTGATAGCTGCGCGTTTGTCAGTCAAGAGTAATTTCTGTGATTTGTGCCTCCACGAGATACCTGCTTCCTCTCACGAGACAAAGGCAGGCTTTGTGAAGATTCACCTCTCATTTCATCATTTCCTAGGAAGGCTGTGGGACCAAATGCAGATGTTGGGAGTCTAATGGGCCTTCAGTACTTTCCAGGCCTCAGTGAGAGACAGGAGCTGAAGTCCAGTCCAAACATTGTGCTGGCATTCAGGAGATACTGCAGCAAATCTCAATGTGATTATTTTATTTTATTTTATTTTATTTTATTTTATTTTATTTTATTTTATTTTATTTTATTTTATTTTATTTTATTTTATTTTATTTTATTTTATTTTATTTTAAAGCTAATTCCACTTGGGTTTCCTATTTGTAAATACTAAGCTGCATGTCTGGAGGGTCAGGCTAGGGCACAGGACAATTGGTGCCAGTTGTCTTCCCTTCCCCGTATCTCCTGAGTTCTTCATCACATGGTCCCCAAGTTCAGGTTTTACCTGTGTCTTTTGTACCTTTTAGAAGCTGACAGTGACTGTGGTCTCTTGGGGACAACCTGTCCCACTTGTGTAAATTATTAGGATTTAATCCCTTTTAGCTCCTTTATCTGTGTGCCTGAACACTCCAATCCTGTCCATCATCTTTCTGTAACTATCTCATAATGCAGACTGTTCTTTAGGTTGGATATTAGGAAAAACTTCTTTACCGAAAGGGTTGTTAGGCATTGGAATGGACTGTCCAGGGAAGTGGTGGAGTTACCATCCCTGGAGGTCTTTAAAAGACGTTTAGATGTAGAGCTTAGGGATATGGTTTAGCGGAGGACTGGTTAGTGTTAGGTCAGAGGTTGGACTACATGATCTTGGAGGTCTCTTCCAACCTAGACGATTCTGTGATTAAGTTCACATGCTTTCTCCACTGGGAGATGTCCTGGG
Organism: Netta rufina; assembly: GCF_964035555.1. Classification (NCBI taxonomy): domain Eukaryota; kingdom Metazoa; phylum Chordata; class Aves; order Anseriformes; family Anatidae; genus Netta; species Netta rufina. The sequence goes on along the minus strand of NC_140123.1, from coordinate 61,080,529 downwards.
ATACTGTGTCCCCAGTGCTAGGCATCTTCTAACCTAGGTGCTACCAACATCTGCCATTCTTACAGCCCTACTTCTGAGTTTTCTTCTGGTGCTTCCATGCCTAGACATGCCCATTCACTCTCCATTAAAACCAATCTTAGTATTTCTACTGCAGTCTTATTTATTTATTTATATATATTTTTTTCCATGGATAGTTTTAGTCACTTTGGGTTTTCACACCCAGCAGAACATGTCCTTACTCCTCAAAGACAGGCAATGATGGCTTTGCTTCTGCGGAGTAAATACACCCAAGCTACAAGCAATATTTTCTAAACTGCTCGTGTAACTAAGGGAGGGATCCAATATGGCACGTAGGGACACATAAACTGAAGTGCAGGGAGATTTAAGGCATTGAAGTCTGATATTGCAACCCAGGCTACCTCTTTCTAGCCGCAACTCAGCCTGGAGGTGTATCTGGCTGGTGCCTCCCAGCTTGAATCCCAAGCTGCTTGTTGAAGTTCCCTACCCTGAAAAGATAGGCAATTAGCTGCTGTCTAATATCACTGAAGGTTTATCAGCTGCTGTATGTGCCCTTGAAGGAGCTGATCTTCAAGGAGCCATCCTGTACAACGCATACTGGGAGAACCCAGCTCTGTGTGAAAACCCACAGCAAGAAATTCATGAGGGGCTGGTTGCTTCGTGGCAGGACCCAGCTCAGCCTGTGTTCTCCAAAGGGAACTAAGAGACCAGCAAGGCATCCTGGCTCACCCTTCAGGGGCCAGGTAACTCTACACCAGGCATTACTTCTCATGAAGCAGTAAAGACACATGCAGTGCCCTCGCTTTAAAAATAAATAAATAAATAAATAAAATCCACACCTGTGTCTCTGCTCTGCAGGAAAGCCTGCCTATTTATGAATTATTCTCGACTGTAGGAATGCTTATATTGAGTAAAAATGACACAAAGCTTACACATTCCTCTTATTTCAGCAGACACAATAGTGCTTGCCAGCTATTGTTCTAATGTGGTATTTTAGCTATATTTTTAAATGGATGACAAAGGAAATTAAATCTTTAATTTTAATTTCCATCAAGGCTATCTTACATAAGCTAGTTATAAGGATTCTGTAATGCAGAATAGAGGGCTCAATTTGTGTGTGTGTGCACATCATTTTTTCCTATAATAATTCCTGGCATTATGGATAGGAAAAAAAGTTCTTTTTACCATACTGAATACATACATTTGTACATACAGTATACTGGTCAGGTGGTAAATCCTACATGTAGTGGCTTGTAGGTGTCACATCCTGCATGGTTCTGATGAAATTTTATAGAACATTGTGATAATTTTCAGTGTCCTCAAACAACTAAGGTGGCTCACTGATTGTCTGCAATTCAACAAAATTATGTTCAGTACAGAAGAGCAAAAGCTTAATTCTTCAGACTCAGTAGTACTCGTACTCAGAATTTAAAGGAAGTTTTGTGAGTTGAGTTGGAAAATATTAATAAAAAAAAATATCTATTTTAAGAGTGTGCATAAAAAATAATTTTAGTATAGAGAATACTTTTTTTACCTTCAGGTAGTGCGTTTGGGTTTATTGATGTAATGAATATAGCACAGAAGGGGAAAATGCTGCTCTTTTAACTTTCTTTTCTTGGAGGACAGACGCTTCTCCTGGACTTTTCAATGGAAACTTCTACTGAAGTGTTCTTTCAAGGGGCCCAAACTTCTTTGAGGATGAGGGAAACCTTGAAACTGTACCTCTTATTCTTGGCGAGAGCTATTGGTATAGGGTTTTTCTCTAGAAGAAGGTCATTTATTCCTCTTGCATGGAGTTTGAATAACTCCGCTTTGAAGAACCTGGTGTTTCAAAATCAGAATATCACTAGCTGGCAGTCTTACTCTGGTAACATGCTTGGTGCCAGTGACTGTATATTCAAGTGTAGCCAAGACTGAAGCATCTGTTCTAAGTCTGTCTTATACTTGCCATCTTTCGTGTTCTTCTGTTACCTTTCTGCATGGAAAATCCTCCATTTGGTCTAGACTGAGCTAGACTTCCCATACTTGTGGGTTGTACACTGCAAGGCAATTTCTTTTTCACAGCTCATCTCTCCTGGCTGATGCTGTGCATTCTTTGCCCAGCAGCACAGTAAAGCAAAAGCAGTTCTGGCTTGAGATTCCTCTGCAACCAGAGGCAAGGCATGGAACCAGGCCAGGAGCTGTTTTAGCCATCAATGCTAGCATGAATGAATAGGTAGGCCAGAAAGGGTCATTCTGCAGGCTGCTGTGGACCAAAAAAGGGTTTGCGGGGGTCAACCAGTGTGCACAGCTCTAGCATGGTGTGTTATGTTAGGTGTTTTGAGGATCTCTGATTTTCATATTTGGACAAAAACATTCTTTGTTTCCCACCTAGTAATGACAGTCTGTCTGCTGCTAATTTGTGACACCTAGCCTGTATTGCCCTGCCCAGGCTTATGAGGTGAGGGTATATGGCAGAAAAAGATGTACTTGTACACTGGGCATGTGACTTCAGTTTGGCTGGTAGGTAGAGCCATTTTGAAAAAACTGTGACACTTTCATTCACTGTTGATCAAGAATCTGTTGATTCTTGAACAAGATATTCAGGCAAGTCAGGAATAGTTTAATGGAGAGTAAAACAGTGCCTGATATGACTTAGAAGCTATAAGAAAAAACTTTGAGAGGAATATCCTCTCAAAGAGTGCCTAGTCCTTTGTTTCCAGCTTTGGAAGGAGTAATGTTGCAAGGGAGTAAAGTCACCTGCACCTGTGCTGCACATTTCACATTGTGAACTGAAGATTTTGCTGCTTCTTTCTAGTTACAAATTCCCTTCTCTCTGGAGCCGTTCTGGGCCCTAACTTTGGAGGACGGTGCTATCCTAGTCAACACTTTATGCCTTCATGAGGGAAAAATCCAGAAGGAATCAACAGTATGTACTGTTAGAGAAGAACATATCATACTGTCTCTAAGAGCCCAACAGAGACAAGCCTGCTGCCTCTGCATGCCCCTAGATCCAACCAAGAACGTGTCTGGAAATGTATTCCCAGCAGGGAATAGGGACACACACAGATACACCGTGTATGTATATATACATACATATATATATATACACAGATCAACCCAGACAGACACATAGAGCACTTGTGCAAATGCAGACAGAACAAACAGCCTCATCCTGCTCCCCTCGCTGGCTGAGCAGGATGGACGTTCTCTAGTGAGATGATATCTATGTGTATGTACAAGGCAGAGACCTCCAGCAGCTGGGCTGACAGATTCAGTCTGCCCCACAGCTAAACCCTGGGTTCCAGTCTCCCCGGTTGCTGGCACTTGGATGCCCCCAAGGCCCCAGCTCCCCTCCAGCCGCTGGCACAGGCCACCTCTAACATGTATGTGCACACTCACACACCTGACAAGGACTCCCCAGGACTGGTCTTGCAGTAGCTAGACCTCCATCACACACGTGCACATGGAATGGAGAACTCTCACCCAGGAGAGGGTTAGAAGGGAGGTTGATAAGACAGGACCACGCTGGTCAGGTGAAGGACATGACTGGATAAACACACAAATCAGCAACCTATTTACATACATCTGGCCCTTTTTATCTGCTAATCCCTCTGTTTTCCCATATTTGCTCCTCCCCAGATCACCT